>NC_135715.1:147466056-148141587 GCF_964656455.1 Halichoerus grypus
GAAGCATGCTCCCTGCTCAGCATGTGGGGCTCGATCCCAGGACCCTGGGATCATGACCTGAGCCAAAGGCAGATGCTTAACTGGCTGAGCCACCCAGGCACCTCGGGTTTTCAATCTTTATTTGTTTGGGTGGATTGGTGTGGGGTAGGGGGCAAGGTGGGATCAAAAGACCGGGTATGAAATTTAAATTCCATTTAATTTTCCTGTTCAAATTTTAATTTTTAAGAAGAAAGTAATTGGATGATTTTCTTATTTATTCTTCAAATATAAGTTATATGGTTCTCATTTTACATCTATATTTATTTTTAAATAATGCTATAATGAGCAACACTGGATTAGAATTCTTGCCTTTTTCCCTATTAAACACTAATGAATCCTGGGGCCCATCGGTGGCTCAGTCAGTTAAGGATCAGCCTCTTGATTTCAGGTCATGATCTCAGAGTGGAGAGATCGAGGCCCCAGTTGGGCTCCCAGCTCAGAGGGGAGTCTGCTTCTCACCTCCCTCTCCCTCTGCCCCTCCGTACACTCGCTCTCTCTCTCTCAAATAAATAAAAAAATCTTTAAAAAAAAAAAAACACTAATGAAGACTTATTTACAGTTCATGTTCCTGTGACCCCAAGGGCAAGGTGAGGGTGAGTGTGCCCTTGTCACAGAAGGTCTTGGAGAACATTTGGTAGTTCTCCATCATAACTTCCTGTTTGCAGCACCTGGAGAGCTTTTAAAATAAAACTGCTTCCCTGGCAGCATCTTGGATTTAAAAATAGAGCTCCAACTTCATATTCCAACAGCTTGTGGATCATTTCTCCTTGACTAGCCCATCTTACCTCAACTAAAAATGAGCTCTTTTTCACCAAGTGGGGTCAGTTGCACCTTTGTTTCTATTAATGGTGCCATCATTTTCTCTGTTGCCCTGGAAATAATTTCATATTCCTCCCTCTCATTTTCTATTTTTCTTTGTCTCTCCTCCTGTACTCCGCTAATATTAGTCAGTGATTTGTCACCAGACAGAAGGTCCTAGAAATTCTTGGTTGTTAATGTTTCTTGCATTCATCTCTGCTTTCCATTGCGACTTCAGCCTCCTTATTTCAGCACGGTCCTAAGAGTGGGCTGTGGCACTCAGATCCTCATCACTTTGCCCATCATTTGGCTCTTAGATCTTAAGTGTTCCTAATAGTTTTATCTTTCTGAAACATCTTTTTGATCTGGTATTCTACTAAAATTTCTTCAGCAGTGCTCCCATGGCTAGAGAGAAACTCCAGACTGCTTTACTTGGATGAAGACTGTTTCAATCTGTCACAATCCGCATGTCCTTTTCAACATTCATGCGCCATTTCTCCCCCTCACCGTTGTAACCATCTTCATAACCCTTTACAAGGTGATGCAAGCTCATTTTTGTGAACTTAGTGTGGATCTGGCTATATTGGTTCTTTATTCTTATTATAAATAATATACATATATAGACTACAGCCTTATTATTTAAAAAGCAAACTGTTGATTTCTCCTGATTAAGACCCAGGGTTCATAAGACCTTATAAAAGAAAACAGAAAATGTATAGAATTTACAGTTACTGTGCCTGTTTTACATCATATAAATGTTGACTCTGTAGCATTTTTTTTTTTTTTTATGAAAAGTAAATCTGAGACTGGAATTACAGCTCTGAAAAAACATTCATGCCGTGCTATTTTATCCTCATTTTTCATATATGTATGATAATTTTTCAAAAGTTGCTTTTGATGAAGGCTCATTCATTGGTCTGCCCAGAGTCAGCCAACTATATTAAACATGCTTTATCTTGGAGAAGTCAGTGCTGAAAGCAGCCAAATAACTTAGTTCATTTGGAGGGTTTAAAAAAAGGACTTGTCATTGTTTGGCTGGTTGCCTCTCCTTGGTACTGAAGGTCACATTCCCTGAAGCAACTGCCCTTAAAGTATACTTTGGATAGGAAGTGCATCTGAAGGGCATCCTCCTGGTTGGTTTCTCTGATCCTCTTGTCTCTCTCACTTCCTTTTCCTTCTCCCTTCTCATCTCCCCTTTTTTTCTTTTCCCCGCTTCTCCTCTACCTCGCTTCCCTCTTCTTTCCATCCTCTGCCCCCCAACGTTCTCCCTGACTTTCTCCCCACTTCCTCTACCTCTTTCTTCTACTCCTCCTCCTTCCTCCCCCAGCACACACTCTGCCCTTTATCTTTTAGAATTTATTGGCATAATGTTAATTAATAGTGTGCTCATGTATGTAAACCTCAATGTTGAAATCATATAATGGAAATGTCTCAAGTCATTTGAGAAGAATGGTGAGGATGAGGATCCTGATACTGTTCATGGGTAAACTTTTTGGAGGGAGATGGAGTCTAGCAGGAGAAAGCTGTAGGCATATGAAACTAAGTTGCTCAGCTTCAGATTTTTGCTGCTAAGCAGTGAAATCTCTTGTCAGCCTTAAGTAACCCTGTGTATCTTCCCCAGCTCCTCACCATTGTCAGGAAATGTTGCAAGTACCCTATTTGGTACTCTTCTTCCTTTTTTTCTCTTGAGATCTTGCATTTAAGTTAATTAATGGTCCTTTGAGGAAACAGGGAAAAAAAAGCCCTTTGAAAACAGATGTTGACTATTATATTTCCTACTTTATTAGAGTGTTTTATTAGTTGTTTTTAATTCCAGTGCCATCATCTTGTATTTTTATGATGCTTTCAGATTTTTCTGTTGTCTACTATCCACATTCAGAAATTTTTGAAAGTAATTATAGTGGACATTATTATATAGAAGAGGAAACTGAGGCTCAGAGATTTAGAAGTGATTTTCTGAATTAATTTATATTGGGTGATTGTAACCTATAGTATCAGACTGTCTATTAGTGTTGCTTATATTGCAAGTTTTTTTCAGCGCTGTAACTTCTCTTATCCTAAGCTGTTGTAGACATTAATTCTTAGATGAACTTAAAGTAATAATTACTTAATTTTTATAAAGCATTTCATTAACAGACTGTTCTATTATTGTGGCAGAAATAAAATTCACCTTCCGAATACACATCAACAGGCTTTTGTTTTCTGTAATATGTGTTGCTTTTATATTCTTTAATTTTGTCAAATATCCTCTTTTATCATCCTATACCCTGTTCTCTACAAATATTTAATTTTTCCTCTATACAACTCCCTCTTAGGACTTAACATTTATCTAAGGTAGTTTACTTTTTCCGTCTTTCCATTTTTCTCTTTTATAAACTTTCCGTAATACTGTTTAAAAGTAACTTAAATATCATGTTGACACTTTGGACAAAGCACTTTTATTCCTCAGCCCTCCCCCCCCCCATTAACATAGTATTTACAAATTGACAATGCTCACACATTCCTTTTATATTATTCTACCATTTCTGTGGCATTTCACCAATGTGCAAGACTGCACATGAAGGTACGCTTAGGAAAACATGATGAACACCCATATTAGTACATCTAATTACTATCATTTCATGCCTACAATGTGCAAATGGTCTGATGAAAAGCAGCAGCCTTGTTCCTGGTCTTATCCAAGGAAGGCGAGCTTTGTGTTGCCAGTGGAGTGCAGTTTTCAGTCAGAACCCTCCTCCTGTGTCCTTTTTCTGTCTTTGCCTAAGTCCACATCCACTAGTAACTTCCCAGCCGTCTCTCTGTCTTATAGTGCCCAAGTAAAGAAAGTATCTGAAACTCAAGATTAAGAAGAGATATGTTACATAAATTATTTTAAGGGTAATTTAAATAATTGGATGTTTAATAGAGGATGATTTCTGCATTCTCAAGGGGTTGGTGATAGTGGAAATGGCCTATTTATACATGGCTGTTTTAAGATTGAGACCTGTAACTATCCAATTTACTTACTACTTACCTGTCAATTTAAAGCATCTGCCTTTGGCGCAGGTCATGATCCCAAGGTCCTGGATTGAGCCCCGCATCAGGCTCCCTGCTCAGCGGGGAGTCTGCTTCTCCCTCCACCCCCACCCCCCACCCCCCGCTCGTGCTCTCGCTCTCTCTGTCTCAAATAAATAAATAAAATCTTAAAAAAAATAAAAAAAGTAAAAAACTTTTCTTGAGTGTTGGTTATGTGGCAAACACAAAGATAAATTAGAGTCCCCCACTTTCAAGGAAGCAATTTATTATAAGATAGGAAGAATAAGCTTTGAAAAAAAAATTATAAAAGATTCTGTAACATGCACTGTGATGACGGTCCAGAAATGAGTTTTGCTTATAGATTTCTAGGCAAATTCTGAGAACCACCTTTTCTGTCCTCATCTGGAACCTGGCTATTATCCGTAGCACTGAAATCATATGCATACCTGTGCTTGTATTATGCTTATTAGGACTATTGCAGGAATTGATTCCATGTCTTTTCAGGTATAGACCTTGAAAAGTACACTTGTCTGAAATATTCTTTTTCCCTGTCATGGACTCAAAAATCATTTTATCCAAATGAATGGGGGAAGTCTTACGATTTTTGTGGCCAAATTTTTGACCTGTTGAAATGGAAAATTTCATACATATATATGTAATTTAGTTGTTCCCCAGCTCTACTGCAGTAAGGAGAGGATGACAACGCTTAGTGCTCTCTTATTCATGGGGGGTAAGGGCTCTCTTACTTGGGACCTTATTTTATTTTTCCTGCTGAATGAAAACTCAGTTGGCTATGATGAGAAAGAGCCAGCATTGATGTTTTACTGATGCCAAATATGACTGCATAAAGCTTTATTAAACAGGGTGTGGTTCGGTTGGGAGTTTTGCCTTCATTTTGAGTATGGAGTTTTAAGATAAATATCAGAAAGCAGGATTCCTGTAACCCAGCCATTCATGCAGCCAGCTCTTGACTAGTTTAAGTATGATTTAGCAAATACCACCCAGAAGAAATGAAATTGAAATTGATAAATAAAGGTTAAAATGAGTGCATCCCATATTAAAATGTGTTCATAACTTTACAAAAAAGTGAAAGGCAATTAAGTATTTTCTTTGCTAGAATTTAAGTGACTGTTAATAAGGAAATGAAATAATGGTGATAGCATTTATTTAGGGCCTTCTGTGTATAACTATATCCTGTTTTCTTTTATACTTAAATCAATTTCTTCTCATTCTCTTTTACTCTTTGCTCTTCCTCTACCTGAGTCCTAAATGCCCTTGCTCCTCAGAGCTCGCTCTTTGGCCCTCTTCTTTCTGAAGCTTCTCTCTGTGTGAACCCATCTATTCTAAGTTGACATTCTCAGTACATTATCTCTAAGGCAAAATTCTCTTCAGAGCTCCTGACTAGCAATTAGGTGTCTCGCAGATGTTTCTGACTGACATTGAGAACTGAATTCTTGGTTTTCCTGTAATCTGCCTTCTGCTTCCCTATTCTTGAAGCTTTTTTTGTTCAGGAAATGGTTCTCCTATTCATGCACTCCTGAAGGAAACCTAGGTGACATTTTTAATCTTCCCTTTCCCCCTTAAGCGATCCCTGTTCATTCTGCCCTCAGATATTTCCCAAGTCTGTGCACCTATCTCTTTCTCCATCCGCCCTCCCAATCTAGGTCACTATCATCTCAAAGCTGCTAAATCTCTTGCTTTCCTTGTTCCATTTTGCTCCCTTCCCTCCTTAATCCTATTCCCAGAAGGCACCAAATTTAGTTTTCTTTATTAGATTGTGTCATCCTTTTGCTTAAAAAAAAAAAAAAAATCCAAGGCTTCAGATGGACCTTATGATAAAATCCAAAGTTTTACCCTATCTGAATTGCCCTGCTTAATTTAGCTCTTGCCAAGCTTCCCACCTTTATCTTCTGTCACTCTCAGCTTGCTCTCTTGCCTCAGCCACACCTCTTTTCTTGAAACTCTTGGAGACTCTTTCTTGCCTAGGGTCTTTGTCCCACTACCTGGGTGCTCCCATCTACCACTTCATGCCACTCCCTAATCCCACCTTTCTCCCCTTGCCCCTGACTGCTGACACACAAACACTACTTGGTGACCTTCTAATCCTTTACATCTCGGTTTATTTAGAAATAAATTTCCTTGCTACTTTATCTAAATGAGGTCTCTCTTCATTCTTTACAGAAAACTTCCTTAGACTTCTCTTTATCTAAAGGAGGTCTTTCCCCTCCATTCCTTAAAGATAACTTTTCTTTATCTAAAGAAGGTTTCCTCTCCCTATTTCCAAATAATCTCTCTCAGCCAATTGTTGGTTTCCTTCAGAACACTTGTAGCCATGACTAATTTCCTTGGTTATATTCTTCCCAAATGGAATGTAAACTCCACCAAGAGCAAGAACCAAGGTTGTGTTATTCATCTTGGTGCCTCCAGCGCCCAGCACTGTGCTTTATGTAGAACAGACACTCAATCCATTTCTTTCTCTGAATGAATAGGAAAAAAACTAAAGAAAAAGTCTCTTTTGCTTAAAAACTTAACTCCTGATTATTTTGTCTTCTGCTCATTTTATCCTGATAAGAAATTGAATACTGATCCTATTCTTTGGCCAGGGATTGATTAATCCTCTGAAGAGCGAAATCTGTTAGTCACTTAAAATGAAATAGAACAGTTCTGAAACAAGTTTTCCAAGAGGAAAAATATTAATATTTAGAATTGCCATACTTTATTTTTTTTTAAGATTTTATTTATTTGACAGAAAGAGAGCACAAGCAAGGGGAATGGCAGGCAGAGGGAGAGGGAGAAGCAGGCTCCCCGCTGAGCAGGGAGCCCTACGTGGGGCTCAATCCCAGGACCCCAGGATCATGACCTGAGCAAAAGGCAGACGCTTAACCTACTAAGCCACCCAGGCATCCCATAGAATTGCCATACTTTAGAATCATTTATATATATATATTTTTGTTTAGCATTCAAGATATAGAAAGTCTATAACTGACCACAAAAACAGACAAACAAAACCCCCAAAACACAAAATATAAAACCAAAAATCCAAACAGAATGTTCCAGACTCCAGCCAGCCTACATTTTTCACAGCTTTTTTGACATGTAATTGACATATGATAAACTGTATATATTTAAAGTGTACAGTTTGACCAGCACACATTTTTAAATGAGATATAACCCTGAAGTTTGCCTTATAATATGTTATTAGGATGAGTAACTATGTTAAATAATGTGTGTATGTAAGAACACCAAATGATTATGCTCTCAGTGAATGGTTTTAAAAAAAATTGTGAATAATAGCAAGAGAATGATTACTTTTCCTAAATTATAAGTTATTGTTTATGCTTTATGCCATTTAAAATCTTATCTTCCCCGTTTGTATTTTAGCAGGATGTTTCTTCTGGTAGGAGCACCCAAAGCGAACACTACTCAGCCTGGGATTGTGGAAGGAGGACAAGTCCTCAAGTGTGACTGGTCTTCTCACCGCGGGTGCCAGCCAATCGAATTTGATGCAACAGGTAAAGGTTGAAGCAGTGGTCCCTTTTCTTAATTTATACTATTTGATATTTCTCCCCCTTTTCCCTTCCCTCCTATTGGGGAGCAAGAACGCTTGTCTCCTTTAAAGGTCCTTCTAGCGGGACTAAGAATCAAATTGATAGGAGACAGGTTAACAGGAGAGAATCAGATTTAATAGGCGTAAGTACCAGGAAACCACGGAGACATGGAAATTCCAAAGATAGTTGGGCAAAATGAGGTATATACGTCATTCTGAACTAAGAAAGGGGCTAGGGGCCTGGGATTTCAGAGGAAAGGAATGCATTTCATGGAGTGATAAGAAAAGCACATGTTTGGGGCGCTTGAGTGGCTCAGTTGGTTAAGCTCTGCCTTTGGCTCAGGTCATGATCCCAGGGTCCTGGGATGGAGCCCCAAGTAGGGCTCCCTGCTCAGTGGGGAGCCTCCTTCTCCCTCTCCTTCTGTCCCTCCCCCTTGCTCATACTCATGCTCTCTCCCTCTCTCAAATAAATAAATAAAATCTTTAAAAAAAAACAAAACAAGAGCAGATGTTTGATAATTAGATGTTTGCCCTACCATACATATGGGTCACTCAGCTAAAATTTATCTCTGTTAATAACTGTTATTCTGGGAAAGACCTTCAATTTAGCTTCTTTTGTGTGGTTAAGGGAAGGACAAAAGTTTCTCTTGAACCCGCAGGATCTCAAGTGCCTTCAGCTCAAAATAATCCATATGCCAAAGTGGTACATTCAGCAGTGGGGGGACAGCTGTCCTGAATCCTTTCATTCCACCCATTTGAGATATTTTAATGTCATTTAATTTTTGAAAGAACTTACTTTAACTTAAATGTAACTACTTAATAAAACAATGTATATAAGCAACTCACATCCCCAGAAAAAGTTACGTGAAGACAAAAGACTTAAATTATTTTCTCTTACAGTTTTGTGGTGTATATAAAAGCCTTAAAAATAACATTGTATTTTCACTGTTTTGGGTGTCTTCAATTTCAAACTAATAGTGTTAGTCTGTAGAAATCTGGGGAAAATCTATTAAAATGTTTTCGTACCTCTTCTAAGAAGAGGGAGCAAGGCTTTCTGTCCTTCTCTCTGTCAGAAAAATTGAAGAATGACTCTCTGACAATTGTAGATCAACTCCCTAATCATGAAATCTAAGCCTTGAGTGGTACTACCAAAACCTTTGGAGTCTTTTATATTCAAGTAGATTTGGTTGACTTAAAAAAAAATCTTACCCCACATTTATTGGGTAAATTATGCATTATAGTTTGGATAATATTAAAATCTTATCTACAGAGATAAATTTCTGTGTCAGTCAGGATTATGGTAGAGAGGAGAAAAATTGCATAAGGAAGATGAGAAGAAATAAGTTGAGTTTTAATTTATATCTGTGAAATAAAATATATATAATCCTGTACACATTTGTATTGGTATATTTATCTACATTTGTGAAAACTTAGAGAATCTTCAAAGAAATAATGTGACATTGTTCTGGTAAAATAGTTTTACAAATTTTTTTTAGCAATTTGGATTTCCTGGGCTTTGATAGAATATTTTAAGGTAAGCCTGAAGATAACTAATTTTTTTTTCCCCATATCGTTGTTTCCTGCTAGTTCTAAAATATATTAGTTCTGGGAATTATATTAGTGAAACAGGAATCATGTAGACTGTTCCATTTGACATCCTGATCAGTGCCAAAATGAGTGTCAGTCATTAACTAACTCTTAATAGAAATCAGGTCACGTTTGTTTTTTTCCATTTGAAATCATCTGCATTAAACCCTGTTGTTTTTTCCATATATGGCTGACATTTGGAAAACCCCAAGAGTATGTAAATAGGCTCAACTTTACCACAAATGGAGAAATACCATTGATTCAAAATATTAATGGTCAGGGCATTTATATTTTCTAACAAAATGGAAATAATAAAATGAAACTATAGTTCAGTTTTTATAGGTTGTATTGTTCAGATATAATTCTGTATTCAGCACCATAGGTTTTTATGCAGTATAAGATAATTTATTACTTTTTTGAAATCCGGCTTTATATACTATTTTGTTTATTGAAAAAATAATATATGTACTTGGTCAAAAAATTTCAAATAGTCCAAAAGGGTATACAATGAAATATAGGAGTCTCTAACATCAGCCTGCTTAGAGGCAATTGCTCTACACAATTTTTTTGATCTTTCTAGAATTTTCTTATTCCTACATATGTGTATCTCCTTCAAAAAAAAAAACCCTCACAAATAATAATATACTAAATATTTCTATTAGGCACCTGACTCTTTCCCACCCCCTCCAGCAATATAAATCTTTTGTAGATATTTCCTTTCCATATTGATATATGTAGGTTTACCTCATTCTTTGCAAATCACTGATAGTGTTTTATACTTTAGTATATATAACCTAATTTATTTAACTCATATTTCCCGTTGCTGGACATTTAGGTTGTTTCTAGTCTTTTGTAAATATAAACACTGTAGTAGTGAAAAATCTCGTACTCATGTATTTGTGCAAATGTGTATGTTTGTCAGATAAAGTCCTAGCAGGGGATTTTTAAATATGTATATTTAAAGTTTTGATAGTTAATGCAAATTACTCTTCACAGAGGTTTATGCTCTTTCGATTATGTTTTCTGACATCCACAACAGCACCATTTATCACCATATTTGTCTTTGGTCAATTTATCTTTGTCAATTTTATATTGCATGTTATTTTATATATTATGTATCTATATCATATATTACATTTGTTATATTGTTTTATATGGTTATATTAATTTGCATTTCTTTAACGGTAAGAGAAGCATCTTTGCATTTGTTTGTAAGCAATAGTATTCTTTGTCCTGCATGCCAATTTTAATATATTTGCACATATTTTCTATTGATTTGTGATTTTAAGAAATGAATCTCAGTTGATGGCATTCCATCCTTTTGGTTGCTTAGGCCCAAAACTGGAGTTATTCTTGACATTATATCTGTTGGCAAATCAAAATCTGCTTCTTGACATTCTGCTGCTAACATCCTGGTCTAAGCTACCATTGTCTCCCACCTGGACTGTTGTCCTGGACTCTTGAATTAGGGGTACTGCCAGGAAAGAGATGGTATACTTAAATTGGGATAGTTTGAGGTGCTTTTAGTAAAAGGACTATTTACAAAAAGTACTGTGGAAGGTCTCATTAAAATTGGGCCTTTAGGTCTGAAGGGAGATAGGAAAGGGAGCAGTTAAGGAAAGGGAGCAGTTAACCAGAATCCAGATGATTAGGTGGAGAGAGCCACAAGATAGGAGTTGTGGCTTTTGTCAGAGGGCAGTAGCCAGCCCAGAGTAACTGGAAGGGAGGAACAGGCGACTAAAACCCTGA
This sequence comes from Halichoerus grypus, assembly GCF_964656455.1. Taxonomy (NCBI): domain Eukaryota; kingdom Metazoa; phylum Chordata; class Mammalia; order Carnivora; family Phocidae; genus Halichoerus; species Halichoerus grypus. The sequence goes on from NC_135715.1 coordinate 147,476,792, forward strand.
CCTCACCCTTCTTCCTCTCTGTGATCTTGTGTGTGCTCCCCACTGTGATCCCTCTGGGAGCCAGCAGGAGGGGCAGCCCGTGAGTTCACACTGGCCAGCATCCTGGGCAAAGAGCAGGGTGCATAGGAAACCTGGAGGGGCAGTTGGAAGAGAGCTGGCACATCTCACTGTTCTCCCCACTTCTGCCCTGGATACCCCTGGACTATTCTCTACGGCAGCCAGAGTGATTCTTTTAAAACATTCAGATTATAATACTCCTGCTCATATTCCACTAGTATCTTCCTATCTGTCTCATAGTAGCTGAGAGGTCCCTGAGTATTCCAGCCCACTATTTGTATCTTTACCTTCATCTTCTATTCTCCCCTCCATTTTCTTCCAGCCTCGCTTTGCAGGGGCTCATAAACAAAAGACACATTCCCACCTCACCCTTGCATGGGCTCTTTCCTTTGCCTGGAACATTGTTTTCTCAAATGTCCATTGGGTGCCCGCTCCACCTTTAGCTTCACAAATTGCTCAAATACCATCTTCTCAGTAATTCCCTGACCATCTTATTTAAAATTGCAGTTGCCCCTTTCCCACTTTGTACTCTGTCCTTTTTTTTGCTTTATTTTTCCCTGGAATGCTCACATTGCTATGTAAGGTATTTATTTTTGGTTAATGTCTCATTCTCTCAATTAGTTTGTATGTTCCATGAGGACAGTTTTGTTTTTTTTTTTTAATCTGTTTTATTCACTGCTGAAACCCCAAGGCCTAGAACAATGCCTGTTGCCTAGCACAAGTTGCGGCTCAGTAAATTGGATGGGTGAATGAATGAATGAATCATAAGAGCTTTTACTATAGTTAAGAAATAAAGTTCTTTAGTTATATGTGTACAGATATGTATTTTTGGTCTGTTTCCTTTTTTCCTTATGATATTTATGTAATCATTTTGTATAGAGACTTCCCTCATGAAAAGAATATACAAATTAAGACTTCATTTTTTACATTAGAATACATTCATTTCTAACATTATAATTTTTGTCCACATGGTGTTCATTTCAATTTAAGAAAAGAGGACAATATAGTTTGCAGTAATCTAGTCAAGACAATGTGTATCTAGAAACAGACTGTGTCTTGACTGTGGAAGAAATGCTTATAATTTAAGCATCCCCTAAACTTGCCTTACACCTCTCACCTGAGGAGCTCTCACTCCATCCAAGCCCAAACACATAAGCATCTCTGCACCACAAATGTCTTTTATCTTTTCCAGCATCTCAAGGGAGATAGTGGCTTTTCTGTCTGTCTTTCTGTCATCTCAGTCACCTGTCAAGGGAAACAGTAGCTGAGGGGATGAGTGTGGTTTCTTGAGGGGGCCGCCCTGGGCTCAGACGCTGGTCCTGCCATTTGTAGCTGTTTAACTTGCACGGGTTACTGTCTTCTCCCTGGTGCGGTGTTGCTTATATACATTGTTTTTTTAAGTAGTTACATTTAAGTTAAAGTAAGTTCTTTCAAAAATTAATGATATTAAAAATGTGTGAGTTCAGACGTGTTCGGGGCTTGGTACGGGGACTGGCACATCGCAGTGGCTCAGTAAATGCAAGCTGCTTTGTACTGTTTTCACCGGCTCCCTCAGCCTTCTCATGGACCCTGCCTGTTCCTTCATTTATCGCTCTGTCCCTGTTTTACATTTGCCCTTTTTCTTTTTTTCTTTTCTCTTTTAACTTTCAAACATGTTTAAACTGTTTCTACCTGAAAAACTAATCAAAACAGCATCTCCTTGAACATTATCTCCTCTTATTTTTCTTTCTCCTTTTCGTCACATGCAGGATATTGAATCCTCTTCATCACTTCCCATGTCCAGCCACTTTAGTCTGGCAACCCATCCGTGACTCCAACTGAAATCATTAGTGGCTGCCTACTCAGTGGGCCCTTGGAATCCCTCATCTTATTGCACCTTTCACAGTTTGCCCCACTGACCATTCCTTCCTTGTTTTAAAGTCTCTGCTCTCTGTCTGGAACTATCATGTCCCCTTATTGTTCCAAACCTTCTTGATGCTATAGTTGAATTTGCCCTGTGACTCTTTTTTTTTCACTTACTTTATATTTGCTATATGTTGTAGTGTCTTGAAAAGAGAACAGGCCTTTCCAGTGTTGGTTGGAAAAATTACCTCCCTTTCTAACATTCTGTAATACATTCCTGGGGTGATCCTGAAGAATTTAAATTAGGTAGTTTATCTGCTACTTTGTTGTGTTTCTGGGTGCAAAAGGGACTTTAATGCTTAAAAGGGCTCCATCTCCGTGTTTTTAATATTTTGAAAATAAACTTCCTAAAATCATTTTATTTAAATTAGCTCTGGTTTATATGATGTGGTAGACATTAACAACTGTTCATCAGTATCATGTTTCTAAAACTGGGGAAAACCTTTGAATTTGGGTACACTCATGTGACTTTTTCTAGCCAATAAAACGTGAGTAGAAGTGTATCATTTGTGGGTAGAAGGGTGTAGGAGTTGGGGTGTTATTCTGCCTCTCCCCTTACCAGATGCTATAGTGAGTAGTGATAGTTTAAATGATAGAGCCTCTATCAGCCTGGGTCCCCTGAGTGAGGAAGCACAGATGCTTACTAACCTACAATATACATGTACAAAATAATTCTTTGTTATTTTCAACTTATAGATTTTAGGGATGCTTGTTACTACAGCATAATGCAGCCTAACTGAATAATACATAGAGGGACAGTAAAATTGCATATTATAAATAGTCAGCTGTTGAAAAATGGTTGTTGAAACCCTTTCCTACTCTACATGTCAATTTGATCTTACTAAGTTTTTTGTTCTATTTTACTGGATCCTGAGTGGTTAAGTGCCTAGATATCATTGCTTATGCTAAAAATGGTCCCTGGTTGGTAAATTGCATTTAGACTAGTTGAAATTATCAATAGACTGAAAGTACATGATGGGGATGCCGTACGTAGCTTTGGGGTTCCCTAAGTACAGTTAACTCATAAATGGTATGTCCTCTGTGGGCATTCTGAAACCTTTGGCTGTGGAGTCATTACAAGAGATACCATTCCTATGGGGCATGAGGCTTTGAAGCCAGGGTAGCTCTTCTACCCACCAGATCTTGTTTCTTCATACCTGAACTGTCATTTGGTGAGGCCAAGATAAGAGCTCTGGACAGCTGTATGTATGTACTTCTGCACAGGCAAGTTCATGTAAGCACTCTCATTCGGGAGGTATGTCTGATTCTGTCCTATGTTCTCTAAATAGACTGCTGGTATGTGTGGCCTTCGGTAGTTTTGTGAGTCTGAAAGTTTAGTTGAACCTGAAAAGCCTCCCTGATGATTTTTGCTGCAACATTTGATGTTTGTAACTATGTGAAGTACTGTAGGCTCCTTTGTTTCCTGGCTGTTTATCCTTTAAAAAAAGCAGAATAGTGACTTTATCCCTTCCTGTAAAAAGAACAAACCTCAGCTAGCTCCAGAATCACTATAAAAATTTTTACAGAAGGGTGCTTTTTGGAGATGTATAAATGCTTGCTGTTAAATAGTATATTTTGAACACCCTTTGCCAGTTTCCCTCCTCTCCCTTTTAGTCAAGTTCTGCTATACAAGCAGTCTTAGTACACTAAACACAGCTCTTTTTTTTCATTAAGCTAAAATTTACATTGATTTTCTTTTCTTTCTTTCTTTTTTTTTTTTTTTTCTGGTTATGTTATGATGTATTTGTTTTCCTGGCCAGACTAAGTTCTCCAAACCAGGAAACAAACTTATTTTTGCTCCGTGTTGTATGCTAGTGTATTTTTGCTCCGTGTTGTATGCAAAAGGAAACCTTGCTCCGTGTTGTATGCTGGCATTAGGGTAGAATGCATAAGTGTGTATTTTGCATATAGGTGGTGGGTTCTTTGTGAAAAGCAATAAAAACTGACTTTGGCTAAATTTAGCTGAACAGAAATTTATTAGAAGGATATTGGTAACTCACTAGTTTTCTGAAAACGAGCAAGAGAAGCTAGCAGAGGAACTGTTGGTACTGTGTTTTATTGCTGCTGGAATTGCTGTTGTTGACCATGGGACACCATGAGAATAATTTCTTATCCATCTCTGCCTCTTTGCATCACTTGCTAAAGATTCAAAGGTTTTGTGGTAGTATTTGATCAAGGGCTGAGTCTAAGTCTCATGCCTATGAAAGTCAGGAAAAGCCTGGCTTATCTCGCACAACTAAGAAATGATAGGTTATCAGCTTGTATAGAGAAATAAAAGTGTCTTTCAAAAGAAGAAAAAGTATAGAAGCAAAAGGGTGCATTTTTCTCTTTTTGGCTAGAAAACAAGGTAATAGAAAGAAAGCATTCTTTACAAATACAAGGTGTATATATTACTGATAAATAAACAATTCAGGGGCTAATTTTACTTTTAATGTTTACCAAAGATGTCCCTGGATATTTAGGCAGTGTATAATTTATTAGAAGTCAGTTTCACTGTAGCTGGTCACATGCATTAAGACATATAGTAGTAGCTAAAGGAAGGAAGTCTGGATTTTGATTTTAAGATGGCATAATACTTGATTTTAAGATGGCATAAAGAAACTCTTAGAGAAGAAAGATAAATATGCTTAGTGTGCTTTTCTTCCTACCTGAGAGCATGATTTTGGGTAGTGAGGGAAGGAGGGAAGATTTCAGAAATATGGTTGGAAGACCAATCTACATTTATTTCACTTTAACTTTGAGTAGTAGACACAAATACATTTATACCGAAATAAGGAAGGCGTAACTGGGAAGTATCGAACTCTGCTGGTACCTTTGAGGAAGGCTTCTAAGCAGTTGGTGACATGTGAGCTAGCTAATGAAAAAGGAGATGGAATTCACCAGATGTAGAAGAGGGTTCCACGTAGAGGAAACAGTACCTGCATAGATTGGTAAAAGATGTTATAAATTAAGAGTAATTCTGTGTGGGGACACCTGGGTGGCTCAGTCGGTTAAGCATCTACCTTCGGCTCAGGTCATGATCCCAGGGTCCTGGGATCCAGTCCCACTTCAGGCTCCCTGCTTACTGGGGAGTCTGCTCCCTCTGCCTGCCGCTCACCCTGCTTGTGTGCGCACACACACACAGTCTCTCTCTCTCACAAATAAATTAAATCTTAAAAAAAAAAAAAAGAAAAGTAATTCTGTGTGACCCGCATACGTGGTATCTGTGTGAGTATCAAGTTTCTATATATAGTGTGATGGCAATAAGGCATTGAGGACATGATGAGAAATGAAGTTGAAAGTAAGCTGAAGAAACATCTAAGTGAATTTTAAGATTTTATTTATTTATTTGACAGAGAGAGAGACAGCGAGAGCAGGAACACAAGCAGGGGGAGTGGGAAAGGGAGAAGCAGGCCTCCCGCCCAGCAGGGAGCCCGATATGGGGCTCGATCCCAGGACCCTGGGATCATGACCTGAGCCGAAGGCAGATGCTTAACGACTGAGCCACCCAGGCGCCCCAACATCTAAGTGAATTTTAAAGAGGTACTCTAAACTAGCAGCCTAACCAAATCCAGTGACCATAAAGCCTAACACATATAGAGCACTGTATTAAAAATAAAAGGATCAAGAGCTCAGTGGATAGATCTTGTTCTTTGCCATAGTACATAGGTTTGATATGAGCATTACAGAGAAAATAACGCTTTTCAGTACCCGATTTATTAATTTTATTAGTCATTTTTTTAGTAGAATTATATATGTTATATGAAATAATGGATATTATCATGGATATCTTCAAAATATTGTACATAATGCCTTTTAAACAGTAAGAGAAAACATAGCGTTCTGTGATTGAAAGTTTAATTTAGTAGAAAATTCAGTGCAAGATGGCAAGCTTAATTGCTACTTTGATTATTGAATGATATTTATGTATGACTAAGCCTGCAGGAACAAAAGGAAACCTCAGCCTAAAATTTCTTATCTCTTGGATTTGTGAAATTTAGCTCTCAAACATGTGTTATTTTTTTTTCAAGCTATTGACTTTTGCTTGCAATTTTTTTGTTGTTGCTGTTAACTTCTAAACATCACCTTTATTGCATTTCTAGTTGTGTCCTTTTGTGTGACTTCTTTATTTTTCTTTTTCTTACTGATTTTCTTGACATTATATGTAAACAGAGTCACGACTAGGAAAAAAGAAAAACCTAGTGTCTTATTTTACATATTTGGATAATGATTGAAATAGTACAATTTGCTTTGAAATAGTTGCCCTCTTAGATTTTTAAACCAATTGATGTAATGACTGCACACCATTCGTAGGTTTTAACCAATGTCTGCATAATGGCTGAAATGAATTTTTCCCTAAATTGGCAGAATAATATGAACTTTGAACCACTGTAGAATTAGTGAAAATGAGAACATAATTTTGGGGTGTGATTTGTTTGTCTTACATGAAGATGATTGATATGTAGAAAACATAGTTAATTTATCTGAATGTGGATGTGGAAAAGTAGGACTTAAGGAAAGCTTAACATGCTTTAATTTAAGATTAATGTATTTTAGGAAATAAAAATATTCTAAAATATATTGGGATGCAAAACAATATCTAGAATATTCATGTAGCGCACTAGATATAGTCTGTTGCCTGAATTTTGTCTTCATGTCCGAATTAGTTTCTTATTGTTATTGTAACATGTTACTTTAAACTTGGTGGCTTAAAAATAGCACAAATTTATTATCTTCAGTTTTGGAGGTCACATGTCCAAAATGTGAATTGGGCTAAAGTCAGGGTTTTGGCAGTACTGCCTTCCCCCTGGAGGCTCAAGGGAAGAATCTGTTTTCATACCTTTTCCAGCTTCTAGAAGCCACCCACATTCCTTGGCTTGCGGTTCCTTCCTCCGTCTTAAAAGCCAGCAATGGCTAATCTGATCTTCCTTAGGCCACGTCATCTGACACTAATTCTTCTGCCCCTTCTTGTGATTACGTTGGGTCTACTAAAATAATCCAGAGTAATCTTCCACTTCAAGATCCTTAATTTAATCACATCTGGAAAGTTCCTTTTGCCATGTGAAGACACATTCACATGTAAAGTTCTGGAGATTAGGACGAGGAGATCTTTGGGCATAGGGGCATTTTTCTGTTACCCTTTTATATATTTTGTTGTTGGATACTAGCTACTTTAGGTAGTAGTCTACTAGACCATACTTGTATAAGTTGGTCTTATTCTCTCTCTTGTTCTTTTTGCTTTGGCTCTGTGAGTATGAGGAATGCAAATTTGACTTAGAAGAGGTAGGCTCACACTCCTTAGATGTGACCTTGGGCAAGCGACTTGTTTGCCAGCCTCAGTTTTTCCCAGTTGTTAAATAAACATATTACCTTTCCCTAAGGGTTATCCTGGGGATCAAATGAGATGATGTCTGAAGGTATTTTGTAAACAATGAAGAGGTATACAAGTGAAGAAAGAGTTGTTATGTCATGCCCATACAACAGCTGTGGGGAAGTGAGTAATTACAGAAAATGAAAGAAATAAAGATAATTGTAGATATTCTTAAATGGATTATATTTCTGTTTGCATTTTGACCCGTTACGGTGACATTTGGGAAAATCCTCTCCTTGCAACATGCTTCTTCTATAAAGCAGATGTGAACAAACTGACTACTGCCTAGTTTTTCTCAGTTCTTCCAAAAAGATTAGACTGGGGATTTGCACTGAAGGAGGAGAACATGTAGCACCTGGCCAAAGTCTCTGTTTAGAAATATGGACTTCCCTTCATGATTTTTAAATATGTACCTTAAAAGAAGGAGAAGCTCCTATGTTTATATTCCAAATTCAGTGAATGAATGTCACCCCTCACTATCAGTATCTGTCTTAGAGAAGGTCAGAAGTCAGCTTATTCCCTTGCCTACCCAAAACAGCTTGCTGGAACACTTACCACTTATTCCCAGAAGGGCTTGGCTGTAGGCTGTGGGCAAACCCACAAACTGGCTTTGCCAGTTCTCTGGTCAAGAAGAACGCTGTGGAGTATTTTCTGGATATTACTACACTTTGTATTTAATAGAAAATAGAAAACTTTTAGCTGCTCTCTGGCCTCTGTGCCATTCAGTTTGTAATTCATTGCAATTAAAATAATCAGGCAATCTCAAAACAGCCTGTTTGACTTTGTCCTCTTTGTGCATTTTCTTTCACAGTTCTGTCTAGGTATCTCTACAGTTGTGACAGGACTGCAGATTAGAAAGTTAAAAACACAAAAAAATAGTCTCCCTTCCCTGGTTAATACAAAATACATTTATTTTAAGGCTTTATTTTATTTTATTATTATTATTTTTTAAGTAAGCCCAAGGCCTAAGGTGGGGATTGAACTCATGATCCTGAGATCAAGAGTTGCATGCTCTGCCTACTAAGCTAGCGAGATGCCTCCCAGGAATTTTTTTTATTTTTTAAATTTATTTTATTTTATTATTTTTTTGAGAGAGAGAAAGAGTGTGTGCGTGGGAGGCAGAAGGAGAGGGAATCTTAAGCAGGCTCCACGCTCAGTGCAGAGCCCAAAGCAGGGCTTGATCTCACGACCCTGAGATCATGACCTGAGCTGAAAGCAAGAGTTGGTTGTTGGATGCTTTACCGACTGAGCCACCCAGGCGCCCCAGAAATTTTGGTTTTTTAAATGAAATTGTTTCTTCTGATATAACCTGTCGTTCCTTGGTGCATTCCTTTCTGTAATTGGACAGCTGGGAGGCAACCTAGAACTCAGTTAATCCAATTAATCCATTTCCTTTATTACTAGTCAACTAATACACATGCAGTTAGTTGTTATTTTAACACTTTAAATGTTTCACCAAAACTAAATTTATGTGAACCTTTAAAACCCATTTTATTCCTGCCCCACTTTGACCTGACCCATACCCATCATTTTGAGACTTAACATTGATTTGGCTGCTTTTTTTTAAATCTTCAGTAAAGAGTTTTTGTTTTAAACTGTTAGATGCTTTCAGGATCATTTCCTTCTCATTGCTAGGAGGAAACAAACCAGCATTGATAAAGCAATAGATGTTTTCAAAGGGCCTGTATTCTTTGTGCTGGCTCCAACAGAACCATCAGAATTGCTCATGGAAGGAGAAGGAGATTTCGATTCTCTGTTCCCTGTGGTAGTCATAACTCAGTAAATAAATAAATACAAATCCCAGTGAAACAAGCCTCATCATGTTTTCTTCTGGCTCTGCTTTTGACTCTTGTTTGCTTTTGGAAAACAGTCTAATTTTATATAAAAGATGTTTCTCAACACCTCTGTGTGAATTAGTAACACTTTCTCGTGTTCATAGATTGTGATTTCAGAACTTACTTTTATATTCACAAATAATTATTTTTCAGTTGTCTGCAACTCCAAACACTTTGAGCTTAGGGATTTTTATCTTGTGTCATTTTAAGTGAATACAATTATGCTTCTAAAGACTTTTAAAGACATTTTGAAGTTTATGAAGCAAATCACCCTTTAATACTAATATCTAACTGCTACATATTATCTATCAGAGTTTCTTAAATTAAGAAACTTTTGTTACTAAATCAGAGAAATCATTAACCTCCATTTTGGTTTTCAGTAATATCTAGAATTTTGATTTTTTTAATGAATTATTTTTTGCAATATTCTGCTCTATAGTTTGACTCTAAAACAATTTAAACATAGAATAGAGGAATAGGAATAGTAATGCTTAACTCAATTTACTAAATGTTTTTGAATTTTATGAACTAAAACTGCTTTATGTGTGGGAGATGAAAATGTAAACATAAAGTTGATTAAGAGGGGATGTAGGGGGCACCTGGGTGGCTCAGTTGGTTAAGCATCCAACTCTTGATATCAGCACAGGTCATGATCTCAGGGTGGTGAGATCAAGCCCTGAGTCAAGCTCCATGCTGGGTGTGGAGCCTGCTTGGGATTCTCTTGCTCCCTCTCTCTCTCTTTGCCCCTCCCCAGCCTATGTTCTCTCTCTCAAAAAAAATAAAGCCGGGGGGGGGGGGGTTGTAGAAGCTCCTGACTAAAGCTTTTATATGTGAAGATTAATACATATCCACACTACTTTTTTCCCCACCTTTTAAAACATATAAATAATTCATATTCATTGGTTGAACAAATGAGAAAACACCAAGAGGCAAAAAGAAAAAAAAATCTCTGAAATCCCAACCACCCCGGAAACTAGTGGCCATAGGATATACTTGTATGTGTGTGTATAGTATGTTTTTGTATGTACCTGTGGCCTGTGTATATACTTGTGTGTGTACATACACATAAAATTATAATTTGCTCAATCTCCTATTCTGTGGGGCATTTTGTTGCTTTTATAAAGCTATTATAACAAAGCATTGAACATGCTTATTAAGTCTTTGTTCGTATTTTTATTTATTTAGGATTTCTAAAAATGAAACTTAGAAGCCAGTGAGATGTGTTTTTTAACATACTTCTGATACATATTTGCTAAATAGGAAAAAATGATACAACCTATCCCTGAACCAAGCTTTCTTAGTCTTGCTTAGTCCCACAGGTGAAACATTTATGTTTTAATTTGTATTTCTGATTTCTAGGGAGGTTAAGTCTTTTCTCATATGTTTATTAGCTCTTCCTATTTTTTTTTTTTGTATTCTCTATTCTTGTTCTTGATCTGTTACCCTACTAATGCATCTTTTTATTTCTGTTAATTTTGAAAAGCAGTCTTTATTATATACATATATTTTTGCTCAGTATTGCAGTTATCTTTGCACTTGACAAGTTTGTCATTTGTTTTTTAAAACAGCTTTATTGAGATATAATTTACCATAAAATTCACCGGTGTGCAATTTTTAAGTGTACAGTTCAGTGAATTTTACCATATTTATAGAGTTACACAGATATTATTATAATCTAATTCCAGAGTATTTCCCTCACCTTAAAAAAAAACACCTCATCTTCATTGTTAGCCACTCTCCCATTTGCACCCCTATCCCCGAGCAGTCACAAATCCACTTTCTAGGTCTATGTGTTTCCCTTCTCTGGATATTTCATATAAATAGAATTACACACTGTGTGGTCTTTTGCATCTGGCAGTTTCCATGTGGTCACATGTATCAGTGCTCCTTTCCTCCTTTATTGCCCAGTAGCATTCCCTGAACCCTTGTTTATTCATTCACTAGTAAATGTACATTTGGGTTGTTTCTACTTTTTGGTTACTGTAAATAATGTTGCTGTGAACATTCATGTGCAAGTTTTTATCTGGACATATGTTTTAATTTCTCCTGGTTGGATACCTAGGAGTGGAATTATTGGGTCATATAGTAACTCTTTTTAACTTTTTTAAGAAACTGCCAAACTATTTTAAAAATTGGCCACACGACACCATTTTACATTCCTACTAGCAATATGTGAGGATTCCAGTTTCTCCACATCCTTATGGACATATGTTCTTTTATCTTATTATAGCCATTCTAGTGAATGTGAAATGATATTTCATTGTGGTTTTGATTTGTGTAGACCTGATGGCTAGTGATGTTGAGCATCTTTTCATGTATTTACTGGCCATCTGTGTATCCCCTTTGGAGAAACATCTATTCAAATTCTTTGCCTATTTTTAACTGGGCTGTTTTTTTTTAATTCTTGAGTTGCAAGGAGGAGGTGTGTGTGTATGTGTATGTGTGTGTGTGTTAATTATGGATACAGGTCTCCTATTGAATATAAGCTTTGCAAACATTTTCTCCCATGCTGTGGGTTGTCTTTTCACTCTTCTTTGTGATGTTTTTTGAAGCTAAAAGTTATAAATTTTGATTAAGTCCAATTTATCAACCTTTTATCTCTTGGACTTTGGTTTCCTAAATCTTGTCTAATCTAAGATTTGAAGGTTTATTCCTATTTTCCTTTTTTTTTTTTATTCCTATTTTCTTATAAGCATTTTATAGTTTTGGCTCCTACATTTAAGTGTGTGATCTATTTTTTTTTTCTTGGTATGGTTTGAGATAAGGTTTCTCATTAATCTTTTTGCCTATGTAAGGATATGCAATTGTCCCGGCACCATTTGTTGAAAACACTATTTCTTTCCCATTGAATTTTCTTGGCACCTTTTAAAAAAATCAGTTGACTGTAAATGTAATAGTGCCATTGATGTTAAAATGTACTATATGTATTTCTAAAACATGCTAATTTTAAGTCACCACTGACTGTATGTAATACTTAGATTTCAAAGATGTTAATAGTGTCTTAATATTTGCAACTCCAAATCAGTGAAATACATTATTTCACAGTAGCATTAGGTTACAAATACCAGCACTGTCTGACCACCTCTTCATTGTTTTCTCTCAAATATCTTTTATAGCATTTGTGACTCCCTGAAGATACCTTATATAATTATTTGCTTATTATTTCTCTCTCTTGAAAGCCAGAGGCCTTATCTGTCTCATTTACTGCTATATACTCCTTGCATTTAGATGTAGGAGGTACCCATGATTTATTTAACTGAATGATCAAAGAGATTTCTTCTCTGGCCTGTTAATTTTCAAAATAAGTAAGCAATATTGGGAGATTTTTCTTTGAGGCAAATTTATGTGAAGTGCAGCTGAACAAAAGTTATGCTTGAGGTAAAAAGCTGCTTAAAAAAGCTTGTAAATTGTTTATTTTATAAAAGGATGACTGTGGGGTAGCATTGTTTCATTTTATTTTGTTTTTATTGAGGTACAATTGATACATGATATTCGTTTCATATATACAACATAATGATTTGATATTTGTATATATTGCAAAATGATCACCACAATTAGTTAACATCTGTCACCATACATAGTTACAAATTTTTTTTGTTATGAGAACTTTTAAGATCCACTGTCTTAGCAACTTTAAAATACACAATACAGTATTATTAACTATAGTCACCATGATGCTATATATTACATTGTTATAGCAGTCACTTATTTGAGCAAAGAATAAGCTCTCTGAGGACCTAAATAATTTCTTTATCCATAGAGTCATATAGTTATGAATAGGAACCAAATGAGTAAAAACACCAGGTAACTTCCAAATAGAAGTTTATTGCCTTGGTTCATTCTTTCTGACTTTAGCCTTTTCAAAAGAGATGATATAATCTTGTTGCTCCAAAGGATATTCTTTAGGTATGAAAAGAAGAAACAACAACAAAAATTAGCTTTAGGGTGATAAAATAACTTTGTCTTAAAAAAAAAAAAAAAAATCCCAGGGCGCCTGGGTGGCTCAGTTGGTTAAGCGACTGCCTTCGGCTCAGGTCATGATCCTGGAGTCCCAGGATTGAGTCCCACATCGGGCTCCCTGCTCAGCAGGGAGTCTGCTTCTCTCTGACCCTCCCCCCCTCATGCTCTCTCTCTCTATCTCATTCTCTCTCTCAAATAAATAAATAAAATCTTAAAAAAAAAAAAAAATCCCCCATAGAGCAAGTTGAATGTTCAACAGTGTCTTTTGAGACATTCCAAGGAAATGAGAAGAAATGAGAAGAGCTGGCTACTAATTAGGGGGCAGAGTCTAAAGCTGTGACACTCTACTCTGCTCAATATGCTTCTGTCCTGAAGTATTCAATCACAGGAGTCTGACAAAATGCAATTGACAGTTTAAAAGCAGGCAAAAAAAGACATTACATTTTCCAACCCTCTAGTGACTTACTTGTTAATTAACATCAAGTTTCTCCAGCAATATTTTCCTCTATGTATTTTTGAAAGTGATAGTACAGTTTTATGTTAATTTATGTAACACGGGGCAGTTTCTTCTCATTTTTACCATCGTGAGATACTCTTTTCCCCTTTAATTTATTTGGAAGATCAGAGCTAGTCTTCCAAGGTGTTTTCTAGAACTATGGATAGAAATCTTTGTTCTTGGGGTGCCTGGGTGGCTCAGTCAGTTAAGCGTCTGACTCTTGGTTTCGGCTCAGGTCGTGATCTCAGGGTTCTGGGGTAGAGCCCTGTGCTCAGCGGGGAGTCTGCTTCAGGATTTTCTCTCTCCCTCTGTCCCTCCCCCTCCTCTAAAATAAATCAATCTTAAAAGAAAAGAAATTTTTGTTCTTTCTTGACTTTTGTCTGAGGAGGCATTTCATCTAGCACTGCGATTTCTGCAGTTGTCTGTGTCTAATTCCCGTTTCAAGGTTGGTGGTGTGGGCCGAGCAGCCTGTGGAGTTCCAGCGTCACTTGAAAGGGTGACTTCAGGGCTGTGACTCAAAATATTTACTTCACTCAGGCTCCAGAATTGCTGCCAATTTCAGCCAGGTTATGAATGAACTTCTTGTCAAGTTGTTCAGAAATTACACTTTCCTTTTCTTTCTCCCCACCCTCCCCTCTATTCACGCTTCCTCTGAATGAAACTTCTGCCTGAATCAAGTATTTTAAGGCTTGATCTCTGGGAAGAAAGTTCTGATTGGTAAAGGAAAACTTCCTGTTGAGTAAACTTCTTGAAAATTTGTTAATCTGAGGTTGTGGCCTTGTTGAAACTGAAAGCAATCAAAGCAATGGGTAATACGTATTTTCTTGAAGACTCCTGCCTAAGTTTTTTTTTAAAGATTTTATTCATTTATTTGAGAGAGAGAGAGTGAGCAGGGGAGAGGGGCAGAAGGAGAAGGAGAAGCAGGGAGCCCAATGTGGCACTCGATCCCAGGACCCTGGGATCATGACCTGGGCCGAAGGCAGATGCTTAACCATTGACCAAGCCACCCAGATGCCCTGACACAAGATTCAAAGATCATATCTTCCATTGGGTTACTGTGTCTCATTCTCTTTTAATCTTGAATCTTCCTTACTTTTTTGTTTTTCTTGACATTGACATTTTGAAGAGTCTGGATCAGGTCTTGTAGGCAGGAATAATTGTTTGGATAGTCCAAGATGACGGAGGAGTAGGAGACCTTAGTTTCGTCTGGTCCCAGGAATTCAGCTAGATAGCTATCAAATCATTCTGAATACCTGTGAACTCAACCAGAGATCTAAGAAAAGAATAGCTGCAACTCTACAAATAGAAAAGCAACCACTTTCTGCAAGGTAGGAGGTACGGAGAACTAAATCTGAGGCGACATATGCGAAGATAAACTGCGGGGGAAGGCGCCTCCGTAAGCCAGCACCAGAAAGTAATATAGCAGCAGAGTGTAAAATCAGAACTTTTAAAAGTCTGTTCCAGTGAGGGACTTCCCTGCCTGAAAGGTGCTCAGGTGGCAAAGTGGGGCAGAATCCTAGGTGGTACAGTGTGGTCTCAGGATCCCTGGGGTCACAGGAAAACCAGGGGTGCCTGAGTGCAGCAGAGTTCCCAGGCATTGGAGCAGGGAAGCCGGCTGTGATCAGTGACCCTAGACGTGGGCTCTCAGCTCGGAGTTGCTATAAACTTGGAACTATTGCTTGGTTGGGCGACCACTCTCTGAGCAGGGGCCCAGCAAGTGGCAGAACCCCAGCGAGACCCCCCCTCTCTCCCCTGGGAGGAGCTGTGCGAGTGCACGCCACAGGAGTTTGCAGGGTTTGGAGACTCAAAAGGGGGTCCCGTGCCTGAGATAGAAACACTTGGTCACAGGCTGGGTGAGCACGGTGTGTGGTTGGAGACCAGGGAGACCAGAGTGATTGCCTGCTTTTCCCTGAGGGCTCACTGAGGAGTGGGGGCCCGTTCAGCTCTGGGGCTGGCAATTGGGAGGCTGCCATTCTCATTCTATCCTCTAAAGTGGCATGGAAAGCCTTCAAGGAACAAAAGCCACATAGGGCCACTTACTTAGCCTGGTCCCCTGGCAAGGGCAGTGCAGTTCCACCTGGGGCAAAGACACCTGAAAATTCAGTGCAACATGCACCTCCCCGCAGAAGATCAGCAAAAACATCCAGCTAAGACCCAAGTTTCTGATCATAGAGAGCTGCAAAACTCCAGCACTAGGGGAAAAGAGTATATAGAATTTATGGGTTTTTTTCTCACAATCCTTTAGTATTTTAATTTTTTTCCTCTTTCCTTTTTCAACCAATTTCTTATATTATCAGCCCTTTTTTAAAAATCTTTTTTAATTTTCATTTTTACACTTACATTCTATCCTTTCTTTGTATTTAATTTTATTTTTGTATTTATATAAATTTGTCTTTTTTTACACTTTTGGGATACAGTTTCTTTTAACAAACAGACCAAAATACACCCAAGATCTAATGTATTGCTCTGTTCTCTTCACCTGACTGATCATATTCTCTCTTTTCTTTTTCTTCTTTTTTTTTATTTAAGTCTTTTTAAATTTTCATCTTTACAGGTACATTCTATCCTTTCATTGAATTTAATTTTATTTTTGTATATACATATGTTTTCCTTTCTTTACAATTTTTTGATATAGTTTCTTCTAACAAATAGACCAAAATACACACAGGATCCAGTGTATTCCTCTGTTCTGTTCACGTATCTGATTATATTCACTCTCTTTTTTTATTAATTTTTTTTTTTTTTTTTTTTGATTTTGGGTCTCTTCTGATTTGTTTAGTGTATATTTCTCTGGCGTTGTTGTTGCCAGTTTAGTATTTTGTTCTTTCGTTCATCTGTTCTCTGGACAGAATGACAAGATGGAAGAACTCATTGCAAAAAAGAGAATGAGAGGCAGTACTAACTGTCAGGGACATAATCAGTATGGATATAATTAAGATGTCAGACTTAGAGTTAAGAATAAAGATTATAAAGATATTAGCTGGGCTTGAAGAAAGCATAGAAGACACTAGAGAATCCCTTTCTGGAGAAATAAAATAACTAAAATCTAATCAAGTCAAAATAAAGGCTATTGAGATGCAATCAAAAATGGAGGCTCTAACTACTAGAATAAATGAGGCAGAAGAGAGAATTAGTGATAGAGAAGACAAAATGATGGAGAATAAAGAAGCTGAGAAAAAGAGAGATAAACAACTACTGGATCACGAGGGAAGAATTCGAGAGATAAGTGATACCATAAAGTGAGACAATATTAGAATAATTGGGATCCCAGAAGAAGAGGAAAGAGAGAGGGGCAGAAGGTATTTTGGAGCAAATTCTAGCTGAGAACTTGCCTAATCTGGGGAAGGAAGCAGGCATTCAAGTCCAGGAGGCACAGAACTGACCTCAAAATCAATACAAATAGGTCAACACCCCAACATCTAATAGTAAAACTTACGAGTCTCAGAGACAAAGAGAAAATCCTGAAAGCAGCTTGGGACAACCTTTACCTTAACCCACAAGAGTAGAAACATTAGACCAGCAGCTGACCTATCCACAGAGAGCTTGGCAGGCCAGAAAGGACTGGAATGATATATTCACAGTGCTAAATGAGAAAAAGATGCAACCAAGAACACTTTATCCAGGAAGGATGTCATTCAAAATAGGAGGAAAGATAAAAAGCTTCCAGGACAAACAGAAACTAAAAGAATTTGTGATCACTAAACCAGTCCTGCAAGAAATATTAAAGGGGATCCTCTAAGTGAAGAGAGAGCCCAAAAGTAACATAGACCAGAAAGGAACAGAGACAATACACAGAAACAGTGATTTTACAGGGAATACAGTGGCAGTAAATTCATATCTTTTAGTAGTTACTCTGAATGTAGATGGGCTAAATGCTCCAATCAAAAGCCACAGGGTATCAGATTGGATAAAAAAGCAAGATCCATCAATATGCTGTCTGCAAGAGACCCACTTTAGACTTAAAGACACCTCCACATTGAAAGTGAGGGGGTGGAGAACCATTTATCATGCTAATGGACATCAAAAGAAAGTAGCAATCCTGTATCAGACAAATTAGATTTTAAACCAAAGACTGTAATAAGAGATGAGGAAAAAACACTAAATCATAATTAAAGGGTCTATCCAACAAGAAGATCTAACAATTGTAAATATTTATGCCCCTAACATGGGAGCAGCCAATTATATAAACCAATTAATAACAAAATTAAAGAAACACATTGATAAAATTACAGTAATAGTAGGGGACTTTGACACCCCACTCACTGCAGTGGACAAATTAAGCAGAAGATCAACAAGGAAACAAGGGCTTTGAGTGACATACTGAACCAGGTGGACTTCACAGATATATTCAGAGCATTCCATCCTAAAGCAACGGAATTCACATTCTCCCCGAGTGCACATAGAACATTCTCCAGAATAGATCACATACTGGGTCACAACTGGTACCAAAAGATTGGGATCATTCCCTGCGTATTTTCAAACCACAATGCTTGAAACTTGAACTCACTCACAAGAGGAAATTTGGAGAGAACTGAAATACATGGAGCCTAAAGAGCATCCTACCAAAGAATGAATGGGTCAACCAGGAAGTTAAAGAAGAATTAAAAAAAAAATCATGGAAATAAATGAAAATGAGAACACAACTGTTCAAAATGAAAACACAACTGTTCAAAACCTTTGGGATGCAGCAAAGGCAGTCCAAGTATATAGCAATATAAGCCTTTCTCAAGAAACAAGAAAGGTCTCAAATACACAACCTAACTTTATATCTAAAGGAGCTGGAGAAAGAACAGCAAATAAAGCCTAAACCCAGCAGAAGAGAATTAATAAAGGTTAGAGCAGAAATCAATGAAATAGAAACCAGAACAGTGTAACAGATCAGTGAAACTAGGAGCTGGTTCTTTGAAAGAATTAATAAGATTGCTTAATCCCTAGCCAGACTTATCAAAATGAAAAGAGAAAGGACCCAAAATAATAAAATCATGAGTGAAAGAGATCACCAGCCAACACCAAAGAAATACAAACAATTTTAAGAACATATTATGAACAACTATATGCCAACAAATTAGGCAATCTGGAAGAAATGGATACATTCTTAGAGATATATTAACTACCAAAACTGAAACAAGAAGAAATAGAAAACCTGAATAGACCCATAACCTGCAAGGAAATTGAAGCAGTGATCAAAAATCTCCCAACAAGCAAGAGTCCAGGAGCAGATGGCTTCCCAGGGGAATTCTACCAAACATTTAAAGAAGAATTAATACCTATTCTTCTGAAGCTGTTTCAACAAAAATAAATGGAAGGAAAACTTCAGACTCTTTCTGTGAGGCCAGCATTACCTTGATCCCAAAACCAGACCAAGACCCCACCAAAAAGGAGAATTACAGACTAATATCCCTGATGAACAGGGATGCAAAAATTATCACCAAGATACTAGCCAATAGGATCCAACAGGAATAAAAGGATTATTCACCATGACCAAGTGGGATTTATTCCTGGGCTGCAAGTGTGGCTCAACATCTGCAAATCAATCATTGTGATACACTCTATAAATAAAAGAACACTACATAAATAAAAGAAAGGACAAGAACCATATGATCCTCTCAATAGATGCAGAAAAAGCATTTGACAAAGTACAGCATCCTTTCCTGATTAAATCTCTTCACAGTGTAGGGATAGAGGGAAGATACCTCAATATCATAAAAGCCATATACAAAAAGCCCACAGCAAATATCATTCTCAACAGGGAAAAACAGAGCTTTTCCCCTAATGTCAGGAAATGACAGGGATGTCCACTCTCACTACTGTTGTTCAACATAGTACTAGAAGTCCTAGCCTCAACAATCAGACAACAAAAAGAAGTAAAAGGATCCGAATCGGCAAGGAAGTAGTAGTCAAACTCTCAGTCTTCTCAGAATACATGGTATTCTTTGTGGAAAACCTAAAAGACTCCACCCCAAAATTGCTAGAACTAGTACAGGAATTCAGCAAAGTGGCAGGATATAAAATCATTGCACAGAAATCAGTTGCATTTCTATACACTAACAATGAGCTAGAAGAAACAATTTAAGGAGTCCATCCCATTCACAGTTGCACCAAAAACCATAAGATACCTAGGAATAAACTTCCCCAAAGAGGCAAAGGATCTGTACTCAGAAAACTATAGAACACTCATGAAAGAAATTGAGGGAGACATAAAGAATTGGAGAAATGTTCCATCCTCATGGATTGGAATAACAAATATTGTTAAAATGTCTGTGCTACCTAGTGCAATCTATACATTCAATACAATCCCTATCAAAGTACCATCAAATTTTTTACAGAGCTGGAACAAATAATCCTACAATTTGTATGGAACCAGAAGAGACCCTGAATAGCCAAAGGAATGTTGAAAAAGAAAACCAAAGCTGGTGGCATCACAATCCCGGAGTTCTATTACAAAGCTGTCATCATCAAGACAGTATGGTCCTGGCACAAAAACAGGCACATAGATCAACAGAACAGAATAGAGAACCCAGAAATGGACCCTCAACTCTATGGTCAACTAATCTTCAACAAAACAGGAAAGAACAGCCAATGGAAAAAAGACGGTCTCTTCAACAAATGGTGTTGGGCAAATTGGACAGCCACATGCAGAAGAATGAAACTGGACCATTTCCTTACACCATACACAAAAATAGACTCAAAATGGATGAACGACCTCAGTGTGAGAAGAGTCCATCAAAATCCTGGAGGAGAACACAAGCAGCAACTTTTGTGACCTCAGCTGCAGTAACGTCTTGCTAGTCACGTCTCCAAAGGCAAGGGAAACAAAAGCAAAAATGAACTATTGGGACTTCATCAAGATAAAAAGCTTTTGCACAGCAAAGTAAACAGTTGACAAAACCAAAAGACAACTGACAGAATCGGAGGAGATATTTGCAAATGTCTTATCAGATAAAGGGTTAGTATCCAAAATCTATAAAGAACTTATCAAACTCAACACCCAAAGAACAAATAATCTGATCAAGAAATGGGTAGGCAGAAGACATGATCAGACACTTGTCCAAAGAAGACATCCAAGTGGCCAACAGACACATGAAAAAATGCTCCACATCACTTGGCATCTGGGAAATACAAATCAAAACCACAGTGAGATACCACCTCACACCTGTCAGAATGGCTAAAATTAACACGTCAGGAAATGATAGATGTTGGCGAGGATGCAGAGAAAGGGGAATCCTCTTACACTGTTGGTGGGAATGCAAGCTGGTGCAGCCACTCTGGAAAACAGTATGGAGATTCCTCAAAAAGTTGAAAATAGACCTATCCTGTGACCCAGCAATAGCAATACTAGTATATATCCCAAAGATAACAAATGTAGTGATCTGAAGGTGCACCTGTACCCCAATATTTATAGCAGCAATGTCCATAATAGGCAAACTATGGAAAGAGCTCTGATGCCAGTGGACAGATGAATGGATAAAGAAGATGTGGCATATGTATACAATGGAATACTACTCAGCCATCAAAAAAATGAAATCTTGCCATTTGCAATGACGTGAATGGAACTAGAGGGTATTATGCTAAGTGAAATAAGTCAATCAGAGAAGGACGATTATATTATCTCACTCATATGTGCAATTTAAGAAACAAAGCAGAAGATCATAGGGGAAGAGAGGAAAAAATAAAACAAGATGAAATCAGAGAGGGAGACAAACCATAAGAGACTCTTAATCATAGGAAGCAAGCTGAGGGTTGCTTGAGGGGAGACAGTGGGGGGGTGGGGTAACTGGGTGACAGACATTAAGGAGGGCATGTAATGTAATGAGCACTGTATTATATAAGACTAATGATGGGGCGCCTGGGTGGCTCAGTCAGTTAAGCATCTGCCTTCAGCTCAGGTCATGTTCCCAGGGTCCTGGGATCAAGCCTCTTCAGGCTCCTTGCTCAGCGGGGAGCCTGCTTCTCCCTCCCCCTCTCCCTCTGCCGGCTGTTCCGCCTGCTTGTGCTCTCTGTCAAATAAATAAAATCTTAAAAAAAAACGATGAATCCCTGACCTCTACCTCTGAAACTAATAATACATATGTTAATTAATTGAATTTAAATAAAAAAATAAAATTTAGAAAAACATAAAAAAATAAAGACCCTCCTCCCCCAACAAAGAATATAGTGATATTGGTTCTGCATCATTTTGTTTTTGAAATTGGCAGTTGTAGAGCTTATGAGGAAATATATGGAGCCTTAATTTGAACCTTTCTGATGTGGTATAGACAAAGATTTCTTCTAATAAAGAAAAGCTTTGTTTCTGCTTGGACATCTTTAGGGTCTTGCTGAAAAGGCTTTGTTTTAAATGAAAGCAGAAGCAGGAAGTAGCAATTCTGAGAATGTTACACTTTTCGTTCACATGCATTATTAGCTCATAAACTCAGTTCCCTTGGGCTAAGATTACCTGAATTTGTCTATGGTCTCGGGACAATGAGTGGAGGTGAATCTTTCCAAGCACCCCTGTTTCTCAGTCATGCTGCATTTTACCTCCTTCATTAATGTAAGGGGGTAAGGTAAATGCCTTCATTTCCTTTGTAGTTAGGAATAGAATAGAAAGTCTGTAGCACAGTAAGAGAACAGTTAGCTTGCAGTGGAATAAAAAAATTGTATTTGTAATCATAAATTTTATGGTTTAAAACATTGAAAATTATCAGTTGAATCCCATTTCGTCCAGAGGCTAAACTTCTTTGTAATTGTTGGTCAGGCCCTTTTGGAAATAGCAGAATGTATATTACTCAAGCTACACTAGGCTATACTTCAGTCAAGCTTTATTTCCAAACAAAACCTCAAATTTCACTTAAAAAAAAAAGACTATTTCTTGCTCATATCGTCATCTAGTGTGGGTCATTTGGCTGTTCTTATAGTTTAAAGCTTGGGCCGAAGCTGCTTGTATCATGTGATTCTACCATATTATTCTAGCCTTATGGATGGGTAAGAGAAAACATGGAGATTTCATATCTACTTTTTTTTGTTTTATTTGTTTTATTTGTTTTCTGATGAGTTGATTATTTTAGATTCCACATATAAGTGATAGAATGGAGTATTTGTCTGTGTCTAACTTATTTCACTTAGCATAATATTCTCTAGATCCATCAGTGTCTCAACTGGCAGGATTTTCTTCTTTTTTTATGGCTAACTAATATTCTGTATACTGTCTGTTCATGCGTCAGTAGATATTTAGGTTGCTATCATATCTTGCCTATTACGGGTAATGCTGCAGTGAACGTGGGAATACAGATACCCCTTTGAGGATAGTGATTTCATTCCTTTGGATATATACCCAGAAGTTGGATTCCTGGATCATACAGCAGTCCCATATTTAATTTCTTGAGTAACCTCCATACCGTTTTTCATAATGGATGTATCAATTTACATTTCCACTTGCAGTGTGCAGGGGTTCCCTCTTCTCCACGTGCTCTCCAACACTTGTTAGCTTTTGTTTTTTTGTTTTGTTTTGTTTGTTTTTGGATAATGGCCATCCTAACTGGTGTGAGATGTTATCTTATTGTGGTTTTGATTTGCATTTCTTTGCTGATTAATGAGCTCATATCCACTTTTAAGTTACTTGAACTGTTGGAAGCGACATCTGCAGCTTCTGCTCTTAGCTTATTGGCAAGGACTAGTTATGTGGCTTTAACCTAACTGTAGGAGGATGGGAAATATAAAGGAGTCCATTGACGGATGGATTAGTGATCTATGGGTCATTGACATGTATTGTTCCTAGTGGTGATGGCAAGGTGAACATAGGCTTCAGAGGCAAGCCAACTACTGTTGGGAAACCTTGGTTTTCATGGTGAAGGGCATATACTAGCTAAGTTCCATCTCTCCTTCCTTCTACTTACAAAATGTATCTTTGTGACCACTGACAAGGAACAGATACAGATAGAGGCCTTTGGAGATTGACACATTAAAGAAAATTTTTTCAAAATAACAAAAAGGGGGGCTCCTGGGGGGCTCAGTCAGTTAAGCATCTGCTTTTGGCCCAAGTCATGATCCCGGGGTGCTGGGATCGAGTCCCACATTGGGCTCCCCGTTCAATGGGGAGTCTGCTTCTCCCTCTCCCTCTGCCCCTCCCCCCCCACTCATGTGCTGTCTTTCCCTCATGCTTTCTCTCTCTCCCTCAAATAAATAAATAAGTAAATCTAAAAAAAATAATGAAAAGGTAAAAGAATAGTATAGTGAACAGTATTATACCCTTTACCTTGTCTGTAAGACACCTGGCATTATTGAAATTCTCATTAATTATTTATAACTTCAGTTGGTCTTAAGTCTTCAGAATGGAACTGAATAACCATAAGCACTACCTTAGATGAATGAAATTTAGGGAATGGATTTAACACAAACCTTTTGATGATTTTTACACATTGGCTGGCAGTCTTAAAATTGACCCTTGTCTGCTGTATTTGTCCAGTATAGTTCTTGAAATATATATTGGTTTTTTTAAAAAATATTTATTTTAGATTGAGAGAGTTGCATGCGAGTGGGGGTAGGGACAGAGGGGAGGGAGAGAAAATCTCAATCAGACTCTAGGCTGAGTGCAGAGCCTGATGTGGGACTCCATCTCAGGACCCTGAGATCACCACCTGAGCTGAAACCAAGAGTCGTACACTCAGCCCACTGTGCCATCCAGATGCCCCTTGGAATATATATCTCTAAAGAATGATTATTATAAGTAGATTTTAAGAGGAACAGACTAGACTTTAAAAATAATTAGTATCTTTCTCAAAAAAAAAAAAAAAAAAGTCTCTCTTTCCCCAAATGCTTTATGGGTATGTTTCCATATTTTTTTTCCTTGACCAATTTAACAGCTTTTCAATGGAAAGGATTCTTTTCTTTCCTTTTCGTTTTCCTTTCCTTTTTCCAGTGCTTTACATGAGTGGCTGATACATTAGGAATAATTTTCTCAGTAACGTAGACTGAAAATAAGTACTTGCATGCAGTGTGCCAAATCTAATTCTTTTTCCCACCAGCCAAATCATGTTTTCTAGATTCTGACTCCTGTGTTATAATGTCATTTGCACTCTCTTAGTCTTTTACTTTAGTCTTTTGCTACTGGTGTTTTATAAAGGCAGTAGCTTTTTTTTTTTTTTTTTAGATTTTATTTATTTATTTGTCAGAGAGAGGGAGAGCACAAGCAGGGGGAGCGGCAGGCAGAGGGAGAGGGAGAAGCAGGCTCCGCGCTGAGCAGTTGAGGCAGATGTGGGACTCGATCCCAGGACCCTGGGATCATGACCTGAGCTGAAGGCAGACGCTTAACTGACTGAGCCACCCAGGCGTCCTGGCAGTAGCTTTTTGTTTTTATAACATCTTTATATCACAGAACTTGTGGGAATATAGTAGGTAATTATAAGTATTTGTTTAATAGTTAATTATCCTACAACTTAGCAGTTGGGAAACTTAGTATTATTTTTTCACATCTGCATTGTAATAGTTAATACAACCCTGACACACTTCTAGTCATCCTGTGTTTTATTTTTTGATTAGTTGAAAGTTCCTGACATTCATAAAGTACATGAGATAAATAGCTAATGTGGTATTTGATTAATCAAAGGCTATTTGATTACACTATTTGTACACCTGGCTGGATTGAAATAAACTCTGTTATACTAAGAATATATATTTTGTTTCTCCCCCCCTCACATTATTTTTCTTAGGCAATAGAGATTATGCCAAGGATGATCCATTGGAGTTTAAGTCTCACCAGTGGTTTGGAGCATCTGTGAGATCAAAACAGGATAAAATTCTGGTAAGTCTTTTGGTTACTTCCTTGTAGGTGAGTTTAGTCACTTGGGTTCTGCTACTTTCTACCTTCATTCCTACGTTGTTCCTTTCTCCTGCCCCTGTTGATGCTTCCCGTCAGTATGTTTCTATCCAGCCAGGTTTAGGACTAGTGGGCCTATGATTAATCAAACACACTAGTACCTCCTCTCTTTAAAAATACAGCAACCTTCCCTTTGCCTCTTCCCCACCGCTATGCCTCATTACTTGGCTTCCCTTTTTCAGAAACTTTTTGAAAGTGTTTTCTACAGTGACCATCTCTACTTTCTTCACATTGTCTTCCCAGCACTGCAGTCAGGCTCAGGTAGGCATGGCCAAAGTCACCCTTGGCTATCAGGTCACTGAAATCATTGGTACTTGTTCTTATGTTTCTTGTCGTCTCAGCACCATTCAGCAAGGTCAGTTAGCCCGTTCTTTTTGAGATGCTTTTCTTCCCTTGGCTTCTGGAACACTGTATTTTCCTGGTTTCTCCCATTTCTTTGCCTGCTCCTTGCAGTCTCCTCTTCTGCTCAGTCTCTAAATATTGGGTTGTTCCTAGGCTGTGTTCTGGACCCCCATCTTCTTTAACTACACCTTTTACCTGGCTGTTCCTATTCTGTCTCATTGCTGTAAATAAAATCCAAATGTCATAATCCCCAAATCTGTCACTCTAGCTCCTAGTTCTCCTTGGAGTTTCAAAGTCATATTTCCAAACAAGCTATGTGGCATTTCCATTTGGATATCTCCTATATTATTACTCAAAATGAACATGGCTAAAATAGAACTTTTGTTACCCACTATCAAAAAGGAAAGAACACAGGGGCACCTGGGTGGCTCAGTCGATTGGGCATTTGCCTTCGGCTCAGGTCATGGTCTCGGGGTCCTGGGATTGGGCCCCCTTTCGGGCTTCCTGCTCAGTGGGGAACCTGCTTTTCCCTCTCCCTCTGCAGCTCCCCCTGCTTGTGCTCTCTCTCTCTCAAATAAAATAAATAAATAAATAAATAAATAAATAAATAAATAAATAAATAAATAAAAATTTAAAAAGGGAAAAAACAAAAAGATAACTGTTTCCATATAAAACTTCCCCAACTTGTTTAGAGGCATGACTCCCTACCCCATCCACCAGCAAGCTGTATCAATTTTGCTTCCAGAATATATCCCACATCCATCAATAAATAATCATCATCTGCACTATTTCCACCCTGTATCAAGCCACCATCATTACCCACCTGGGTTCCTGTAGTGCTGTCCTCCTCTTTCTGCTTCCTCTCCTGCCCCAACTACAATCCATTCTCCAGAGGAGGACCAGAGTGAATCAGAGCATTTCTTCTCGATTAAAACAGTCAAGTGGTTTTCCATCACGCTCAGAGGACAAATCGTTGCTTCTTCTGGCTTGTGAGCATCTCCATAATCAGGTCACTGGCTCTTGTCTCTGGCATCATCTTACTCCACCTCACATGCTTAAGCTACACTGGTCTTTATTCCTTCCACATGACAAGTCACTGTAGTTAGTATCTTAGTGTTTTTGTTCCCTCTGACTATGTTATGCTCATCTTGTTGATTTTCACTTGGCTAGCTCCTCATTATTCTGATTTCAGCTTTAATTTCATTTCCTTAGAAAGTCCTTCCCTGTTTTAATTATCTGCATTGTGTTTATTACTGTTTTTAAAAATCCTATTGTGGGGCATTAGGAAAGAATTTGTTTAGGAGCTGAAATTTCAAAGGAGCTTTAAAGGATGTGTCTGTCCAGCTGGAAATAAAAGATGAGGTTGAGAGTGGGGGCACTCTAGGCAGAAAGCAAAGAAGCAGAAATAAGCAGAAGGAGCAAATAATCCTTGTACATGAAACATCAAGTACATGTAGAAAAGTAGCAATAATCATCTCCTTTCACTTTTTTCAGGGTAAATATAAAATAACCTACTATTAATGTCTGCAGTGTTTTTGTTAATGTTTTGCTTCAAGAAAGTATTACAGAAAGTTAATTGAACCTTTTTCCAGAATTAAATTGTCACATTTTGGTAAATTACTATGTTATTGTTCCACTTCTTGTACATGGTGTTGAAATCTGTAACTCTGAAAACAAAAAAGTCATAATTTATTTGGAAAGTATGTAAAATAAGCACTGCAAAGTCTTTTATTTTTTTCTTAATAATAAATCACTTGCTTTATAATTTAGGGGTATATTCTACATGCATGAGAATGTTATTTAGTTCAAATGTTGATTTAATCTGTGACCATCAGCTTAGTGCATAACATCAAGAAAAGTGCTACATGAAATAGTTTTGCTAACTATTTTGAAAAAAAAAATATGTGAGGGAAGTACTTTTTAAATCTGTATCCACTGTTGTGATAAGGAATTCTTGGTATAAGACAGGCTCGATTAATTTTTATTAATGCTTAGAAAGTGTTTTTGAATTCTGAAGTTGTATAGATTATCTGAAACACTAATATTTTCAGGGAATTTTTATGCCGTGGACCATCCCCTTTGATTTCAGGCCTGTGCCCCGCTGTACCACTGGAGGACTGAAATGAAACAGGAGAGGGAGCCTGTTGGAACATGCTTTCTTCAGGATGGAACAAAGACTGTGGAGTATGCTCCATGCAGATCAAGTATGTATAGAAAGTTGTACCAGCTTTTAAAAGGGTTGGAAAGCCTAGTTTGTTAAAAATGTGCGTGTGTGTCTTAAAAATTGTAGACATATTATGTGTGAGTCAAAAGATGCTCCATTGAGCTTCTCTAACATACGTGTGGGACTCCCTAGAACAAAAGATTCTGATGCAGTAGGTCTTTGTCAGGCCTGGGTACCTTCCTTTTTAGGAAACTCTACAAGGGAATTTAATGGATACCAAAATTTAAAAACTAGAGCTTTATATTAATAATGATGTTAAATGTAAAAAAATACGTCTTAAAGAGCTAGAGTTTGTATAGGAAGGTGAAACATTGAGCTCAGGACTTTGAGTTAGAATTTTCATTTAATTTTATTTTTAATTAAAAAAATTTTTTTAAAGGTTTACTTTTTAAGTAATCTTTACACCCAACCTGGGGCTCAAACTCAAAACCGACTGAGCCAGCCAAGCACTCCTGGATTTTCTTTCTTTTAAATCAGAGTTTCTCTGTCAATGTTATCAAGATTACTCCTCTTCTGATGATCCAAAAGATCTCACTTTGTTGTCTAATATTATTTGAAATTTCAGATGAAATTCATATTGTGACTAAAGATGATTTTGAGCACTTAAAATTTTGATAATGCTTTTCCAAAGGAGATTCCAGTACCTTTTTTTTTTTTTTTTTAAGATTTTATTTATTTATTGGAGAGAGAGAGAAAGAAAGAGCACGAGCAGGGGAGAGGGGCAGAGGGAGAAGCAGGCTCCCCGCTGAGCAAGGAGCCCGATGTGGACCTCGATCTCAGGACCCTGAGATCATGACCTGAGCTGAAGGCAGACACTTTACTGACTGAGCCACCCAGGTGCCCCTTTCTTTGTTCCATTGGTCACCAGGTAGTTCAGTAGAGAGAATTAGTAATAGAGGTATAACATGTAGGACTGTTACTGCTAAATTCTTTTTTTCCATGTTAGGTGACTTAAGACACCAGGCCAGAGGAACTGTTCAGTCTTCAAAATTCTAAGCACTTGAACCTCCAAGCAATTGCAAATGATTATTATTAATACTTATTTCTTAACCCACCAACTTGACTCTATTTGTTGTACGTGAGAGGTACACATCAGAAGAACGATACCTCCCCAGAACTGCATTACTTATTAGGATAGGTCAGAAAGCACACCTTACACAGGACAGAGGAGGCTGGCAGCCCTGCACTCAGTGCTTGATACTATCGGTATCATCACCTTTATGTTGCTGTTTTGGTCACAGTACTGTTGTCTTTGTGGTGTGTGGAAAATGCGAGAACTAAATTATGTTTTTAATTGTATTGTAAAAACGATCCTATTTTGAAAAGATAATTTTATAGCTGTGAGGAATGAGCTAACTCTTGCATGCCAGGTTTGTGACTTACCACTTACATGGTGGACATGCATGTAAAAATCACCCTTATTCTCACATGATAGATGTGGGAGCTGAGATTCAGACAGTTGCAAGTAATTTTTTCCTACCTCTTATAGCAGTGGGTGGTCTAGTGAGGATTTGAACCCAGGTCTTACTCCAGATGAATCCTTTCCTTGTAATACTAACAATGGGAATTGTTTTTCATTTCAGTGGCCTCAGTGTTAACCACAGCTTATCCATAAAAAATACACCCAGCTTTCACAAATACAGGTTTGGATTATTCTGGATGTGTAAGAGTACTTGGTACCCTTCTGAAAGCAAGCATTCTAATGATGATCCATCATGGATATACTGCCAGGTTAGGCTAGTAGTTTTTGTCATTTTGCCTCTTCAGTGATGACCAGTTACTCAACATGTGTTTAAAGGATGAAGGCAGTATTTGCATGATGCATCTGTCTTTTGTTTATTTGGTTTAGGCACAGAAATTTTACATATAGGCACAGAAATTGTAAAATCATTTTAAACCTTATTTTCTAAAGTATTTAACAACCAAATCAGGTCAGCAAACTGTCTTGTGAGCCTCTTTTTGTAAATAAAATTTTATTGGAATATAGCCCCACCCATTTGTTTACGTGTTATTTATAAAGGGAGAGCTGAGTAATTGCCACAGTGACTATATACCCCCTAAGTCTAAAATATTTAGTATCTGGTCTTTTACAGAAAAAGTTGCAGATCCCTGATCAGATAATAAAACCTCAAATCTTAGAAAAAGCAAAAGAATAACTTCAAAAATCAAAGTGAATGCCTTTCTTCCTAATAAATCTGGCTTTCAGTATCCCTTGATTATTGTACATGCTTTTTGGCTCAGCCTTTGCAATATGAAGCTACCTACAGGCCCAAATTACAAGGGGCAACATGACCAGAGAGGGGGAAAAATGCTCAGGAGCGGGAATCTGAGAACCTGGGTTATATTCTTGAGTTTTGTCAACAACCTGCTGTAGCTATGCGTGATTTACTTAATCACTCTGGGCCTTTGTTTCACTCTTGGTGTAAAACACTGATTCAGATAAAAGACTTTAGAGGTACAATTTTTGTGTTTTGTATTTTCTTCATGCTTCAATAGATTATGCAACCAATGATTGATTTTGCTTGGGAATGCCAATTTTGAAGGGCTACATTGCTAACTTGATAATTTTGCTTGTTTTGGTAGTGGTAGTTTGTGGGGCATTTTGTTTGTTTGCGTTTGTTTTCAACGTGACCTGTGTGGACACCCTGGGCATGAAACTTCACTGTCTGTAAAAAATTTCTTTATTCCTGAATATGTTTGCTTTTGGCTTTTCATAACTATCTGTGACCTAATGGCTTTACACAATAGGCCAGGTGTCTTTCTAAAAGTTCCAGAGCCACAAATCATGTAACTTAAATACTTTCAATTCCATGCTCAGGCTGCGTTCTTTGTTCCTTCTACTTTCTGGTGACATTATTTGTACATAGATTTTTCTCAGTTATGAAAACTAGTTGCCTTTTCTTCCCCCTTGATAGTTACTCAGGAAATTATAAGTACACTGTTGATTTGAGATAGTGCAGGTTAGTGGTGTGGACACACTGGGCTCAGATCCATGCTCTCTTATTTACTAGCTGGCTGACTGTGGTCAAGGTACTTCATTTCTGTAAGCCTTCACTTCCTTATCTGTACATTGTGAATGATAATAGTATCTCTCATAGGATTGCATAAGATTTTAAAAGATAATGCCTTGGAAAATGCTTTAGTACGGTACGTGGCTCATGGAAGGGGCTTAATAAACATAAGGTGCTCTTACTATCATAATCAGTAATATTGTTTATAATGCTGTCAGGCTTGACAAGTAGGAGAAATATTATTCATCTATAGGAATAAAAACAAAAACCTTCACTGAAATAGCTTGTAGTTACCATAAAATTCTTTACGTTGGCATAAACACTCAGTTTAATACGTACCTGTTAAGAAAATTTTAAAGGACAGTCCTGTTTTCTAGCTGGACATTCTGGGAAACCAAATAAAGCAGATACATATACAGTATGAAAATCAAAAAGAGATGTCTTTATAAATGGCCTGAAATAGTTCCCCTGAATACAACTTGAATAAAGGAAATAAATGGCTGACTTGAGGTCAGAGCAGAATTCCTCAGTGTGATTCACTAGATGCTGGAAACCCCAGCCCACATTTTCCCATTCCCTCTTGGTTAGAAAAATTTACATTGGGGTAGCACTACACTCTTGAGGCTATTTTCTAAAACAAATTCTAAATTTAGTTATTAAGTGTGTAATCTTGGGGCAGTTCCCAGGTTTTTAAAATGTGTTCAAAATTTTTGATGGGAGTATTTGACAAAAATTTTTGGAAGTTGTCCTTTCAGTTGTACTGAAAATAGATATTTTTGGTTCCTGTGTTTGGGTGGGAAATATAGTAATACTATAGCATAATTATTTATGTATTGTAACATTGGCTACAAGAATTCCTTGATAACTAAAGGGTATTGTTTTCATTGTTCCTTGTTATCCTCAAAATAAAACAAGGGAGAGTCTTCAGGTTCATCCTTACCTGTATTCTAGATACAGTATTACTCATGATTAGAGTTAATTTAAATTAATTGGCTAATTGTCCAGAAATTGTCCCCTTTTGTGAGAACTACCAAATAAAAGGTAACCACCAAAGAGTCTAACTACTGAGTCTGTTACCATTTGGAAAATAATTGAAAGTGTCATGTTTAAAGGTGTTCACGTTCATTAGACTGCAGTCCTAAATATGTTGTGAAGATAGTTTCATATTTTGCTTTTTGCTGAACATTAAATGAGGGTCCGGCTCTCTCCCAAAATTCTGAACTACGTTTTCAATAGATTTTTTATGGTTGTTGGCTATAAAATATATGTGTAGTAAATATGTATTAGGAATGTATGTATCTCTTTACTAGTATTCGTAATAAATTTGTGAAGACTGTAGGCTAGCAACTGTAGGGTAATAATAGGAATTTAGGATTGGAATTTTTTTTTTTTAAAGATTTTTTATTTATTTGTTTGACAGAGAGAGACACAGCGAGAGAGGGAACATAAGCAGGGGGAGTGGGAGAGGGAGAAGCAGGCTTCCCTCTGAGCAGAGAGCCCAACATGGGGCTTGATCCCAGGACCCTGGGATCATGACCTGAGCCGAAGGCAGACGCTTAACGACTGAGCCACCCAGGCGCCCCTAGGATTGGAATTTTTAACTCGTAGATCACAACTCATCTTTGTTTTATGAAATCAAAATAGTGGTTCGTAACCAGTAATTTTTTAAAAATGGAGTGAAATAAAATAGAAAATTTCAGAATATATTGTACATGGTAATACTGATACTGTTTTGTGAAATTTTGTCTTATTTATATATCTATTATATACACACATAATATGTATATGTTGGGTTGTCTGGGTTATGTTATATAATCTTGCTGTGGGTTGTGGTTAAAAATAAGTTTTAAATCTACCATTTTAGGTGATGTTTCTGTTTCCTGGTGACCATTCCAGGTACTTTGATCTCTCTTGCCATATCTAAGAAAATGGTGCTGATAAAAATACATACTAACTTTTTCAGAATGTGAGAATAATTCAGTAAGTGCTTGAGTGAATGAACATTCCCAATTCATGGTACATTATCTTATGATTACAGTGATACAGATTTTTCTCACGTTTTGTTTTATGTTATGTGTTTGTTTTTGGGTTTGTGTATATTTCCAATTTTTTTATTTTAGAAAATATTGATGCTGATGGACAGGGATTTTGTCAAGGAGGATTCAGCATTGATTTTACCAAAGTAAGTTCTCATTTAAGACTGAATGAGATTCAGATCTATCTCATTATCTAAACCATTGTTAAAAATTAATTGCTCAATACTTCAACTTCTCTATAACTATTACCTGTTTTATGAAAACAGCTAATAAAAATGACCCATGCATTTTGATAATCTTTGCCTTATATTATTCTCTCCCTAGCAGACGTTGCTTATTTGAAATAGACATCAGAATGGGAATGGAGGACAGTAGAAAATCTCCTCAGTAGATACAGATAACCATTATGACTTAATATTAAAATTTCCAGTTAGATAAATTTATATAATAAAGTTTTTCCTGTTTGACTGAAATTGATTTTTCATAAAATCTTGTTAGTGGGAGCTTTGTTACAAAATTGTAGTTTCGTTACATAAAAGTTGAGAAACATGCATGTTTGCCATCAATTATGTGCCTATAGACACCAAGTAAAGCTGGAGCAACTTAATTATTGTAAAAAAATTCATATGTGTGGCTCTGTGTATTTTTCACTAAGCTAGTATGCTCTCCAGAGTTGATAGTTTTTATCTGTTTTCCTAAAATAACAATTCAGTGTATGTTTTCAAAGGAAAATTTTCTTAAGTATTTTTCTTTCTATAATTTTCTTTTGTATATGTGTTTTGTTTGTTTTTTTTTTTGGGTGGGATATATGAACATTCTGAATGTCAAATTGAGAATATTAATCACTCCTAGAGAAATCTTACATATATTGATTAAAAGTAGAGCTTCCTTAGAAAGCTTAATATGGCTTTCTTAGAAAATACCTTAAATTTATTAAAACAGTAGAAACTATGTAATTATGTGATTAAGAAAATTAATAAAGCCTTTTCTTATTTTTTAAAATTTGTATTTTATCTTTACTAAAAACTTTTTTTTCTAGACTAGGACTATAATTATAGTTGACTTTCTTTACTACATAATTGATTTAAATAACTCAATTCGAGATTCATAATTCAAAATTTATTCATAATTACTAATAATTCAAAATTTGAGGAAGCAAAACAAAGAGAAGTATATTAATAAATATTAGCTTTAAACTTTCATGAAATATTTTCAAATAGGTGTTGTTTCAAAAAAAGTGTCCACTATGCCCATGCAACTATAACCCCAGAAATATTCTCGTACATGAATATTCATTGCTAAATTAACTGTTTACTTTCTTCAACTCATTTCTAAAATAAAAGGTATCCTTTTAAAGTAGACAATTTAGAAGTATCTTTTTCATAGCCAGCTCAGGAACATTGTCTGTTGAAATCTTCCTAGGGCTATATGTATGTTTGGAGGGGGAAAACTTTTTTTTTTCTCTCCAGCTGGAAGAAATTTCCAAAATATGCTCAAACCCTAAATACAGTTTCCTTGAATTAGATACTTACAGTTTGTTACAGATACAAGAAATACTAGTCAAGTGTAATTTGTATATGTAATACACCCTGAAAAATTTACCCTCTAACTTCATTTCTGTTTAGATCTGCAGGACATGAAAAATAATTTTTCATTAGCCAAAGAATTTTTAATGATTATTATAAAGGAAATTTGCCTATGTAGTCACAAATAGACAAAATCAATGATTTTTTGTCTTTATTGTAACTCAAAAATATTTTGCAGTAGTACTTCATAACAAGTATGTGAAGCAGCCAGGTCTATAGAATCAATGTGTGTATGTATTTGTGTATTTTCATGTATTTTATATATTAAATGCATTATAACTCTTTTTGATTTGTATTGTATTTTATTGTATTTTAGATAAGATGCAATGAAAATTTACTGAGAATGAGTTAGAGAGGTTTGAGATTTATGATTTTGTTGTATGAGTATATATGTGTATATATAACTTTTATGTATATTAGATGTGTATGTATGTATAGCTTTTATGTGTATTACATTGCTTTCAGTTTTCAAACTACCTGTTTTTAAATATGTATCTTTTTGTTGTTTGATTTAATCTAGGCTGACAGAGTACTTCTTGGTGGTCCTGGTAGCTTTTATTGGCAAGGTAGGTTAATATTTTTTTAAATTACTCGGTAATGATTGTGTTTAATGCTCCCTTGGCTTAGATGCCTATGAGATTTTTCAAATTATTTTAAAGAAAGAAATTGAAAAATACAATTTAAATATATAATCACTATCTGTTACACAGTATTCTTTTTTTAAAAGGACTGTAGTATCCTATATATATTTTGATATATAGAAAATAAAATACATGGCATATTGTAATATATATAGATATATATTCCTAGGAGAAAATAAACAATATTTTTAAAGTAAATTATAAAGTAAATCTATGAAGTAATTTAGAACAATTTATTTTTATTGCTTGTGGCATATGCTTCTTCATCTCTGTACTCCAGAGGCTATAATATAAACATTAGGAAGTGTGGAACTGATTTATGACAGGCAAATTGTGGCATTCTGAAAGCTCATGGTTTTAAAGTATTTCAAATTTGCTCATTAGAATATTTAAATGGTTATTTTCTCATTAGTTACTGACATCAAGAATGATTTCTTTGTGTTTGGGGAGTTTTTAAAATAGAGGATTTCAGAAGAATGTAATTAAATTGGCATCAATATAAAGATAAAACACATTCTTCAGTCATTCTGGGAGGCCCAACAAAATTACCATTTGTACAAATGCATAACAGATCATTATTTGCTGACAGTTTGAAAACAGGTAACTAAATTTGCTTACTTGCTTTACTTTATGTTTCATGTATCATTAGGTACACATGGTTATTTATTTAGCTGATATATTCACATGTTTGTTTTCTGCTAAAAAGTGGTGTTTACAAGGTCAGAACTTTTGTTGTTTGGTATTCTGATATTTAAGCATTACCAGTATTTGGAAGAACTGGAAAAATCTATGACTATATTAATGTGCAAGTACTTTCTAATTCCGAATTTTACTTCTGTACTCTAACCCATGCTTACTTTTGCTTCATAGAAAAGGAAACTAAAGAAAGAGATTTACTGAAGAAAAATTACAGTAAAGAAAGAAAATAAGAAGGGATGGGAAATAGGACTAAGTGAAAAGTTGAAAGGGATGGCAAAGGAGAAAATGAAGAAAAGAGAAAAATCAGGGAAAGATGGATCAGCATACTAACTGAAACAGAAGAATTGAATTTCTATTAATTATACATCTATTGGAAAATGAAATGATTTGGGAAAATTGTATTGGGTTTTACAGTTTTAAAATGAAAACAAAATTAGCAGTTTAATTGCATACAAGATTAAAGCAGGAGATATTAATGCTTTCTAGTAAGATAAAAAACATGGATTTGTTGTTGTTGATTTTTTTTTTTTCTTCTGTGCTAGTTATGTCATTCAGTGGAGGGGGGGGAGGTGTCTGTTGAAAATGCCTGGGAACCAAAGACTGGTTCTGTGATTCTCAGTCAGGACTGCTTCTTACCTCTGCCTTTTTAAGAGACACAGCTGTGAACATGTTTAGATGACTAGTTCTTTTTTTTTTCCTTAAGATTTTATTTATTTATTTGAGAGAGAGAGAGTGAGAGAGAGAGCATAAACAGGGGAAGTGGCAGAGGGAGAGGGAGAAGCGGGCTCCCTGCTCAGGCAGGGAGGTTGAGGCAGGGAGGCAGGGTTCGATCCTAGGACCTCGGGATCTTGACCTGAGCTGAAAGTAGACGCTTAACCAACTGAGCCACCCAGGTGCCCCTAGATGACTAAATCTTTTAATACCTTGAGTATTATACCTATTTAAAAACTAGGACTGGTATAGACAATTGATACTGTGTTGATTGGAATTTTATTATAAATGGTCTAGGATATGTAACTGAAAGACTCAGTGGCTGGGCAGAGAATATTTTGTTTTAATAAGATTAAAATCAGCAGGTTTTATTCTGAATTAATAAGTA
This sequence comes from Halichoerus grypus, assembly GCF_964656455.1. Classification (NCBI taxonomy): domain Eukaryota; kingdom Metazoa; phylum Chordata; class Mammalia; order Carnivora; family Phocidae; genus Halichoerus; species Halichoerus grypus. Next base: position 147,513,881 of record NC_135715.1, read on the forward strand.
TGTCAGAATGAATTTTTCCATAGATCTCAGAATTATCTCTGTACAAATAGATAAAATTATATTGTTTTATTCAAAAGAGATGATGAGATTTTCCTGTGTTCTTTGATTCAAGAAATAGTTATTGAGTTCTTGCTATGTGTTAGGTACTGTTTAGGTACAGAGGATAAAATAGTGACCCAAACAAAGTGTTCCTACCCCTATAGACTCAACCTTTGTGACTGGACAGATTGGAACAGACTGATAAACATTAGCTATGAATTTTTTTCCAAAACAGCAGAAATGAAGAGATTATTTTCTTCATGTATGGAGATGACTTTTGATAAATTACCCAGCCTTTCTTGGGGTAGGGAACAATCTGATTTTTGTGTAGTGCTTTAGGTTTCTTGTCGACCTGATAACTTAAGGTTGTGAAGAAAAGTGAACTCACCCATTCAGGCCTCTTCATAAAGGTGTATCCAAATAATTTGTGGGGGGAAAAAAAAAGTTGAACCAAAAGTAAAAGTATTTAATTATTTCAGTAGACTTTTCAAATTCTGATGGATTTGTTTGGGAAACAGCCCTTGATTTTATTATTCCAGTTATTTAACATCATTTTGTGAATTAAGACAAATCCTGTATTCATAATTTTTGTTTACTAGCAGTGACTAATTTTAAAGAACTAGCTTGAATAGAAGTAATTGTGACTTTAAAATTATTAAATTCAGATTTAATATTATGGAGAGTTATTTAAGGCTAATAATTGGAAATATTCATCTCTAATGCTATTTTTGTGTGTGCAGGTGCCATTTATCATCTGCATCATAAATTCCCATTAGAAACTTATTTTGTATATATTTTTCAGGTCAGCTCATTTCGGATCAAGTGGCAGAAATCGTATCTAAATATGACCCCAAAGTTTACAGCATCAAGTATAATAACCAGTTAGCAACTCGGACTGCTCAAGCTATTTTTGATGACAGTTATTTGGGTGAGTAAAACTAAAATATGGATTCATTTTATGGAGTTGCAGTGTTATTTTTCCTGTATTTGCATATGCTACTTTAAGCAGGGAAATCTTTTATGTTGAAATAGATTAAGATTTTTTTAAAAAATACAAAGAACAGGAACATAACAATTTCAAATTGTTATTGAGTACTTAGGTTATGTTATATTTCAGTAGTTGAAATTTAAGAGCAGTTACTTATACAATGATTAATAATAATAGAAAGCTCTTATTTTTAAAAATTTATTATTTTTTATTTTTTAATTTTTTTTTTTTGAGAGAGAGATTGCTCAAATGGGGGGTGGGGCAAGGCAGAGAGAGAGAGAGAGAGAAAGAGAGAGCCTTAAACAGGCTCCAAGCCCAGCACAGAGCCTAATATGGGGCTCAATCTTAAGACCTTGAGATCATGACCTGAGCCAAAATCCAGACTCGGATGCTCAACCAACTGAGCCACCTAGATATGCCAATAATAATAGATAAGTTTTAAAGTATGCTTACATATTCTAGGCATTGTTCTAAGTGCTTCATCTGTAATAATTTACTTAATCTTTGTAACAAGTCTGTGAAAGTATACTGCTATTATTCCCATTTTGTAGGAAAGAAACTGAGGCACAAAGAGGCAAAATAACTTACCTAAAGTCACTCACTTAATAACTTGCTGTTCTAAGATTCAAACCCAGGCAGTCTGACTCTTAGGCTTCTGTTAACTATATTATTCATGGTGTTAAACTATGGTCTTTAAGATTTATTAAGTTTTGTTACCTCCCTTTAAATTTCTTTTATTAAACCAAGTACATATGACAGAAGTAGTATTTTGCTGATTGAGGAAATCTGTTATTTGTTGCTCCTTTAGGATGAATTACAGATTTACCATTTTTTTGAAATTGAGATATAATTGACTTGTAATATTATATTACTTTTAGGTATACAACATAATGATTCGGTATTTTTATATATTGTGAAATAATCATCACAATTCGTTTAGTTAACATTTATCACCACACATAGTTACAAATTTTTTTTTCTTGTAATGAGAACTTTTAAATTCTACTCTGTTACAACTTCCAGTATACAATGCAGTATTATTAATTATAGTCACCATGTTCTCATTACATCTCATGACTTATTTATAAGGGGGTGTTTGTACCGTTTGACCACCTTCATGCATTTTGCCCATCCCATCACCCCCTGCCTCTGGCAATCTCTGATCTCTTCTCTATAAGAAATTTACTGTTTTTAACTGACTCCTTTGTAAAATTGATAAAACAGTCTTATTTTTCTAATAGAGATATACTATTTGAGTGTTTAACTATTTCCTTTAGATTCACTTACTATATACATGTGAATCTATTATTCTATATTCACATGTATATAGTAAGTGAATCTATTATCCCTAGAGAACAAAATATTACATTACTAAGGGAATTATTTTGACTCTTGAACAATGCAGGGCTTAGGTGCATCAACCCCTTGCGCAGTTGAAAATCCGCATGTAACTTTTGACTCCCCCAAAACTTAATTTGCCTATTGTTGACCAGAAGCCTTAGCAATAACATAAAGTCAGTTAACACATATTTTGTATGTCATCTATATTATATACTGTATTCCTCCAATAAAGTAAGCTAGAAAAAAGAAAATGTTAAGAAAACCATAAGGAAGAGAACATACATTTACAGAACTGTACTACCTTTACTGAAGAAAATCCATGTATAAGTAGATCTGTGCAGTTCAAGCCCCTTGTTCAGGAGTCAGTCCTACTTGAAAATATTTCCAAGGAAAGCCTACTCAGCAAGTATGCTATAGGTAACTGTTTGTGCCCTGATGGTGTTTCACATTTTGTTCCCCCTTTAGGTTATTCTGTGGCTGTCGGAGATTTTAATGGCGATGGCATAGATGGTATGATGCACTTAAACTATATTTAATCCTTCTTTAAAAATATAGACTAAGCATTTGAAACAGGTGGCGTTGAAAAACCTCAGCAGTTAAAGAGTTTGAAACCATTGCTATATAATGTAACAAGAGAAATGAGGGAGATATTAGTACATTGACTTGAGCTTGGTCTATGTTAAACTTTCTCTAGCAGCTGCTGAAGGTTGAGCCAGCCGGTTGCTGGGGACCCCTGTGTCTTCCCCGACTGTTCCTTTCCAGCCCCAGGCATCGTAGTTTTTCTTCAGCTTCTTCCTTCTTGCTTTCTTTTTTTTTTTTTAAAGATTTTATTTATTTATTTGACAGAGAGAGAGAGACACAGCGAGAGAGGGAACACAAGCAGGGGGAGCAGGAGAGGGAGAAGCAGGCTTCCCGCGGAGCAGGGAGCCCCCCGATGCGGGGCTCGATCCCAGGACCCCGGGATCATGACCTGAGCCGAAGGCAAACGCTTAATGACTGAGCCACCCAGGCGCCCCTTTCCTTCTTGCTTTCAATAGTTTAAGTCCTCGTGGAAGGGCTTTAGTTTCTTCTTCCTGTAGACATAATTTCTAACTTTCTGGGCTCTGCCTGTAAGATTGTTACCCCATTCTCTGTCCATCCATCTTCCTTCAGAGCTCAATTTAGGAATCAGAGACCTTAGCTGATTTTGACCACATTCCTGTGTCACTGCCACCTCTACCCTATTTCACTTTGCTCCAAGATTACAAATGCCTGAGGGCATACATGCATTTATTTGAGGGTGCTCAAGAATCTTTCTGTATTTTGTAAAGATTTGATTTTTGTAGTTAAAAAATGTTATGGTCATTTATTCTGGAGTACCAATTTTTAAGATTTTTAAATTTGTTTTCTACTGAAATAATAAAACAGAGCTTAAAGCTTTCTGATATACCCATTTCCTCCTGCAGTTTTCGGTATTGGTCTTGAAAATGAGTAATTATGTTTTTCTTTTCAGACTTTGTTTCAGGTGTTCCAAGAGCAGCGAGGACTTTGGGAATGGTAGGAAAATTAAAAGGAATCTAAAAAAAAAGAATCTCTGGCTTATCTTATATTTTACCGTGTTCCATATGCTTTTGTTTTTCCTCCACAGGTTTATATTTATGATGGGAAAAACATGTCCTCCTTACACAATTTTACTGGTGAGCAGGTATGCTTTTAAAATGTTTTTGTTCATTTAACATTTTAACATCAGCATTCCTAACGTTTTAAAACTTTTCTTGATAATATCATAATGGTTTACATTGAATATATAATAAATATTGGTTTAATATTCAATATTGTAAATATAAAATAAGCTTTAAAGAATTGACCTTTAACCAAAGTAATTTATGTAAGCAGAGCCTTTTGTAATTGCACATTATGGCTTGTTTTTTAAGGAAATACAGAAATTGCACACATACATGTCATACACACAAAACCATAAAACTTCCTTTTTCTTTGCTGATAACATTAAATTCTCCTTTAAGAAATGATCTATGCCTTTTAATTTTATTAGATGCAAAACAAAGCATGGCATAGATGTGTAAATTATAGATATTATAAGTAAACTTCATATGTAGTACATGAAATAAAACATTTCAGTTAAAAAGTAGTACTTTTAATTATAAGACTGATGAAACACTGACCTCTACCTCTGAAACTAATTAATTAGTTAATTGAATTTAAATAAAAAATACATATATTTTTTAAAAAGCAGTAGTTTTAGGTACTAGACATTCTCTGCAGGTACAGGCATTTTATAGCATTTTGTATCGTATATCTCAGAGAATTAAATGACAGGTTAGAAATGACAAAGGGAAAATTAGCAGGTACAGGAAAAATAAATGTCTCCCAGTTTGCAGATCTGGGTGGGATTGAAGCCCACTTCCTGTTCAGTAGAGATTATTGGGCTTTGCAAGAGGATCGATAGGATAAGGAAGTAGACTCATGGTCCCCAGAAACCTCTTCCCATGTGTGGTTGTCAGGGGTGGTACACAGCACAGAATGGCCTGCAGCTGACGGGCCCGTTGTGGTAGGGGTGGGTATCCCTTTGTGCGGCTGTGACTTCTTGACCTCCAGCAGCTTCTCCTGTTGGATGCCCATGTGTGTCTCTGGATCATGTTGTACACAGTCCACGATGCTTTCTTTATTACTCCTCAGCTGTTTTGTGGTGGGGGGGAGGAATACGGGCTTTGCTTTAAGACAGAGCTAGGCTCTAAATTCTCAGTCTTACTGCATCCGACAAAGGTATATGCCATTGTAAATCCGGTGGATCATTTGTAAAAATAGGGATACTGGTAACTTCCATATGGGGTTGTAGTAACAATCAAATGAAAACCTTCCAATCCTGGTGCCCAGGATAAAATTTGTCATAGTAAATGCCCTGCTTTCTTTACAGTTTTAAGTAGAGCATCCTGCAAGACTAGGACCTGACCATAGTATTCTGTTAAATTGCAGTGCAAATACAATGCACTTCATACACATGCTCTGATCTTGTAATTGAATGCAGACTGCCCCTATCATTGTCGTAGTTAACTGAATCAACCCAAAATAGATAATGTAGGAATCTCCCGTATCATTCCCTCTTAATAGCTCCACTAATCAAATTTTGGAAGCTTTGCTAACTTTCCTTTTTTTGGTTTGTTGACTCATTCCTCACCTTAGTTCATCTTTAAACTGTCATCTCTTTTAGTTTTGCTTTGCGTGTTGGGTTATCTTTAGAACTTTTCTTTTCACATTTATTTCCAGCCAGGCTGCTCTGTCCGTGATGGCCAGTAGTCTCCTGTAGTGGGGGAAAGGACATTCCTTCTCTCTACACATAATCCTGTAATAAATCCAAAAACATTTGTACTGTGTATAATTCAAAAGCAAAGCCCCTGGCAAGTAATCAGTTGGGACGTGAGACAAGAACATAGTCATTCCAGTGTCTTTCTAAAGAGTGGTTTCTTGAGAGTAGCAGTGTTTTCACATAGGAAGAGCCATTTATGATCTATTAATAATTATTATCTATTATGTTTACTGCATAAACTCCCACTGATAACTTCTTGGGCTCATTTAAAACTTCTGTCTATGACTATGTCTTTCTGGTAGTGTGTCTATGTCTGGCAATGATGGGTAGTAGAGAGAAAGGGAGATAGTAGTTTAGGCCTGGGCAGGAGCACTGGTTATGCGTGGACTTAAGTGGGATGTGCTGAAGACACTGAAATGATATGCATGGGATATGTTTTGCCCATAAATCTAGGAACATAAAAAAGCCTCATTACCTGATAGTGTTGGTAGAATAAACAAAAGAAAAGAAATTAAGATTGAAGCACTATGTGCAGAGAAAAAAAAATGACCCTTTCTGTTTGATAAATATACCACAAATATTAACTGTCCAAACTAGTTGGATGAAGTGTAAACATTTCATTTTCTTTTTGTTATCCAGATGGCTGCATATTTTGGATTTTCTGTCGCTGCCACTGACATTAATGGGGATGAGTAAGTTTAAAAAGATGTTTCCAGGAACAGTTTTCCTCTCATGTTTATGAATGCTTTACTAAAACTAAACATTTTTTTCTTTTGTTTCTTTGTCCTCTTCCTGCTAATCTTTCTTTTTAAGGAACCAATTTGAAGCAATCTTATCACGAATACGAGAAAACCTCTATGTTGTTCATAATTTCTTTCAGTAGCTTTTATGATGTGAAGGAATAAAATAATTTTTATGAATTACTCATGGTTTCTTATGAATTACTCATGGAAGAAGGTTTGAATTTGAAATGATTTTATGCTTCAGTTTGGTTATGAGAGATATGGAAAGAGGGAGACTGAGTTTTAAATAAGAAAAAAATTACTATTAATAGATGGAATTTGATCTTGCTTTGGTGACAAAGATTCTGTTCTTTTAGTTACGCAGATGTGTTTATTGGAGCACCTCTTTTCATGGATCGTGGTTCTGACGGCAAACTCCAAGAAGTGGGGCAGGTATCTGTGTCTCTGCAAAGAGCCTCAGGAGACTTCCAGACGACCAAGCTGAATGGGTTTGAGGTCTTTGCGAGGTTCGGCAGTGCCATAGCACCTTTGGGAGATCTGGACCAGGATGGCTTCAACGGTAAGATCAATGTTCAGCAATGGTGTGTTCCTAATTTTGTGTCTACCCTCATCTATTGAAGTTCATACTAGCAAATCTTCCTGGAAAGAAGCATGTGATTGACAGTGACACACCAGGTTAAACGACAATTGCTCTTTTTCGTTAAAAAGCAGAGAAAATTAAAAAAATGGATTCTCATGAGTTATTATTCATATAGCCTCAAATTAGAATTTTGCAACAGTTAATTTCTGAGAGGAAATCTGCCTTCCCAGGGAGCCCAGTGTAAGGTGAGTGATTTTCTGTCTCTGTCCTGCTTAGCAGCAGCGCCCTCTACTGTCCTGTATGGATACAAATGTAAAAACGCACCCAGGTACGTTGTCAAGGCCATGTTGACTATAATTGCATCCCTCAAAAGTACGATTTGCCATTCATATTTTTAAAGCCATAACTTTGTTGTGGCTGTCTAAGAAATTCTGAAGGAGGTTATAACTCCCCTCGTGGGGGCAAGTAAAAAATATAAGTTCATTGTTTTATTATAGTCCCATTTAATAATTTAATGAATATCTGTAAGTATCTTTAAAAATCAAAGTTGGCTTTTATTTTAGAATAAAAACTAGATTACAAATTATCAAGGCTTTTTAAAAAAGAAATACTATTACAAAACTCTCTAGAGATCACAGAATAGAGTTGAACTGTTGGTTTTTTGAATAATCGGTAATATATAGGAATATGCCCCTTAAAATTTAAAGAAAGTTATAAATTAAAGAGAAAACTTCAAAAATACAGTTGACTCATATCTTCCAAATAGTAGTGGAAAAGTAAAACATTTTTTAGGCTTCAAGACCACTCCACTCCTGCCTCTCGGGTAGTTTTATGTCATGCACTGGAAGTGTCATTTCTGAGATTACCCCTTAGATGTTTTCAGTGTTAGTGAGAACTACTCACAGAGACGTCTTGCTTCCTAAAGATTTTTATGACCAAGAGAACATAAACCAAATGGAACTGTGGTGTAAAGTTTAAAATAGAAGTTGAAAAGAATAGCATAGAACAGATTAAGCTATTACTTATTGATAACAAAACTACCTAGAAAACATAGGGCCAAATTTAAGGTTCTATCTTGAGTAAATGTAATGAGTTCCTTGCTATAGCAGGACCTTTGTCTCTGGGTTTTCTGGGAGATCCTGGGCATGTTTGCTATCACTTTGTCTTAAGGGTATTCCAGCCACTTTAAAGAAAATTTCCTCAATATCGTGATCTGGCCAACATCTCATTCTGCTTTCTGTATTTTTATCAAATGTGTGATCTGTGACTACAACTTAAATTAAAACAACAGATAAAAAATACTGAAGTTTTACAAAGATTTTACAAACAAATTTTACTTCTAGAGATGGATACCATAGAGGAGGATTTTGTTCTCCCCAAGTTTCTCCTGGAATCTTACTACCCGAAATAATAGATTGTGAATGATCTGAGCTGTGTTTATGTAACTATTTATATATACTTACAGATTACACACACACACACACACACACACACACACACACACATATATAGTTTATATATATAAAATGAACTATTAGTTATAACCTGGATCTTTTCTTTGTTCAAACCTGATGACATTAGCCCTTTGTTATGCCATTCATCTTATATTCCTCCCTTTCTGCCGACACCCACTAGGAAACCCTAGGTATCATCAAGAGGGATACTGAAAACAAAACAGTAAAGTTATGTTCTACAATAATGTGCAGTTTTTGTCAATACCCCTCCAGAAAGAGGGAAAAAACACAGAAAATAAAAACTGAAATGATCAAAGGAAGGAATCAGTTGAGTGAAGAAGTAGGACTTTCCAGACTGAACAGATGTCAGCCAAGAGAGAAGATGATTAGAATAAATAAAATAATGAGAAGTTTAGAAAAGTTAAAGATGATTTTTATTAAATGATTTCTCAACACTGGAGTTGTCTTCTGTTGGGAAATTATATTTTGATAAATACATTTTTTTTTCTTAAAGATTTTATTTATTTATTTGACAGAGAGAGACACAGCGAGAGAGGGAACACAAGCACGGGGAGTGGGAGAGGGAGAAGCAGGCCTCCCACCAAGCAGAGAGCCCGATGTGGGGCTCGATTCCAGGACCCTGGGATCATGACCTGAGCTGAAGGCAGACGCTTAATGACTGAGCCACCCAGGTGCCCCTGATAAATACATTCTTAATGCATATGTCAAGTTAGAAGTTATGCTTACCTTTGAAACTTAAGAAAGATAGAAGAAGGACTCTTGTATAATTTAAATACTACTTTTCTTTTTTTTTTTAAGAATAACAAATTCTTAGTTGATTCTTACTGCAGGCCATGCACTGTTCTAAGGGCTAAAAAGGAGAGGATAAATTGGAGCTCATGCATGTCCTTAAGGAATTTAGCATCACCAGGGGCAATTTTTATGTAAACAAGTAAACATTAGAATGCAGCCGTGGCAATGTTTGAGATATTCCTGGGCATAATGGTCTTACATAAAAGACGAGCGATCACAGTGTCTTTGGTGTCTCAGGGCATGTAGCATCGAGGAGGCTGAAAGCAGTTTGTGTATGTTAAGATATAATTAAGGCAGTTTGGAATGGCTGGCACCTAGGGGCTGTCACAGGCAAGGTGGACACATCCTTGCTCTTATGAAGGTTATGTTTTGTAGAGGAACCATAGAGTAAACGCATAATGGGGAGATTCAGACAGTGATAAAGGCTGTGGGTTAAAACAAACAAAAAAAGGCAGGTTAATGTGACATTAGTCTAGTACCTAGACAGTGTAAGTGAGAGGGGAGAGTGCATGGGTTCATTGTCAGGGAGAAACCTCTCTCATAAGATGATATTTCATCTGTGATTTGGATAAACAGAAGGAACAAAGCTTGAAAAGCCTTGGAGCAAGAGCTGTTAAGGCAGAGGGAGCAGCAAGTATAAATCCGAAGATGGGGACTAGCTTGGTATGTTTAAGGAACAGAGGAAAAGACCAGGATTTATAGGAAGGGTGAGTGAGGGATAGAACTGGGGGGTGGGGATGTGAGGAGTGGTGGTGGAATGAATAGACAAATCAGGTAGTGTTTAAATGCTTTGGGAAATAATTGAAGGATTTTCAGAAGGAAGGTGACATGATATTAGCCTTTGGCAGCTTTGAGGAGAGTGGGTTTTAGGGGCAAGAGCAGAAGTGGGAGCCGCGTAGGTTGCTTTAGGGATCCAGGGAAAGGATGAGAATGGCCTGTCTAGGGTGGTGCCAGCAGACACAGGGAAGTGGACATATTTATAATATATTTCAGAGTTAGAAAAGGTCGTAGTGACCATTTTTTTTAATAAGAATTTCAAACTTCTTATTTATTTGTGTTATCTTAATACAAGTTGAGCAAGATTGAAATGAAGTCATAACTTTCAAATTTCCAAGGCAGACTGACTTCTACTTCAAAAAACAAAACCATGTACATAACTAGAATTTTGAGAGCTGGAATGAACCTTAGATGAACCTTTTGACATGTCCCCTTCTTTCCATTTTAAGAATGAGGTATTCTGAGGTCCAGAAAGGTTAAGCGATTTATCCAAGGTAAGACCCAGAATATCTGACTCCAAGTTAATGTCATTTCCACACAGCTTTGCTTGAATCTCCTTAAATTAGGTTGTTGCTTTTGAATAAAGAATATGCTACTAAACTTTGAATCAGTATTTATTGTGATAAATGGGTTGTATGACTACAGGTCCATCTCCCCCCCCCCCCCCCAACCGCCGCCACCACTATCCTGAAGTGTAGAGCCTTCCTATGAAAACTTTTATAAGCAGAGGGGCACCTGGGTGGCTCATTCGGTTAGGCGTCTGCCTTCGGCTCAGGTTATGATCCCAGGGTCCTGGGATCGAGCCCTGCATTGGGCTCCCTGTTCAGCGGGGAGTCTGCTTCTCCCTTTCCCTCTGTCCCTCCCTCCGCCTTGCCCATGTGTGCTCTCTCTCTCTCTCAAATAGATAAATAAAATCTTTAAAAAAAAAAAAACTTTCATAAACAGAAATGGTGTAAAGTGAAGAAGCAACTATCATTAATTTATATGGAAAATTTTTCCAGACTCGAAAAATTTCCCAGACCCAAAAAGTAACCTCTCTCAGGCTTTTGTGATACCTTAGGACACATCTTGCTAATGGATGCAAAAAAAAGTTGAGATAAAGTACAGATGCTCACACAGTTCAGTGCTATGGTGGTTTGATGCTGAGATGCTGGATGTAATTCCCCGGGAAAGAGCTTAGGGGTGCCACTCTTGCTGCTCAGGGTGCACGCAGCCTCTAGACGGGTTCATTGCAAAACAAATGCTGAATGCTATTTTGGCTTTTCTTTGTAAAAGCGAATCCTCTTCGGATTTCTTTCAATTAGCAAAACAGGTACTAACGGAGGTCTTACCTAAAAGCAAAGTGGTGTTAGGGGAATGTTTGGAAAGCAGAATATATCTGTATTAAGATCTTCACCTTGTAAATAATAAGTACTAAGACTTCCTTCCCTCCATCCTTGCCCTCCCACTCTCCGTCTTCTTTCCTTCTCCTTCCCCTTCTCCTTTTTACTTGTCTCCAAATCCCCTCTCCCCTCTTTTTTTCCCCTACAGATATTGCAATTGCTGCACCATATGGGGGTGAAGATAAAAAAGGAATTGTTTATATTTTCAATGGAAGATTAACAGGGTTGAATGCAGTACCATCTCAAATCCTTGAAGGGAAGTGGGCTGCTCGGAGCATGCCACCAAGCTTTGGCTATTCAATGAAAGGAGCCACGGATATAGACAGAAATGGATATCCAGGTGCTTTCCTAGAAATACATAGAGTTTCTTAGGTTTTTCAGTCCTAATAGAAATAGTTTTAGTTACTGCTCTCTTGATTTATGTTATGAGTCATTTCAATTAAATACTTCAAGTATTGTTCATACCCCTGCTATACTGAAGGCACTGTTCTCATCACCGAAGGGGGTTTGAAGCGAAGACAGCTCTATTTCCTGGGAGCTTCCAATATAAAACACATACTGTTTCGTCTTTTGTTGTTCCTAAAGCCTGTAATGAAATGTCAGAGAAAAATGTTGTAGAAGCTAGAAACAAAAGCTGAATGTTCATTCTAACTTTTTAAATGGTCTTTTTTTGTTTGTTTTTAATGGTCTAGCATTTTTATGGACTTGACTAATCATTGTCATTTAAAAAACAATACATTATCTCATTTAATTCTCCCAGTAAGGCTGGTGAGGAATATAAGCCAGCTCATCTCTTTATTACACCATTTTATGGATGAGAAAAGAAACTGAAAAAAGTGATTTGCCTGAGGTTTGCCTGTGGGTTTGAACCAGGACAGGAAGGGAGGCCTTTTTCTAGCTCTTCCATACTTTGGAGTATTATAATGGATCTGGATCATTTGGGGTCCATTCTTTAAATGAAATATAATGCAGAAGAATTGGTTACCTTTATTGTTGAAACAGTTCATAGGAGCCCAATATACAAGTGTGTTGAAGTACTTTTAGAAATAGGACAGGAAGTTCATTTTTACCTGTTAGTGTTATTTCAAGAGATTTTTTTGGTTATTTATGTAATAAATTTGTTATGGAACTTTTAGAAAATACAGCAAAGCATATCTTTCAATAATTTTTTCCAATGCATTCATACAGTTTTTTAGAAGATAAAAGTATGCCTTAGGCACTGTTAATAGCATATTTTATTTACTTAAAATCAGGAATATTTCCCCGTATTATTAATTATTCTTCTGAAGATGAATTTTATGTTTCCCATTCTATGAAATGTCTGTATCATATCTTATTTAACTTTATGTTTGGGCATTTATATCCTTGCATGCAATTCCAGGGCATATCTCTGATTATTTCCTTAGGACAAAATTCTAGAATTGCTGTCAAAGATAGGCACTTTTTAAAAAAGTCTGTTGAAACATATTGTCAAATTACAATCCCACTCCCTCCAAAAGAAGGTTTCACAACTTTTTTAAGCACTCACCAGAGTGATCATTTCCCCATATTTGTGCCTACACTGAGGGTCATCTGTTGTTTCTTTTAAAATAACTTTAAACTATATGATAGGTGGAAAATGTTACTTTGTTCTACTTTATAATTTTTAATTACTAGGGAAGGTAAGCATTTTTATTTATTTGTATATATATTTACTTTCGTGAATTTCTTTTTTTTCTTTTTTTGCTTTGTTTCTGTTGGGATGTTGTTTTTTTCTTTCCTTTTTTTTAACTTGTGGCAGTGCCTTAAATATTTAATTGAAGATTCTAACTCCTTGACATGTATATATTTTTCATTTGTCACATTTGGTTTTTGCGCATAAAAAAGTTCTTAATTTTTATGTAATCCAGTCTACCGATCTTTATGGTTTCTCATGTATTTTTTGCTTCGAAAGAGTTTCCTCAGACTTACCTTGGGGAGCTCTTATTTCATTTTTTCGTAATTGTGAACCTGTTGTTACCAGCTTGCATATAAAAATTAACGCATTCTGTTCTTGTTAATTTGAATGCTACCTGCTATTATTCTAAGTATTCTACATATATATAATGTGCTTTTTTGTTTTTTTTTGGAACGGTGAAAAAATTTATAATGAAATTTAAATTTATAATGAATTTTATAACGAAATTGTAAAATCCACAGGCACCTATAAAACTTTTTCCTCTGAGGGGTATATGTATTTGGTTGACATGCACTTCCTTATTGTTGCTGATGTTTACGAAGTATCCATTAAAAAGATACTCATCTACCCAGATGAAAGATTAGTTTTATGATGAGTGTTTGCCATTCAGTGATAGCTTATTTAGAGTTTTCATATGTTTTCACCTTTTAGATATTATCTTACAACCACTTAATGAAGAATAGTTTTGAAACTATATCTAAATCTTTATTATATGCACTGAAAGTTTTATAGAATGGTATGTGAATTAAAAAACATTATTATTATTATTATTTACATGTTTTTCTACTCTCTTTTAAGACTTAATTGTAGGAGCTTTTGGTGTAGATAGAGCTGTATTATACAGGTGAGCATGTTTCCATCTCCTGTAATATAGGAATATTCTGAATTATTTGGCAGTTTTATAGTTAAGTCCAGTGCTTGAATTTCAGTTTAATTTTCTTGAAGTAATGATAAAATTTGTTTGTTCTTTCAAGTCTTGCTGCAGGCAAGTAGCATTTATACAAGGAAATCCCAAAGTAGAGAAAGCTATAGATTTTTTAATTTAGAAAAGCATTCAGATTTTTCCCACTTTGTTCTTTAAATTGTGTTAAAAATATTCTTCTGCATTTTAAATCTCTTTAACATTTATATGAGTTTACATTTTCTTCTAAAGAGGCAAGAAATTAACTTGATGTTTATGCCACAGCATTCTGTGACCACAAGGGCAGTATGGAATAACTCCCCAAATCAGTATTTTTATTATTAGAGCAATATGTATAAATCCACATACCTGTATTTCTCAGCTTCATCTATGTTCCCAGTTATTCTCTATATTTAATCAATTCCCCATGCTTTAGGCTACCATCTGGCATCGCAAGTAGATTAAGGTGTTTACACTTCCATGGGATGTGTTTATACGTGCCAGGATAACTAACATTAGTTCTGGGTAATGGAATTTATGTGGGCCAGCTTGGCGCCACCTGTGCATTCATATCCATTCCAGGATTTATCATGATTGAGATAGGCACACTGACCTGAGCCTACTAGAGTTTTATACAGTGTTTAAATCTGTGCATCTGAACTTTGGAGAACTATTTATTTTATCATTTCAGTTTTTTAAATTGTTATCAAAGAATTAATAATGCATGTAGTAAAAGCTCAAGTAGTACAGAAAGGGCATAAACAAAAAAACATACTTTATCTCATGTCAGTTACTAGTTTATGAGTATACCCTACCAGAAATATTCTGTGCATTAAAAAATTGTGTGTGTGTGTGTGTATGCATCCTTTGTATATGATGGGGTTTTTTTCTCTCTCATATAAAAATGATATCTTGCATATATCTTAAAGATTATCTCATATCCATCCACACAGATGGATTTATGTTACTCATGTCCTCTCCTGTATTGCATTGCATTAGGTAGATGCCCACGACGTGTTTAACCATTCTGCTGTGGTGGACTGAGTTCAGATAGGTTGGCCAGTTGTCCCGCTTTGCCTGGAACTGAGGGATTTACCAGGTCATGGGACTTTCAGTGCTAAAATCAGCACAGTCCCTGGCAAACAGGAATAGTTTGTCATTCTGTGTTTAGGTTGTTTTTATTCTTTTTACTCTGCTTTAGTAAACATTGCACCTATATATGCAGTGAATGTAAATCTAATAAAATGCTTAGGTCAATCTAACATTTCAAATAACTTTTTTTTTCTTTTTTTTAACCAGGGCCAGACCAGTCATAACTGTAAATGCTGGCCTTGAAGTATACCCTAGCATTCTAAATCAAGACAATAAAACCTGCCCACTGCCTGGGACAGATCTCAAAGTTTCCTGGTAAGGGTATTAGTTTAATAATAGTTATTATTGTGATTATTGGTGTAGTCATTATGAAAACAATTGAAAATGAGGTGGGGAGCTGAAATATTGGTACAACAGTTTCTGTGAGTATACTCTCTTTTCATAGATTGGATTATGGAAATACTGTTCCAAAGTACATATGTAGAAGGCTCTAGAAATATGCTACAAACTAGTATGAACTTCATTTAAAAAAAATGATGCATGCTCAATGAATATATTCAAAAAGGAGAAAAAGCTAATAAGATCTTCGAACTCATTTATATTTAATTCTAAACAGATCCATGAACATTTTAATTTTTAAAAGATATCTTTTCCAGATTTAATATCTGAATAGCTGCATGAAAAGTATTATATATATTAAATCTATTGTATAAGTAATATCTCATCAGTATAATATGCTTGTTCTTCTACTTGTTCCCTTACCAGTTTCTAAAGAAAACTATAATTTTTTTTGTAAGTTTAATGTCTGAATTCTTTTCTAGTCCAGTGTTTTGCAAGTCTCCATTATTTGTATGCTATTTTTTGCTACATTATATGATTTTTGCTGTATTTTCATTCTACCTGTATTTATAATTTTTTAAGTTTTTTTTTCCTTTCTTTCTTTCTTTCTTTCTTTTTTTTTAAGTAGCCTCCACCCCCAGCATGGAGCACAACATGGGGCTTGAACTCATGACCCTAAGATCAAGAACTGAGCTGAGATCAAGAGTTGGACTCTTAACTGACTAAGCCACCCAGGCGTCCCTAAAGTTTTTTTTTCTCTAAATTGATTCATGTTTTACTTAAAAACATTTTAAAATAAGATAAAGAAACCCAGTACTTTTCTCATACATATCAAAATAAGTATTAAATTAAGAAAAATCTTGACCCATTTACTACTAAAATTACCATGAGTACTCTACTTTGGAGAACACTGTTCTTTATGTTCCTTGGTTACACAGAAAAATCAGAGAACTTCTGACAAATGCAGGGTGGAATGATTGGAAGCTGGGAAAATTTTACTTCAGAAGAGCTAATGAAAAAATATTTTTCCTGATTTTGTTTTTGAATTATTATAGTTATTAAAACATTTTTCAAAATTTTATTTCTTTCATTGGATTGCATTAAAAATTTAGTAATATTTTTCTTAATTTATATTGATTGGCAGTAAAGTTGTTTTCAGATTTTGGCTTTAAGTTTTACTGTCTTTCTTCCCCTCACTTACTCTGCATGCCCCTGTGAAGTTGCTAATAATATATGTTAAATTATGCAAATAATTCAAAGGCTTCGAATACACTAAGCAGTAGCTTTCATATGTTTTCGATTATGGCAGATAGTATGAAATACATTTTGCATCATAATCCACTAAAGACATGTATGTAATTAAAACAAAAGTTCCATGAAATCTTATCTTTCAGTCAATTTTATTTATTTGATTTATTTTTTTAAGACGGTGGCTAACCCAACCCATTAAACTAATTTCATGACCCATTAATAAACCCACTCACAACCCATTAATAAATCGTGACAGACACTGTTCTACAGGAGCTTTCTAATTAAAGGAAGCTTTGGTGGAGATTTTTAGTAAGTGAGATGTTATTTTAAATCTGGTTGGTCATTTCCCTCATTGAGATTTATCAATAGGTTCTCTAAATGTGAGAGGAAGTTAGGAGATTCTTTTCTTTTTCTTCCTTTTTTTTTTCTTTCATCAAGGTACCATGAAAGTAAATGTGCTTAAAATACCAAAGCATGAGCTAAGTTATTCTATGTAGTTTCATGTTTCAAGAATAATATGAAGACATGAGAAAAGATATAAAAGGCTTCACTATATAAACTGTGTATTAGAAATGTGAGATTTGGGGGTGATTTATTCAAAAATATGTCTAAACTGGATTATAGGATTTGTGTATATTTTTATTTTTCTGCAGTTTTAATGTCAAGTTCTGCTTAAAGGCAGATGGCAAAGGAGCACTTCCCACGAAACTTAGTAAGTGTTCTATGGAAGAATTATATAATTCTGTATCTGTAGCACTCAAAGTATTTTAAGATATTTGAATAGTTAACACAAATAGTTGTTATTGTTCTTTATTTGACTATTATGCTTAAAGACACTTAACATTGCCACATCATTACCTTGTTGACTTTTAAGTTAATTCAGATAGAATATATATTTATTTATTGACATTGTGAACAAAGTAGCCCACTGAATGGTAAATATGGCCTTCAGAAAGTTAAACAATTACCAATGAGAGATAAATGAACTCTAGGGGAAATGGGTATCACTGTTTATAAATAGATGATCTACGGAAGAGTTGGTATTTTATGTCTTAGAGAAGCCCCCAGCAATCTCAGGAGTAGAGGTGCTTTAGAAATGATGGAAGAAGAAGTCTGGGCCACTAAATTTAACCCACATGGCAAACTCCTAACTTGACTCTTGCTTTCCAGAAAATGGTTTATGTGGTCCAGAGAGCAAGGTAGGAGAGCTAAGTGATTATTGCCAAGATTTGTGATTATGATAGTGACAAGTGCTGAGAAGTAATGATAAAGCAGGGGAGGAAGACTGAATCTTTTGGGTATGTGTCTGTGCATGAAAATTCACATAGAGGAGCAAGGCAAGGTGTCACTGGAAGATGACTTTTCAGTAGTAAAGACCCGAAGGAAGTGAAGGACCTAGGGGATGTCCGGAGGAGTATTTTGCACAGAGGAAATGGCAATTTCAAGAGGCCTGAGACAGAAGTCTGCTTAGTGTGTTTGAGAAACACAAGGAGGGCAGTGTGGGTGGGTGGAACAGAACTGGAAGCAAAATAACCCTGCGTTCTCACCCAATTTGACATGAAGTTTAACATTTAGAGAAATTTAGAAACTTGGTCTGCACTCTTACCCACTTTGAAGAAACTATTTAAAGAAGTACTGAATCTTAGAAGGAAGTCCCCCTAACAACTGTGCTTCAGACTATTGGTTGCACATTTGTTTTAAGATAATTCTTGATCCAGTCAACTTTGGTCACCTGCTTCATGAGAGACATATTTGACAATCTGATATGGCAGCTTCAATAGAAGTAGCAGTTGCAGGTGATTCAAAGTGTTTATTCATCATAGTGTCTAATAAAATGGTATGGGTACATATTAGTAAATACTTCTTAATTTCAATCAGCGAGAAATTGCTGCTACTCGCATTAATGGTGGAAGTCTTAGTTCACATACATTTCATGCTCTGAACTTCTTCCTCTCAGCTTAAAGTAAAAGAAAAAATTTCCTTTTCATCTGATAGTTATTTTACTACTATCATTATCTATTGTCTGGATTAATATATGACATTACTTTGGGGATTATTGGATTGATTATTTACTCTTAAATATTTATTCAGAATTAATGTTATAGTCTCACTACATTGTATAGACATTTTTAGTGAATTACAAGGAACTTACTTCTTAAGTAATAAATATCTCTGTTTACATGAAAACTCTAGGTATCTAGGAGAGATACATGTCCATAAAGATTATGTTAGTTATAAATCCTTTGGTTTGTATAGACTTCCAGGTGGAGCTTCTTTTGGATAAGCTCAAGCAAAAAGGAGCAATTCGACGAGCACTATTTCTCCATAACCGGTCACCAGGTCACTCTAAGAACATGACCATTTCAAGAGGGGGACAAATGCAGTGTGAGGAACTAATAGCATATCTGCGGGTAAGAGATGCTTTTCTGCTTCATTATCTTTTACTTTTTACTATTTTTTTAACCTAAATGAGTTTCACTGTGTATAAAGTTTTTGGTATTAAATCAAAAAGAAAACACTTGAGAAAATTTGACTTTTTAAAGTATCAAACCTGAGTAATGGATTTTTGCTCATGGCAAACTGGATGTTCCAAATGGCTGTTCTACAACAAGGCTACTGAATAAATTATAACAAACGTATTTCTTAAATATCACTAGATTCTCAAAACATAAAAAAAATCTCCAGGGTCCAAAAAAAGAAGCAATCAGTTAAAAAAACTACATTGGCAAAATTTGACTTGTGAGTTGTATGCGAATATGTGATCCAGAGTGGCTGGGGAAAGGATGAGCAGTAATTGCCCCAGAAGAAACAGTTTTAAACCTGCAAAGGCTTGAGGTGTTGGAATTATCAGTTACAAAATACGAATTTTTATAAAATGTTTAAAGAAAAAATAAAACTTTTTAAAAAGAATACAAAAATTAATGATGTAATGTAGGGTGATTAACATAACATAATAATAAAAAAAAATACAAAAACATCAGTGAAGATTTGGAAGACAACATAATTAACCACCTCAATTTAACAGACTTATATAGAATACAAAAATTGACCATATATGGGTCACAAAGGAAGTTTAAATAAATTTCAAAAAGTTGGAATCATAGAAAATACACTGTTTGATCATGGTGCAATTTTTAGAAAGCAATAACAATAAAGATAAATTGGGAATTAGGAATTGTGATTTTAAATAACTTACGGATCAAAAAAGATCATAATGGAAATTTACTTAGAAATGAATCATAATGAAAATTCTGCTTATCAAAATGTGTGGGATGTCACAGAAGCAGAAAATAAAGTAAATGTATAGCCTTAAATGCTATTTAATTTAAATGAAAGATTGATCAAGAAAAAATTGAGGGAAAACAAAACAAAACAAATTTAATTCCACACAATAAGGAATTAAAAAGGAACATAGCTACAGGTGAAGAAGGGATTACAGTAATAGAATATTGTAATAACCTTGTGCTAAGACATAGAAAAACTTAGACAAAACAAGGATATTCTTAGAAAATTATAACACAACTGCCATAAGAAGAAATAGAAAACCTGAAAAAGCCATATAACCATATAAACCATTCTAAAAATTGAGTTGCCAGTTAAAAATCTTTACACCAAAGGAAACACAGATGGTTTTATAGGTGATATCTACCAAACCATGAAGAACGAGACATTCCAATATTAAGCTATTTGAAGGGATAGAAGAATAGAAAATATGTCCAACTTAATTCTATGAAGCCAGTGTAATTGATGCCCAGAAAGGTGGAGGATAGTCCAAGCAAGAATTTCATGCCAGTCTTTCAGAAAGACATAGATGTAAAATTACTAAATCAAATATAAGCAAACTAAATCCTAGCAGTTTATTAGAAAAGATAAAATAAGTAGACCAATTTTGATTTATTCTAGGGTGGGTTAACTTAAAAATATAGAAGTATAGCTTAACACATGAATAAGACTGAAGAAAAAACATGAACGTCTTAAATATAGGAAAAGCTTTTGATTAAATTAAATAACTCTTCATGATTTAAACAAGCTTCAAGTTGGAGGTTTTCCAAGATGGTGGAGGAGTAGGAGACCTGAGTTTTGTCTGGTCCCAGGAATTCAGCTAGATAGCTATAAAATCATTCTGAACACCTGTGAACTCAACTGGAGATCTAAGAAAATAATAGCTGCAACTCTACAAATAGAAAAGCAACCACTTTCTGCAAGGTAGGAGGTGCAGAGAAGTGAATCCAAGGCGATATATGGGAAGATAAATGGGGTGGGGGTGGGAAGGGGCCTCTGTAAGCCAGCACAAGAAAGTGATATAGGAGCGGAGTGCAAAATCAGAACTTTTAAAAATCTCCTCCAGTGAGGGATGTCCCTGCCTGAAAGGTGCTCAGGTAGCAAAGCAGGGTACAACCCTAGACGGGGCAGTGTGGTCTCAGGATCCTCAGAGTCACAGGAAGACCAGGGGTGCCTGAGTGTGGCAGAGCTCCCAGGCATCGGAGTGGGGAAGCAGCTGCAACCAGTGAGCCCAGGAGTGGGCTCTCAGCTCGGGGTTGCCATAAACCACCAACCACAGCACGGTCTGGTGACCACTCTCTAAGCAGGGGCCCAGCAAGCAGAAGAACCCCAGCAAAAGCCCCCTCCCTCCCCAGGAGGAGCGGGGAGGAGTGGTGCAGGTGCATGCTGCAGGAGTCTGCAGGGTTTGGAGACTCCAAACAGGGTCATGTGCTTGAGATAGACATGCTCAATCACAGGCTGGGTGAGCACAGAGGGTGGACAGAGACCAGGAAGACAAGAGTGATTGTCTGTTTTTCCCTGAGGGTGCACGAGGAGTTGGGGGTGCGAGCTTTTGGCTCAGGGGCCGGAGATTGGGAGGCGGCGTTTTCATTCTCATCCTCTAAAGCAGCGCAAAAAGCCTTTAGGGAGCAAAAGCCACATAGAGCAGTCAGGAGCCACTTACTCAGCCTGGCCCCCTGGCAAGGGTGGTGTAATTCCGCCCCGGGGAAAGACACCTGAAAATCAGCGCAACAGGTCCCTCCCCCAGAAGATCTGCAAGAACATCGAGCTAAGACCAAGTTTACGCAGATCACACAAACTGCAAAACTCTAGCGCTAGGGGAAAAGAGTATATAGAATTCATGTTTTTTTTTTCTCATGATTCTGTAATCCTTCAATTTCAATTATTTTCTTTTTCTTTGCAACCAATTTCTTATTTTATCAACTCTTTTGTTAAGTCTTTTTTTATTTTCATTTTTACAGTTACATTCTATCCTTTCATTGTATTTAATTTTGCTTTTGTATATATATATGTTTTTCTTTCTTTACAATATTGGGACGCTGTTTCTTCTTACAAACAGACCAAAATACACCCAGAATTTAGTGTATTGCTCTGTTCTCTTCACCTCACTGATCATGTTCTCTCTTCCCTTTTTTCTTCCTTTTTTTTTTTTTTGTTAAAGTCTTTCTAATTTTCATCTTTACAGTTCCATTATATACTTTCATTGTATTTAATTTTATTTTTGTATTTAATTTTCTTTCTTTACAGTTTTCAGATGTACTTTCTTCTAACAAACAGACCAAAATACACCCAGGATATAGTGTATTGCTCTGTTCTGTTCACCTGTTTATATTCTTTCTTGTTTTCTTTCCTTTTATTTTGTCTTTTAATTTTCATTTTTACAGTTACATTCTATCCTTTCAATGTATTTAATTTTATTTTTGTACACATATAAGTTTTTCTTTCTTTACAATTTTGGGACCTAGTTCTCTAGCAAACAGACCAAAATACATACAGGATCCAGTGTATTGCTCTGTTCTCTTCACCTGTCTGTTTATATTTCCTCTCTCTCTCTCTCTCTATTTTTTTATTTTATTTTTTTTCAATTTCAGGTCTCTTCTGATTTGTTTAGTGTATATTTCTCTGGGGTCATCA
This sequence comes from Halichoerus grypus, assembly GCF_964656455.1. Classification (NCBI taxonomy): domain Eukaryota; kingdom Metazoa; phylum Chordata; class Mammalia; order Carnivora; family Phocidae; genus Halichoerus; species Halichoerus grypus. Next base: position 147,536,518 of record NC_135715.1, read on the forward strand.
TTGCCATTTTAGTATTTTGTTCTTTCATTCATCTATTCTTCTCTGGACAAGACGACAAGAAGGAAAAACTCAACTCAAAAAAGAGAACAAGAGGCAATACTAACTGTCAGGGACCTAATCAGTCAGGGACCTAATAAGTATCATCTTACAATAAGTAAGATGTCTGACCTAGAGTTCAGAATAACGATTATAAAGATACTAGCTGGGCTTGAAAAAAGCATAGAAGACACTAGAGAATCCCTTTCTGGAGAAATAAAATAACTAAAACCTAATCAAGTCAAAATAAAAAAAGGCTATTGAGATGCAATCAAAAATGGAGGCTCTAACTCCTAGGATAAATGAGGCAGAAGCGAGAATTAGTGATAGAGAAGACAAAATGATGGAGAATAAAGAAGCTGAGAAAAAGAGAGAGAAACAACTACTGGATAACAAGGGAAGAATTTGAGAGATAAGTGATACCATAAAGTGAGACAATATTAGAATAATTGGGATCCCAGAAGAAGAGGAAAGAAAGAGGGGCAGAAGGTATTTTGGAGCAAATTCTAGCTGAGAACTTGCCTAATCTGGGGAAGGAAGCAGGCATTCAAGTCCAGGAAGCATAGAGAACCTACCTCAAAAACAATACAATTAGGTCAACACCTTGACATATAATAGTGAAGCTTGCAAATCTCAGAGACAAAGAGCAAAGACAACCTTAACCTTAACCTACAAGGGTAGAAACATTAGACTGGCAGCAGACTTATCCACAGAGACCTGGCAGGCCAGAAAGGACTGGCATGATATATTCGGGGTGCTAAATGAGAAAAGCATGCAGCCAACAACACTTTATCCGGCAAGGCTGTCATTCCAAATAGAATGAGAGATAAAAATCTTCCAGGACAAACAGACATTAAAGAATTTGTGATCACCAAACCAGCTCTGCAAGAAATCTTAAAGGGGATCCTTTAAGCGAAGAGAGAGCCCAAAAGTAACAGACCAGAAAGGAACAGAAACTTGAACTCAATCACAAGAGAAAATTTGGAGAGAACTGAAATAAATGGAGGCTGAGGAGCATCCTACCAAAGAACGAATGGGTCAACCAGGAAATTAAGGAAGAATTAAAAGAAATATGGAAACAAATGAAAATGAAAACATAACTGTTTAAAATTCTTGGGATGCAGTAAAGGCTGTCCTAAGAGGCAAGTATATAGCAATACAAGCCTTTCTCAAGAAACAACAAAGGTCTCAAATATACAACCTAACCTTACACCTAAAGGAGCTGGAGAAAATAGAGCAAATAAAGCCTAAACCCAGCAGAAGAGAATTAATAAGTATTAGAGCAGAAATTAATGAAATAGGGCGCCTGGGTGGCTCAGTCGTTAAGCGTCTGCCTTCGGCTCAGGTCATGATCCCAGGGTCCTGGGATCGAGTCCCACATCGGGCTCCCTGCTTGGCAGGAAGCCTGCTTCTCCCTCTCCCACTCCCCCTGCTTGTGTTCCTGCTCTCGCTATCTCTCTCTCTGTCAAATAAATAAATAAAATCTTTAAAAAAAAAAAAAAAAAAAGAAATTAATGAAATAGAAACCAAAAGAACGGTAGAACAGATCAATGAAAACTAGGGGTTGATTCTTTGAAAGAATTAATAGGATCGATAAATCCCTAGCCAGACTTATCAAAATGAAAAAAGACCCAAATATAATCATGAATGAAGGAGGAGAGATCACAACCAACACTGAAGAAATACAATTTTAAGAACATATTATGAACAACTATATGCCAACAAATTAAGCAATCTGGAAAAAAAGAATGCATTCCTAGAGATGTATTAACTATCAAAACTGAAACAGAAAGAAATAGAAAACCTGAACAGACCCATACCTGCAAGGAAATTGAAGCAGTGATCAAAAATCTCCCAACAAGCAAGAGTCCAGGACCAGATGGCTTCCCAGGAGAATTCTACCAAACATTTAAAGAAGAATTAATACATATTCTTCTGAAGCTGTTTCAAAAAATAGAAATGGAAGGAAAACTTCCAAACTCGTTCCATGAGGCCAGCATTACCTTGATCCCAAAACCAGACCAAGACCCCACCAAAAAGGAGAATTACAGACCAATATCCCTGATGAACATGGATGCAAAAATTGTCACCAAGATACTAGCCAATAGGATCCAACAGTACATTAAAAGGATTATTTACCACAACCAAGTGGGATTTATTCCTGGGCTGCAAGGGTGGTTCAGCATCCACAAACCAATCAATGTAAATAAATAAATAAGTAAATAAATTCACTACATAAATAAAAGAAAGGACAAGAATCATATGATCTCAATAGATGCAGAAAAAGCATTTGACAAAGTACAACATCCTTTCCTGATTAACTCTCTTCACAGTGTAGGGATAGAGGGAAGATACCTCAATATCATAAAAGCCATATACAAAAAGCCCACAGTGAATATCATTTCCAATGGGGAAAAACTGATAGCTTTTCCCCCAAGGTCAGGAACATGACAGGGATGTCCACTATCACCACTGCTGTTCAACATAGTACTAGAAGTCCTAGCCTCAACAAAAAGAAATAAAAGGCATCCGAATTGGTAAAGAAGAAGTCAAACTCTCCCTCTTTGCAGATGACATGATACTCTATGTGGAAAACCCAAAAGACTCCACCCCAAAATTGCTAGAACTCATACAGGAATTCAGCAAAGTGACAGGATGTAAAATCAATGCACAGAAATCAGTTGCATTTCTATACACTAACAATGAGCAGAAGAAAGAGAATTTAAGGAGTTGATCCCATTTACAATTGCACCCAAAACCATAATATACCTAAGAATAAGCCTACCCAAAGAGGCAAAGTATCTGTATTCAGTAAACTATAGAACACTCATGAAAGAAATTGAAAAAGACACAAAGAAATGGAAAAACGTTCCATGATCATGAATTGGATCATGAATTTCTGCAAAGAAGACATACAAATGGCCAATAGACACATTAAAAAAAAGCTCAATATCACTCGGCATCAGGGAAATACAAATCAAAACTACAATGAGATACCATCTCACGCTGGTCAGAATGGCTAAATTTAACCACTCAGGAAATGACAGATTTTGGCGAGGATGCGGAGAAAGGGGAACCCTCTTACATTGTTGGTGGGAATGCAAGCTGGTGCAGCCACTCTGGAAAACAGTATGGAGATTCCTCAAAAAGTTGAAAATAGAGCTACTGTATGACCCAGCAATACCACTACTAGGTATATACCCCAAAGATATAAATGTAGTGATCTGAAGGGCACCTGCACCCCAATGTTTATAGCAGCAATGTCCATGATAGCCAAACTATGGAAAGAGCCCCGATGCCAGTCGACTGACGAACAGATAAAGAAGATGAAGTATATGTATATATCAGAATACTACTCAGGCATCAAAAAAGATGAAATCTTGCCATTTGCAGTGATGTGGATGGAACTAGAGGGTATTATGCTAAGTGAAATAAGTCAGTCAGAGAAAGACAGTTATCATATGATCTCACTCATGTGGAATTTAAGAAACAAAACAGAATCATAGGAGAAGGGAGGGAAAAATAAAAGAAGATGAATTTCAGAGAGGGAGACAAACCATAAGAGAGTATTGATCATAGAAACAAACTGAGGGTTGCTGGAGGGGAGATGGTGGGGGGATGGGGTAACTGGGTGATGGACATTAGGGAGGGCATGTGATGTAATTAGCTCTTGGTATCATATAAGAGTGATGAATAACTGAACTTACCTCTGAAACTAATAATACACTATATGTTAATTAATTGAATTTAAATTAAAAAATATAAACAAAAAATAAATAAAATAAAAAATAAATAAATAAGCTTCAAGATGTAACTATGAACAAATACCATCTTGCATTCAAACAAAGTCTGCCAGTACCTATTTATTGGTGAAGATGTGAATTAACGGAATTCTTACACATTGCTGATGGCAGTGTAAGTTGTGAAGACTTAGGAAAATAATACGGTATGATTTTCTAGAGCTCAGAAATCTATTTGCCACTATGTAGAATTGTTTGGTTTTTTTTTTTTTTTTTTTGTAATAGCAAAATCAAAAAGCCCAAAACAATCCAAATAACCTTTGACAGGAGAATGGATAAATAATATTGTGGATTTAATACATGATGAGATACTACTCAACAGTAAAAATTAACTTCAGCTCTTTCTAACACCATGGATGAATCTTAAGAGTGTTGAACAGAAAGCAAATCCAGAATACATATGACCTCACTTTGAAGTAAACAATAAAGGAAAAGCAAACTGAAAAATATATTGTTTAAGGACAAATATACAATATAGTGAAATACTGAAAACAAACAAGGGAACATTGTACTTAAAATTTAGGATGGTGATTACCTGTGAGAAGGAAGGCCAAGGGAAGAAACCAGATGGGAACACATAACCTTAAGCATTATTGGTAATGTTCTAGTTATTTTAGGTGTGGAGTGACTGTTTTATTAACATGCCTCGTATATTTTTGTATGAATCAAGTATTCTGTTATAAACAAAAATTGATTAAGGGTTCTCACTGAATAACAAATCTTTTTAGATACTCTTATGTAAGTGTAGTTTTTCAGAGTTTTGGTAGAATTGGATCAGGGTTGAATATGGCTGGCTTTGTGTTGCACACTTACAGATTTCTCTAGATAGTTTGATAGATTGACGTTATCATTGATTGGAAGCTTTTCTGTTTCTAGGATGAGTCCGAATTTAGAGACAAACTCACTCCGATTACTGTTTTTATGGAGTATCGGTTGGATTACAGAACAGCTGCTGATGCAACAGGCTTGCAACCCATTCTTAACCAGTTCACTCCTGCCAACATTAGTCGACAGGTACTGGACTGTCTCCACTTGTCACTAATTCTATACATTAATTTTTTAAAGTCTTACAATTCATCTTTTTAAATATCCTAAGGGATTGCTTTTAAAATGTTGGGTTTCTAGTCAAAGAAGTAGAGGAAGGAATCTGAATTTTCAGGTCAGAGGTATTTGAAGCCACTCAGAACTTAGTTATATGCAGAGAAAGACAGGGTCGTATTTCATACACATAAAACAGTAAAATAGTTCAAGGAAAACAGAGTGCCAGTGTATTTTCATACTATTTTAGTATTTTGCTAAACAAGTTTTAGATCTATGTTTTCTTTTATTTACATTTTAATTGTAAAAAATAGTATATGTGTACACATATGCAACTGCTTATTTATTACATCTATGTCATTTAAGTAATTCACGTATATTGTTGTTTCATTCCAGTTAAATTGACAGTTAAGATCTGTATCGTGTAATTTTATTCTGTGTAGCTGCATATCCCTTGTGACTTGGAAGAGGAAGTCTTTCATTATTTTCCCCCTTTAAATTTTCTCTCTTCTTTTTGTCTGCCCGTGGGCTTGAAGCTTTTTGAATATTAACAATAGACAAACCAAGAATGGCTTCCTCTTTTTCTTCTTTCTTCTTTTAAAAATTTTTAGATTCCTTCTTTCACATTCTGCCCAACCTCCTCTTCTACTTCCCGCTATTTCTCTCTTTTGGATTTTCCGTACTGCTCTAGCCTCCAGATCTAAGGGGAGAAAATTCAGGTTTTTGCTTATTTCATCCATCCTAGATTGGTTAACTTCAATGCTTCTAGTCCCTTTTCCTTCATCTCCTTCCAAATGGCCATGTATATGCTGGACTCATTTGTCCAGTTTCCGTTCCCTTTGGTGTGCCTGTCAGAACTGCTTCTGTGTACCCACAGCTCTTTATTCTTTTACACTCTGCGGCCATATTTCCATGATGCTGGCAGGGGCATAGTCTGCAAAAAGAAATTCTAAAAGGGAAATTTGTTTTGCCCAAGATCACACAACTTAGCTAGCAGCAGCAGGTTCATGCTGAATCCTCATTTCTTTTCTTCTTTTTTTTAATCTTCATTTCTTGACTGTACTTTCTCTTCTATATGACACTTCATTCCAGAATCATAACAACTTAATTTGAGATAGAACTAAAAGGTTCCACCTAATTGTATTATATCCTATGAATGTTTTCCTTGTTTTTCATTCTTGACTAGCTACACTGACCTATTTAAAAATAAGCAGCCATGGGGCTCCCGGGTGGCTCCAGTCGGTTGAGCACCTGACTCTTGATTTCGGCTCAGGTCATGATCTCGGGGTCCTGGGATTGAGTCCTGTGTTGGGCTGTGCGCCCGGTGGGGAGTCTGCTTGAGGATTCTTTCTCTCCCTCTCCCTCTGCCCCTTGCTCGCACATGTATGCGGATGCCCTCTCTCTCTCTAAAATAAATAAATCTTAAAAAAAACAAAGCAGCCGTGATACTTTTTACATTCAGGTATGCAAACAAGTTGATGAGTGTATATAAATATATGTGTGTTTATGTATATTCACATACATCCACGTACACATTGATTTATATTGATTTACACTGTGTATGTGTCCTATATTTGTATTTTTTCATGTAGAAAAAATAAAATGCTTTTTTCTAGGCCCATATTCTGCTTGACTGTGGTGAAGACAACGTCTGCAAACCCAAATTGGAAGTTTCTGTAGATAGGTAAGTTTTGCTCCAAACAAACAGTATAACAAGAAATTTAAATGGAAGAACACACTTTTCTATTGAAAGCAATAGTATATTTTAATGTGAACTGGTTATACTGGAGGATAATTCATGATTTTCTGTAGTAGTAAAACTATCAGTATTGAACTTCAGAAAAATATGCACTGTTTTCACTACTTGCCTGGGTTGACAGATCTATTTCCATGCAGGATGAGTAGTGTTACAAAGTAACATTATATCCTCTTAAAGATATATTTCATTGTAGATACCCTGTTAACTAAAGGAATCTGATTAGTATTTTATGATACATAAATTTTAAAGAATATTTTGAGAATCATGAGTGATTAATTCAGCTTTTAGAAAAAAAGTCAGGGAATTAATAAGTACCTACAAAGAGATATAAAATTACTTCAGTAATAGATATGACTGGTAGTGATATATTAGTGGCATTAATGCTTTTTTTTTTTTTACTGAGAAAAGCATTGGATTTGCCCCCAGTGTGCTATTTCCAGCTTTCTGTTGAGCTGTGAAATAGGCTTAAAATATCTTGAGACACTGTTGAACATGTCAGTGCTATGTACTTCTCTTGTTTCTTTGAACAACCATGCTCTCCCTGTGCAGGTTTTTTTCATTGTCTAGATTTGTATTAACTTGCAGTGATCAAAAGAAGATCCATATTGGGGACGACAATCCTCTGACATTGATTGTTAAGGCTCAAAATCAAGGAGAAGGTGCCTATGAAGCTGAGCTCATTGTTTCCATCCCGCCGCAGGCTGATTTCATCGGGGTTGTCCGCAATAGTGAAGTAAGCAAGCTGCCTCTTTAAAAACCGAAATGCACTCATAGGTCTCATTAACATTAATGAGTTACTCCCCTATTTAGTGTAGTACAAGCTTACCCATTCTACTTAAGGCTAAATTGCTAGGCCGTAGAGTGCCTATCTTACATAATTCCTTTCAAGCCTAATACTTTGCATAATGCATTGATAGGACATTTTTAGAATTGCTAGCTAAGTGCCTGAAACAAGGTCAGATAGATAAAGTGTCTTAGCCTGTCCATCAAATAATTTGTTAGGGGTAATAAGGTTATGTATCTAGATCCTCAGGGATCTTTCAGAAATACCTTTACATTTATATTTGGCAATTGTACACAATTCTGGCTTCTCCCGTAGTCACCCCCCATTTGCTCAAATGGATGGATATATTTTTAAAACAAGAAACTTAACTATCCAACTGCATGATATTGTCTGGGAATTTTATAGTGTATTTTTTTTTGTTTTGTTATTAATTTATTTTCCTTTCAATCTTTTTTTTTTTTTTTTTGGGTCTATCAAAGGCCTTAGCAAGACTTTCCTGTGCATTTAAGACAGAAAACCAAACCCGCCAGGTGGTATGTGATCTTGGAAACCCAATGAAGGCTGGAACTCATGTAAGATATTTTAATTAAATGGATTTTTTTTCTTTTAAAGAAAACATATTTTTCTGTGGATTTTTCCATAGAAATTTTTTTTAAAAAATACTTCAGAATAGTGTCTTTAAGTTGGTTTTGATTTAGAATATAATGATTAGCAGAGTTTGATTTTGACTAAGATAATAAAATAATGGATTGTGCTGTTACGCTGTATTCAATAAGCAGTATTTATACTGCCTTCAGATTGCTAAATGGATTGAGAACATGGGTTAAACTAAAAACTAAAATTGTAACTCTGATATTTTTACGTAATGCTTTAATGAATCCTTAAAGCTATTCTGACAAATACCAAGACTATCATTATTAAGTGTGATAGAATTATCTCATGAATTTGGAACTCTCTATCATCGTCCCAGGTAGAATCAAAGAGCATCTTAGTTGGATCAGGTTCCCCTTGAGGTGGAGAAGGGAGCCCAGGAGCTTGAGAAAATGAACTCAATGGGTTGCTTCTGAAATGCTCTAAAAAGTAAACAAACATATATCTGGAGAATTCTTAGTGTCAAGGAAAAATGGGAGTATATTTCATCTTATGTTTTTTTCTTTTTTTTTCCTTGTTACTTTTTCTATAAAATTTAATTATAGCACAAAGACTTTGGTAATTTGAAGATCTGTGGTAATATGGGCTTACATAGTCCATATTTATCTTTCCTGTTAGATATTGTTTAAAGGTACAGACTTGCAACTAATAGTAAATAAGTCTTAGAGATCTAATGCACAGCATAGTGAATATAAACAATATTGTATTATAATCATCAACCTTGTGGGGGTGCCTGGGTCTCTCAGTCAGTTAAACGTCTGACTCTTGTGGTTTTGGCTCAGGTCATGATCTCAGGGTCATGAGATCGGGCCCTGTGTCGGGCTCTGCACTCAGTGTGGGGTCTGCTTCTCCCTCTCCCTCTGCTCCCACCCCCATGCTCTCTCTCTCTCAGATAAATAAGTAAATAAGAATCTAAAAAAAAAAACTTTAACCTTGCTAAGAGACTAGATTTTTATTCCCACCATAAAAGAGAAATGGTAATTATGTGACATGATAGAGATGCTAACTATAGCTACAATGGCAATCATATTATAATTTATAAATGTATCAAATCAACATGTTTTATGCCTTAAAATTATACAATGTTATATGTCAAATATATTTCAATAAAAGTTGCATATTTCTTCAGGTATATTTTCCATTAAATGCCATTATTATTTCTAAATGCATGGTCTCTTAGGAAGGAGGACTTGAACAAAGTACCCTGAATAGAGTTTTTCTACATGTATTTAACAATGTCTCATTAACAAGTGGACATATTTTTCTATGTTCTCATTCTCTCTAGCCTTCTCACTCACAGCTCATCCAGTGTAGATAATTTCAAGTTATTTCAAGTGGCCCCCTCCAGGCTTTTTAAAGTGAGAGGCAATTTGATGAAGTCCCCCAGAAGTTTCATTTTTGTGTATCATAAATGATCCCCAAGAAGCCTGCTTTCTCTTACCTTGTTAGCTCAGTTATTTTCTTTAAGAACAATTTTCCCCTGCAGGAATTAGGATGATTGTTGTCAGTGGAGTTGTGATAGGCATAGAGAAGTTCTGGTTCTAGCCCTACCTCTCATGCCTTGTGTAGCCAGGTTCTCTCGCTCTTTAAACCCATTCATTCTTCCTTCCTGCTCCATTAACACAAGTTCAATTGTTAATTTCCTGTCACCAAATCAGTGTGCAGAATTGCTGTACCTTCATTGAATCAACAGATACTCACTTTTGCATTTTTTATAAAGTTAATATTAGGTATTATTATGAGGAGATAAAATTATGTTAATAACTGTTAAGTAGGCTCCTTTATGGTTGGCCCATATAACTTAAATAAAAGAGATTCAGTAGAAGATCAGAGATTCAGTAGAAGATCAGATTTAATTATCTTTGTTAGAGTGTTTTCAGTTTTATTATAAGCTCAGAAAAAAACCCTATTTTGGAACGACTCTTTTTTTTTTTTTTTTTTTTTTAGATCTTGTTTATTATTTATTTGACAGAGAGACACAGCGAGAGAGAGAACACAAGCAGGGAGAGTGGGCGAGGGAGAAGCAGGTTTCCTGCTGAGCAGGGAGCCCGATGCGCGGGGCCCAATCTCAGGACCCTGGGATCATGACCTGAGCCGAAGGCAGATGCTTAACTACTGAGCCACCCAGGCTCCCCTTGGAACAACTCTTTTTTATTTGGACATTGGAATTTAAATTTCACTGATTAGACATTGTTTTAATTAACATTACTATCCTTTCCTCCCCCTCTAGCTCCTAGCTGGTCTTCGTTTCAGTGTGCACCAGCAATCAGAGATGGATACTTCTGTGAAATTCGATTTACAGATCCAAAGGTATAGAAACAACTTTTTTCAGTTTGTAATAACTATTGAGGAAATGTTATTTGTCAAAAATCTATTATGTAACATATTCTAAATGTTATGGAATAGAAGAGGCTAAAATTTCAGTACTTGATTATATCATTTTTTATTATTTTATTTTTTATTTTTTAAATTTTATTTTTAAAATTTCACTTACAATGTTTTAAAGGTTGATTATACCGTTTTTAAAAATAAAATAATATTCATTGTTTTGTATAAATATTAATGTAGTACTAAAAATATGGAAAATCTAGAAACATATAGAAAGAAAATAATAATTACCCATAGATACTCTTGTGAACATTTTGTTATATGTCGTATCAATTTCTTTTACAGAATAAGATTCTTTTTTTACCTGAACACATCTCTATATGTTTAACCATTTCCTTATTGGTGTACATTTAAGTTGCCTCTCATTTTTTTTTTTAAGATTTTATTTATTTTGAGAGAGAGAGAGCCAACAAGCAGAGGGAGGGGCAAAGAGAGAGAATCTCAAGCAGACTCTGCGCTGAGCATGGAGTGCAATGCGGGGCTCGATCTCATTACCATGAGATCATGACCTGAGCTGAAATCAAGAGTTGGACACTTAAGCCACCCGGGCATCCCTGCCTCTAATTTTTTTTCAAATTGTATTGAACATCTTTGTAGAAAATATGTTTTTCATTTTTTATTATACCATTTTAAAAATCAATATTTCTATCATAAGAATAATTTATTGTTAGTTTTGAGCTTGTAAAACAAAAGTAAAAGAAGTAAAATTTGGTCTTCTTGGAATTAAGTGCTAATGAAAATTATTTTAGTAAGTTTTTCCTTTCTTTGTTGCATTTAATTTGTTCATTTTTAGTTTCACTGCATTTGCCTCTGTATGTCTTTGATAGTGATCATGCTCAGTTCAGGCCTAAATATATTTTTTTCTTTTTCAGCTCCAATCTCTTTGACAAAGTAAGCCCAGTTGTATCTTACAGAGTTGACCTTGCTGTCTTAGCTGCTGTTGAGATAAGAGGGTCAGTATGATTACTGAGTTGAGTGTCTCATTCTTGTGAGTTTTAAACTGCTTTAAAATGCAGTTGCTTTTTAAAAGCAACTGCAAGGCTCAATAGCTTCTTTTGGGAAGTATCCCTCCAAGTGTCATGGTAGTTTTACTAGAGCTATAGCTTCTGTAGAAATAAGGCTCTAGGTGTATTCCAAAGCCCCAAATATTTATTTGGTAACTCTCTGGAAATAAACCAGATGTGGCAACAGCAGGCACAAAATAAGTGTGTTGAACTTTTATGCAAATTCATTTACCAATTCACCTGTTACATTAGATTCAATAAAGAGTAGTTCGTGTGCAGGTATATGTGCATGTTCACATGTACGTATGGCTTTTTTTCTTTTAAATATATATATTTTTAATTAGTCTGATTTGATTAATTTGGATACAGGATACTTTTGAAAATGAACTGACCATATCATTTTGGTATTCATGGTAGGTTTTCTTTGGTCATTGTTTAGAGTCTCAAGTCCTGATCATATCTTTCTTCCAATTCCAAACTGGGAGCATAAGGAGAACCCCGAGACTGAAGAAGATGTCGGGCCAGTTGTCCAGCACATCTATGAGGTTTGCAGTTGTTAGCTTTAACTGATACGTGGTAGAGAGCCTTTACAGAGAAGAACAGATAGGCTACTTATAAAAAACAAGTCTCTTTAATGATTATGTAAACTCTGCATTGTTTAAGGATGTATTGGAGATTTCTTTGAATTTTTTTCCCTATTCAGAAGTTCCTTTTTTTTTTTTTAAGACAAGTAGGTTCAAGGGGTTAAAGAATGCACTTTATACAAATTGTTGTCTAAAACTAATTAGTTCTACTTGAACAAAAGCAGTAGGTCATTGTTGAGTATTTTCATATGGACGTTTTGCAGTCCTAACTAAAAATTGAAAGTGCCTGTAGCAGATCATCAAAATTTTAAGAAAATTTTCTATGCCATCTTTCATCAAAAACTTTTTTGTATTTTCCTCTTGTTTATATTTTCATCCTGACACATACTGACTGCCCTATACTAGAGATGAATGTGATCATATTGTAATATCAGAGTAACTATGGAACCTCTGCTGTTACTCAGATCCTTTGCTTATGATTCCTAAAGTTGATGTAGGAGGAGGATTCTGGAATAGAGTTTTGTTCAGATTATTTACATTTTCTTTTCCCCATTAGCTGAGAAACAATGGTCCAAGTTCATTCAGCAAGGCAATGTTAAATCTTCAGTGGCCTTACAAATATAACAATAACACTTTGTTATACATCCTTCAATATGATATTGATGGGCCAATGAACTGCACTTCAGATATGGAGATCAACCCTTTGAGAATTAAGGTAATGTGCTTAATAGCAACTCTTTATTATGATGATATTTAATGCTTTTCTTTCTAAATCTATGAGAGAAATGCATGAAATAAAACATTTATTTATTTTTAAAGATTTTATTTATTTGAGAGAGAGAGATATATCTTTTTTTTTTAAAGATTTTATTTATTTATTTGACAGAGAGAGACACAGCGAGAGAGGGAACACAAGCAGGGGGAGTGGGAGGGGGAGAAGCAGGCTTCCCGCTGAGCAGGGAGCCGGATGCGGGGCTCGATCCCAGGACCCTGGGACCATGACCTGAGCCGAAGGCAGACGCTTAACGACTGAGCCATCCAGGCTCCCCGAGAGAGACAGATATCTTGAGTAGGGGGGAGGGGTAGAGGGAGAAGCAGTCTCTCCGCTGAGCAGGGATCCTGATGCGGGACTCGATCAGGACCCTGGGATCATGACCTGAGCCAAAGGCAGACGGTTAACCAACTAAGCCACCCAGGTGCCCAAAATAAAACAATTATTTTAATACACAAACCCACTCTACAAAAATATCTTTCTTCATAACCAGTACATTAAGGATTACATTGTTTATTTGTATAACGAGTAAGGATTAATTCCTTACTCTGAGAAGTCCTAATGAATCATATATTTATGGAGTGACCCAGTTTGACTTTGGTTCCATTGCATTGTGCTTTATCCACATATGATATTGTGTCGGGTGTTTTGCTGTTGAAATTTTTGTCTTTGGAAAAAGATCTGACATTTAACTTAACCTGGCTTTTTTGACTTCCATGACTTAGAAAAATGTCATTTTGTGGAATTCTGTACTTTTGGATATAGTCCTCTCCATCCTAGCACACGTATTTGGATAAGAAGCTATTGCCCAATTTGGACTAGGGAAAGTTAAGAAAACAGAACAAAAGGTTCTTTTGAAATGATATATACTCATGATTGACACTCATCACAGACGTGCACCGTGAAATTTCAGACTGTTTCCTGTGTTTTATCGGTCTCCCCTCTAGCTGTGCAAGAAAATCATGGCTAGGCAGAGGTAACTTCCCACATATTAAGGACTCTGTGCTTACTTTCCACCATATATTAAGTGGTAAATTTGTCCTAACACATTTTTAGTCACCATGTTTTAATCACATGTAACAGTTTATGCCAAAATGTCAATGCAAAATGTTTCCACTATTATATACCACCAGTCTCTCTGTAACCCTAGATCTCAAATTCACAAACCGAAAAGAATGACACAGTTCCTGGGCAAGGTGACCGGAACCATCTCATCACCAAGCGGGATCTCACCCTTAGTGAAGGAGATGTTCACACTTTGGTAAGCGCCACTTCAACAACAAGCACTTTAAACATTTGAAAATACGTGATTATAGAACTGCTGCCAAAGAACATTTCAAAAATAACAACAGCTGTGCTTGGAAGAACTACATATATTTTTATACTATTCACTCCTCTAACTTTCCTTGTTCCTAGTCAAATTAATGCCAGATTTTCTTCAAATGATCTATCTTTGTAGATTGCTAATAAAAGTAATTTATATTCCAATTTATTTTTCTGGCTGTACTCTAACTGACCTCTTTCTTGACCTCATTCTAATCTTGGAGCCTTTAGTGCAATATTGTAAGAAAAACCCTGGAGGCCTCAACAAAAATATATTACAAGATTAATTAGCATTATGATCCACTTTTGTTGAGTCAGCCTGGGTAATGACTATAATGTTATAAAGTGGCTTATCATTTAAGTTTTTGAAATTTAACAGATCTGCAAACGATCAACTAGCGGGGAATCCAGCATAGTGTTTATATTCATTAGCGAGCACCCATTACATTCACATCACCAAATTCCATAGGTCTTCTTAGTTTTCATCCACCTCAACTCCCAGTGACTTTTGGCACAATTCATCACTTGTTTGTTTGTGCAACACTCCTCATTCACTTCTAAGACACTACTCTCTTGGTTCTTCACCTATCGCAACTAGCTACCTCTTAATCCTCATTTCCAGAACTTTAAATCTATAGAGTGTTCCAGGGCTCACATCTCAGATTTCTTTGACTGCCTGCCTTCCAGTTACTGATAAAAACACTGAATGTATCAAGGACCATCAGCATGCCATTTGATTTCTACAGGTCTGACATGGACTAGCTATTCAAGATTCATTCTGTTTTTCTTTTCCATAGGCATATTATGATCTGATTTTTATGTCCTACTATAATCATCATGCTCTGGGTTTACCTAAGAATAGTAACTTCTAGAAGAATGTTGACTTCTAGAATCTTAGAATGTTCTAGAAGAATGTTGACTTCTGGCCATAAAAATACATCTTTTAATATTATAGATCTTATCCTTATATAACAAATCACATTAAAATCAATCCCTTTATGCAAGTAATGAATCATTGAACACTACATCAAAAACTAATGATGTACTATATGTTGGCTAACTGAACATAAAAAAAAAAACAAAAAAAACCCTTTATTTTTATTTTATTTATTTTTTTAAGTAGGCTCCATGCCCAGTGTGGAGCCCAACATGGGGCTTGACCTCACAACCCTAAGATCAAGATCTGAGCTGAGATTGAGTCAGACGCCTAACTGACTAAGCCACCCAGGCACCCCTAAAACCAACCCCTTTTAACAAAAAGCATTCATAGACTCCACTATTAGCCTATCATTTTAAACATTATTCTTATAAGGCAAAAGAATCTGGATCATCTCTTTAGCCTTCACATAAAATAACTAAAATGTCTAATTTTCATATGTTGAAGAGATGATAGAAAGACCTTTTCTTGTAAGTAAAGAATTTGTTTTGGCAGGGTTGTGGAATTGCTGAGTGCTTGAAGATTGTCTGTCAGGTTGGGCGACTAGACAGAGGAAAGAGTGCCATCCTGTATGTAAAGTCCCTGCTGTGGACCGAGACCTTTATGAATGTAAGTAGATAACAGCATTCACCAGTCTATCCATTTTCTCCAAGATATGCAAAAGGCCTCACATCTTGGAAATCATTTCATGGTTATTTCCATACAGAAAGAAAACCAGAATCATTCATACTCTCTGAAGTCATCTGCTTCTTTTAACGTCATTGAATTTCCTTATAAGAACCTTCCAATTGAGGATATCTTCAACTCCACAGTAGTAAGTCATTGATTTGGGGAAATGGAATAAATGCACTTAGTTCAATGCCACAGATATTTTTTTTATTTTATTTTAAATAATGACACCTTAACTGTTTTGATAATTTAAAAGTTAGTTGATAGGCCTATAACCTAGTTTAATATTATTTTACTCCCTCACTCCAGAATTATTAAAGGTAGACCTTTTACTTTAGCATCCCTATGTAAGAGATTTCCTGGGAGGGAATTTAGGGAATTTTTTCCCCACGAAGTTAGAAAGTTGGAAATTAACTATAATAGGTGAAAGCTAAAGATTTTAAAGATCTATAATTTGAGGATGAAAAATGGGACCAATACATCAAAGCTGGATTTGATTATTTAAAAATCACTTCAGAGGTACCTTGAAGTTAACCTGTTGTTGGGAATTTTATGTGCATACATGCATGCTATCAATACCAAATATATAATCACAGATTATCATATACAAGAAAAGAAAATGTGAATACCATTAAAACAAAATGTAATAGGCATTGAGACATTTGTTGAGTGATTCAGTGAACTATTTTTAAAACTCAAAACCTTTTTTCCCCCAACAGGTTACCACTAATGTCACCTGGGGCATTCAGCCCGCACCCATGCCTGTGCCCGTGTGGGTGATCATTTTAGCAGTGCTAGCAGGATTGCTGTTACTGGCTGTTTTGGTATTTGTAATGTACAGGGTAAGTAATGGACTTAGGAAGAGCAGCGGGGGAGGAGAAGCAGAAGAAAAGGGTAAGGGAGGAAGGGAAAGAAGGAAGAATAGAAAAGAAGGAAGAAAGGAAATTTTAATGATGCACCATATATTTGAAGGGAGAAAAGTTGTACCAAGTGCCACTCAAATTTTCTTAAGTGATAATACAGTCGCTTAGTACTTTTAATTTTCTTAACTGATGTGGCAGTAATGTTCGTTTTTCTTCAACTAACAGATGGGCTTTTTTAAACGTGTCCGGCCACCTCAAGAAGAACAAGAAAGGGAACAGCTTCAACCTCATGAAAATGGTGAAGGAAACTCAGAAACTTAACTGTGATTTTTAAGTTATGCTATATCCTGACCCATTAGAATTACCGACTTCGTTACAGGTTTCAGTTTCTTTCGCAAGGAATGAAATTCCAAGACTCTACCACTGACGGTGCCCATTGGTATTAACCACAAAACGAGAGCAATATTTGTCAACTTTTTGTAATAATTAAGTTCAAACGTACGTGTAATACACACCCACTGACTTGTGTTTTTAGGTATTTAAATAATAAAATTTCAAGTGATAGTTCTTCAATGTACATAAGACAGGTAGTGCCTGAGTTACCACTTTATATAAAATAGTACCTCCTAGAATTATTGTTTCTGATTTTGTATGTTGATTTTGTTTGTTGTTGCTTTTGTTGTTTTAAAGCAATCCATATCTGGACCTTAGGATCCACATCTTTTGTACAGGAACTTATTGTTAATATACATTACACTACAGTTGAGTTTTTAAGCTACTAACTTTATAACTGCATGAACTTGGATTTTAATATTACCTATGTGGTAGAACTTTAAAAAAAAAGCATGATCCATCCAAATTCTTTCTTGTAATAACAAAGATACAGTATTTTTAATATGAAAATTGGGTACGTGCTATTACATTTTTATTTTTGTTTAATCCACAGTCCGTTTCCTTACATTTTAATTTGTATGTTTAGGTTCTATTTCAAATCCTTTAAGCCAACCTATACTAAAAATTCTATGATCAAAAATGCCTCTTTTGTGTAATAGATAAATTTCCGCTAATCATCATCATGCTTAAAGCCATATGCAGTTGGGAATCATTTCCAAAGTCCATGTATTCCATTGTTTTAGTCTGGCTATTTACAATACAAAAAAAAAAAAAGCATTTAAGTTAAAAGACTGTAGTTCTTTGATAGAGTTGCTTAGTAGCAGTATGCTCTTAGAGCAAGAATTTTTAGTTGGGATTAATTTATTTTCTTCCTATATATGTATTTTTCCTTATATTTCCAAAACTTAACTGAGAATGGGCTAAGATCAATGAGGAATCTTTACAAATTACAACCTCCCAACCCCATGAGAAATGCTTGGAATTGAAATTCTTAAAGTAGCTTGCTGGTCCTTCTAACAATAGCATGATGCTACTCACATGGATATTACCTTAGTTTAAGCACGGTATCATGTGTAAAACCAGTCTCAGCTATCAAAATAATGTATAAAAATTACTTTTATAAGCAATTCAAGTTATTGGGAGCCTTTTAAAACTTTTGTAGTTTTATTAACATAAATTACTTTTTTAGGATTTTTATATAAAAACTGCACAGGTGGCACATTGTAGTTTTATATGCCTGTAGGGTGATGATTCTTCTAGAGGAATATGTGATTTATTTACAGTTCCTCAAGGTCTGGGAATGAATTAATTATACCTATTTTTGTGCAATTACATCATGTTATGCTTTAGAAATTGAGAGTTTAGTAGGTTTTTAACTGCTGTCCTCATTAGGCAGTGATAAGTATTTCCCTTAAATAATTGAATATTTTTCTATGTTTTAAAAATAATTGAAATTTATCTTGCCATGTCTTGTGTTCTAATTCCTTACACAAGTGGCTAAGCTAGAATGTATTCATAAAACAGAGGAATGTGAGTTAAATATGTTAGAACATGACAAGACCCTGTATTTAGCTTTAATGAATCTCAAAATTAATAGGTTTGTAGTATAGATTTTACTAGTAGCTTAAAAGATCTTAGTCATATGCAATAAGTATTATTATTACCAGTAAGTCTAAAGTTTTTTTAAGAAAAAATATTTTTATCCTAGGGTCTGCCACCAAACAGTCACTAAGTTGACAACTTTCACTACCTGTTTTCCCACCTAATAGTAGTCATCCCTGAAAGTATATGTTGGATAGAAATTCACTCTTTTAAAAAAAATGTTACTGTTTGCTTTTGCACAGTCTGTTCTAAAACTTTTATGGCCTCTCTCTCAAGTTGCATAATCTTGTATGGGAGACTGAAGGATGTTGTTGGAAGCATGATGTTTTAAGTTCCCTTTTATGAAATGTAGTTTTAAGCAGTAAGTATTTTCTTTTAAAAAATGAAGATGTATATCTCTACAAAAATATGGTAGAAGAATTATTTGGAAGCTTACTCTTTGAGGAAAATGTTTGGGAAAATGTTGGGATTCTTTTTACCCTAAAGCAGCATGTGAATGTATTTGGTTAAAATGTCAAACGGTAGTTCTATGAAAACTGTTTTAATTTTCAAACATTTTAAATACTACTGTGTTATGATTTATTGAGAATTAAAATCCATTTTGAGTGTAAAATTTTAATAATCTGATCAGTTTTTAAAAATATGAGTGAGATAGAGAGTATTTAAAGCATTTAATATTGGTAAGAAATATTGATACTGTTGTTGATTTCTTATGTAGGCATTTATTTCAGAATTGATATTTTGAGAAACATTTGTGTGAGGGATATTCTTTTTTTTCCCCCTTTACTTTTCTCTTGTGATGAATTATTATTATTATTATTATAATTGTGATATAGGTCTTCATAATTCTGAAGTATAAAACAATTAAAACTTCAGTGCCACAATTTTACCTGTGTTATGAAACTACTACTTCATAGTAAATTCTCATCAATACTTCATATAACAAGAAAATTAAAGTATTAGTAAAAGAGACTATACTTACACTGACTTCCTTAAGAGGGCTGTGAAAGACTTTTGATAGTTAATGATGACCCCAAGAGAGATTTAAGTGGCAAAAGTACAGTATATAATAGATCAGCTGCTTTTTATAAGGCAAACAATCTATTAGTTGATAGACACTTTGTTGCAGAACATAGTGCCAAGCTTGGATAAGAATAAGTCATTTTTGAAAGACGTGTATGACCATTACCTATCTTAATGTCACTTTGTATGTACTCTTGGATAGTTTGTATATGTGGTAGTTTGGTAAATAAAAAAATATAAAATTCAGAAATTGAATATAGGATCAAAAATGGCAAATAAAATAATACACAGTGTTTTGGAGACCAGCCTTTTAACTTGTTGATAGGCTAGTTTGAACAATAAACCCCAGGCATATATGCTTGTATTTCATTATAATTTCTGATATGTAATGAACTTCTTGGGAGAGGTACCAAATCCTTGATTTTTGTTGTCATTGTTCTCAAGTGCAATATAACAATGTAACCAAACCTAGATAATTTTCAGAGTCATTGTTAATTTAGTAAACCTAATCTAAACAGAGATTTAAATTTATTAGAATTTTGGTTAGTAGGACAGAGGGATTCTGCTATGGATATACAAATGAAGTTATTTACCCCTAAAAGGTACATTCTACATTTTATTTCAGGCTGGACATGACCTATTCCCTACTAGTTTTGAAACATTTTGAAATATCTTAAACTAACTTGGAAGCTATATATATCAAATTAATTTGGTACCTAATAACACAGTAATTTTCTTTGTTTAGCTTCTCTTATGATCACCCACATTGGGTGAGACAAAGCGTGTGTCTTCTAAAATTTGTCATTTGCTGACTTGATTTGAGTTAGTAAAACTGGTACAGTGTTCTGCTTAGTTTCCAATGTGCAACCTGTGTCTCTTCAATAAACTTGAGCATATGGTGCCACGTTTGTGTATGGACTTTATAGTTTCCCTCTGTGACTTTTTGTTTTTTAATCACATGAGCCAGTGATAATGTGATAAAAGGATGACCTCAAAGAGGTGCCTCTCTGAAAGTCTGAATTCCTTAAGAGTGTTAGTTATTTGAGAAAAAGTAACACAAAAAGAGCAAAAGGAACCTAATGTTAAAATACACCAATTACAAATCACAGAATCAGACATTTTAAAATGTAAAAGGGGTTTTCAATTCCAGTAGTGGCAGGAGAGCTTTTATCAGATAATAATGGTAAGTGATGAACAAAATAAGAAGAAAAAAAAACTTTTTGAAAACACTGAAGTTAGTAAAAGCAGGCAGAAACTGGAGGAAATCTGACTCTTACTAAAGAGGGGAACCACCTTTTTCCTGGAAGTTACTTTCTGTTGTTGGATAGAATGCAAGCCGAAAAGGGCCCTCATTTCCTGGAATGGCGGGACTGCCATTATGGCTAAAAATTGGGGAAAGAAAGGAGCCACATTGTGGGAGGGAGGAATGTTTTCCCCTCAAATCCTTTTCTGACCCTGACCATGACCCTACTCTAGTGAGACTCCAAGAGGCCCAAAAGGAAAACAGCAGATGGAAGGTTGGAAGAGCTGAACAGTTATTTCAGCTACTGTCTACTGTAGGAGAAATGAGATTGGAGTTTGAGTGTTACCCAGTGACAGAGCTTGGAAACACCCAGTCTTTCCATTGAAACCTTGGAGGATCTATGCCTTAGGAATAAGTACTATATCCCAAGATTGACTGATTAGCCCTAGGATGAAGAACAAAGCCATTGGCCCACCCTAACAAAGCATAAAACCAAGCTTCCACAAATTTAAGGTGATCCACGTGTAACTCATTTGCTCCTTTAGGCAGTTACTTTGAGAGGAAGATGACACCACCTATAAAGACCGCAATGTTCCATCCACAATGTCATGTATGTGTGTCTGTGTGTGTGTGTGAATGGGAAGAAAAGAAAATGCTACCCATAGTTTGAAGGGGAAAAAAAAGAGTCAATAGAAACAGACCCACAAACAATTTAGCAGATGGGACTTTAAGTAACAATGATAAATATGTTAACTTTAGAAAATTATGGACATTTCAGAAGAGATTGGAAATTAATAAAGGACTCAGTGGAAATTCTAGGGCTAAAAAATGCAGTACCTGAAATCAGAAATTCATTGGAGGGGGATTAAAAGTAGACAAAGAGAAGGAAGAATGAGTGAATTTAGAGAGCAATAGAATTCAGCTAAACTGAAGCACCACATGGGGGTGAAGCAGGGGGTTGTGATGGTGTGGATTACAAAATAAACAGCCTCAGTGACTCTGGGTCAATCTAGGTGTAAAAGAAAAGGAGTTAGGAGAGAGAAAATGGGAGAGACTAACTTGAAACCAAAAAGTTGCAAAATACGGTAAAATGTAGCAACCGTACAGTTGTGGAAGCTCAGTGAACCCTAAACAGGACAATCACAAAAAACACCATCTATGTGCATCATGGTCCAACAGCTAAAAACCACAAGTTAGAAAGGGTTTACCTCACCCCTACATACTGGTAATGATGTCCAGAGTTCATTTCTTGTCCAAATTCGTACTGGCA
Source organism: Halichoerus grypus (assembly GCF_964656455.1). Lineage (NCBI taxonomy): Eukaryota > Metazoa > Chordata > Mammalia > Carnivora > Phocidae > Halichoerus > Halichoerus grypus. The sequence continues at coordinate 147,558,657 of NC_135715.1, forward strand.
GGATTGGAACTAAAGCTTATGTATTCAAATTCCTGGTCCCGTGTGCTTTCTGCTGTGCAAGACTGCCTAGATTACTAGTGACCCTTTATAAAATAGATTTGTTACTATCTAATGGATAGGCTGGGATGCCTGAATATTAGTTGGTGCAACATCAATACATTTCCAAGTAATATTTTTATTCACTTTCTGAACTGTTCTGAATTGCCTAGAGTTACATGGTTTGATTTCCTTTTGCACTCTGGTTCACTTCCCTTGTCAGCCCTATTTCCTGAAAAGTAACAAATATATAAATTGGTGGTGTTTTAATAAAAGGAGCATTTAGATTTTGAACTTGAACTTGACACAGTAACTTACCTTCATGTTATTAAAAAAAGACCTAATTTGTTCAAAGTAATTAATCTCAAAATTCTTTTATACCATTTTTCAGATATTAGAGTGTCAAAATGGAATCTTCAGGGATTACTTTTTAGCCAATTTTGTATTCAGAATATTAATTAATGACTACAGGGTTATTCACAAAAAGTACTAAATGATATATATTAGTAGTACTTAATTTGGAGAATTATGCTCACCACCTGAGTAATAGGAATTATTCTTGATCTTGTGTAAGATACATTGTAAATTTCCCATAGGAGAGAAGAAAGTTGGTGTCATAAATTTTCTCATCTTTGAACAGTGCAGTGAAAGTTGTTTTTGAGATTATAAGTGACATAATCACCTTCAAAATTCAGAGATATATCACCTAACTGGCAGACAGTGAATGATTTTGAATTTCTCAGTATACTTAGTGAGGAAACGAGAGGGAAGACTTTATTAAAGAATAAACAAATTTCCTACTTCTTAGTAATACCAGCGTTGACTTTGACTTGAACCTTGACTACTAAACCAAAGCCAAACATTTCACTACCATGTGGTATTAAATTACTAGCACAAATTGAACCTCAAGGGTCTTTCCACAATCATCCCACAGGTACTCAGTGATCCCCAAGTAACAGAGATGACATAGTGGTAACTAATTTCACAGCCCTAGCCTCCCAAGGGAACTCTAAAGCAGCTGCAGTGGAGCAGTGGTTCAGTAACAGACCTGAGAGTGTGGTTTGCCCACCATACAGAGATGGTCTCTTCTCACCTCTAATTTTCCAAATCCAATTCTTCACCTTACCCACTCCACGTCCTCTCCTAGATCCATTCAGGTTTGGTCATTGGATGAGCCTCATTGTTTTATCATACCCTAGATAATAAATTAGTTTTAAATTACTGTGTAGTCCTTTTGTCATGAAGGGTAATATATTTACAGAATCCAGGGATTAGGTCATGGACATCTTTTTTTTTTTTTTGCGGGGCGGGGGGGCTGCATTATCTCCACCACAGTCCACCTCTGGCCCTCAAAGATTCACTTCAGTCTCATATACAAAATACATTAAACCATGTCAAAGTCCCCAAAAGTCAAACCATTACAGCATCAACTCAAAGTCACAAAGCCCTCCTTAATCTCATTAGTTTGAATGTCCTGAATCTCATCGTCTAAATCATCGAAATTAGGTATGAGAAAGGCCTGGGTTACGATGCAACCTGGGATACAATTTCTCTCTATATGTGGACCTGTGAAACCAAAGAAACAAAGTTATCCTTTCTGAACATACCATGGTGGGGCAGGCATGTAACAATTATAGACATTCCGGTTCAAAAAGAAAAAAAGTAGAAGGAAAAAAAGAAGTCACTGGTCCCAAGCAACTTGAAATCCAGCTGGGGAAACTCCATTTGGTTTCAAAGTCTGTGGATAATTCTCTGTGGCTCACGGCTCCACCATCTGAGTTGTCCTTTACCACTTCCCCCACCCCCAGCCCCCACCATGAAATGTAGCACACATTTGCAGTTGAGTATTATTATCAGCTTATTTCCACTGGGAACATTTTGTGGGCCCAATATGCTTCTTCATTTTGTACTTTATCCCTTTTAGACAAAGCCGACAGTGCTTCTGCTGATATAAAATTTTCAGGAACCTCATGGATCTCCTGTGTACGTCAAGAAGATTCATTCCATCACCCAGACGCTACTCCACAGATCTTTCCTAAATAATCCTGTTTCTATTTTTGGCTTTTGAGTTGTTTGAGGAGATCTATGAGTCATACATTTAACCTCTTCAAAGAAAATTTTGAGATAATTAGCAAAAGTTTGTGTAGTCTCTGTGTTCTCTGTACAGCAAACTTGACAGTGAATCTCTTAATTTTGGCATCTTTTGCAATCTGGATATGTTGAGAATTTTCCAAATCATAAAGTCCTGGTTTCCTGAGTTCTCTCTTTTTTTAATTTATACTTATTTAATGAATTTATATAATTAAGGTCACGAAACACAAGAGTGGGGTTGGAGGGCTTGCACATAGATGGTTACCTGAAATGCCACAGATGAAACTGCCCACTCTTTTTTTTTTTTTTTAAAGATTTTATTTATTTATTTGACAGAGAGAGAGAGACAGCTAGAGAGGGAACACAAGCAGGTGGAGTGGGAGAGGGAGAAGCAGGCTTCCCGCCGGGCAGGGAGCCCAATGCGGGGCTCGATCCCAGGACCCTGGGATCATGACCTGAGCCGAAGGCAGACGCTGAACGACTGAGCCACCCAGGCGCCCCAGAAATTGCCCACTCTTTGACATACGGCAGATAATACAGTTTTCTGACTGTAATCTTAATGGCTTACATGTCTGTCACCTGAGAAGCCTTCTAAACCTGAGCATTAGTAACTGTTTAAATCATATGATCCACTTTGGTTAACAAGTCTAAACTGTCTTTATCCCCAGGAGTGTGGGTAGCCCTACCTGGTAAATGATTCTTGTTCCAAGAAATACAAATGTCAACCTTGTTCAACCCTCTTCAATAATTGGTCCCTTGGTTTTCAAACTCAAATGAAATGGTTCATTATTAATGAAGACAGCAGTATTGCAGGAATAGTCATAATTTTTTTTTTAAAGATTTTTTTTATTTATTTGCGAGAGAGAGAATGAGAGACAGAGAGCATGAGAGGGAGGAGGGTCAGAGGGAGAAGCAGACTCCCTGCCGAGCAGGGAGCCCGATGTGGGACTCGATCCCGGGACTCCAGGATCATGACCTGGGCCGAAGGCAGTCGCTTAACCAACTGAGCCACCCAGGCACCCAGGAATAGTCATAATTTAAGGAACAGTTGATTACTGACATCTTAAAAATCATATTTCCAAAAAGGTAAAAGTTCTTCTTGCAATAATTTGTTTAAAAAGGATTCTGTCTTCTCCCTCACGTCGTTTATTCTGGCTAGTCTTCTGTCCTGGCTGTCATGGTGGGCTCTCTGAAGATACGATGTACAGGGACTACCAGTGACAGTCCATTAGTGCATCATACAGCTCCTCATTCTGCTCCATGAACTCGTTGGCCTCAGCCACACCCAGTTGTGGCCTGGGGTTATTGGGTGCATTATCTCCAGCTTCTTCCTATGTCTGTGTAGTGCTCTGGGGATAGCCATTTTGGGAGTAACTATACCTGTTGTTGCCTGTGTTCTAGTCATACCTCCACTAGACACAGTTCTGGTACTGCTGGTAACACTGGCGGTAGCTCTAAATGCACATCTGATTATATTCCACTGGCTTCATATGGCTCACTTTAGTGATTGCCATGCTCAGAAGCACTGGTTCAGACCCCAGTCCCACTGTTCCCTGGCATTCTGTCAGGGTTTGCTTCTGTTCCAGTTCATCCATGAATTCCATAAAACCAAAACCCTTAGACATACCTGTCTGATCCAAGACCACCTTGTCTCCCCAACAGGAGACTGACAATCAACCATACAACATACCACCATCCACATCTGGAGTCAGCCTCCCGCCCAGAAAAGGGGAGTACATGGGGCTATTATCTGGTTATTTCCCATAAGTGGCAGAGTTTAGTTAAAATGTTTTGCAGGTGTGGCTCCTGGAAGATGTTTCCCATTAATTTTATGAAAACTCATTTCAGCTGTGGCCCAATCTATGCATTCTACAGAGCAGTAGCCAGCTGGGATGCCAGTGCGGCTATCTACTTACTTGATTCTTATTTTTCAAGACTGTTGTGGCTCTGTGGAGTCCCATACAACTCCAAGTGAGTTTTAGAATCAGTTCGTCAATTTTTACAAAGAAGTCATCTCCGATTCTGGGAAGGATTGTGTTGATTCTGTAGGTCAATTTGGTTTTCTTTCTTTCTTTCTTTCTTTTTTTTGCTTTTTTTTAAAAAATCAAGGTATAATTGACGTTTAACGTTATATTACCAGGTGTACAACATAATGATTGGACATTTGTATATATTGCAAAATGATCATCACACTAAGTCTAGTTAACATCTGTCAGCATGCATAGTTACTATATATATTTTTGTAAATATATATATATAAAGGACTTTTAAGAGCTACTCTTTTAGCAACTCTTAAACATGCAATACAGTATTTCACTATAGTCACCATGCTGTACATTATGTCCCCATAACTTATTTATTTTATAACTGGAAGTTTGTAACTTTTGACCCTCTTCACGCATTTCTCCCACCCTCCATCCCCTGCCTCTGGCAACCACCAACCCATTCGCTGTATCTATGAGCTTGGTTTGTTGTTGTTTAATTCCACATATAAATGAGATCATAAGGTATTTCTTTCTCTGTCTGACTTATTTCATTTAGCATAACACCCTCAAGGTCCATCCATGTTGTCACTAATGGCAAGATTTCATTCTTTTTTATGGCTCCATTGTGTGTGTGTGTAACACATTTTCTTTGTCCATTCATCCATTGAAGAACACTTATGTTGTTTCCATATCTTAGCTATTGGGAAAAAAATGCTACAAAGAACATAGAAGTGCAGTTATCTTTTTGAATTAGTGTTTTCATTTTCTTTGGATATCCAGAAGAAGAATTGCTAGATTGTATGGTATTGCTATTTTTTCTTTTTTGAGGAACCTCCCTACTGTTTTCCACAGTGGCTGCACCAATTTACATCCCCATCAACAGTGCACAAGGGTTCCCTTTTCTCCATATCTTGCCAACATCTGTTATTTCTTGTTGTTTTGGTAATAGCCATTCTAACAGGTGTGAGATGAGATCTCATTGTGGTTTTGATTGGCATTTCCCTGATGATTAGGGATGGTGAGCCTCTTTTCATGTACCTGTTGGCCATTGGCATGTCTTCTTTGGAAAATGTCTATTCAGATCCTCTGCCCACTTTTTAATCATATTGTTTGTTTTTTTTGCTATTGATTTGTGTGAGTTCTTTATATATTTAGGATATTAACCCCTTATTGTATATATTACTTACAGATATTTTCTCCCATTCCATAGATTGCCTTTTCATTTTGCTGATGGTTTCCTTTGCTGTGCAGAAGCTTTTTAGTTTGATGTACTTATACTTTTTTTTATTTTTGATTTTGTTGCCTTTGCTTTTGGAGTCAGATCCAAAAACTCACTGTCAAGGTTGTGTCAAGGATCTTACTGCCTATGTTTTCTTCTAGGAGTTTTACAGTTTTAAGACTTATATTCAAGTCCTCAATCCATTTTTTTTTTTTTTAGATTTTATTTTTAAGTAATCTCTACACCCAACGTGAGGCTCAAAATCACAACCCTGAGATCAAGAGTCGCATGCTCCACCAACTGAGGCAACCAGTAGTCCCTCATGTCTTTAATCCATTTTGAGTTAATTTTTGTATATGGTGTCAAGTAGATATTTCATTCTTTTGCATGTTGCTGTTCAGTTTTTCCAGCATCATTTACTTAAGAGACTGTCCTTTCCCCGTTGTATATTCTTGTCTCTTTGTCATAAATTAATTGACAATTTTTGCATGGTCTATTTCTGGGCTATTTTATTTGCCCATTTTTAAATTGGATTATTTGTTTTCTTGCTATTGAGTTGTTTAAATTCCTTATGTATTTTGGATAGTAACCCTTTATAAGATGTGTGGTTTACAAATATTTTCTCCCATTCCATAGGTTGTCCCTTCACTCTGGTGATTGTTTCCTTTGCTCTACAGAGGCTTTTAGGTTTGATGTAGTCTCACTTGGTTTTTGCTTCTAATGCTGGTGCTTTTGGTGTCATGTCCAAAAAATCACTGACAAGAGTGATATCAAGAAGTTTTCCCCTGTGTTTTCTTCCAGTAGTTTTATAGTTTTTAGGTAGTGCAGTTAAGTCTTTAACCCATTTTGGATTTTTACTTATTTATTTATTTATTTGAGAGGGAGAGAGAAAGCATGAGTGGTGGGGAGGGACAGAGGGAGAGGGAGAAACAGATTTCCCACTGAGCAGGGAGACTGATGCAGGGCTCAATCCCAGGACCCCAAGATCATGACCTGAGCCAAAGGCAGCCACTTAATTGACTGAGCCACCCAGGTGCCCCATCTTTAACCCATTCTGAGTTGATTTTTTGTTTATAGAGTGAGATAGGGTCTGATTTCATTATTCTGTATGTGGATAACTGGTTTTCCCAATAGCATTTATTGAAGAAACTGTCCTTCTTCATTTTGTGTTCTTGACAACTTGTTAAAGATCACTTGACCATAAATATTTGGATTTATTTCTAGGCTCCTCATTCTGTTCCATTTGTCTAATGTCTGTTTTTACACCAGTACCATGCTGTTCTGACTACTACAGCTTCATAGCAAAATTTGAAAGGTAGTATAATGTCTCCAGACTTTTTTTTTCTCAAGATTGATTTGGCTAATTCACATTCTTTTGGGGTTCCATATGAATTATAGGATTATTTTTTCAATTTCTATGAAAAATGCCACTAGAATTTTTATAGGTTTGTATTGAATCTATAGATGGCTATAGGGAGCATGGACATTTAAACAATATTAATTTTTTTCATTCATGAACAAGGGATATCTACCCCTCATTTTTGTGTCTTAATTTCTTTCACCAGTGTTTTACAGTTTTCAGTGTACAGATCTTTCATCTCCTTGGTTAAATTTATTCCTAAGGTTTTTTTGTTTATGTTTTTGAGGCTACTGTAAGTGGAATTGTTTTCTTAATTTCTTTTTTGAATAGTGTATTATTAGTGTATAGATCTGCAACTGATTTTTGTATGTTAATTTTGTATCCTACAACTTTACTAAATTTGTTTAATAGTTCTAACAGTTTTGGTGGAGTCTTCAGGATTTTCTATATATAAGGTCATGTCACCTGCAAACAATTTTACTCTTCCTCTCTGGCTTGGATGGTTTTTATTTCTTTTTCTTATCTAATTGCTTTGGCTAGAACCTCCAGTACTGTATTTATTAAAAGTGGTAAGAGTGGACATCTTTGTTTTGTTCCTAATCTTGGAGGAAAAGTTTTCAGCTTTCACTACTGAGTATGATGTTAGCTGTGGGCTTGTCATATATGCCTTTATCATATTGAGAGAGATTTCTTCAATATCTGATTCATTGGGAGTTTTTTTTTTTTATCATGAAAGGGTGTTAAATTTTGTCAAATATTTTTTCTGCATCTATTGAGAGGATTATATGATTTTTATCCTTCATTTTGTTAATGTGGTGTATCACAATGATTGATTTGTGGATGTTGATGGATGTTGTTGGAGGGAAGTCTGGTGCATGAGTCCAAGGAGCCAGTCCTGGACCTTGGGTCCACTAGAGCCTGAGTCCATGGGTGCTGGCCTAGTGTTGTGGTGGGCCTAGACTGGGACCACACTGGCCAGTCTGGCACTGGAGCAGGCCTGGAATTTGGGGCTATAGGGGCTAAACTGGAGGCTGAGTCTGAAGGTGCTAGCCTGGTGCCCAGGGGGCTAGCCTTGCACTAGTGCAAGCTTGGATTCTGGGACTGCAGGGGTGGATACTTTCTTAATTCTTGACAGCATTCATGTTTTTTTTTTTCCAGAATTATTTGGTTTCCCTATAATTTCTTTTATCCAATCTTTCTTACTTACATCAAAAGAAATGTATTATATATAGATTACACACACATAGGCAGTAGCTCTCATTATTCATGATTCCATATTTGTGAATTAGCCTATTTGCTGAAATGTATTTGTAACCCCCAAATCAGTACTTTCGTGGTTATTCATGGAAATGTGCAGAGCAGTGAAAAATTTGAGTTACACAACATTCACATTCCCAGCTAAAGTCAAACAAGGTGATGCTCTTCCTTCTTTCAGCTCTCATATTACATGTCCCTTTGGTCTTCTACTTAGTACCAGTTTTTTTTTTTTTTTTTTTCTGCTTTGTACTTTCCCTTGGTTATTTTGTTGTTTCAAACAGCCACTGATTACAGTGCTGAAGTGCTCTGTTGTGTTCCTATGCCCAAGAAGGCTGTGATGTTCCTTACAGAGAAAGTACATGTGTGCTATAAGCTTCTTTCAGGCATGAGTTATAGTATTGTTGGCTGTGAGCTCAATGTTAACAAACCAATAACACATAATAAATAAGGGGTCTTTAAACAGAAATACACATAAAAGGAGTTATGCATTGATTAGTTGATGAAAATGTTGTGACCAGAGACTCACAGGAACCTAACTCTGTATTCCTCTTGGGAACTATGGTTCAGCAGTTGTTAATTTAGTATTTGCAGTCAATTTATAGAACATAACTACCAGGGTGCCTGGGTGGCTCAGTCGTTAAGCGTCTGCCTTCGGCTCAGGTCATGATCCCAGGGTCCTGGGATCGAGCCCTGCATCGGGCTCCTTGCTCAGTGGGAAGCCTGCTTCTCCCTCTCCCACTCCCCCTGCTTGTGTTCCCTCTCTCGCTGTGTCTCTCTCTGTCAAATAAATAAATAAAAACTTAAAAAAAAAACCATAACTACCAAGTAAAATGAGAATTGACTACATATAACATGAAATTTTATATGCATTATAAAATATATAAAAATAAAACAGACCATACCAATATTAATAAAAGAAGTAGTGTCTGACATTTACTGAACAGTTTCTATAGCAAGAAACTTAAGTATTTTTATATATGATTTCATTTGTTACCTCCTTGAGGCTCTATTATTTCTCCCATTATACAGCTGAGGAAATTGAGGCCTAGAATATTGTGTAAATCACATACCTGTGAGTGGTGGATACCAGAGCAGTCTGATTTCAGGGCCTTCCTCCATTAACCAACAGTTTTGCCTCTTAACATTGATTTATTGTTTTGATTCAGCGGGCAATCAACAACCAGTGTTAAGCATTGGGGTAGGAGCTGGAGATGGAGCTGGGAACATGAGGGCCCTGGTCCTGTGGCCTGTCCTAGCCTCACATATACTAGTGAGGATACAGGCAAGTTAGTATCCATTTTAAATAATAAAGCTCTATTATTTAGAAAAGGGGAAATATGAGGTGATGTGAAAGCTCATGGCAGGGGCACCTAATCAAAGCTAAGGGTGTCAGGAAGTGTATTCTGGAGGAAGTAATATCTAAACTAACCCTTCATGCTCTATGGAAGATTACCAGTAAAAGAGGTGAGGGAGTAGAGTTCCAGGCAGAGGAAGTCAATATAAAGGTCTAGGGGCAACCCAAATAAGTCTAGTTCAAGGTAATAAAAGAAATCCCTTTTCTCTCTCTCTGGTTCTCTCCCTCTTTGGAGTGCTGTGTGTGTGTGTGTGTGTGTGTTTGTGTGTGTGTGTGTGTGTGTGTTTGTGTGTGTGTGTGTGTGTGTGTATTTATGTGGCAAATATTAAAAGATGAGCCCGGGTCATTGGAGGATAGATTGTAAATGGCTTTGTAAGTCTATTAGAGATTATGGACCTCATGTTAAGAGAAATTGGGAAGCACCAGTAGATCTTCGGCAGGGAAGAATTATTATATAATATATATATGGTAGTGTGCTTTGCTTTCTGATGGCACTAGCATCTTCCACTCCTTTGTAAAACACACTGACTGACAGGTAATGCACACGCAGTTAGCGGGATACACCTTCCTGAACGTTTGATTGGTTTGGCTCTCCCCGGTTGGTTTGTGTGTGTGCCAAAAGTCAGTTATGTTTGCTCCTAAAGTTGTTTTTGCCAGTTCTATGTATTTTAAGGAATCAATGAAATATAAATTTGAACAAAGTGTATTTTTCTATGAAAACAAAGTTTAATACTAAATGGGTGAAAAATTGTAAAATTTGGGAAAATTTTTAAATAGAAAGATCTGGCACTCAGATTGCTTGTCAAGAGTGTTTAAGAATTCCTTCCACTTAAACTGTAAGTAATAGAGGTGTATTATAATTGTGGTTTATGACTTCAAACCCTAGAATGTGGTTATATACTTAAAAACAATCTTGGTCCTACATCAGAAGATGGGTAAATAAATGTACATTTGCTTTTTTTAAGGTAAAATAAGCAGTTTAAAACATATTTAAGACATACTGATTTTTTTTTTGTCTCTTGACCAACTTTTTTTGATTCATTACTAGCCCTGGTTGCATCAGATAATATGGCTTTTGTATATTGTACAGAAATTAGGCATAAGCTATATGAGTAATGGAGCACTTAAAAATCATCTAAAAACCGTCTTGATAGACAAAGCTTATTTCTTTAAACAGTATTGAAGGATTTGATGTCCACCGTCTACTGGGGCCATGAAATCAGTGGCTTTGCCCCTGGAAGGTCAGTTTCTAACATATTAAAGAAGACTTGGCCACCATAAGGCATATGACAGAAATCCTGGCCACATTCCTTTCCTTCTGATCTGCCAGTCAGGTTTTTGGAGCTGTTTCCATTTTCTCCTTTCCTCTCTCCGGGAGCGGAGGTAACTTGGAAGAAAATGCAACAAAAACAGCTTGATGAGGCTAATAAAGGCTCTCTGCATTCAGCCTCCCACCCAGTAGCTCCTGCTCACACAGGCAAGGCAAAGCTGTGATCGAACAATGGTGTTTAGTGTGAAGGGCCTCACTTTTTGCATCTATTTTCCAAAACTTACATAGCTCACATGGTTCCTTTTGTCTAAAAATTACTAAAAAGCAATGCAAACTCATGTAAAAGTTTTCAACAGTGCAGAAAGATGAAATCACATATTACTAGCTCAGCCTTGGCAAGACAGTAGCTAGCCTCTCTGATTCTCAGTGTTTCCATTTGCTAAACAGGATAATGAAAGCTCTTTTGTAGGATTGCTCTAGGGACACCGTGAGATTACGTACATAAAATGCCTATTTTTATTATTATTATTACTAATATTAGTTTCTTTGTGGTTATATAGGTATTATTTTCATACCCTTGAGCAAAGAATAAATTTCCACTACTGAGAAGTTTGTTTTTCTTTTTCCAGGAAGTTGGAAACATTGGGAGGACCACGCAGAAAAATGGTGTCGGGGCGCCTGGGTGGCTCTGTCATGTTCCCAGGGCCCCTGGGATCGAGCCCCGAGTCGGGCTCCCTGGTTGGTGGGGAGCCTGCTTCTCCCTCTCCCTCTGCCAATCCCCCTGCTTGTGCTGCTCTCTCTCCTCTTTCTCTCTCTGTCATATAAGTAAATAAAATCTTTAAAAAAGAAAAGAAAAATGGTGAGTGTGGAATGGGACAATCCAATCAGCCAAATCAGCTAAATCAACTATGATGGTAAATGACGTGATGTCACCATCAGATCACATTTGCATTATACTAGGAGATGTCCGGAGTGTCCACAGGCACTCCAAAAGCAAAGAGGCCACAACTGAACACGCACGGCCTCTCATCTACTCTGCAGTCCATTTGGCCAGTTAATCTTCATGATGCCATTAGTAGCCACCCAAGATCTCAGTCTGACAATTTGGGTGTCTTTCTCCTTCTCCGTTCCCCACCCAAACAATCAACTATCTCTGTTGATACTAGCCCTAAATACTGAATCTGCCATGACTTTCCTCTCCTTTCATTTCCAAGACTTCAGCATCTCCTCACCACTTTGGGGAACACCTCTAAATTGGCCTCCTCTCCTCCAATCTATCCTTTTGTAATCCATCTTCCATACTGATAGCAAAGTGATCCTGCTAGGCGGACTGGTAGCAAGTCCCTTCCCTGATTGGTTTCTTTCACTACTTCATAATCACCTGCAGCCTAAATTTCAATTTCCTTATGTAGCCACCGCAGTTATTACAGGAATTAATGTATATGACGTGCTTAAATAGTGCCTGGGTACAGTAAATTCTATAGAAGTGTCTGCTATTATTTTTTTTAATGACCTCATTTTCATTCTCCTTTTCGATCTAAAACATTGTCACTCTGTCACAATCATTGCTCACAACTTTCCAAGCACACGGTGGGTGCTATTACACACCTCTGGGCTTCACACACACACACACACACACACTGCTCCAGTTTTTAGACCACCTAGTTGCACCCATCTATGTGTGGAACTCTTACTCTTTATAAGCCCGCCTCCCCTGGTGTTCCATAGTGTGCTCCCATACACCACATAATTTCTTCCAAATTCAGTGCAACCTTCGCACGTTGTAGTATGTTTCCAGGGGCAACCACCACACTGGATGGTAATTTGCTTATATATTGCCCTAACAGGTAGGAGCTCCCAGAATGCAGGGATTTATCTTGCTTATTTCAAGCCCCTGACTAAATGCCAGCACATAGTAAGCACCTAGTACTCATTTAGGAAATGTTTTTTTGAACAAATGAAAAGTGTATGCTACAATCAGACAAAATGTAATTAAGAATATTCGAGAACATAGAAATTCCCACTTGAGCAGAAAGAGGAAGTTAAAATCGGTAGAACTGCGGTTTAATTGTTAATCAATCATGGCTGTGATGCAGCAAAGCCCGTATGGCTAAGAGGTCCCGACTAATTGATCCGTGGGTGCTGCGTTAAGTGTTTTAGGAGAGTAATCCATACACCACCTTCTCCTCTACTTTGGGGTCAGGTGGTGGGAATTTTATTCACATTTCTGCAAAATTTCCAGGTGTCTCCGTAGGGCTGGACGACCAGCGCCCGGAAAGGCTCTTGGTCATGTACCCTCGGAGGCCGCCACCCGGCCCAGCGCCCCAGCACTGCGCGGAGCTCGTGCCCCCGGAGCAGCTCCGCCGCGGTGACAGCTGAGCCGCGGCCCCGGGCTCCCGGCGCGCCCCGCCCTGCGCATCACGTGCGCCAGGATGCTAACTTCCCCCTCCTCCGCCGCCCCCTCCCCCTCCGCTGCCTCCCGGCCTCCTCCTCCTGGTGAGGGCGTGCGAGGCAGACCGCGAGAGCGGGAGCGAGGGAGCGAGCGAGCGAGCGGGCGCTGCCGGAGCCCGCAGCCCGGGCGTCCGCCGCCGCCGGGAGCCCCGCAATATGCCGCCGCGGCCCTCTGGCTCTCGGCCATGGCGAGGCTCAGCCGGCGCGTCCCTTGTACCCTGCTGCTCGGCCTGGCCGCGCTGCTGCTGAAGGCGCGGCTGGTCCCCGCGGCCGCTCGAGCCGAGCTCAGCCGCTCCGACCTCAGCCTCATCCAGCAACAGCAACAGCAGCAGCAGCAGCAGCAGCAGCAACGGCAGCAGGAGGAGGCTGAGGAGGAGAGGCCAGAGGTGCCGGGGGCATCCTCCACCGTCACTGTTCCAGGTAGGTCCCGGCAGCCCGGCCCTGCCTTCCCATCACCGCGGGGGATCTCGGCTCGCGTCGCTGGCCTCCTCGCCCCTTCCTTAGCCAGCTCGCTTCCCATCGCTTGTCCCTACCCATTCCCGTCTCCCCGATCTCCCCAGACTGCCTGCCCAGGACTCGGGCTATGCTCTGGTTTCGGGAAACTGCCCTCTGGGTGGTGAGCTTTCTGGGAAGCGCGGAGCACTGCAGTAGGGTGGGGAGGGGTCGGGAGGAGTAGGGGTGAGTGACTGCCTTGATCGATCTTTTTCTTTTCCCTTTCTTCTTCCTGAATTCTTCCCTCTGCCCTGAGAATGACGCGCGCGCGCGCGCGCACACACACACACACACACACGCACGCACCTCAAATCCCTTTAGCATTCTGTTCTTTATCCTTTTCTTTCCTAGAGACTGAAAAATCTTGCAATAGACACCCACACGCCTTTTCATCATCTCGCCCTGCCTGCTATATTTAAATTTAGATCTGGAGAAAGAAATCTTGATATTTTATTTTTCATTTCTGGCTTTTCTTATCCCAGGAAGGGTTTAAATCAGTTTGCAAGAATTCCTTCAATATAATAAGATGAAATAAAACAAAATGGAACAGGATTTGTAATTGAAGGAAAAGGGAAAAGAAGAGGTGGACCGGTAAGATAAAGTCTGTAGTGATGTTAGTACAGCAAAGCCTGCCTCCAGAGAGGGTAATCTCCTTACTTGTTAGTAGAACTTAATGAGGCAGATTCTCGACGCTATTCAGTGAGGGTGCGGAAATATACTGTAGAATATGTGGCCGTTAACAGTCCCTCAGTTCCCGCCCTCCCCCCCATTAAAGCTCCAGGGTAAAGAGAAAGCTGGACTATCCATTTTAATAACCTCTCCCCACCCCCACCCCAGTTCCCTTCCCTGCTGTAGAGGCTGCCTGCTATTTAGAAAGAAAAAAAAAAAGCCATCAGTTTTTTTGGCAAGTGGGCTTAGTTTCCTGCAAAACCAAAGTGAATTATATTTTAACATTTGTTTTTGTTTTAAAATCCTGCCTGGTAATATACAAGATGTTGAAAATGAGATTTCCAAGAGTGGAATCAGCCTCTTATTTTGTACCGCTTGCTCATCATCGAAGAGCCCTGCTCAGGCACCGCAGCTGCGGTCCATGACAGGATGATTTAATTTCTCAGAGTGCTCCGAGCAGAGGATGAAATCACCAAGTGTGCAGGAAAGCATGTGTTTCTGACACCCTCTTAAACCAATTAATAACACTCAAGCGGGTTAGAAGTCGTGAAAGATACGCAGTATATGATGGTTTTCCTAGGTAGCTTTTATAACTGAAAGTGCTACCAACATGGTTTGGGCGAGGCTGTTGTTAGATGTGCCGTTTGCTAAACTTAAGGAAATTAAAGATAGAAGAGCAATTGAGAGCCTGTCTTCATTATGAGAGGGATTTCAGAAACCAATGACAAAACAGAATTCTGAGAGAGTGTTGATGGATTCTGTGGTTTGCTGTGTGTTTTTATTTTGATATATCTTCTTTCAGGAATATTAATTAGGTAAATGGGTTTTGACCACTCTGGTATATGTTGTGATGAAGGTTATGAAAAACTACAATCATAGGACAACTTTTGTATTGAGCTGCAAATTAAAATACTTGTTTTCTGATACTCGTGAAAATAATTTTGAAAAAGGTTGTTGTTTGGGAAACTCGCAGTTTTTGTCTTATTTACATATGAGATTAATCAAAATAAAGGAATCAGTATCTAGCAGATAAAACTAGAGCCTGAAAAGTAACGGATTATGACTCCTGCTTTTCCCTCAAAAAATGAACTCCCCAAAGCCAGTGGCAAACGAGAGCAATTCAGTTGATTGTGATTTTAGTTACTGGAATATTGTGTCGTATAACGAAATACAACCAATAAACAAACGAGTTAAAATATTCCTCTGAGCACATTGTGATCTCTGGATTGAACTGGTCTTCCTGTTTCAACCTTTGTTCCTTTAGTGTCTGTTCTCCTCTCACAGCTAGTGATCTCTTGAAAAACATTCCATAGGATCATTTCTGCCATCATTTCTGCCCACAGTCCTCTGGTGGCTGCCCTGCTCTTTCACACTAGATGCCCAGACACTGAAAATAGCCCATCGAGGCTTAGCTCCTCCCTGTGCCCCTCCCTCTCCTGTCTCTAACTTCTTGGACCCTGACTCACTCCAGTACATCCACACCACACTGGCTCCCTGTGTCTTCGTTTTGTAAATGGGCTCCCGCATGGGGTCTTTGCACTTGCCATTTTCTCTGCCTGGAATTCTGGAACTTCACTTTCCTCAGGTTTGCTCAATGTCACTGTCACAAAGAAGCCTTTCCTGACCAGCTCTATTAAATAGTAATCTGCATGCCCTTTTGTATTACTGCTTCTCCATGGCACTTACTACCCTCAGCCCTTCCTATAAACCTGCCTCCTCGCCCTAGAACATAAGCTCCATAAGGACATGAACTTTGTTCTGTTCACTATTACGTTAAATTATTCATATATTTCGAGGACCTAGAAGAGCATCTATTGCACATAGGCACGGATAAATTTGTTGAATGAGTGAATGAATGAATAAATGAATAAACAAAAATTCTGGCATCAAGGATCTTTCCGAGTGTTTGCTATTTCATTATCTTGTGAAATTCTGCACTGGAATGTAATGGGGGATATGTAAAAATAAAGGAATGTTAGGTAGAAATATTTGTAAGTAGACGTTGTGAAGTTTAGATCTTTAGTTTTAGCGAATTTCAGTGTTTATCCTATTCTGACTATAGAGAACTGATTGATGCCAATACTTGAGTCCACTTATTACATCCTGTCAAGATTCTTCACCCAAGTGCACTTATAATCCTGTTATGACCTAGGAGGTATTAATATACCTTTAAATAGCTGTTATGGAGCTTGAGTTAATTGTTTGACTCTGTTTGGCACTTCTGATTCTTTGGACACATTATGTGAAGAACTATAGGACTTGTCACAGGCAAAACTTTGAAAACGAATACAGCATATTTAGTGACTGGTATGTGACTGAGCCTTGTCAGTCCATAGTAGAGAAATTGAACATTGACCTTGATTCATATTCTCTGGATACTATTAATCTAAAAATTTATATCTCTTTGTATTCCTGAGAAATAAAGAAGTTGAATATGAGATTGAAATAATCAGGATGTAAAAAAAGTGAATTTTCGTTTTCTCATTAACTTATAAAACACCATCTTTAGAGAGCAGTGAGAATAGAGAGAGATCTGTCAAATCAATTGTTTTCTCCAGTGTAGGCAGTAGCTCGGGTTTCTCCATCTGCCCCAGTGTTTGTTAGAAATAAATATTTGAGAGATCAGGGGAGAATTAATTTGGGGGCTGGTGGTAGCTGAGAAACCATATCCTATTCACTCTGATGGCCCATTAGATGGGAGGCCTGCTGGGGGTGGGGCGAGGGGAGCTAGAGAAAATAATGAGCTCCATTTCAAATTCTCCACATGAAGTGCAGCTACAGGGCACCTCCATGCATTTTTATAAATGTCTTCTGGATGCAGAAAAAGCTTCTTGAGAGATACATATTCGTGGTATAAAGTTTTTGATTGTACATTTTGCTGATATATATTTTTAGCCTTTTTATTTTGGAAAATGTCAAATACATGGAAAGTAAACAGAACAGTGTTTAAAAAGCCCATACTGGTCTCCCAGCTTTAACAGTGGCTGAATGTTTCACCCACACATCCACCCATTTCCACTGTGTGGGGTTTTCTTTTGGAGGGGGGTGTACATACATTGAAATGTACATACCTTAGGTGTACTATTTTGTATGTTTGACAAATGGATAGGCTCATGTGACCATCACCCTTATGAAGGTATAGAACCTTTACATCACCGTGGAAAGTTCCCTCCCGCCCCCTTCCCAGGCAATCCCTGTCCCTTATCAAGAGACAACCACCATTCTAATTATTTTTATCACAGATGAATTCTGCATTTTCTAGAGCCTCGTAAAATAGAATCATGTAGCATGTACTCTTTTGTGTCTGGCTTCTTTAGCTCTAATTTTCAGAGGTTTCATCCATACTGTTCCATGTTCAGTAGTTTCTTTCTTTTTACTGTTGAGCCATTGTCCATCGTAGGAATTACTCCAGTTTGGTTTAGCGCTTCCTTTTATTGATGGCTATTTGGGTTATTTCCAGTTTTAACTATTGTAAATGAAGCTGCTACATTCCTGGACAAATCGTTGGGTGCGCACATCTTCGTATCTCTTCAGTAAGTGCCCAGGAGTGGAATTGCTGGGCCAAGCGGTATGCTTATGAAGTTAAAACATTTTTTCCCCTATTCTGTATAGCTGGAACCCACCACACTTAATAACATTTAATTTAAAAATTATGACATTTGATAGAGTATTACCATATACTTTCTATTAAATTCAAAGAACTTGATTTAAACTTGTTGATTTAAACAAACCTGATTGAAATCTCCCATCCATGAAAGCATTTATTTACTTTTTTTTTTCTATTTCAATGAATCTGAAAATCAGTAGGAGAAGTGGGATTAGAAATGGACTGTTCTATCTGAAGTACTCATGCTTTAAAGGCCATATTCCCAGATGGGGTAATTATGATTTCTTTCCAGGATTTTAGTAACCAAAGGGAGCTATTTCTTGGTGTTGATTACTGGTTGAAAAACACATGCCATTGTGTTGAATTTGAGTTCAGTTTGTTTGGGTGGTGGTTCTGTAATGTTTTTAATGTGATTGAACAGAAACAGCCAAATATTTTTTTGAAACAAAACTCCCCTCTCCCCCCGCAGTCAAGTATATAAATATTGAACTCGATTCTCTTTCAACGTTCTGACTAGGTTAGCTGCAGCATTGTCATTCATTTCCTGGGCTTAGTGTAATGTGTCTTAGTTTCCTTTTGTCCAAATTGCCTTAGCTAGGACATAGAAACAATGTTTTCCATCTGCTATTGGTAAAAAGTATACTTTGTAGTATTTACCTGGAAAATTCTAAAACTTTGAAAGCTGTGTGTTGTGATGCAGTACATCATAAGCTTCAGAAACAGCCTCTGTTTGCTTTGCAGATTGTTTGGAGATGTCTTTTTAGTTCACCTTTTGTGTAAGCACAATCCATATGTCTAAAACATACCAGATTCTAGCCTTTTAAATTCTCTTACGACTGTTTGTGTCATCAGAACCAGGCAGTATTCTTAAGTACTTGACGATAAGATCTGTGAATATAAAGGCCAGTTCACTTGGGCCTAAAATGAGTGATTCTGAGTAGCGTATTTCATTTCACGTAGGGTAGAGTGTGTCAAGGAAATGGTAATCATTTTCTGTCCTTACTAACATGTCAAATCTGCTGCTGGGATCTAGTGAACCCAGACTGTAACACGCCCCAATCCTGTATTATGCCTCTATGAAAACTTCAGCTGATAATGCTGGTTAAGATCTCCGTGTTAAGGTTCTATGTCTTGCACAGAAATTAAGATTTAAAATGAATTTTTTATATGTGAGTGAGATCTTGATTTCTATTTAATGTGCTTTTTTTCTAAAGGAGGTTTCTATATCATAATAATTTAGAAAATAATTGCATTATCAGTTATTGTACTTAGTTCAGTTTTGTTTCTGTTCAGTGAAGAAATATTATTTAAAAACTATATAGTTTTAATTCATTTGTTAGCTCTGCTGACATTTAGAACACTTACACAGCTAAGGCAATACCAATTCATTATCTATGGCCCTAAATGCTGGTTGGTTTAAGGTGTCCAGTTAGTTGGAACCTGGTAGAAATGTCCAAGCTCAACCCAGAGCTCATGTTGTGAGGACCCTGGCTTATCTTTGTGGTAAGTACTCTAGGGATATTGTATAATTCCATATCCTTTGGCCTTTCTGTAATGTAAATCCAGCATCCGTGGTTTTATTCCCACCTACCTACTCCTCTGCTTTATTGTCACAGAAAGAGAAACAGGATGGATAGATGGATGATTTGTTTTTCCTAATGGATTAACTAAACCAGGAGTTGAATAGAAGTTGGAAGTGTCTTGGAGTTTCCGACTTACTGGATTTTGTGACCCGTTCCACCCTTGCTTGAACCCCTGTTTTTTGGAAAGGATGGAAATTAAGTTGTCAAAATATGCTCAATATAGTTAAATGGATTGTGTTTCTTCAAAACTTTGAACATGTTCTTTCACATTTGTATGAGTAGAGTTTACTTATAAATGTCTGGGTGACTGAGACAAGATTACCAAAGATATCAAAAGAATGTCTATTTATTGTAAAAATGAAAATAGGGAGGCCATGCTTTTTATGTAAGGGGAAAAAAAGGTCACCAAAAGTAATGGGAATAGTAGGATTTATTTAAATATTTCACTAAGTAAAATGAACCATGCATGAATTAGTGATAAGAGTATGTCATGAAACATAAACTATGATTAATTCAATTTGTGCACCTGAAGTTAGAAAAAAAATCTATCTACTTATGTTTAAATGAATTGGTGTATTCCAAATATTTGCATTTAAAGACGGACACCTTCTCTTCATGAAACAAGTACTTCCCAAAGTATAGTTTCTTTGTATATTTGTGCTATTAGATTTTGGACTTAATACTTCCTAAATTAATCAGAGTTTAACTCTCATCCATGATCATAAACAAGAAAAATATTTTTTAGTAATGTATGAAACAACTAATCTGATCTTCCAATGCTATTTATAGTGTCTAATATCAATGAAAATATGTAATAATTAAAAATACACAATTTTCACTTTGCAGATTATAGTAAGCCTTCTTGAAATCCTGTGCTCTTGGAACGAGGGGGTAGAAGTGACCTTCCCCTAAGTGCTTTGCCCTGGCAGTGTTTGAAAAGTATGTGACATAAGCTGGAACACATCTGTATCTGAAAAGACATTGTGGTTTCACCCGGCAGTTACAAGTCGGAGAAAGCTGAGAGTTAAGGATAATCTGATGATTTCCCTCCAAGTAAATATGACTAAGATGAGTGAGTGTTTTTATCGTCTAAACTTTCCCTATCAACGGATTCAAGTTTGTGAATGAGAAGAATCGAAAGAATGTGTATTTTAAAATTCCTTCTGTACCATAGTATTTCAAAGAGGGAAGGCCTTGTGAATTAATAAAGCTTGGTTAAGTGAGGGATGTGAAAATGTAGGAGGTGAAGTCTTTGGAGTCTGAAGAGAAAGGAGTCAGAAGTAATATCACTCACTGTGATGAGTATGAGACGGGGTCAGGTAAGTATGTTCATGGGAGTGGAAAGTACTCACAAGTTGTGGATTTTTCTCCTCCCTGTGTGTAGAGGGGACTCACTGTCCTTTATACCTTATAAGACAGAGGTTCTAAGCAGTTAGTGGGAGGGTGTAGGGGGTTCATGGATAGTCTGAAATTAATGATGCAGTCTGCAATTATCTAGTATTCAGAGTATCTGAGAGATTTTCAAAGGAATCCTTGACCCCAGAAATGTTAAGAAAACCGGCCATGGTTAATTAGGCCTTTGTGAGTGGACTCAGTAAGAAGAGGACAAAGGTAACATTCAGACTCAAATAACAGTTTTGTATGTTCTTAGCATGTGAAGTTTCTCTGTTGTGCGCACGTGATGGGTAAAATTAGTAAATGTGACAACAGCATAACTAATCCTGCCCAAGGCTTTAACCCTTACAAGAACTGGTTGCTTGGGATCCATGTGCCTTGGTCAGTCCTTGCGTCCTTTGGCTTTCCATCCCATTTGTAGAATGGCTACCAGTATGCAACAGATCTCTTTTGGTAAATCACATGACTCTGGATTGCTTTGTATCCAGGTTTCGTTATATAATAAACTGGTGGGATACCTTATACCTGAAAAAACCCTCTGTTCAGAATTCTTTGGCAGTCAACCCAGAAACTCTCTGCATCTTGGCTTTTGGCCATCCTGTGGAAGGATAGGGTCACTGAGATTAATTTAATAATCTTAATAAGGGCTCTGATGATTTTGTGAGTCCTCTAATCCCTCTAGGTCTGATTATAAACCTCAATCAGTTTTAGCAGATGAGGACCTACCTTGGTTGTTATTAATTCCCCAAGAAGGCATTTATAAAAACCTAAGCCTTTCCCCACCCACTGAAACACATATTAATCTTTGGTCTTTAAACAGTTTGGGGGTCAAAATAGTCATTTTGGTTTACAGCGATTTAAGTCGGCCAGCAGTTGAACTTGCTGCATTCATTACTGGTGCTGTTTTGTGCTTTCAAAATTAATAGTGTTCCTAAAACTCACTGAAACCTGTATTCTTCTACTCACTTTTTTGATTCATGCCTTTCCTGGTTTCACTAATAACTTATTACATTGGAAAAGTTAGATGCTACGAAGAGTGCATAGCAGAGTGAAGAATTTTCTTTGTTTTGAGGAACAACTTTATATTGCAGAATTTTTCTTTCATTTGAAAATCCAAATGGAGAGATTAGTATTTCAACACATTCTGATGTTCCAAAGGTAAATAATAGCACGCGTTGCGACTTGGAAAGTTGCCGCTTCAGAGAACAGCGTGAGACACAGACAAGAAAAAGGCCCTCCTGCCGAATCCAGGTCTGACTGTGACCGCTGTGCCCCGCGTACGTGAGGAGCTGCTCATGGTCCGCAACTCTTGGCAGGGACTGTATGTGGGGCCCATCACAGATCCAGCAGCTTGAAGATAGGTCTCACAAAGGCACATGAAAATCGGCTGACCCAGTTCACTCACCTGTCCTCCCCATCGGCATTACTTATCAATAATAGACAATATCAAGTCTATAGCTTTGAATAATTGGCTATGCAATAATTATGTTATTTAAAAAAAAGTGATGCTTAAGTATTAATATTACAACCGTAAAGTGTTTGATACTGTAATATAGAGGTAATTAAAATATCTTTATATTCTAAAACATAAAAATAGAAAAGATAGTGTATTTTTTCTTCTCACTCTTCCCTCTCACAAGGTGATCTCATCCACTTAAGTTGCTTTAAATACCATCTATATGCTAAGACTCCCCAGAGCTCACTCCTGAATATATCCACCAATTATTTTGACATCTTTATGTGGATATATCACAGGTATTTCAGTTTAAGCATGTCTAAAATGAGACCCTTGATTTTTTTCACCACTCCTTCCAGAATAGAAAAATCTCCTTTATTGTTTTTTTTTTTTCTCTAACTATAATCCCCAGAATTTATGTATCTTATAACTGGAAGTTTTTAACTTTGACCACCTTCTTCAACCTTCCTTCCTCCCTTATTGCTATTAAAAACCAGTGGAGTGCCTCACTGGCATTGGTTATTCTTATGCTCTACAGGTTAGCACACTAGCGGCCTCCTTATGTCCATTCTTGATGCTCTAAAATCCATATTCCCCAGAGCAACCATGGGGATCCTCTGCTCCCCCACCCCCATAGCGGTTATTTTATTTTTAAATCCAAATCTGATTGCGTTTCCCATGACATTGAGAACCAAGTCGAAGGTCTTAACGTGACCCACAAGGCTTTGCGGGATTTACTATTCCAGTCTCAGCTCCAGTTCTCTGTGCCTTGAGTGTGGCAGATTTTGTGCCTCGGGGCCTTTGATACACACACACACACACACACACACACACACACACACACACACACACACAGTTCACCTGGCTAATTGCATTCAAACTTCAGATGTTAACTTAAATGCTCCTTTTAAACAGGTTTTCTTTGACTTTCCAAACTGAGCTAGGTTCCTCTGTTATGTGCTCCCATAAGCACCTCCTACTTGTTCAAGGTATGTGGTTGATTTGTAGCTAGGCACCCATTCTGTATTTCCATATTTGTCTTCTCTAGAAGTCAGACGAGGCCAGGTGCAATAATTGTTTTGGTTGGGGTTGTATTCCTGTATAAATATTTATTGAATAAGTGAATGACTCCATATAGAGAAATATTTGATTGAATACCTTCTTTCATTCCCATGCTTGAGTTGGCTTCTCTGGAAAGTATATATAGGAAAAGGATATTATATAGGGAAAAGGCTGTAGGACTTTCAGAATGAAGTGGCCAAAGTATATATATATTTGGGATCAAGAGAATGCCCGGTATCAAAAACATATCTGGGAAGAGGAACGTATTTACTCAAATTCAGTACAACATATATCGGTTTATATATGGGGCCAGAGATAATAAGATTCCTACAGTGACTGATTTCATTCGTCTTCTTTTTTCTTTTTTTAAACAAAGCTCCCTGAGTATCTACTGTTTGCCAGGCACTCCATCACCCCTGATTGCGGAGTACACCCAGTGGGGCTGTAGATAAAGAGACCATAAATGATAATAGAGTGTGGCGAGTGCTATGTTGCAGGAGTGTAGAGAGGATACTGTGGAGACACAGGTTTGGGCTAAATCATTTGGCCTGTTTCCTGGAAGAAAGCACACTTAAAGTGAGTTTCAAAGGGATGTAAAAAAGCAAAAGAAGGACATTATCTTCTTACTTTTAATTTAGATTTTTTTCCATTTCCTTCTGTGATAACAATATAATAATTCTATTCCCTTTTACCTTTGGTATTCTCTAGAATTTTATTTCCTACCTCTATGGCTCATCATTTTGAGATTTTTAGAAAAGAAAAAAAAATAATGTAGCTTCTTTCACAGTGCCCACAAACTTCTTAAAGACACCAGACTGATGGTATGCACTCCTCTCTTAAAGAAAGGAATTGAATCCAGAATTCAAGCATAAGCCCATTTCTTTGAGTGTAGATCTGCTGTGACCTGGCAGTCAGTCCTTTTTGCCTTCACGTTGATACACGGCAGAAATACTTTGCCATGAAAACAGTTGGGGTGTCACCACCTTGACCACATTGTGCTGTTTTCTTAATATGTCAGTCTTCAGCGTGAACACAACAGAGCAGTTGTGTGTCGATGTCCCCTAGGACCCCTCTCTCCGATCTGTGCCAGCCTGGTGACCATTTTCCAAATCTGTCGTGAAAACGACTTGGCTCCTCTTCTTTCCCCTTCAGTGACCCCAAATTCCATTTCCATACCTCACCGAAAGAAGTGAGTGATTTAAAATATATCCTGTTAATGATTGTGGTTGACCATCCGAATTGAGACTTTTAAAAAATGTAATTACACAAAACAGTTGCTTGGTTTGTTGCTAAGTCAGAAAGTTTATGACACCTAATAGAGAGGAATTTTATGTATTCATGAAGTTTTTCTCCATTAAGGTTAAGCTAGAGCTGGACTCCTAGCAAGAGGCCATTTAGCTGAAAATTGCTAAAGCAAGAGAAAGGGCATCACATTTACTTAAGCTAGATACATTGATGCATTTTTATGGATACAATTGAAGTTTGCTCCTGCCACCTAAAGCATTTTATCATGCAGTTTTTGAATTTTTTTTTTTTTTAAACTCCTGAAATGTTGTAAATCTTCCAGGCTAGGGGGATTGAGACACTCATACAGGTGGCTTACCAGGGAGAGCATATGGGCTGTTCTCCCTTGGGCTCCAGCCCCAGTGTATTAGCCTCTCAGGCTACTTGTGTGGTGTGTTGTCTCTCAGGGCTTCCCTTACCCTTTGTACCACGTGTCCCACCATTCGAAATGTGAACTGTATTTACATGGAAGAGACCTTATATAAATCTATTTAGTGGAAGACCTTGTCTTCACCCAGCAGATCTGCCCCACCCCCGCCCCGCCCATCGTGTCTATTTCAGTCCTCTCTCTGACCCTGACGTGGAGAACCCGGCATCAGCATTGATTCGGTTCTCCCTCTCATACGCTCGCCTGTCACTCGATGAGTTC
The DNA here is from genome assembly GCF_964656455.1 of Halichoerus grypus. Lineage (NCBI taxonomy): Eukaryota > Metazoa > Chordata > Mammalia > Carnivora > Phocidae > Halichoerus > Halichoerus grypus. The sequence continues at coordinate 147,583,877 of NC_135715.1, forward strand.
TTTTAAGTACCCATCACAGTGTCTTTAGTCCATTCCGTCGGATTTATTCTTGCAGCCACTTGCTCTGTCCAGGCCCCTGCTCCATTTGTTGGGTCTGTTACAATAACCTAGTAGGTCTTGCTATTCTTTTCCTCCCTCTAAGTCAGACCATACCCATACTGCATGCATCTTCCTGCAACATTGCTTCCTTTTCTTAAGCTTTTATTATATCGTCATTAAAATTTGAAGTCTTCTGTCAGGCTTCTACTTCCCTCCAACTTTTTATAATGAATATTTTGAAATATACTGGAAAATTGAAATAGCATAATGAATATCCACATATTCTTCACCAGGATGCAACAGTTGTCAAAATTTTGTCATATTTGCTTCATCTCTGTTATAATTTGCTTTATCTCCATGTACGCGGGGGCGCGCGCGCTCACAGGGCCTTCGGTATTGCAGAACCAATTGAAACTTAGTCGTATGCTTCCTGATTTTCACCCCTAAAAGCTTCAGCATGCCTCTCTTAACATCTAGGTAACCTTTGGTGGACAAGTAATCATTTTTTTGAAATGGTAAAATAATTAACAACTTTTTAGGGAACTATATAAAAATGAGGAAAAAGTAGAGCTTCAAGTAACAAATGAATAAATAAACTTTATAGATTGTATGTGGCAAATTCTTAAGAAGGGTTCACTTTGCTGACTTGTTATATTTGTGCAAATAACATTTTATTTATATTGCATGTACACCACATTGTGGTAGGACTGTGCTTTGTATAAAGGTAGCATTTTAGTCAGTTATAGGACTCTCCAAAGTGAGAGGTTCTGCTAGGCCTCCAATTTATTTTGTTCCTTGGTCATTTCTTACTGATCAAGGTCGGTTGTTTATATGTAACTTCTACGCAGTCATATATAGAATTGTCTGGTACCTCTCTTCCCCTTTCTTTTGCTGCCTTCATCCATCCACGTTTGATGGTGGAAATGGTTAAGAAGTAAAACCGAAGAGTTCTCATCAGCTTTGCTCCCCACTATGTGGATAGAGCTAGTAGCCTGTGAGTGGAAAGGGAGAAGCCGGTAACACGGAGATGGAGTTCCTGGTTTCGGTCATTCCCAAGATCTGGCCAGATAACTGTTAATCCTCATGTTTTGCTTGTATAGCCTTTCCTTGTATGAGCTGATAAATTCCCATTTTTGCCTCAGCAAGTTCTGGTTGGATTTCTGTTAACATTTTGAGCCTGCTATGGCTTTTTAGTTATTTCCTGCACTAAGTCCTAACTCCAAGCAAATTTTAAATTTGTTGACATTTTCTCTCCCCAGTGGCCCTGCCCTACTGCTGTCTTATCCAGAACTCTCCCCAAAACCCAGCTCTGCTCTACTTTGTCCATGGAGCTTTTCCAGTCCGTAATTATTTTTCTCTTACAAGATCACTTACAATCTCTATTTGGTGATTCAGTATTTGATAACATGTTTTAAATTAGTCTGGAATTGTTTCTGGTGTGTTTATTTTGTCTTTCTCTTGAGCCTCTGAATTCCTTCAGAGCATAGATATCTTCATTCGCCCATTTTACATCCCGGAATGCCTAACACTCCGTAAGTGCTCAAGGAAAGCATGTTGATTTGTAACCATGTTACGACTATGTATATTAAGAGAAATATCTAAGGAACTCTAATTGTTTTTTTGTTATTTATGTATCTACTCCTCCTGCCTATCACAGTGCTAGACACACAGTTGGTACTCCAAAATGCATGGTAATTAAAAAAAGTGTGTTTGTCCTTAGACTTATGAGTCTGGGGCAAATGCTGATGGTATTAAAATGAATTTGAAGATGATGAATTGAATAATACTACATGATGCTTTAAGATTGAGAACCATCATCAGTCAGTCATGATATTAATATACCAAAATATAGTGCTTAAACCTGTAGCACTTTTTAGAGTCCTTTCCTTTCCCTGCCCTATATATTTGTTTCCTTCCATTTTTACTTTTATTTTTTGTCTCTCATTAACACTTAGTTTTGTCACTTTTTGGTCCATGATGATCACCTCATGCCTCTCACTTGGGCTCCCCTCCTTTTCCCACCTTCATTTTCCCGCACTTCACGGTGCTAATTTAGATGTAGGATTGCAGGAAGAACCTTTTCATCTCCTCAAAATACTGCCCTAGGGCCTCTGAATTATAAAAACAAGTTTCTAAATCTACACTGCAAACAAGTACATTTAATTAATCAGTCTTCAATAATTATCAAGCAAAAGTCCTCTTTGTCACAGAAAGTATGATACATCAGAGCAGTCATTAAACTTTTTTTTTTTAAGATTTTATTTATTTATTTGACAGAGGGAGAGCACAGGCAGGGGGAGCAGCAGAGGCAGAGGGAGAAGCAGGCCTCCCACCGAGCAGAGAGCCCACTGTGGGGCTTGATCCCAGGACCCTGGGACCATGACCTGAGCCGAGGCAGACGCTTAACGACTGAGCCACCCAGGCGCCCCTCATTAAACCTTTTTATTGGCACTTTAAAACACTGGGTGACTAGCTGACTCTTAGTTCATGACTGTAATGTTGGAGAGGAACGGCCTTGGTGAATTTGAGACCTAAACGAAGGCCGGTATGGCCGCCTTGGAGAGCTGAGTCAAGCGAGGCAGGGTTCGGGTGTGGTTGGTTAGGGGGGGGAAGTCAGCTTCTGTGCACTCACACCCGTGCTTCCGTGGTCGATGGCTTTACCAGGAAAGGTAGCATTCCAGGGCTGTGTGGTTTCGTGGTTAGAACATGGGCTTGGGAGTTCGGGCAACTGGGATTAAACAATCTGCTCCGTCTTCTTAGGTGTGGTCTTGGGCCTAGGTGTGCCTTGCAGAATGTTGTTAAGTATTAAAGTTGATACATGTGAAACACCTGGACTTAACAGATACTTATCAATTACTATTATTAGTAGGGATTATTTTTAGTAAATGAAACATTTCAGAAGTACGAATACTCTGTCTTGATATATATTCTTGGTAGTATGTTCGTAAGGGTTGAGTGGGTACACAGAAAAGGTAAATATGCCAGTTTCACAACTTTCTAGTAAGTGAAGCTAGATTTGTTTTCATTGTTCTATTATGTTTCTTTGTAAATTAGACTCTAAAAGTGCATATGTGTTTCTGTAATAAGAAATATTGAAGTATATGGTGGAATAAAATTACTGTTTTTCTTTTAAAGCAACCTAGAAACAACATTGTCTTTGGAATGTTACCTAAAGGAAGCAAGCAAGCAAAACATACTTGAAAGCCAAAAATCAGAGTGAGGTATTCATCTGTGAGCTTCAAGTTTTCACTATTCTGTTGATTCCTTTTGTTTCGCTGAGAAGACAAATTGGCTTTTAAGAAAGACTGAATTCAAACAGTAGTTTTTATTATTCTTTTTTCTGTCCAGAAAATCTTAAAATGAGCTAGAATATTCTCAGCATGCAAATAAGCCAATGAATACTGGCTCTGGTTCTTTGGAAAACTTTGTATTCAAAGGATAGTGTTTTTTCTTTATGGAGAAAACAAGAATGTTTTGCAGTTCTCTCTCTTTGCTAGCCTTGGCATTGTGCTGGGGAGTATTATTTGTCCATTGAAATGGTGTGCTTGAAACACTCTTCTTAGAAAAGAATTCTGCAAAGCAGATGAAATCTTACCTATTTTTGAATACATACTCAGAGAAGTAGTAAAGCTTATTTCTCTCTAGTATCACCAGTTACTATTCCACCATAAAGGGCCATTTACATCCTGATGGAGGCCGCTGATTGATTAACATATTGATTAGGTCTAAAAGCTTGCGTCCTGTGAAATTCGAAGCTGATGGAATTCTTAAATTGGTATGGCAGCCACACCTAACCAGTTCAGAATTTTCTAATGTTGACAATATTCACAAAACACATTTAAGCAGTTTTCATTAAGAGATGGGATAAAAGAATGGAATAGAATTATAAACTCCACGTTAAGAGAAAGGTGTTCAGAAATTGCCATTCTTATTTCTCTAGGAAGCAGGAGAAAGTCATGAGTTATAAAGGCCAGATAGAATTCATCAGGACTTTATTAAAAATTCCTAGTCATGATAGGGGTTGTGTCCAAATTAAAATAAACCAGATGAAGTTTGCAAAGCTGGTAGGACAAAAATAAATCAGAGCAAGTAGTTTGGGAATTATTTTTTGTCCTCTTTCAATGTAACTGAAAACAGAGGAATGAGCATGTCAAACTGATCTTTTTCCTCCCTACTCCCAGAGCCCTGCAAAGGGTAGGAACGCAGTATGAACCCTGGACTTGTGCGGGGTTGGCAGTAACAGCTTCCTGAACGGTTGGGTCCGTGGATAAATGTTTGCTTCTTGATTGGTTGGGTGAAATTGATTGGCACGTGTGGCAAAGGCTAATAAGACAGCTATGTCTAAATTGATGGTTAGCTAAATAGAAGATTTGACCTCTATCATTGTTTTTTTTAATCTTTTTTTTTTTTTTTTAGAGTTTACTGAAGAGAGAGAGGTAGAGGCAGAGGCAAAGGCAGAGGGAGAGGCAGGCTCCCCGCTGAGCAGGGAGCTGGATGTGGGGCTCCATCCCAGGACCCCGGGGATCACCAGCTGAGCGGAAGACAGACGCTTAACCGACTGAGCCACCCAGGCACCCTATCACTCAGTTTTTAGCCTAAATAAAGCAGGTTATGCTATTCTCTCAGGCTTTGTTGTAAGAGAAAGAATTAGAAAACTTTAGAGATGGTAATTTCTTAGTCTATAAAGTCCAATAATTAAAAATTAAATATATACTGAGATTCTAAGATGGAAAATTATTCAAACAGTCAAATAGAGATGGGCATATAGTGTAACACTCAAATTGAATATAGCAAGTGCAGATGATCGTTTACTATGCAGTCTCTTTTTGCAAAGACTTTGAAGAGCAGGTTTTCTATTCTCAATATACCTGTCATTTATAAGTGGAATGGACATAAACATATAATACAAGGCAAGATGTTATAATATGCCCACTAGAGTTTTAAAGTGCTGTGGGAACAGGAGGTAAGGTGAGACAGACTTTCAATTATTAAGGGGCTGATTTTCTGATTGTTTACAGCTTAATTACCTGCTATTTGATCAACACAGTTTTAGAACCTACATAATAAAGGGGTGGTTGGAAAGGAATCAATTTCTTTTCTTTTTCTTTTTTTTTTTGCCTATTGTGTCTAAAAGGAAGGTTAGCTGGTAGAACTTAAGGCAGGAAATAGAAACTAGGATTTTGGTTTGTATTTTTATGATTATTCATATCTTCACTGTAGGAATAAATTCCTCTACTTCTGTTATTTTTATTTAAGACATTTTCATCTTAATTATGAAATATTTCAAACATAGACATATAGTCTATATATAATGGATATCCATGTACTCATCACTGAAATTAATCCAATATTAGCTTTTTGCTGTATTTGCTTCAGATTTCTTTCCCTAAGGAATAAAAATTGGAGATGACTCAAGCTTCACTTTCATTCGTTTACCCCACATTATCCAGAATTATTATTACATTATTATATATTATGTAATAATTATTCTGAAGTGGGTGTCAATCTTTTTGTTTGAAAACTATAATAGATGTATGTACATATTATACGTATCCTTTTGCAATTTGATCTTTTTCATTCAACAGCATTTTGGGGGACTTGTTGATACATTCACGCTTCATTAATTGGGTTTAATTGCTGCATAATATTCCATTTATATAAATAAGGCACACTGATGTACAATTAGGTTTTATCTAGCAATTTGCTATTCTGTGTGCAGTGGTCAAACTAGCAGGTGTCTCCTTTTAGATGAGTCTAAGAATTTATAGTGTTCATACAGAGAAATGGAATCACCAAATTAGTATGTGCATTTTTAGTGTTTCTAGGTCTAAGTAGCTCTCAAAAGTAGCTGTACAATTTGCATGTTCTTGATTAATGATAGGTGCCCAGCATTTTTTTCAAAATTTTCTTCTACTTTTCTTCTCTGTGAGCTGTCTTTTTTATATGCATTGTCTGTTTTTCTCTCTTTTTTTTTTCTTATTGATTTGGTAGTTTTCCATCTCTTTTGAATAGCAATCTTTGTAGTTTATATTTTTTGCAGATTCCTTTTTCCAGTGTCTAGCTTGTCTTTTAACAATGTTTTTTAGAGTCTTTGGTGGAAAAATTGAAATATTTTGATGTAACGAAATTTCTTAATCATCACATTTATGTATCCGGCTTAAGAGTTCTTTCCCTAATCTGATGTAATTTAAAAAAGCCCTCTGTATTTAATTCTAAAAGTTTTTCTGTTCATATTTAAGTGTTTAACCCATCTGGACTTTATTTTTGTGTAAGGAGTGGGGTACAGACATAGATGAAATAATTTAAATCTTTCAAAAGTCCTTCAAAATCTGTGTATATTACATTCTTTATTCTGTTCTCAGTGAGCTTCAAGAAATTTAGAACATTTAAAAACTACCTATACTTTTATGCAAGATGTACAGTTATTTGAATTTGATGCATCATATTTATTTAAATATGTATTCTTTTCTCCTGAATTACTTTATTTATGAAGTAATATTGCTTTCAAAGCTTTTAAAATGAAAACAATCCTTACAGGCATAGTACTGGTGTGAAGGATGCAGCAGTACTAGGCTTAGAAGAATGTTAGTGAAATTATTTTTTAATGTGGAAAATACTGTGTTCAGTATCTGCTAAGGCTGAAACAGCATGCTGTGTATCAAGGGATGAGACTACCATTTGATATCTGAAAGAAAAAACAAAGTGCTGAATTTAGTGCTTAATGATAGGGAGAGCCATGTTGGCCAGGCAGAGATTTTCTCAGCAGAGGAAGAAACTGAAGTTATTCTGGGCAAGTACTGAGTTCAGAGATTGGAGAATTTGCAGAGGTGGTGATGGGATGATATTAACCACGGAAGCTGGCTTCCCTGGCTTGCTGTTAGCGGGGTGAGTCCACTCCTGATTGGCTGATTCTCGAGATCGTCGCTGATTGGTTGCCTTACAGAGAGGCGTTCAAAGAGGCAAGTTGTCAGTGATTTATTGGTTAAAGGGGGTTCAAGCCAGTTCTGTGGTTCTAAGGCTATAGAACTATATACTGATTAAGCATGTTTATTTAATGTTTGTTCTTGTGCCTACCTATTACCATGGTTACAGAACAGTCTGTTTTAGGAGTGGGATACTTCTTTTATTCTTGCATGTATAATTTGTTTTTAGAGTTGACTGCTTCAGAAATTGGGTTATATAGTTTCTCTTCAGAGAAGCTTGTATTCAGATTTGGGAGTGGAAAAAAGCAGTGTATCTGGTTGCATAATAAATTTGCTTCTGTACAGCTTTAGCATTGCTTGAGATAGGGAAAAGAATTTTATACAAATTCATCTACTGTTCTAGAATCTTTCATAATGGCTGATATCACATCTTAGATGCCTCAATTTTCTGCTTGAGAAAGTATATCTTTAATTGAGCACCACACTGTCTTCACTGCTTTCTCACAATGAGACGTTGAGTAGTCTCCTTTTTGAATCCCATTTTCTCATTTTTAAAATGGGAAGAGTAATACTTAAAATGGGTTTGTGAGACTTGAAATGAATTAATAGATACAAGAAACTTAGAACAATGTAACTCGATGGGCACCCAGTGTTAACCTCTTTTGCTTAGTAAATGTTGAATACATAAAATTTCTTATTTGAACTAGACTTCCTTTTCTATCCAGTTCATTCCAGATCAATTAAATGAAGGTTAAAATGTATGATTAATGTCTTTGCCTAATAGAAGTAATAAAAACAAATGAAGTCTTTTTCCTAATTGACAACTCACAAATGTGGATCATTTATCAAAATTTGCTCCAGGACTTTTTAGTAAATATTAGTTATTCTATTCCATTATATTTATATAATTTGTCTTTCATGTGAAAGTATCTTATTGTGATTGTTTAGTTTCATAGAAATAAATGCCTTCTTATAAACTTCTTAAAGTAAGAGAAAGATTTCCAGAAAGGCCAAATTATACAAGGTAAAACGTGTATAAAATATGTGCTAACTTTATGGGGGAGGTTTTGGTGAAGTCAGAGCATTTCTTCAAAAATTATCAGAAGAGACTTATTTTCAGAAGCTAAAAAACATATTTACAAGTATAGAGAAATAAGACTAAACACTAGTATAATGTTCATGGCCAAGTGCTACTTTAAGCACTATATATTATTTCATTTAATTCCCCAATAGAACCAATGAGGCACATCTCTTAGGTGCTGCTATTGTTCTCATTTCATAGATGAAATTGAGGTACAGATTGGCTGTATAGCTTGTCATAATCACATAAATAGTGAGAGATGGAGCTGGGATTGGAACTCTGGCTGTTTGGCTTTTAAAATAGACTGTACTGTCTCTCTGGGGGAAAATGACTGATGCATACCCAAAAGTTAAAACACAGTTTTGAAATTAGCAGTATGGTTACAACAGTGTTCCTTTTTTTTTTTTTTTTTTTTTGGCTTTTTAAAAAAATTTTATTGTTATGTTAATCATGATACATTACATCATTAGTTTTTGATGTAGTATTCTATGATTCATTGTTTGTGCATAACACCCAGTGCTCCATGCAGAACGTGCCCTCCTCAATACCCATCACCAAGCTAACCCATCCCCCCACACCCCTCCCCTCTAGAACCCTCTGTTTCTCAGAGTCCATAGTCTCTCATGGTTCGTCTTGCCCTCCGATTTCCCGCCCTTCATTTTACCCTTCCTACTATCGTTGTCTTTTTTTTTTTTTTTTTAAGATTTATTTATTTTAGAGAGGGAGTGTGCATGGTGGAGGGAGGGTTAGTGGGAGGGGGAGAGAGAATCTCAAGCAGACTCCCTGCTAAGCCTGGAGCCCAACTCAGAGCTTGACCTCAAACCCCACGATCATGACCTTGAGCCAAAAACAAGAGCCAGATGCTCAACCAACTGAGCCACCCAGGCACCCCTACAAGAGTCATTCTTGTTTTTAAAAAATATGAAACTGGGAACATGCTGATGACCTTAGCAATATTTAGAATCTTAGTTTATGGGAATCTTTGAGCTCGGTAAAATTGCATGCAAAATTTTTGCATATTTATGGGTCCATGCATTTGTATATGTGTGTGTTGGGGGGGTGGAGGTGAAGAGAGATCATTGATCCATCAGATTGTCAAAGGGATTAAAAAATGGCTGGCTCTGGTATAGAGAGGGGAAGCCTCTTTAGTGGAGTTTTATCCTAATGACCAGGATGGGCAAATTTGAAAGTTCATTTAATTTATATTTCTTTCCAGAAGGAGAGTAGATGAGTCTAGTATTAATGGGTGCTTCTATTCAAATGCCCCTCTTTCTTCTCTGTCTCCTTTTCCCTTCCATTCTATGCTCTCTTGTCTGTAGTTCCTGCCCTCTGCCAGCTTAAGACTCAGCATTTTGGCTCAGTCTGCCTAGAATTTTCTCCTGTCTGCATAGCTTCTATTGTTAAGGTAAGAGGAGCTTTCTGGTATCAGCTTAACTTTCACCTCTGTCAAGAACCATTCTGAGAGTCCATAGTCTCTCATGGTTCATCTCCCCCTCCGATTTCCCCCCCTTCATTTTTCCCTTCCTACTATCATCTTCTTTTTTTTAAACAATGAATCATGGAACACTACATCAAAAACTAATGATGTAATATATGGTGATTAACATAATAAAATAAAATAAAATAAAAAAACAGGTCAAGAACTGTTAAAAACAAAACAAAACAAAACAAAAAAACCCATTCTGGACCCTTGAGGTCTGGCTTGGTGTCCCTGCTCTGTGTTTCCATAGCATTTGACGTGTTGGAGCACTTTGGGCTCTCAGTTGAAATGGCCTGTCGACTTGTCCGCAGCCTCCCACTAGCCTTCCTGGCCCCTGTCAGGATCTTGTTCTGTTTGGCTAAACATCAGTGCTTTTCACCTTGATCAACAAGTATCAGGTACTCAGTTATTATGAAATAAGAGAATAATTTAAGTTGGCCTCAATCTCAATATCGTATCAGTTGCCGCATGATGTTTTTGCTTCTGATCCTTCTTTACACTGCCTCTGCCCTAATTTTGACTTTCTTTACTTGATCCTGAACTATTTCAGTAGCTACCTTCCATTTCTTACTATCCAAGTCCATTTCACAAATAGTTCCCGGTGAGATGGTCCACTCCTCACAAGAAAGTTCTTGTCACCCTGCTCAACCTTTCATTGCATAAGCAATGGAATGCGATCCAGTCATCTCCCGTTGTTCTCAGACTCCTTTTCTCTTGCTTGTTACAACTGACTGTCATTCCCTTAACATTGCATTTATTTATTTATTTATTTATTTTGCAACTTTGGTGCCCTTTCTCATCTGTTCCTTCTTCCTTACGTGTCCATACTTCAACTTCATACTTTAAAATTTATCCCTTCCTTCAAGTTCAGCCTCAATTAATTCTTACTTGAAAACATCCCTCATTTAGAATTCGTAGTTCCCTTTTCTGCATACCCATAGTACTTTGTTCATATTATTTTTGTACACCTTTCCTGCTGGATTTTCAACTACTTCAGACTTGAAACTGGGTAATATACATATAATAACATACATAAAAATTTAGCACAGTTTCTGCACATGCTCCCTCTAGACCTGGCACTTTACTTGATGCCTGATCAGTATTCAGTGCGTGTTTACTCAAGTGAATTTAATTGATACCTGAAGTTTTGAAAATATTGCAATGCTACCTCTGGACCTTTCTTTCATATAAAATTCATACTTCGTATGCATTGTCGTATGTTTTGTCTTTTAAGATCTTTCAATTTCATGTTACTTTTTCCACCCAGAAAATAAATTAATGAATGATTTGTTTTGCTTGCAATTTCCCGGTCTGGCAATATATTGGTTATCTACTAATACTAGCTGCATCTTGTACGTGTCAGGGAATTGATGCTGTGCTAATGCTTTCGGCACTTGGTGTTCTCTCTTGTAGTACCTGATTTTCTGTTTCCTGGTCAGTATTCCTTTCAGATGTCTAATGACAGGGAAAAGGCTACATTGTACTAAGGTAGCAGAGAAGCATTGGAGAAAAGGCTGGGACTCCTTCTGTTTAAATCTAACCACTCTCCCAGCAGGGTGGGTCTCATCTGCTTTAATGAAATACTGACAGTAGGTTTCAAACCCTTTCTAAAAGACACGCTGAAGCATGTGTCTGGCAGGTTCTAAATAAATTCCATTTTCTCTTTATTGATTTAAACATACTTTGCATGTAGAAAGAACAAGGGAAGAAAGCCTCTGTAAAAGAGAAAATGGATGTTTTATTAAATCCTTTCCACTTGATTTTACTGTGAATTCACCAGTGCAGTCCTGAAACAACCAAAGAGTATAGATGTTGGGCTCTTATTGCTCTTTGTTAGGCTGTTGTTTGTGTATTTAATTTTCTTCATACGAGACGCTCTCACCCTATCAAGAGGTATGAAGAAAAAACAAAACAAAGCAACTAATAATGTTGGGAGTAAAAGGTAAACTTAAAGGACAATAGAATGATTTCAAAACTTTACTGAATATTGTTTTTCATATTAACTCCCTGGGGAGATGGGAGCAGTCATGTTGATATATTGACTGCAGTAAAATAAAATATGAATGCTCTCCTGTTTACAGTATAAATTGGTAGCACTCTCTGGAAAGCATTTTAGTAATACAAATCAAGAAGCTTTAGACAGTTTATACTGTTGACCTATTTCTCCTCCCAACGAAATAGCTGAGAATTCAGGGGAACATTTATGTACGTGGATTTTTAACTAAAGCATTGTTGGCAAATATGAAACATAGAAATGACTAAACATACACTAATAGGAGAAAGTTAAATGAATAGTAACCCATAGGATGTTCTTCAATAGTAAAATGTGGTAATTTTAAAAAATATTTAATACCATGGATGTATGCTCACGATATGATCTTAACTGAAAAAAAAAACAGCTCATAACAGTCTTTATTGGCTTCTTTATTCCTTCCTGCCTGTCATGAAAGCTCACTGCAGTAAGTCATGTCACATGTTGTGGCAAGCGAAATGGTATCCTGCTCCCCCCTCATGACCCAACTGATATAGTCAATATTAATTCGGTGAGTTTCCTTCGCACCTTACTTCACACTTATATAACCATATACACAGGTATACACATATATACAACATAATCTTAATTTTGTAAATCTGTTTGATTTTTTTTTTCAGTATGCTTTTCAAAGTACTGGATGGAATCCAAATGACTTTTGAGAAATTGAATTAGGAAATAACTTTTATTCTCTATTTTTTCTGTATTTTCTAAATTTTCTATATACAACATTAAAAAAAAAAGAAAAATATCGAGTGAAGCCAAACCCTTTTAAATAGGAGGACACGGAGATAAGGACTAACAATAACAATTAAGAGATGCAGCCACTCAGGTCAGTTTCTTTCACATCAGTATCCCACAACTCTGGTTCTCGGGGGTGCTCATGCCTTTAGGGCTGTGCAACGGAGCGGCCACCAGCAAGCCCCGGACTAAGTGGGCACTCCCATTGCACTCCAAGAGAAGTAATTTAAATCCTTTTATATTAAAAGAAACAGAACAATTGAACTGAAGAGGATGGCGTTAGGTCATATCCCTCTCCCTTTGGGATATGCTTATTTTTTATCCTAGGTCAGTGGTTCTCAACCTTGGCTGTGCATTAGAATCATCTGGGACCTTTTAAAAATGTGATTCCCTGGACCCCATCTGCAGTGATTGTGACTTAATTGGACTGGAGTGGGGGCTGGGAATACAGCAAAAGATCCCCCAGATGATTTTAATGTTTACACAGGGTTGAGAACCACTATCCTAGGCCAAGGGAGTTGAGTGTACTAGAAAAGGTAACAATAGTAACACATTATACAAACTGATAATCTTGAGGTTTTGTAAGAGGTTCATTTAATATTTCACTTATTTGTTCATTCAAACAATTAGTCATGCATTCAGAGAACAGTTAAGTAGACACATGTGCGTTTACAACACATGTGTTTTTGAAAAACAGTTGTTTCCTGGAATGTTTATGCTAAGACAATAAAGTGAACAGGCACATTGTAGAAAGATGTACATTCAGAATTCACCTATGACTCATTTCTTGCTTAGCATTGTTAACCAGAGTAGTTTAATCCTACACTTCCCTGAGCTCAACCACTTTACATGCTCTCTTCTTGGTACTGTGTCTCTTTCCATTTGACTCTTTCATGTACATATTTGAAGGCAACTAACGTCTTTGCATCTCTCACAGTGACTAGTACAGACCTTCCATATAGTAGGTACTTAATAAAATTGTGTAACAAACAGATACAGAGGCTCCTAAACTTTCTTGGTTCACAGACCTTTAGTGCCTCAGTAATTTGTGTGTGTGTGTGTGTGTGAACTAACAACAACTTAGTAGTCATTTGAAAAAAATAATACATCCTTGCTAATTACATAATATGCTAGGCAGGGCACAACTTCTCAGCCCTCAGAATGAGATTGAACACTGCTGTCTTCATTTCCTGTTCGACATTCATTTTCATTCAGTATTTGCTTTTTATCAGAACCATCACGGAACACCCAACTTCACAATGATGTAATGTCATTGATTTGAGGGTAGTACCTTGAATTATGGACTCACCCCAGTTTGTGTGATATCCAACAGATGTTATCATTGTGCCTGAATGAAAATTTACCCCTGTGAATTTATGTCCCCATTCATGGCTTTGAGCATCAATGACTGTGGTCCCAAATCTCAGGCTTTTGATGTTTTTCTGTTTTGGGTATTACAGAAGATTTGTTTACTAAATATTCGTTGATTAGCTCATTGGCTTTAGATATTCAACTGCTAAGGCATACATTTCAAGAGAGGAGATTAGTCACACTATTTCTTTGCAGCATTAAGATATGGTAAAAATAGGCACTTAAAAAATGCTTCACTAGATTCAAGGTGCTGTACTAATAAGTACTTTATAGCACCGTATTCTTTGATTCTGAGTTGTCTTTAGAATTTGAATTTGTCTTACAAACAATGGTAAAGAAAACTTTCCTGCTGCAGGGTAAAGAGTAGGCTGTCCTTTACATGGGGTTTAGAGATGCCGGTCTTTGGTTGGTGCTCGAGAGTTCTCCTGGCAGGAAGTGGAGGCTGCAGGCCATGCCAGTTGGCACAGACCGGTGACCTACCTTAAAGCCCAGGCGAGAGAAATGTGTTAACGTGGACTTCAGCAGTGAGTTCTCTCTTACTCCAGGTCCCCTGGCTTAGAATTGTGCAGCTCAAAATAGTAATCACACTCTACAATTATTTGCTGTTTGGAGATTTTTACATCCTTTCTAGACACTTGGTGGGAAATATTTCTGGGGGATAATTTTTTGGGGATATTTTTGGTTTGGTGTGCCAAATCCTTTTCAGGATGGCATATAAATAGCAATAACTTGATTCTCTTTTTGGTCTGGATGACATAGTCCTCTTTAGACTTCATAAACTATACTAATTGGGAATACTTAAGAACACCGAGTCACTAAATTGCAAAGGAGGTTATAGTACTCTGTGTCCAAATGAAAACATACTTAAATCATCCCCAACGTGTTAGAGGTATTGTACCCTAGCTAACACATCTAACCCAATTTCCATTGGTACATTCGTGAGAGGGAACAGTGATGGTTCTCCAGAGTTCTTCTTGTTTCTCCCATATACGATTATCAACGTATTTGAAACACCCAGGGGAAACATGAACTAGTCAAAGATTCCTAATGGTTATTCCTTTTAATAGCAATTTATTAAGAAACATAGGTCTTTGTGAAATAGATTTCATAAAAACTTTATATTAAAAATGTTCTTTAGTTATTTTCCCAAATGGGGCTTTTTCCCTTATAGCAGTCTTTTTGTTTTCACCTATATTACTTGTTTCCATTTTTATTTCCAACTTCAATTTTGGTTTCTTGGTGCTATGCTAGAGTATTATCCAACAAATTACTTAAAGTTGAGTAATAATTGGTGGAACCTAATCTTCATATAATTTCTTTTCTTTTTGTTTTTTTAAAGAATTATTTGAGAGAGAGAGAGCGGGGGTTGGGGGAGAGGGTGAGAGAGAGAGAATCCTCAAGTAGACTCTCCCAGAGTGTGGAGCCCAAGGTAGGGCTTGATCTCAGAACCCAGAGGTCATAACCTGAGCTGAAATCAAGAGTCAGACGCTTAACCAACTGAGCTACCCAGGTGCCTTTATAATTGCTTTCCTAAAGAAAAGCAACGATGGTTGCCCTAATCTTGTTTCTTGAAGTTCTTTCTCAACATTACAAGAATGAATATATCTGTTAAAAGAATGAACTGCAGGAAGAAGTGGTAAAGAATCAAAGAATTTGTATTTAGCTTTAAGTATGTAACTTACACATGGTCTGTGCACAGAAATGGTTGCTTACACATTTCCTTGTCCCACCCTCTACTTCAAGGCTCATCTACCTCATTTCACACATTTGCATCCTCCCTTGCAATTATTAAGTCCTTCTGAGCCAGTGGTCTTACTGGTATCAGAGTAAATGTATTCATCCACTAATTCAGTCATTCATTCAAAATTCAGGATTGTTATTTGAGGATACAGGAGTAAATAAGACAAAGTCCATGATGTCATAGAGCTAACATTCTAGAAGGGGAAACAGAAAATGAACATGATGAGTGAATTATGTAGTATGTTAAGAAGGGATTATGGCAAAGGAGGGTGTGAGAAGAGTGTTAACGGCAGATTTTGTTGCTCAATTCTTGCAGGTGTCCAGTGGGGCCTTCGCATCATTGCTCCTTGGCTAGCCCCTGGGGATGTGGCCCTTGGAAGGTTTATGTTACGGATGCCTGCTGTTGTATGTGCTTGGAACGATGGGGCGTGCCGTTTGAGCTTGGCAAGCCCTTTCCTTCACCTTCGTCTGAGTTAGGTGCCCAGTACTTCTGTGGCAGCCAGGACCAATGCTTTTTCAAACAAGTGAAAAACTGATCCTTCACTTTTCTTCTCTGGGCTCTAGGATCTTCTGTTGCCACATTTAGTGCCTCCACGTATAGCACAGTTTATAAAGGAATGTTGAGTGAATTTGTGAGTGAGTGAAGGAGTAACTCTCAGTGATTATGAGGCAGCATGAAAAATTGGGAAGAAAAGATAAAAGTCAGGATGTGAAATGACCTGGAGTGAGCCTGGACAATATGTTTTAGGAGCTAGAGTCCGACTGACTTATTTCCATTGAGGAAAAGGCCTTTTGGGTTGGGCAAGAAGGAACTGAGTCCAAGGGCTAAGGGCCCAGCCCTCTCATTTGTTCCCTCTTGAGTCGTTTGCAATGTGCTTATTTTTATTTTTTAAGTAGGCTCCGCAGCATGGAGCCCAACATGGGCTTGAACTCACGACCCTGAGATCAAGACCTGAGCTGAGATCAAGAGTCGGGCGCTTAACCAACTGAGCCACTCAAGCGCTCCCGCTATGTGCTCTTTTTACGTTATCCATGTCATTAGTTTTGGAGAATCATACTTGTTTAAGCCTCTGGTCGTAATGGAGAATATGTGTATTTTACTTGCTTTGTAACATGTTTCACCTTTGGAGATAATGTCCTTATTCTATTTCTTTGATTTCTTCTTAGATTTGACATTTTCTCTGTAATATTAATTTACTGCAAATAAATTTGTTTCTGCTTCAAACAGGAACAGTTTTTTTTTTGTTTGTTAAATTCCAGAGCCAAGGGGTGCCTGGGTGGCTCAGTCGTTAAGCGTCTGTCTTCGGCTCAGGTCATGGTCCCAGGGTCCTGGGATCGAGCCCCGTATCAGGCTCCTTGCTCACCAGGGAGCCTGCTTCTCCCTCTCCTGCTCCCTGCTACTCTGCCTTCTTGTGCTTTCTCTCTCTGTCAGATAAAAAAAAAAAAAAAAAAATTCCAGAGCCAATAAGAATTTTGGATCCAATCTGGTACTTAAGCAACGAAAAGGAGACTTTTCTATTTTAGTGAGGTTTGGTTGTTTTTTGTTTTTAATTCAGCAGTCTTTTGTTCCTTTAAAAGAAGGCTATGTGTCCATGTTTGAAATGCTGTAAAGATTAAACTGTTGCAGCCCTTTCCACTCTGCTTTATAGAATGTGAATAATGTGGTCCTTTCTCTTTACAAGCTTCTTTGTTGTCCTTGCTTTTTTTCCTAATCTTTCAACCCTCCTTCCAATTAAAATAGGGCAATTGTGCTGGTACCCTAGGAGAAAGACTTTTAAAACTGCTGGTATTGGGGCGCCTGGGTGGCTCAGTCGTTAAGCGTCTGCCTTCAGCTCAGGTCATGGTTCCAGGGTCCTGGGATCGAGCCCCGCATCGGGCTCCCTGCTCGGCGGGAAGCCTGCTTCTCCCTCTCCCACTCCCCCTGCTTGTGTTCCCTCTCTCGCTGTCTCTGTCTGTCAAATAAATAAATAAAATCTTTAAAAAAAAAAAAAATAAATAAAATAAAACTGCTGGTATTGTTTTGTAATAGTAAAAGTAAAACTTTTAGATTTAATCTTTGCCGTAATACAATTGCATTATATTTATTTAGCAAGTTTTGTTACTTACATATTATCCTCTAGTGAAAATTTCCAAGTTAAATATTCTTATGAAAAAGAGGGAATAGTATTAATTTCCAAAAGGAAAAGGAAACTTAATATTTATTCGTTGTTGTGATTGTTGCAATAATATATTTCTCACTGATAACTGTGGGATTAAACTCAAATTGTACCCGATACGGGGGCTGGAAAGCTGGCTGTAACTCCGGGCGGCCTCTGTGCAAATCCTACAGTTACCATTCTTGGGCCACTTCTGATCTTCTCTGTCTTCCTTTCTCTACCTCTCTTCCTTCATTTCTCCTTTCTCCTACTCTTCTTCCCGCTTTTCTTCCTGACCCTTGTTCCATTCATCTAGAATACATATTCTGAACCCCTTACTAAACTCCGGCAAAACACAAGGTTGAGTTTGAAACAATATTGGCTGTGAAGAAACTTATTCCCAGATAAACAGAAGCAAAACATAGACCAGAATGTATCATGTGCCATTAGACTAGTAGGTACAGAAGAGAAGGTCCCATCTGACTGAAATAAGGGCAAATTTATTTGAGCTAAACTTCGAAGAATGGAGTAGGATTTTGACGGCTAGAGATGGAAAGAAAGGGGGATGTATTTTCAGATAAAAGAAGGAAATGAATAATGTAGCAGGAAAGTGGGTCAATCTTGGATAGTGACCTTTGACCCATTTATGTGACAATATAGAGCGGAAGTTGGGAAACTTTCTCTGGAAAGTGCCAGATAGTAACTGTTTATCTTTGTAGGCCATGTGGCCTCTGAGGCAACTATCAACTCTGCTGTTGTAGCAAAAACAGCCCCTAGGCCATACATAAATGAGTACTGTGGCAGTATGATGAGAAAACTTTATTTACAGGATTAAGTGGTGGGTCAGAATTGGCCGTAGGCTGTAGTTTGTCAATCCCCGAATAGATAAGGCTAGAAAGGAAGGTGGTGGCCAGATCTTAGATTTTAAATGCCAGGCTAAAGAGTTGGGAATTAATTTATATTCTCTTTAGTGAAACCATGATTGTTATGTCTCTACTAAAGGTTTTAAATACACAGACATTTAAATTTGGGACCAGATGTTTTCTGTTTACAAGATTTTTGTATGTTTACATTACAAGATATTTGTATAGTTAGCTCTAAATTATAATTTCTGTGACTAGATATCTTATATGAAAATGGTGAAGAATGAATAAAGCCTGATTTGGGTCATAGCCAGAAGTTTGTCATCTTTTGGGTTCTCACCACAAAGTCTCTACTATAATGAACCAAAAAGTCAGATTATGGAAAACAGGAGAGAATAAATGGGCAGGCGCTTTGGAGATCTGAAATAAAAATGTTGGCATTCTCCCTGTTCAAAAAATGATAGTGGGAATTGATTCTAAAGTAAGTATTAAATTCACATTTTTTTGGATATTTTTAAAAACTACTTTATCAAGATATAACTGACATGTAAAAAGCAGTACATATTTAATGTATACACTCCATGAGTTTGGAGTATACCCATGGAACCATCACCACCATCAAGGCCGTAGGCATATTCATCACCTTGCAAAGTTTCTTCCCACCCCTATTATTATTATTATTATTATTATCAATTCTTTTTTGTGGTAAGAACACTTAAAGATTTTCCCTTTAGCAAATTTTAAATATGTAATGCAGTGTTATTAGCAATAGGCATTATACTGTCTTCAGAACTTACTTATCTTATGTAACTGAAACTTAGTACACTTTGACCACCACCTCCCCTTCCTCTCAGCCCTGGCAATCACCATTCTACTCTCTGCTTCTATGAATTTGATTATTCTGGATGCTACATATAAGCAAGATCATAACATTATTTATCTTTTTGTGTCAGGCTTATTTCACTTAGCATAATGTCCTCCAGGTCCATCCATATTGTAGCAAATGGCAGGATTTCCTTCTTTTTTTTAAGGTTGAGTAATAGTCCACTATATGTATATACATTTTCTTTATCCATTCATCCACTGTTGTGCATTAGGTTCCCATATCTTGGCTACTGTGAATAATGCTGCAGTGAACCTGGGAGTGCACGTATCTCTCTTCAAGATGGATACTTATTCTAGGAATTGTTATGTACATAGATTCTAAATTAATCCTCAAGGCA
Organism: Halichoerus grypus; assembly: GCF_964656455.1. Taxonomy (NCBI): domain Eukaryota; kingdom Metazoa; phylum Chordata; class Mammalia; order Carnivora; family Phocidae; genus Halichoerus; species Halichoerus grypus. The sequence continues at coordinate 147,603,505 of NC_135715.1, forward strand.
AAACAGTGTCTTTTTAATGTTTGTATTCCCAATACCTGCTAGAGCAGATCTGGCTCAAAATGGGCAGTCAATAAACATTTGATGGGTGAAGTAATGTAGGTGAATATTTCTTTCTTTCTTTTTTTTTTTAAGATTTTATTTGAGAGCGAGAACACGCAAGTGGGGTGGGGGAGGGGCAGAGAGAGGGGGAAAAGCAGACTCCCTGCTGAGAGGGGAGCCTGCCATGGGGCCCCCCAGGACCCTGAGACCATGACCTGAACTGAAAGCAGATGCTTAACTGACTGAGCCACCCAGTCACCCCTGTAGGTGAATATTTCTAATTATTCCCAACCAAGTATTTCATTCCACTATATTTTTATGCTCTTCATTTTTAGTCTCATTCTCATTAGAATGCATAAACCTCAGTAAAGTTTTAAAATTTATTTGTTAGAGTGTCATATACTTAACAATTTGGTCTGTGATCTGTCTATAAAAGCTTTATAAACCTAACATGTTTTTAGCATTATATTCCTAGAGGGAAAAAATGTTATATGTTAAATGAAATGATTGTACATGCTTGAAATATAATGGGAAAGAAGTCGGCTAGTTTTTGTACTGGAGAAATCTGAAAATAAGGTGGCTTTTCTGTGGGCACAGTTGTAACCTACATAATGGTAACAACATAATAAGATGATGTCAAGTTCTCTTGAAAAGAAGTGGGGTTATAATTTATCAGCCCACCCCACTTGAAGCTCTAGATGACAGCCAAACAAATAGCTAGCTTTAGACCCTTCCTCAACTTTGAGTTACCTGTCTCTATCCTATAGCAAAACTATAATATAGTGTTGGTTCTAACATGCTTTTTCAGGAGCACTTCTTTATGTATACATTAGTCTTTTGAATTATAGTGATTCTCACTACTGAACAATGCTTTTAATCATGTGATAGTTAAAATTTTCCCCAGCAACCTTAGGACCATGCTCATTGATGTGCATTTTGTTTTTGTGTCTCTCAACAGCTAGATTATGTGTTTTCTAAGGGTTCAGTTGAAATCATTTGATATTGAACCGTTTTTAAACTAATGGTGACATATTGAAAAGAAGATTATGTGGGCAAGACATAATGATTATAATTAAGTGACAGAGAAAATACTGAGTGCAGGGAAAGCTGAAAAATGCAGTGGAGAAGGGTAGATAGATTATGGAGACAAAAGCACCTGTGGTTGAAAATTACATATTTAACCACAGAATCTGCCCCATCTAAATGCCAAAGTATTTTTGTTGGAGAGAACCAGTAAGGGGGATTGTTATGGAGATTTTATATATATATCTGGATATATACATATATATATGGAGATTATATATATATAATATAAAATAATTAAAATATATATTAATATATATAATTAATATATATAATTAATATATAAAATAATATATTTATATATATATAAAACTTCTGGTTGCCAGGCCTGTTTGCCTGATCAGCTATTGACATCATGGAAGTCAGAAGCATCCTAATTAAGTCACGAGTAGGCAATCTTTACAACTTCTCCTTTTATTTGGAGGAAAAAGAATTGTTCATGCTCCTTTAATTGCAGTGAGCAGGCCTCCAGCTGAGACTTTTTGTTTTTGTTGTTTTCAATGCTGGTTTTGCTGTTGCTTATGCTTGGCCAGACAAACCAGGTGGGGGGCTGGGGTGAGAGGCTCAGAGGGTCAGCAGCAAATCAAGCACTTCCTTCTCTGCACTGGCTGGAAGGAAATAAGGAAGCTGCGGAATATGCTGAAAACCCGATCTAAGTCTTTTCAATGAGAGATGTGGCGAGTAGAATGCATGGGACTTGGAGTCAGATGAACTTGTCTGTGAATCCTGCCTCTACCCTTCTTAATTTGTGCAATTTTAGCCTTAGTTTCCTTGCCTTAACATGGGGGAAAAGTCTTGCAGGTTTGTATTAGGATGAAATTGGACAACATGTATAAAGTTTCTAGCACTGGGCTTGGTGTATGTGTGTGTGTGTGTGTGTCACAAATACCATTAGTTTTTTCCAGTGTGAGCTAGAGAACCCAGACTCTGCTGGTCAGGGTTACATCCTGTCCTGAGGCTATGAGATCCAAGGTGCACAAAGCCAAAGTTTGACCTTGGCAAGTCATTTTTTCGAATTTGATATTCATTTTCTCATCAAATTTAGTCTTTAACATAATGATTACATGTGGAAAAATAAAATCATTCTGGATTAGAAAATGTTTTAGAAACATTTATTAATCAAACCCAGCTTCAGCATGTCAGGAGGCTTTAGTGTATCTTATTTTGGCAACTGTATTTTTACGGGATGAAACAGATGGAATACACAGAGTTTTTTTAATGAATTTAGCTCAAGATCTTACTATATATTGGAATTTGTCTATAAATCAAAGGCTCTGAGAATTTCTGAAATTAATCTTTGGAGCAAATGATTTCATCAAAATTCCCATTCCTGAATAAGCTGTTGTAGGAGCCATTGTAGGTATACTCGATTGGAATAAGACCCATTATCAAATTTTATGAGAGAATCTTAATGCCCTTTTAGTTATGTGCTGTCTCCTTCTCATATGCTTTATCCTATTTCTGGTACATAACATTATCCTTCCTTCACCTTCTCTTATGAAGGATAGGGTAGCCCATTAAATAACACATCCTATGTTTACAGTTGTACCCTCTATCATTTAAGGTGCTTGCTTTGGAAGCAAGCAACCATGTCTGACTCTGGCTACAAGGAATAAAGGGCCTTTGGGGAGGGATTATGGTACAGCTCACGGATCAGCAGGAGGGGCTGTATGACCAGCCTTGGGAAGGAGAGGGGGCAGGGAGACTTGGGAAAGCACGGGGGGTAGGCACGCGTAGACTTTCTAAGATGTTTCCGTGCCACAAACCACTAGCTTCTGTGTATCTTCAGCCACATTTTGAGGTCCTCACAGAATCTTTCTGGCCCCCATTAGTTAGGCGCTTTGTGCTAGTGGCTCAGTGAATTTCATCGAGGGGATTAGGAGCTAGGAGGTTGGGGGAGTTATTTTGAGTGGGGCAACTTCTTGTCCTCCACACGTAAATAGCTATTTGTACTCGGCAGACCTATTCAAGGATGTTTGGTTTAGGTGGCCATCATGTCACATATATTACAACCTTTTATTTATGTTTTTACCCCAGTTATATTTCCCACTTGAGTTTGAGGCCATAGTTTAGCATGTGTGTGTGTGTGTGCTGGGGAACACCCTTTTTTTTTCTTTTTAATTGATGTTATATAAGCATTTCTCAGTAATTGCAACACCATAGTCCTGGAGTTAATTTTAGTAGTATGACCCCAAGACTCCGTTACATGGCGTAAAGATGGCTTTGGAGTCATTCATGGGGACACTGAAGGCTGACAGGGCCTCTTAATGTATGTGAGCCTTGGGGCAGTCCACATTACCTGTCTGAATCCTCATTTTTTCACTGGTAAAGTGGACTTGATATCACACACGTTACAAAGGCATATGGAGATTTTTGTGATAATATACATGCAAGGCTTGGCATTAGGAACATGTTTATACCCAGCCCTTCTTCATATTTTGATTTTAAATGTTACAAACATGATTTTTTTTTTATCTTTAGAGTAATGGGGTGAACTTATAATGTGAAATGATGCCTTAGCTAGTCTCCATATATATTTGAATATATATGAGATTGTTGTCCTGGAAATTAACAGTGTTTTAGACAGACTAATGGAGCCTCGTTTCAAGGTATGACTGTCTAGGATATAATCCTCCCTTTTCTTTCCCCAATTCATTCTCCCCATCTCTGCACTCTAAGCTCTGGCTGGAGTCGCCTGAAGAGTTCAGTCAGGCAGCTGTACAGTGTGGTGGCTCGAGAGCACAGGCTTTGAGGAGAGATGGTCCCAAGTTTGTGTCCTGTTTCCTTTCTCTGCTGTGGGTTGGCCATGGCTGATTAACAAACTGCTTTAACCCACAGTTACCAGTATATATGTCGAAGAAAACAATAACGTTTCTGTAACGAGGGCTTTGAAGAGTAAATGGCATGATGCACTTAAAAATTAACACAATGCCTGGCTCATTAAGGCTCAACATATTTTAGTTCTTGTGGTTATAATTATTATGTATAGTACTAACATATTTTATGAAGATTCATGAGAGGAAATACACTAAAAATGTTTGTGTCCAAATATATATAAAATAGTGTTTGGATAACATTTGACTTCAATTTTAGATTTTTTTTGTTTTAAAAAAGATTTTATTTATTTGACAGAGAGAGAGATAGTGAGAGCAGGAACACAAGCAGGGAGAGTGGGAGAGGAAGAAGCAGGCTTCCCGCCAAGCAGGGAGCCCGATGCGGGGCTCGATCCCAGGACCCATGACCTGAGCCAAAGGCAGATGCTTAATGACTGAGCCACCCAGACGCCCCTTCAATTTTAGATTCTTGAAAGGATCAGAGCTCTTTTCTAGCTTGCTAGATTATATCTTTCCTAGGACTGGGTGATTACTGCAGTAGTTCTACTTGTACTTAAAATGTCTTTGGTATGGTCCAAAAACAATTTAAAGTCTAGTTTATATTAATAAAGTTAGAATACATAAGGTGTAACAATAATTTGATAGCTGATATTGCAGCTCAGTGTTGACGAGGATTTTTTACCTGACATGCTGTTCTTGCTAAAAATTTTGAGTAAAATGGGGTTTCGTAAATGTATAGCCACAAAATAAGTCCTTGTGAGGTATTTTTTTAAAAGATGTATTTACTCATTTTAGAGAGAGAGCACATGTGCGGGGTGGGGGTTGGTGCAGAAAGTGAGAGAGAGAGAGAAAGAGAGAGAGAGAGAATCTGAAGCAGACTCCTCGCTGAGTGGGGAGCCCGATGTGGGGCTCCATCTCAGGATGCTGAGATCATGACCTGAGCGGAAACCAAGAGTCAGACACTTAACTGACTGAGCCACCCAGGCAACCCTCTTGAGGTATTTTTTACTGATGACTCTGATGTTTGTGAAATGGTCTCCAATTATGGAGTAATAATTTTTATTATTAATAATGATATTAAGTGAAAACCAACCACTGTGCTGAGCACATTATTTGCATTATTTCATTTTATTACCTCAAAGTAGTTATTCTCCTGATTTTACAGATGAGCAAATGGACTTTGAGAAGTTAACTTCCCCCAAGTCACATATCTAGGGAATGGCAGTGATTGACCTTGACTGACTCCAAAGCCCATTAGTAGTGGAAGAGAAGTCATCTTTGGCAAAGATGTTGTGATACATGCTTTACAAAGGCATTTGCATGGTGATACAAGTTCTTTTTAAACAAGACATTAACGTTGGGGAAATTCATGAACACATCGTCAAGATCTATAAAGCTGGAGGCTTAAGTTAGAAATAAGTTAATTTTGATTTTCCTCAATTTATTATCTTACTATGCTTTGTTATATATATTTAACAGATAATACTTTTTGACATTTTAAGGATATTGTTTTGATACTTTGTAATTTGAAACACATCCCTTGCTTTCCAGACAACAGAACAAAAAAAAAAAAAGGAGCCAGCCATGTACTAGTTTGGTGAGACTGCATTTTATTCTAGGAACTTTGACTATATTTTGAATTAATTGGTAGCATTAGGATTAGTGAGGCCAAGTAAAAATGTGTTTTTCTGAAGAGCGAACCTCCCTTCCCCTCAGATTCACTGCTTCCTTTTCCTTTTTTTATTGGCAGAAAAAATTGGAATAATAACTGTCTTATTAATAATAAATTCAAATTTTTTCAGTTTTAGAAAGAATAATGAACTTGTTGGAATGTTTTTATACCTATTTCTATCAATTCATCCATACATTATGTATTTCCAGATTTTATCAGCAGTTTTGTACTGTTATTCAGATGTCTTGAATGACATTTTAAGGTATAGCGACATATACATTCTAGGATCTAACGTGCTGCCATTTCTGGCTTTTTTTCTCCTCCAGTGTCTGTATTTATGCTGAAAGTGCAGGTGAATGACATCATCAGTCGTCAGTACCTGAGTCAAGCAGTTGTAGAAGTGTTTGTAAACTACACGAAAACAAATTCCACAGTAACTAAAAACAATGGAGCAGTGTTGATAAAAGTACTCTATAAATTAGGACTCAGCTTAACCATTATTGCTTACAAAGATGGCTACGTGTTGACACCTCTGCCTTGGAAGACCAGAAAAATGCCAAGTAAGCACTTACACAGTGTTTTGCCTTTACTAAATGTGAATGGTTTTTTGTTTGTTTTTTGGTTTTTTCTTCTTTGGGAATCTTTTGCTCTGGTGAACTGAAAATGAGAAAATCTATGTGAAGTCAATACAGAGAGGTTAGAAGGAGTGCCAGTTTGAAGAAAACATGTTTTTTTTTTTAATTAATTAATTTATTTATTTATCCTACAGAGGTTTGAAGGAATCCTGAGCAAGAGCTCTGTTCAGGTACAAAGCTTGTCTGCAGGTGGTGGAGAGGGGCTTGGCATGCCCAGAGGGTTAGCCAGAAGCAGGGTGGGCCAGATGAAGAAAGGATGCTCTCAAAAGAGGAGGCACAAAGTTTAGATTTATGTGCTGAATAATAAGGCAGTTATTACAGATTCTTGAGTACCATAACTGTAAGTTGTTTGGAAACTGAATTTATTTAACAGTGTATGACATTTAGGCCAAAAGCAGGGAGCCTTGTTCCAAAGCTGTGGTTGTGCTCCTGGTGGGTGGTAACCACAGCCTGATGCAAGAGAGGGGGTGAAAAGAAGGTGAGTACCAGAGGCGTACTGAGCAAAGAATTGGTAATTAACTGTGTAACCGTTTCACAATATATACACATATCAAATCATCACGCACACTGTAAACTTACACTGTCATGTCAATTATATCTCAATACATCTGAGGGGAAAAAATAACAATTGATAGGACTTAGTGTGACTAATTGGATATTGGGAAGTACAGGCCATACAAGATACTAGAATGCAAGTCTGGCTGATTGGAAGTGTGATACATTAGGTAATCTATCTTTTTTCTTTTTTTTAATTGTGATGGTTCTTATTAGAATTTAGATACTTTATTTGGTTTCACATTGGAAACATTTAAATTCTTGAACCACTGTTCAAGTTTAGAATGAGAAAGAAAATGGAAAATGAATTAGATAAACTAAGATTCCTGTGAATGAGATTTAATAAATCATGACTCAAAAGTCTGAATACGGATATGTCTAAGGTGAATTCATGGTCTTACATGCTTTAGTTTTTTTAAAAGACAGAAATCAAGCACAATTAATCACTAAATGAAAGTTAGAATAATGAAAGAAACCAAAAGTAAGATGGGAAAAAGGAAATAAAGATGAAAGTAGATGAACATTAATTAGAAAATATAAAGAAGAGATAATTGACAGAATGCTAGTTCTTTGAAATAAATTACACATGCATCTGGCTAATCTAAACAGGCAAGTAAAAGAGAAAAATATATATAAAATTTAAAAAAACATAAAAATGTTCTATATCAAATTTGATGGCAATAATCTTAAATAATCTTATAAAACCTAAAACAATTTTGTGATATTATAAATGATTATGTTGATTTTAGATGAGGTAGACTAATAGCCATGGATAGAATATCCTGAGTAAAAATAGCCTTGATTCAAAGGCTATTAAAAAACAAAAAGGTACTCCAAATCATTTTATAAAACCAGTACAGCCTTGATTCTGAGACCTAACAAAGGTAATGCAAAATTAAATGCTCTAATATGTGCTCTCTCTCATACATACAAATACTCTTCTATAGACCAATCTTACTTATAACTCTAAATACAAAAATCCTAAACAGAATAGTAAAAAGAATTTCACCATTATTTAAATAGAGATTTCTGTTAAGACCAAGTAGGATTTTTCTTTACAGGATTATAAGGATGTCAAATGTGTCATTCTATTAATTTTACATATCATATTAGAACTATCAGATGATAACACTGACAACTGTCTGAAATGCGTTTTATGAGTTCACCATCTGTGCATAACTAAGAACATAAAAGCTCCATGAAAACTAGGACCACAAAGATCTCCTTAACATGGTAAATATCTCAAAATCATACTAACTATAAAATATTAGAGGTGATCCTAATAAAATAAGAAACTGAACACAGATGTCCATATTATTTTACATTACAGAAGTTCTTATCAGAGCAAATATATATCAACAGACCAAAAGGGAATAGCTATTAGAAAGAATCAAAACATTTACTATTTCCAGTTATCATCATATCCCTGGAAAATTACAAAGCATGAATCTTAAAATGCTCAAAATTAATGGAATTAATGGAATTTGACAGAATTACTGAGTGTGGAATAAGCATTGGTACAAATCAATACATATTCTTATATACCAGAAGTAGTCAGCGGTTATGGAAAATAATGAAATCCCTCTCAGAACAACAAGGGCAAACAAAATATGCAGGGAAACCTAAAAAAAAGTGTGAAATAACCATGTGTTCGGGAAAATAAAACTACCAAATGTTACTGATAGACCTTAAAAAAAGAAAACTAAAAACTAAAACCCTGGGTAAATGGCAAAACATTATAATTTCTTTAGAAAGCCTGAATATTGTAAAGATTTCAGTTCTTCCTAATTTATAGATTTTAATGCATTAAAAAAAATCCTGGCTGAATAATCCTCAGAGAATAAATGTATAAAAAAACCTGGAAATCATTTTAAAAGAATATTTATTAGAGGCAATTTGCCATTTCAAATAACTAAAATATTATATAGATACACAATTAAAACTCTGTGATACAAATCAGATACTAACATGTATAAGAAAATGTAATCTATGATAAGGTACCATTATAAATCAGTGAGAAGAGGCTGAGTATTCAGTAAGTAGTGTTAGGATGTTTTGGTTAATTATCTGGAGTAAATGAATTAGGTTTCATATTCCAAATATATTTCTCATAGAGTTCAAATGTGGAAAATCAAATCCTATTAAATACAAGAAAATTTAAAAAATTACATGATTTTTTAAAAATTAGGATGGCCTGCATAAACTTAAAAGTAATGAAAGAGGTCATAAAAAGCAGATTTCACTATTTTTAAAAAAGGTACTACATAGCATGGTGACTATGGTTAATAATACTGTATTGCATATTTGAAAGTTGTTAAGAGAGTAGATCTTAAAAGTTCTTATCACAGGGAAAAATGTAACTATGGTGGTGGATGTTAACTAGACTTACTGTGATCATTTTGCAATATATACAAATACTGAATCATGTACACCTGAAGCTAATAAATTGTTAATTATATCTCTAAGAAATAGGTCCAAGGAAAAATATGAGACAATAAGAAGTAATATATTTTTAAAAGATCTGAGAGAGAGCAAGTGAGAGAGTGCACAAGGAGGGGGAGGGGCAGAGGGAGAGGCAGAGAATCCCAATGTGGGACTTGATCTCACAACCCTGAGATCATGATCTGAGCCAAAACCAAGAGTCAGACGCTTAACCGACTGAGCCACCTAGGTGCCGGTAGGAGGACTATTCTTTTTTTTTTTTTTTTTTAAGATTTTATTTATTTATTTGACAGAGAGCGAGAGACAGCTAGAGAGGGAACACAAGCAGGGGCAGTGGGACAGGGAGAAGCAGAATCCCAGCTGAGCAGGGAGCCCGATGGAGGGCTCGATTCCAGAACCCTGGGATCATGACCTGAGCCGAAGCCAGGCCCTTAACAACCAAGCCACCCAGGCACCCCAGAATATTCTTAATATGCAAATAATTCATACAAATTAGTAAGAAAACACCAAGGCCCTGGCTAAATAAATAAGGTAAATGGACAAAATTATGACCTAGCAATTTTCAAAAAGAGAAAAACTAATGATTTGTCACTAAATGTGACAAAATGTTTTATCTTCGTTAATAGTCTCAGATTTGTACACCAAAGACATACACATTTCTTAGATTCTTCACCTTAGAAACATTTTTAAAAAGTGCATACTCAGTGTTGACAAAGTGAGGTGTGATGAGTATCTTCAAACATGGCTGGTGGGAGTACAAGTCAGCAAAGTGATCTGGATAACAATTTTGAAATATGTGTGTCAAAAGTCTTCAAAATCTTCATAACCTTTGACCAGTATTCCGCTGCTAGTAATCTCTCCTAAAAACAGATAGATAAATAACTAAATTTGACAGATATTCATATACAAGGATGTTGATTATTTTTGCAATAATAGTGAAAATGAAAACAATCTAAGTATATATTAGTATAGTGGTTCAGTAAGTCTTGATACTTCAAGAAATGAAATATGTGACCTTGAAAATGTTAGAAAAGGTTTCTATTGAGGGACAGAAATGCTTATGATATTACCTTAAATGAAAAAGTAGGGTAAAAATATTGTGTATATAATATTATGCTATTTTTTTAAAAAATCACAGGAAAAAATCCATAAAGAGTATACTGAAATATTAATAGTTATTGTCTTTGTTGTGGGATTGTGATGACCATCACTTTCTTCTCCTTTATTTCTCAACCTTTCCATAGTGGATATTCATCCCTTTTATAATGAGAAACATTTTGTCTGTGAAAGGAAATCTACATGTAAATTTTAGTGAAGTTCAGAAGATTTTCCTCAGGTTTCATAACCTTAAACTGTCAGGGCTGCCCCCATTTTAAGCTACCTGTGACTGAGAGAGTGGCCAAATATGGGAAAGTGCCCTAATTACAATCATCTCAAGGTCTAAGCTACTACCCTAACACTTTCTCTCCAATCTAATAAAGCCATTAATTAGTCTATTAATGGCTTCTGAATTGAAATTACACTTTTGCCTGGTAGTCTTCTTTTCCTATTGCAGGAAAAAGTATATTTTGTTTTATATCCATTCGTATCTTTTTGTGTTTTATCTTCTTTTTTCTATTTCCTTTACAGCTCTTTGAAATATCTTAAAACATGAAAAGTATTCCCATACAAATCTGTTTTATCCTGTCCTAAGTGATTTAGGGATATTATTTCTATTAAATTCAAATACTTATATTGGATAGAGGAAAGCTATCAAATGAGAACTCACTTTTAGTAAGTTTATTTGATCTGTTCTTATAAAATGGTCTTTCGTTCCTGCTTCTTCTGACCTTGAAATAATGTAGTTATCTTTCAGGTCCTCTGCACTTGTCCCACCAGTTACTGAAGGCGCCTACTCTTGCAGGCAGATCTGGCCTCCTCCTGCATTACTAACAGTGGTTGCCTGTGGATCATTTGTTCATTATGTGTTCAACTGTTTTCCTGCTCTGCCAGCCCAGAGGCTGGCAAACCCTACTGTGTGATGAAGCGCACTGCGCCCTTATGCAGGAAGTTTAAAAAAAAAACAAGCAAGCAGTGGATGTAGTCTCTATCTCAGAGAACCTTGAATTGTGGAGCCAAGATTTTTAAAAAATCATTAGAAGGAAATAACAAGTAACCATTATATAGAGAAAATAGCAGAGGATTCTTCAGGATGATTCAAGCATTTAACCAGACCGTCTATAACTGGGGTTAGGGAACATCAATAGTCACTTTGGTACAAACTACTGGAAATAGGCTTAAGTAAAATAAAATTGACCCCTGGCCTTTTTTTCTCACTTTATTGTATCTTCTATTTCCCCCCTCCATCATACTTTACATTTATGTTTCCTTGTTTCCACAGATCCCCCCGCCCCTCGCCCCCACATTTTAGGGACTGCTGGAATAGACTATATTTACCCTAGTTTCCCCCCACATTTAATAAAACATTTTAATTGTGCTATATTTCACAGTATATTCATCAGTTACACTTTCACTGTTCCCGCAAAGCCAAGCAAATATATGGCTCTTTGAAGACACTGTTTTAATTACTGGGAAATTAGCTGGTAAGTACAACTCTTCTCAGCTCGTAAGTAAAAACTTAAAGTGATTATTATCACTTGAATTATGTAACTGTACTTCACTAGTGAATCAATGTTGGTTATCCCTTGGAAAAAACCCTAAATTGATCAGGGAGGATTAGTACTGCTCTAAGTTGATCTGAACTGATTCTTATTTCACTGTCAGACTACAGTATGGGGTTTTGTGCAGCGGGACTCGTCCTTTACCATTTTAGCACCACCACCACCTCCCACCCCTGCCCGAGTAGGTACATTTGACTTTTGGAAATGTTGCACAGAGATTCTCAACTTCTCTTCAAAACACATCTCTCACTGGGCTTTAGTGGTTAGTGAAATTGGGAAAACTTTAGGATTCTCTAATTTGCAGGCACCTTCATCCCTGCATCTAGCATTAAGCCTGCTGCCTGAGCAGGGAAAAGCCCGAGACCAGGTAAGGTCTTTCCTCAGCAGATGGGATTTACCCCACTTGCATATACCACAGGAAGCCTTATTTTAGGTCTGATTCAAGCTGTGGTCTCCAGTTTCACTTTACCAACCATGAGAAAGACCGTTTCAGGCTTACCTCTCCCCCCACCTCCGCCCCTCCATCTTCCTTAATAGTCCTTAGGGGGAAACCCCAGCATTTAGTCACTCTTTTACTGCATGTTGTATAAAACCTCTATAGAACCTCTATAGATGACAACAATTTGCCTTTTTTTTTTTTTTGTATTGGGGAATTAATGTTTAGGACTGAGCATAATAGGAATGACTGGTAGAAGCAGAAAATCTTCAAAAGTAGAGTCCAGTAACAGTCATGGTAAAAGAAATTGTGAAAGTTCATTTTCAGAAGGTATCTTATTTCTTTCTAAAGTATTAAAGAAATATTATTTGGGAAAAAAATTAAACTCAGGCATGATTAATTTTGGAGTCATTTACTGAGGAAAGTAGCAGAACTCGAATGCATTTAACTCTTGAACTCGAATGCATTTAACAGAATTGTGAGCTGCCGAGTTTGCTGGTGAACGGCCAAATGGGTGCACGTGGCATTGTGCATAGACGGATGACAAGTAAATTGGAACTACTGACGACAGAGAGAGGCTACATTTTATGCTGTTGGGACCTTAACAAAAACAGTCCCTCTTCAGCAATTTGTTTTGGTTTTGTTTTGGCACCTTCCTAGTCCTTACTGTCCTCTTCAAACCCCATTACAAATTGTAATTTCCTCCAGAATATATGAAATGGATTAGTGCGAACGTGTCCATGGGCCACTCTTTTGCATTTTACCAAGCAATAGTGAACACTCATTTGTCTGGAAAATACTAGCTATGTCTTGGTGCGTCTCCATAACACGGAGCTCTCTTGAGGTCTCAGATCACTTCCTTTTACTGCCTCATTTCCCTATTGATAGGGCTAATGAGGAAGGGATGGATGTTTCTGCAGATGTTAAATCCTTCCTTAGAAAATGCCCATCCTCACTTCTCAACTTCCATAAAACGCTTATATTTTTTTTTCCAGGATTTGATCAAAAAAGTGTATGGTTTATGCAATGAAAATGTGTTAGGCTTGTGTGTATTTGTGGGAAAGGGAGCAGGAGAAATTAGAAACTTCAGGAATGTACAAACCTTAGAGAAGCTCAGCCAGACATTTTACTTAGTGTACATGTTTTCAATTCTAAGAAATTTGGGGCTTCAACATAATTAAGGCACATATTTTAAGTTTTTAACTCTGTATTTGGAAATAACTTCAAATACAGAAATAATTTCACAATACAGAAGAGTTGGAAGAATCAGGGACAGATAACTCCTGCATACCCTTTACTCAGAGTCACCTATTGATAACATTGTATTCCATTTGCTTTACTATGTGTATTTGTGCTCTGGGTATGCTTTTTTTTTTTTTTCTGAACCATTTGAAAGTAAGTTACACATATCATGGCCTTTTACCTCTAAATACTTAAGCATGCAATTCCTAAGAATTAGGGATATTAAGTGGCCATGGCACAGTTCAGCAAAATTATTATTATTTTTTTTAATATATATTTTTTTTTTAGATTTTATTTATTTATTAGAGAGACAGAGGCAGGCAGAGGGAGAAGCAGGCCCCTTGCTGAGCAAGGAGCCCCATGTGGGACTCAATCCCAGGACTCTGGGATCATGACCTGAGCCGAAAGCAGACGCTTAACTGACTGAGCCACCCAGGCGCCCCAGCAAAATTATTTTGATAGGATAACTTACCATCCAAATTCCTGTTTTGTCCACTGACACATTTTTTTTTTTCCGACTCCATTTTAGGGTCAGGTATTGCATTCAGTTTTCATGTCTCATTTAGCTTCCATTAATCTGAAATTCAAGACACGTTTTAAAAGAGTAATGTGTAGATAGTATGGGTAAAGTGATCAGACGGAAGGTATAAGATTATTTAAACAATTGACGATTAAATTTAACAGTTTAACCAAACAAGAATAATGTAAGTATGTTGTTTTTATTTATATCCCTTATTTTCCAGGTATTATTTTTCTAGCTTCATATGTAAACTATATACTGATTTTGAGAATTATATTACATTTTATTTATCATGTAACTATTTAGAAACTGGAACTTTTAAAATTCTAATGATTTAACTGATTGCTTCTGTCTTTATCAGTGGCCTTTAAAGTCAAAGCAATAGTTGATGTTTTGATAAGTTTTAATGATTTAAGAGTTGACCCTTAGATTGTTAAAAATACATTAATTACAGAAGTATCAATATTCTGAATTCTCACTCCCTAAGTTATATTAAAGGATAGTCAATTCAAAGTTATTAACATGAGATAACATTTATAAATGGAATGACACTTGGATTGGTTCCAGCCCATTCTGGAATGCACCATTAACTCTACTCCTGTTACAGAAATGAAACCCCAAGTGAACCATATGGACTAAAATGGTATGTGGGTCCCTGGAGTGAAACCCAAAAAAAGGGTGAAGAAATTCTGGACAGAAGAATCAAGCAGTTTCTAGGGTAAAGGGCCTTGTGTCATCTAAAGAAAGGAAGATTTCTTACTTATTTCAGTTTTGAATTTAAAATAATAATTATGAGATGTTAAAGTGTCCTAAGCAATGATGTTCTGCTTGATATGCATTTGTCTGTTTGTTAATGAGGTTTCCCTTTTCCAGATGCCAAATCTCAACCAAGTGTTCAGTTTTCAAAAGCCTTAATTAAACTACCCGACAACCATCACATTAGCAATGTAACAGGCTATCTTACAGTTCTACAACAATTTTTGAAAGTGGACAATTTCCTGTATACAACTGGAATTACTCTCAATAAATCAGGTATTATCTACTTTTTACATAATCATAGTTAATAGAAATAGTACATAAAGCTAGTTATTAAAATGTTTATAGGAAATTCCCTCTTATCCAATGAAAAAGGTTATACCGGAATCTTCTGCATACATTATATTAAGTTAATGGAAAATTTAAGTTGCAGGATATTTCTATCCAAAGGAGGTAAACAACGTATAGGAAATAGTAATATGTTGTATAACTTTGCAAGTTAAAAAATATATTTAAAAATGAAAATTTGATTTAAAGAAGTTTATACATATTTTTATAATTTGACCTTCTAGTCAATCTTATCAAATTAATTATAATTGTTAGACATAAAAAAGTTTATAGATTAGAGTAAGCAATTGGAAGTTTTTCTTAAATATATTTGATATTCCCTATGAGTAAAATTATAAATATTTTAAAAATATATACCGTTGACCCTTGAACAATGCAGGGGTTGTCCCCCCCCACTGTTAAAACTTGTATAACTTTTGATTCTCCAAAAACTTGACTACTAATAGCCTACTGTTGACCAGAAGCCCTACCAGTAACAGTCTATTAAAACATATTTTGTATATGTGTTATATAATATATTCTTACAATAAGCTAGAGAAAGGAACATGTTAAAATCATAAGAGAAAATACATTTATAGTACTGTATTTATTAAAGAGAGTCCACATAAGTGGGCCTGCTCGTTCAAATCCATGTTGTTCAAGGGTCAGCTGTATCCCAGATTCAACAGCGTCTATGTACCTCTGGCTGTCATGACCTAAAAGGTAAGAGGATGATGGGATTTTACATTTTATTTAATGCACCCATGAATAAACCCCATAAAAATCTCTTTCCTCTGTACGTCCACATTTGTGCCACCAGTTCTGCCACTTGTTGCAACATATAACTGACTCTCCACTGTTTTTAAAAATCACCTCAGACAATCTGTAATTTTGATGACTTCAGTTGTGTCCTATTCTGGTCCATTTCATTTGCGGAACAACCGGAAATTAGAGTAATAAACATGTAGATGTTTTGGTTTTGTTTTCTTTCTCACCTGCTGTAGCGATGCTCCAGCAAGATGGCCCTCACTGTCTGTTACAGGCCTGTGTTTCCTACTGCACACACCTGCCCAGGACATTCCAGAGTCCAGCAGGCAGGCTGGCCCTCACACGGGCGAGCTCTCGACAGCAGACAAGAGTACAAAGAGAGTACACATCTCTTCCTTAATATATCCTCTTTTGGCTTCCTTCCTTCTTCTCTGTACTCTTCCACTCCCTCAGTGATGGGTACTTCCTTCCAAATTGTTCTCTCAGGGTCAGTTCTTGAAGAAGCCAATCTAAGACACCTGCCAAGATTTCTCAGATGCGCACAAACATTGACAAGAATGATACCAGTGTACCATATCATAGAGGAAGCTCGTGTTGCACTGGAGAGTTTTTATGACGAGACTCATTAGGTTCAGTGAGAAGGGGACATAATATCCTCTCCCTTCCAGCATTCCTCTACCACCTGCTTTTGAGATTATTCATTTAATGTTTCATTATCTTGAGAATGCTGCTAACGTTTTAAAAGTTCCAGAGCAGTGCTGTCAGATGGGACTGTCCTGCTCTGTCCAGTGTGGTAGCTACTAGCCACATGTGCCCGTTGAGCTCCTGAAGGATGACTAGTGCACTGAGGAACTAAAGCACCAATTCCCTTTGAATTTAAGTTGCCACACGTTGCTGGTGGCTTAGTTCTAGAGCTCTGTGAGTACGAAAGTGTTTTTTCAAGTTGCCTCCTTTTCGTTGTCTTTAATCCTTTTCCCTGTACCATTCTCTTCTTTGAGTTGGCCTTATCCCAAGTGGTGGTGGGGGGGTTGGTTGAGCTCCTCAGCTTCAGCTGCATTTAGCATGTGAAGCCACTGGCGGCAAAGAACTGGGGGTGGGGGTGGGGTTAAAAGCAGTCACCTCAGAAAGCCAGCAGGCTTCACCAAACAGTTCGATACAAGAAATTACAATTACTAACAGATACTTGATCATTTCTTTGGGCTTACCTTGGACTTTTACTAGTGTCACTAGTCTATAAAATACGTATGGCATTATTTTGCTCATCTTATGATTAGTGTTTCAGGAAGCTTACAAAGATGTTTAATTGAAGTTTTTCATTAAGTCAATAGTTGCTCTGTGTGATAACTGAAGATCTACACCAGGTATAGTAGAAGTGATAATGAGAATTCCTTTCCACGGACTCAAAGGCCTTCTGCTATTTCTCCCTCTCTGCCCTTCAGCCTTCTTTCATCCTTGCACATACCAAGATCACTTCTGATTTGGGGGCTTTTCACTTTCTGAGGTCTTTGCATGGATGGCCCCTTAATCATTTGGCCACAGCTCACACATCCCCTCCTCAGAGAGGCAGCTTTTATGACCCTGCAATTACATTGCCTTTCCAGAATTTCCTCAAAGCCCTGGTAAGGTACCTTCTACCACACACTGACATTTGAATGGGGGGAAGACTGACAATGGGCAAAGAAATGGAAAAAAGCATTTTTGATAATATGAGGATTGTGAAAAAAATATTGCAACCCAGTGTAAGACATCATGTACCCAGTGCATCTCTGGAACCGAGATGAGTATGAGGTACCAATAGGGACTCGTTATAAATATTTGCTGAACGAATGAACAAAACTCTAGCTTTTAAGCTGAAGATTCAAGTTTACCCATGAAGAGCAAATAATATGTAATAAATATACCTTAGTCAGCTCTTTCTAATGTATTAGTAAATTTAACTGGGAAATCTAAAATTACCAAATTATTTGTAGAAAATTTATATTAAATTGTAACATCTTTAACCATATTACTTTATTCATTATAAATATTCTGGTTATATTATTACTTTGGCATTGCTAATATTTAAAAACAAAACAAATGCATTTTCTACTCTTTTCCTGTCAGTGATAGAGAAATATAGGTAGATCCTGATATTTAAGAAGGCATGTTATAAATTATATGTATAATCATACTTTAAAGCCTTAGGCAAAACACTATAACCAATTCTATTAATCCCACTTTCCCTACTTTTCAAGCTTTGAAATCTAGTATTTTAATACTTGTATTTAGCTTAAGTTTATATTCTTTCAATTATGCTATTAATCAAACGTACAAAGCTTATTACCTTTATCAGCTAACAGTATTGCTGATTTTGTTTCATGTTTGTCAAACCTATCAAATTTGCATTTTGAGTCAGAACGTTTTTGACACAAGGTAACTTTAAGGAGTATAACTGAGTCTGTTGGTCCTCGTACTTGAAACAGGTGCTCTTGGAAGCAGGAGAGACCAAGTTTTAGACCCATATCTGTATTGATGATGTGATATGGTAGAACCTTTATTTGGGTAGGATACTTAGTGAGATGTATTTTTGTTGTTGTTTTGTAGGTTTTTAAAACACTGAATTAGATTCCAGTGACCTTAAATCACATGACTCTGAAAGAATTAGATCTCTAGGCTCATATTGATTTGTCAAGTTATATAGGTATCACCTGTATTTATGATATATTTTAAAATTCTTTAATGAGGATCCAGTATCTATTTGATATTAAAATGGATAACCCTAGGTGGATAAAGGACTTAAATATTTTAGGCCCATATTACTTTTATTAGTATGCAACGACAACCTGTATTTTGCATATGATTTTTAATAAACTGTCTTCTTTTTTAGGTTTTGAAAGTCTTGAATTGACTCCTCTTGCTGCAATATGTGTGAAAATATATTCTGGAGGAAAAGAATTAAAGGTGGATGGCTCTATTCAAGTTTCTCTCCCCCTTCTACATACAAATGATATAAGTGCAGGGGATCACATACCTGCCTGGACATTTGATATGAACATAGGTATGTGAGCTAGGTGAAAATATTTTGGATATTGCCCTTTTTGAATGTTTGAATGTTTGCTCTTAGAAATATGTTTCTATATTACTATTAAAATTTTTTCAGCTTTATTGATGTCTATTAGCACTAAATGTTACTATTTTAAGCACTTTAAAATGACTAAAATTGGCCCACTTTGATTAGTATAATACAACTATGGGGAAAATGATGTCAGTATACTACATTAAAAAAATGGCATTATTTACTCACATTCACATGCCTTTTTTTTTTAAAGCTCTATGCCCAACATGAGGCTTAAACTCACAATCCCAAGATCAAGAGTCATGTGCTTGGCCCCCTCAGTGACTCAGTTAAGCGTCGAGTCCCCACATGGAGCTCCCTGCTGGGCAGGGAGTCTGCTTCTCCCTCTGCCCCCCGCCCTGCTCATGTTCTCTCTCCCCCCTCCAGAAAAAAAGAGTCGTGTGCTCTACTGACTGAGCCTCCCCCAAGATCTTGAATAGAAAAGTAGAAATACATTTTAAAAAATTATTTCTACTCTTACAGGCTTTTGTTTTGATAGACAATATGAACTTGTATCTAAAAGGTTGGTTAAGGCAATTGAGAAATGTATGTTAATTTCATGAAAATAAGTAACATTGTATTATCAAGATACAGAGTGATTATTTAAAAAAAAAAAAATCCCAAAACAAGAAACTCAGATACCAATTTTGGTCCCTGAGTTTAGCCTCCTAAATAGATGCACGTTTTCCTCCTCTGCTTCCCTTGGTTTTGTTCTTGTGTTTCTGTATAAATAAGATGGGAGTCTTTAAGTTGCCAAAACAAAACAAAAAAAGGGATATGATCCATAATTGTTTTGGATGAGTCAGGATACAGAGCCTAGACAGTTTCACAGGACTTGATTCTCTCACCTGTTTCCTCTGTGCTAATACCTTTCTGGGATAGGATTTACCTTCAGAGTGGCAAGAAGGGTGTAGGTGCTCAGACTTTATACCTAGCCAGGTTAAAGTCTAATGGAAAGAAAGATTCTTTCCCTAGTAGCAATTGCACAAGCTCTTGGGTTAATTGCAATTATAGAATGGAGTTTTCGTGCCCATCTCAGAACCAGTGTTTGTGATTTACAAACAGAATGTACAGATTTATTTATTTTATTTTATTATTAAGGCTTAAGGTTCTGTGTTGGAGCCCCAAACTAATCATGTGGATTGAAAACAGGGAGCCATCAACCTTCAAAGAGATGGAATGAGACTTCACTGTAATTAGAAGGGTAGTTAGGGGAAAAAAAAAATCCAAACAAATGTTTACCGTAAAAAGTAAATAAATAATATATACATGCTTTTAAGAAAGAATGGAAGCTATATAAGTAAAAAAGATAGTTGTAAGGGAAAAAAGTCTCCTCTCAGTGTGATTCTACACTCAGTACTTCACTTCAGGTCACCAAATACAGGGGGGAGGGGGGGTTGTTTTTCTCACACCAAGCAGTTCTCCACCAGCTGGGTGTCCTAAAATTCTATTCAATTTAGACACTGTCTACCTGGAATTAGCATCAGATCCCACAGGTTAAGGACTCAGTCCCACAAGACTGCCCCCTGGCCCCCACCTCAGAGGCCAAGTGCAAGTCCAGTTTGTCATCTGTGCTACTGACCAGCAAGCTACAAATTGGAAGTTCCCATGACCGATATTTGCTAGAACAGCTCACAGGAAAACCGTTTACTTACTAGATTATCAGTTTATTATAAAAGGATACCCTCTCCTCTGGGTGCATCACCCTCCCACCACCTCCATGTGTTTACCAACTCTGCCTTCTGAACCCTGTAGTTCCGGGGTTTTTATGGAGACTTCATTATGTAGGCCTGGTTCATTGCCATTGACCATTGGTGACTGACCTTAATCTTCAGCCCATCTGCCCTCTCCGGAGGGATAATCACATGGTGGGTTTTACCTGGCAACCAGCACCCCCTGGGACTTTCCAAAAATCACCTCGTTAACATAAAGTCAGGTGTGGTTGAAAGTGGCTTGTTATGAACAACAAGAAGCACTCTTTTCACCTTTTATCACATGGGAAACTCCAAAGATTTTAGCAGCTCTGTGCCAGGACTGGGGACTAAGACCAAATATAGTATGTTGTAATCACTGGAGTAAAAGCTCTAAGCCCTGGAGTCTAGTCCATTTACCAGCAGTGGGATTTTAAACCACTTATTTGGGCCTGAATTTCCTAATTTCTTGAATAAAAGAGTTGTTTTAAAACATTTCAAAGAATAGCTGTGTTGAGTTCTGATTGTTCATCCTGACAAAGGCCCTTGTCTCTAACGTACCTTCCAGTAACAAAATATTTGAATTCATATATCAGATATGTAATGCTTAATGTGGCTATTTAAAAGCAGTAAGCTGATCCATTTCCATCAAGTTTGTCTACCTTATTAAAAACACTGTTTTACATGTTGTAGATGTATCATTACAGTGAATTAACAAACCAAGTACAAATACACACTGAATTTATAAAAAAGCGTTGTTATGCTGAACTCTATAAAAGAACTGGGTTTTACTGAATTCTTTGTCTATGGATGGCATTTTATTAGATCAGATAGCATTTTATTTTACTTTTTTTTTTTTTTTTTTAAAGTAGGCTCCACACTGGCCCAGTACAGGGCTTGAACTCATGAGCCTGAGATCAAGACCTGAACTGAGATCAAGAGTAGGATGCTTAACTGACCCAGCCACCCAGGCACCCCAGAGCAGATAGCATTTTAAAAAATATTCTTAAAAATTTGGTTCTAAAAGAGCCATGCCAGTAGTAATAGACCCAAACAGTATTTAATAAAAAAATTAATGAGGCCGTAAAATATACATTATAAGTGTTAATCAGAATCCCAGAACAGGGGACAAATAACCGCCTATTGATAAATTTGGATTTCACTATTCACATCCTTAAGACATACTTCGATATGCACATTTAAACATTACTTGGAGAGTCATGATTTCCCTAAATATGTATACTTTCTTATTTATAATGACTTTATTTTCTTTAGTCATAACAAGCATTCAGATCATTCTATTGTATACATTATTATAATATGCACTATAAATATATTTTAAAGACTTTATTTCTTTATTTATTTAGAGAGAGAACACATGTGAATGAGGGGAGAGGTAGAAGGAGAGGGAGAGAGAGAATCCCAAGTAGACTCCACGCCAAGTGCAGAGCCCAACGTGGGGCTCAATCTCACGACCCTGAGATCATATCCTGAGCCAAAACCAAGAGTCAGACGCTCAACCGACTGAGTTACCCAGGCACCCCAATATGCACTGTATTATGATATAATATGTATTATCCCAGGATAACATATTGCCAGAGTTTTCATAATCTTTGAAAGAGTCCTGCAAAGTATTCTATACATGACTATCAGCAAACTCCTATCAGCAGTAAAGACGTATAAACTAACTGGTATTTTTTACTTGCCTTTTTATAGGTGCTTGGGTAAATCATGGCCGGGGAACAGTCAAGGCATATAATAATCACTTAATTTGGACATATGATGCACCACATTTGGGCTACTGGATAGCAGCTCCACTTCCAGGAACTAGAGGTATTGTAAAAATGAAACAAAAGTAATTTGAAAAAAAATCCAAATAGGCAAACTGGAATTGATACTGCTAGGTCTTGATTTTATTGTAAACATTGCCACTTACTGACTATATAATGTTGGAAAAAGCTTCTAGTCTCTTGATCTCAGCTTTATTTTAATATTTTTTCATGTGTATAAGAAAAGATTAAGCTCAATGAACTCTAAGGTCCTTTATAGCTATGATGTCTGATGAATCTGTGAAGTATAAAGTTTGTTCAAATTAAATGTTTACTTTGCAAGAATAAATTCCACCCACATCAGTTAGAGCCTTGGGTTGTGAGCAACAGGAACAGCTCTTGGATAATTACATAAAAATTACATAAAATTAGGATATAGGGAGTTCACTGGATGCCAGGAAAGGCTAAAGAACTAGATTCCAAAAGCCAGGAATCCTAGGGAACCCAGTTAGCAGGACTGTGTGACTTTGCAAGATTGCTGTTGCATATAGGGCTGACTCTGACCCTTTGCAGTCTTTTCCTCACACTGTTCCTGCATTCTAGGGATGAAGAATTTGGTTGGCCCAGACTTGGGTCATGAGCACACTCCTGGGGTTAAGGGCTGTTGAAAAATAGTGTCCCCATACTGTTTCCAAGATAAGACATGCAATACCCCAAATGAAGGTTTGGCCTGACATAGGAACTGGAGGTGGACAAAAGCTAAGACTTGTCCACTAGGAACCGTCTGTTCATATTCTAGGACAAATGAGTATTTTACTTTTCCTAGATTTAACATGCTATCAGATTATCTGTATGATTTGTAGTAAGGAAATCACACATGCATCTTGAGTCGTGTAAATCTCTCAAAATACTCAAACATTGCATGTTTTATCCATTAAATCTTCTTAAAGTCTTCTAACCTGTGGTCATGTAGACTGGTTGCACCACAGGCCTGCTCCGACTTTATGGGCCTTCTGGGGTGCTCACTGGGATCAGCTGAGTTGCTTCTTGGCTTTCCCTGTTGCCAGCTTTGCTAAGTCTTTCCAGCCTTCAGCGCCTTCTTCCTCTTTTATCTTGTTCTCCTTTTCTCCGTTAACCTGTGGGCTGGTTGATTTAGAAAAACAAAACAAAGCAAAACTTTCAGTGTCATTTTAGTGAAGTTTTGGGGGGAGTGTGGAGGTTGAATGCATAGGTCATTCCTACATCTTTAATCATGTGTCAGAGAATTCTTTTGGTTTATTGAGGGTCTGGGCTCCCAGCTGAGGTGCTAGTCCGGAACAGTCCCATGCATACCCCGATCCAGGATGTGGGTGACATTTTACATACATATACATACATTTCTCTACAGCATTCAATCACCTAACTTTGTTATGGCTGTCTATTAATAATTTGAAGGCTCTGTTCTTTCTGAAAATGTCTTTTTTTAATAGTTTAATTTTTTTCATTTTATATTGACAACCTTTGAATTTTAAACCATGCAAGGTAACAAGACCTTTTTTTTCCCTCCAATGAAACCCAAATTTAGGATTCCAATAGAAGAAATATGAGCCATTAACCATTATGATCAAGGGGGATGTTCTCCCTGTTTTTGTTTGAACTTTGTGCTTATGAGATTATTTATTCAGAAACCAGAGGGTGGTTACTTTTGTTCTTCATGATGCAAAATATCCTGCAGTCTTGCCAGCTGTCTGGCCTTATTTAATTCTAGATTTGCAACTATAATGAAATATTGATGAAAAAGAACAATTAATATTTAATACTTCAACTCAACTAAATGCAAGTTATTTCATTTCTAATAACCTAAAGAACACTTGAGTTTTATAGAGAAATGTACTTTACACGAAAAATATACCTGAAATCAATTTATATAAGATGACTATGAATTACAAAAGTCAAATAATTTTCTAGAGTAGGTGGAAATTTTGTTTTAGCTTATATGTCGGAAAAGATTTTGTATGAATCAGAGTACTAAAATAGAAGTGTGGGATTCCCATTTAGTTTGAATTAGAGAGCTTCTACTGATGCTTTTGAAAAATCCACCCACAAGTATATCACAGTCAAAGGAACACTATACTAGAAATACAGATAGCTTGATTATAGCTCTGGCTTTGCCAGTAATTATCTGGCTGACCTTGAAATAGGTACTTACCCATTTTAGTATTAGTTTTCTTATTTCTAAATTGTAGGAGTTGGATATGATGATCCCTAATGTCCCCCTCCCCCCCCCCCCCGCAAAGTGTAGATTTTGAGTAAAATCACATTTTGTAAAATCAAAGTTGGTCCTCTGATGGACTAGTGTCTGGTGTGCTGGAGCTACTTTACTTAAAATTTGGTTAATAACATACTAAATCTGTTTTTTAAATAAGTCTTAAATAGAATTCTAGAATTCCTCGGAAAATAAGTACAAGAAATTAAAATCAAGTTGTTTTTCATAGATTTCTATAGTAGAGTTTAAAAATCAAGTACTTAGGACTGTTTTTAAATATGCATTTTCAAATATATTTAAGTGAAAATATCCTTTTCTGCCTTTGTCTTTTTAGACACACACACACACACACACACACACACACACACACGCATACTTTTTGCTGTTGTCCTACATATAAAATTTTGGGGAAACCCAACAGTACCAGCCTCTTATTTCCAAAAGTGGTTCTATTGTACAGTGGTTCTATTGCGGAAACATATATTCATATATCCTTAGAAGTTGAATTTCATCCAGTTATTATCAAACTTTACTCCATTGCAGCTCTGGATCCTGAATAAGAATCTGCAGATAGAATTGTTACTCTTACTTCTTTTCTGTTTGAAGAAATTTCATATTGTGCAATGCTATACTTTGTTGTCTATTATTACTTACCATATATATAGGAAAGTGTGGCCAATACTGGAGTGCCTATTCTTTTATAACCTTGAAGTTTCATTCAACAATAATGGTGTCATACAGGTAACACTTTGACTGCTTCTCATGTGCTAAGCACTAAGTGTTTTAGTAAGTATTAACTTTTAATCCTTGTAACAACCCACATAGGTGAGATCTGACAGATATGAACTGAGACACAAAGTAAGGAAACTTGCCCAAGAAATAAATGAGAATGTTACGGAGTGATGTTGAGGTTTGAGTACAAGTCTAGAGGCCTCTACACTTACATGAGTTCCCAGGAACTTTTTCTAAAGGAGCAAAAGCGTCCTGTGGGGATGGGGAATGGGTGGAGAATGGACGTGTCTGAAGGTTAAGGTAGCAACAGATACCGTCTTCCCTTTTGTAAATACTATTTTTATACTTCATCCTCACCATATCAGGCTTTATACATGGAATCTCCTGAATGGAGGGGGTGGGGGTTTTCTGTTCCTCCCCAGAATGGGTGAGGGTGGAAGAAATGCATATATTTAAAGAGAATTAAATTTTAATAGCAAGTTTTTCTTAAAAAAGAAATAGACCAGGATTCTAATTGAGGCACACTGGCTCCAAAGTTTGTATGCATAACCACAGTACTGATTCTCCAAAACCTTTACTACTATCATTATTATTTATTTTTATCAAATTAGATGATGTGAAAGTTAAAGGATCTAAAGACCTTGTGATCCTCAGTCTTTTATTCTGGACATTTCTCATGGTAGAGTTTGCCAGAAAACCAGTTGTCTCATTACTCTTATCACCTTATCATCCTGAATACATATTAGACTCTAGTTGATAATGATCAGTAGACTTGTTACATACATTTGTGAACCAAGTGCAGTCTTAGTGATATTAAAACAGGTTACCTCAACATTGATTGCATTTATTTTCATGCAGAATCTTCATAGCCTACAACTGATCATCCCGGTGCATTAATCCACTTTTATTGCATTTAAGCGGATTCCAACAGCAGTGTATCTGTGTGTTCTCATAATGGGAAGATAATGGGTCATTTGTACCTCTGCATGGCATCTTCTTAATCTAGAGGCCAGGCTGAAAGAGTCGCAACTTGGAATCCTTCAAGTCCTCCAATTTTCCTTTCTAGAAAACCTTTCATACCTACTTACCTTGGCAAATTCTTTTTTGAATTTATCTTTAAAATTTCTTTTAAAATTGATTATAGCTAATAAGTCAACCCTCACTACCAACATTCTATCCCCAAACCTCTGGGCACAGAAATATTTTCTCCTAGTTTATTCCACCAAATATTTTGCTACCATACAACATGGGTCAGTTTTACCGCCTGCTGAAGCAAGTTTCCTCACTGTCGGGCCTGGAAGCCACTGTCATGACTGTTGGGCTTGGCTTGGTTCAGTTCAACATTTGTTCTCATTCCAGAACATAGGCTGCAGGAATGGCAGTACCGTGGGATACACTGTTCATATATTAGAGGATCTTAGCAAGAGGGCAGGGCCATGTCATGCAGCCTCATTTAAGGGGCTCACATTTCATTGACCAGAACAAGTCAACTGATGAAGCCCAAAGTGTGGGGAACATATGCTCCACCCACTGGGAAGCCTGCTGTTGAGACCGGAGCAACCAAATACAACCGTGTACGCATACTTAATCTGCCTTCCCCAGAATAGGATGTGGTTGAAAATTTGATCTAAAATAATATATTTTCTGTATATAGGTTCAGGTATAAATGGAGACTCCAGGGACATAACTGCCTACCACACGGTGTTCCTCACTGCCATATTAGGAGGCACAGTAGTCATTGTCATTGGATTTTTTGCTGTGCTTCTTTGTTATTGCAGGTAAGAGAAATATTAATATGTACAAACACACAAAACTATCATTATAGTATCACGTCAGTGTGTTATGGGTATTACAAAGTTTATTTATAAAAATAAGTAGTTTGATTTTTACAATATGTAGATTAAAATAAAAGTGGATATACTCTAACAGTAGCATTGCATATATAATACACATGTCATGGGATAGTTTTTTTTTTTTTTTTTTTTAATGACTCTTCTGGATCATAAGTTTTAAACACTTTGTGCCATCTCTTCTACTCTAGGGATAAGTGTGGTACTCCACAGAAAAGAGAAAGAAATATCACTAAACTCGAAGTCCTCAAGAGAGACCAGACAACTTCAACCACACACATAAATCATATCAGTTCAGTCAAAGTTGCATTAAAAGCTGAGGACAAGTCACAGTTATTTAATGCCAAAAACTCCTCATATAGCCCTCAGAAAAAGGAGCCATCAAAGGCAGAAGCAGAAGAAAGAGTTTCCATGGTAAAAACTCGGGACAATTTTAAAATCTACAATGAAGATGTTCCATTTCTATCAGCCAATCAAAACAATTACTCAAGAAACCCAACACAGTCGTTGGAGCCCACTGTAGGGTCTAAACAACCTAAACATATTAACAACAATCTATCTTCATCTCTAGGTGATGCACAAGAGGAAAAGAGATACCTCACAGGTAATGAGGAGGTGTATGGACATTCCCACATTCCTGAACAGCTTATGCATCTCTACAGCCAACCCATTGCCATTCTTCAAACGTCTGACCTTTTCTCCACTCCAGAGCAGGTACATACTGCTAAGTCAGCTACTCTGCCAAGAAAGGGACAGTTAGTCTATGGCCAATTGATGGAACCAGTAAGCAGAGAGAACTTCACACAGACATTGCCCAAAATGCCAGTGCATTCTCACGCACAGCCCCCAGCTGCCAGGGAAGAGAATATCCCACTTGAAGGGCAACAGAGCTTGCCATCGCAAACTTCAGATTGGAGCCGGTATTCAAACAGCTTACTAGAATCGGTTTCTGTGCCTGGAACACTAAATGAAGCTGTCGTAATGACTCCCTTCTCATCAGAGCTTCAAGGAATTTCAGAACAGACCCTCCTGGAGCTGTCCAAAGGAAAGCCTTCCCCCCACCCCAGAGCATGGTTTGTGTCTCTTGATGGAAAACCAGTCGCACAAGTGAGACATTCCTTTATAGACCTGAAAAAGGGCAAGAGAGCCCAGAGCAATGACACAAGTTTGGACTCTGGGGTGGACATGAATGAGCACCACTCAAGTAGAAAACTCGAGAGGGAGAAAACTTTCATCAAAAGCATGCATCCGCCTAAGATCCTTTACTTAGAAGATTTAGACCTGAGCAGTAGCGAGAGTGGGACCACTGTTTGCTCCCCTGAGGACCCGGCTTTAAGGCACATCCTAGACGGAGGGAGTGGGGCTATCATGGAACACCCTGGGGAAGAGTCTCCAGGAAGAAAAAGCACTGCTGAAGATTTTGAGGCCAATATATCCCCCACGAAAAAAAGGGGCAGACCACCACTAGCCAAAAAGGATAGCAAGACTAATATCTGGAAGAAGCGCGAGGAACGCCCACTGCTTCCCATAAATTAACACCGAGGGTGGTTGTGTCTCCGCTGTCTCGTGTTGTTTATTCTTGCTTCTTGTAAATTGCTGTATGAACTTTTTAAGAAGTTGAGACTGAGCAAGCTCATGGTCCCTGGACATGTCTCAAGCAGAGTAAATAGTAAAATGGCAATTCACTACTGAAAGAGAAAGATACCAAGGAATGCTTTTTCTGGCCTATTCTTTTCATTTATTTTTGGGTGATGAATTTGAAGTATCCAAGAGCTCAAAATGTAAAATAGTTTCAGGATGTTTGTTAGTTATCTGAAAATGTTGCTCATTCAGCCAATTTAGCCCTCTTAAGAATAACAGTGAAATGTGTACTCTCCTAAAGTTGCTTTCAAAAATGTTGCCTCTGCTTTGATGCCTGCCCCTGCGAAACATTTAGAAATGAAACTGTATTCTTTGGGCATCATAGTCTTGTGAAATATTACTGTTATGTTCTCCTCTGCCTATAGGTGAAAATAACGATAAATGTTCTCTATTGGTGTTACTCTAGAATTTAAAGGCCAAACAATATTTCCTTTTCTGCAATAAACGGCATGTGTTCTGTATCAACCTGAAAATAAATCTTACTCATGTAAGATAGGCAAGAAGCTACTTGGTTGTTAGAGAGGGAAATAGCAGCTCTTTGGTTGTTTTTGGATATAACTTCACAGAATAAATGGTAAGATGTTAACTTGTTATTTAGAAATCTGAAAAATGAACGCTCTGATACTTTCATTTTTATTTTAAATTTTCTTTTTTTCCCTGCTTCTATAGTGAAATGAGCTTAGCTGTCAAGGAAAACTTTTAGCAATCTGAAAAAAAAAAAAAAAAAGCCTATATCTTTAAGACTCACTGATACATGTAGGCTAAAATCAGCTTTAGGATATTTTTTCTATTACCCCGCCATTCATTCATTTTAAACTTGATTTAAAATTTAATATTTAGGTGATCATAAGAAACTTTCAGTTTATTAACAAAATATGTGAAGCTAAAAGAAATGAACATTTAATTTTTTTTGAAATGTTGATGAGCAGGAAAATAAATTCTATTTCCCTACGACTCAAAAAAAACCTTCAGAATATTAGGGTATATATCCAGATGTTTTTCTCTTGACATTCATAAAACATGTTTTAGAAAATATTTCAATTTAATGGAGAAGTAAAAGTTTTTTTTAAATCACTTAGAGCATTTGCAACATTTTTTCTAGTTTTGAAAGTAATATATCCATGCTCTTTTCATATAGAAAAGAATTCAGAATGAATACATTCAACAGCTGTTTTTAATTATAATTGTCTTCAACTCTGAATTATCATTCATATGTCCTAAAAATAAAGCTCTTTGTTAATTAAAATCAGCTCATCCCATTTTTCTTAAAATTTCCATGAAGGCAAATATCTGAAGCAGCTTCCCCTTTCCCTTGGGGGAAAAGTAAAACTAAATTACTTTATTTCTCATCCTCTTCTATTCAACATGGGAGCAACATAGAGACCCAAGGCACATAAACAATTTGAAAGAAGCAAAATTAGCCATATTAGCTTTAGTCAAATTATAGATGGATAGTCAGTGAAAGACAACCGTTTTTTTTTTCCCCAAGATAGTCGACTTCAGCCAGTTTTCCTTTTCCTTCCATTAAAGTAATGTAATTATTTTAGTTTTTCCTATAACACCTAACCTGTCAGATAATACTCCTTTCTGAATTAACCCAAAGAACTTAAAAACACAGGCAAAAGTTTGCCATATTTTATCCAATCCATAGGAGGGAGAAATATTTGGGGTAATACCTAGGTTTAGTTTTTTGAGTAGGAGGTTTCTTATTGGTCTACAGAAAGATGCATTAAAAGTGGCATAAATGAAAATGACTTGGAAAAGGTTACAGAGTTAGTGCTCTGCTGAAGTGCCTTTGATATAGACTTGCTTTATTGGAAGGATAATATGCTAACATCTTTCTTTAACGTGCATTTTCTTTGTGTTAGCCAAATTAAACAGATGTGCAGTTTTTGTTAATTAAAAAATATAGACCTAGTGTTTCATGTTGGAACAATGAGTTTTGCATGCAAGTAACATTTCTCTTTCGTGTTTTTTTGACTCCAGTTTATATTGATAAGTTATGTTGGAATGAAGTTAGAAACTATGTAGTAAAATGGTGCACTTCAATATTTTAAGTTTATATTTTCCCTACCTTTAAATAAAAATGTTTCATCTTTTAGCTTGGTAATGGAATACACATGTTGATATAAGGGTATATCATTCAAGTATGCCACTTATTCATTCTTATGTAAAAGGAAATGAGATGTATCCCCAGGGGCTTTTCTAGAAATACTTTTTTTGGTTTCAGAATTTTTTTTTTTTTATACACTGCACATTCTGTTCTCAATGGGAAAGTATAGGCAATTTACCTTTTCTAATGATCAAAAATGTGTAACTTCTCATTTGTGAGTAGTTCACAAATTTCCTGTTAAAAAGCTGAAGCCATCTACTTTTTCTTAACCCAAGTAACAATATTCACAACTTTCTTAAATTTTTAAATTGAAAACCAACAGTTTTTTGCAAATGTAACTCTTGAGAATTTTGATCACAAATTGTTAACATTTGTGCATCCTTTGTATATACTTTGGATATATCTTAAAAGCAAAATTATCCCTCAATTAACTGATGGATTCGCTTACTAAAGCACAGCTATATGTATTTTTGAATACATATTATGATCTTGAGACTTTATAAAATCAATTTTTATGATATTTATGCAGTTGTATAGGGTTTACGCCCTTTTATAATACGGAGTATACCACGAAGGTCACAAATGTTGAGGAATAAAAGCACTTCTTTGCTTTGGCAATCATTTTCAGATCACTTTCTGTGTTTGAATCCTCTGATATCAATACATACAGAGTTTTAGGAATCTGTGGGTCAAATAATGTCCCTCAAAACTTCCCAGAAAGGTGAAGCTCAAAGTTTGTATTCATTTATAGCAAATGACTCATTTACCCATGTTTTGGCATCGTAAAGAATTTGACCATGTTAATTTCCATCTCAGACCTTAAGTTGACATATTGCCCTCTTGTTTCTAAGTATTTCTATGTTTTGTATTTCAACAGAGGAATCTCACATTTCATTGTATTTATTGCCATTATTACTATATTTACTGCTGAAAACTGTAACAATCTGAAGATTTGTAAAATGTTAAACATAGTTCATTAAAGATAATAAATTTAAAAAGTACTTGGTGCATTGATTTAAAAATTTACTTTTTTTAGAGAGCGGGGAGGGGCATAGGGAGAAGAGAAAATTCCAGGCAGACTCCATGCTGAGCATGGAGCCTGACTCAGGTCTCAATCCCACAACCCTGAGATTACAACCCGAGTGGAAACCAAGAGCTGGATGCTCAACCAGCTCTGCCACCCAGGCATCTCCTTGATGTATTCTTTAATTTGGGGTAAGCTAACAAAACATTCCTCCCTACACTGTCATTTAATCTAGTAAATATTCAATTATTACTTTTTCCTTTATTACACTCCCTGTGGCAAAATAAAGATATTTGAATACCCTTTGTTTATATAATGAACTTGATTTCTCTTTGTATTTCATGTTCTCCAAAGTTCACGTTTTTACTATTAAAGCTGAGTAGAGGCAAATTATTTTTCCATTCAATGAGAAGACTTAAGATAACGTGATAGAATGTAAAATAAAATTGCAGTACCCAAAATACCTAAGTGAGAAAATGATACATTATTCCCTCCCCCTCCACTTAAAAAAATTATTTGGACTTTAAACATAAGACAATATAATCACACAAGGGCTATTCACACTTAGGGTGTTAGATCTCCTTCAAGAGACCTTCTGCTCACCTAACTGAACCATACTCAAGTTCAGACAGTTTGTATTTTGGGGTTTTAGAATATCTTTAAATTTTTATTTATTTAATTTACTATTTTTTAAGTACACTCCATGCCCAGTGTGGAGCCCAACATGGGGCTTGAACTCACAACCCTGAGATCAAGACCTGAGCTGAGATCAAGAGTCAGACCCTTAACCGACTGAGCCACCTAGGTGCTCCTATTTTTTTATTTTTAAGTAATCTCTACACCCAACATGGGGCTTGACCTTAAAACCCTGAGATCAAGAGTTGCATGCTCTACTGACTGAGCCAGCCAGGCACCCCTAGAATATCTTTTAGAATCATTATCTTGGCTGCCATGTTTTCAGACATTTTGTATAACTTATATAAATTAATATGGGAGTAGAAATACCTTTGGTTAGTTCTAATGGGAACTGGGCTCTGAATCCACTTACAAATAACAGTGCAGATTAAGACCTCAGCACTATTGTTTGAGATAGACACTCCCATCTGGATCCCTGTAGAGTGTAAGCCAGGCTGTGGCTACCTTTGTTCCAGGGCCTGGTCTCCCACTGGGATAGTCTAAAGTCTTGACAGAAACAATGCAGTTTCTAGAGTTGTCACGCAGGACCCAACCTAAGCTCACATGGAACTGATTGTAACAGAAAATAGATTTCATGAATCACAATCAGAAACATACAGATGATGTTCATGAGCCAGTCATCACATTCTCATCTCAGAAGGGAAATTAATATGGGAAGACTAATATGTAAGAACTATAGGAAAGGTAGTTGGATGGAGTCAGGAGATTTTTTAATGAAATTTATCAGAAGTGATTCACCTGTCGGTACTTGACACTTGTGACAGCTAATTAAGGACCTTTCCCTAAACTACATGCTGTTGGGATATAGTACCAGTTAAAACTATACCACAGGGTTGCTTTATCTAGACTCCTTAGAATCACTTTTTGGCCTTTTTATAGGTAGATTTCTCTATTATGGTTTACAGGGAGATTAATTCTTATCAGTAAGCTCTCTCTGAAGCAATTGTGGGGTTAATTTCTTTTGAGAACTCTGTTCTATTGTCTTAGATTTGGATTGGTTTGCTCCATCAAAATAAACTCTTTCCTTGACTTTCTTATCTTTTTCCTTTATTTTGAGCCTCTTTTTTGGTGGAATCTGTGGACTTCTGCCCAACTGGATTTTTTTTTTTCAATAAAAACATTTTCAGAGTTTGACTAGAAAAAAATCATATTGATTATAATCAATTTATAATGTTAAATACCAAGAAGGTAATAAAATCAATTGCAAATGATGGAAAAACATTTTCATTAAAATATATATGGCAAATTTCTAATGGAGAAAATAGTGATAACCATTTTCTTTCTAAACTAGATAGACTTAGAGACCACATTTTAAAATTACCTGGCTTTATCAAAACTGCAGTAACACTTCTTTCCACTTTGTTAGCTACAGTAGCTAAAGACCTACCTGCTTCTGTTGGGAAAGTTTACATGTTGAGAAGTATATGATTTCTTTTTTCCCTTCAATGACAAAACCTTTCTTGACTGAATCTTACATTTCCTATACTTACTATGGTTGTAAATAATATACCACAGTCCCGCAGGGATACCCAATTTCCCACATGATTTAGCCTTTTTTTTTTAGGGTACAGGTTGACTAGAAGTTTCATAATTCATATGTTGACTGATTCTAATCCTTATAGACCTTATTAAAACACTAGACTAACTGCAGACAGTCTGATTCAAAACAAACGAGATAATTACATTCCCAGGAGTCTCGGGGCTTATTACACTTGAACAGCTTAGTTAAAAATCTTTCCTAAATACAATATTGAAAAGTATAATTGTGGCTATTAAGCAACATGGAGTAAATAGTGCAAAATAATTTTTATTTTACATATTTCTATATTTCAGTCTAGAAAAAATAGATTTTTGTTTTACATAGGAAGTATTTTTAAAAAGTATATTTATTCAGCTTAAATCTACCCCTAATATCCAGCTTTCTGTGATAAATACTATTTAAAAACCCTGATTTCTAACTTATATGACTTCTGAAAGATTTGTGTTCATTAGATACAGAAGTGTGTAATTATTAACATGTACTTTTACAGTACATGTATTTTTTTCCATTTAGTGTTTACTACTGATTATTGGGGTAACTGGGTGTCTGGGAGAGATCAGTTTTTTTTTTTTAGATATTCTGAATTATAAGGATTGGTGAGGCATCTAGATTTCTCATGCACTGCCGTTACATGGCTGATGGAAAACTTCAATAAGGTAGTATAGAGGAAAAAACACAGGCTAGGCAAATATTAGTTATTGGTTTTTGACACTGCATTTGATGAATTTAAATTATAAGGGGTTGCTTTTATGGCTCAACCTTCTTAAACCAAGGTTATCTCCATTTAAGAACTCGTGATCATCACTGCAAACTAACTGGCACTTGAAGGTTACATTTTGATAACTGAGTTCTTACAGCCATTATTGTCGTGCTTTTTCATCAGGATCACTAAGTATTGGGAAAAAAGAGGACATGTAAAATTAGGGAGGAAGGGGATCCAAGACAGTGGTGTAGGAAGACCCTGAACTTACTTCCTCCCAGGAACACAACAAACTTAAGCTATATATAGAATAATTTTACTCTGAAAGGGAGGAACTAGAGAATTAGATGAACAATGTATTTACAACAATTCAATATATTCACAACAAAAGACAAGAGATGCACTGAGAAGAATAAAAGAAGCAAAGACATGACCTTTCTCTGGACCCCACTGCTGATGTGGTGACCCTACAATAGGAAAGGATCCCCAAAATATGGGATTCTCTTTTAAGGAGTGAAGGGACTATTCCCCACACTAGGCAACCCAACCGTTTGAGCTGGCACTGGAAAGATGAGCCCCCAAAATATCTGGTATTGAAAATCTGGGCAATAAAAATCAGGAGAATCATAGACCTATAGGGTACAGAAATCCCACTCTTTTAGGGCTTGTGCACAAACTCATTTGCCCTGAGATCCAGCACAAAAGCACAGATTGAAAAGTGTCTAAGCCATAAGCAAGGAAGACCCACTTACTAATTTTAAAGCAGCTACTGGCAAGACAGGAATCTTCAAGGACTTTATCCAGGGACGGAAGTTCTGGCAGACAACATTTTTATAATCTCGTTCTCACATGCTGGTGACAGAGCCAAAGGGCACCATTTTTGGTGCCTTCCCTCTAACCTGCTAGCACCAGAGAGCATGTGCCATAACTGAGCTGGGTGAGCATCCTGAGCCCCACCCATACAAGATAACACCCAAACCACAACAGGGCCAGGTGAGGGTCCTGAGCCCCATGCTCCTTGCTCAGCAGTGGAGAGGCAAACAGCCTGGGTGAGAGTCCTGAGCCCTGCAAAACCCTCACAGATACCAAGCTACAACTGGCCAGGGGAGCACCCTGAACCCCAGCCATCCTGCACAGAAGTGGGATGGGTGAGCGCCCTGGGCCCCACGTCCCTGCACAGCAACTGCAAGCCTATCATAGCTAGTAGGAAATATAGCCCATACAAGGGATGCCCATACAGTGTCTGGCTCTGGTGACCAAGGGTGATTGTACTTCTGGCCCACATGGTATAGCTCCTATACAAGACCACTCATTAAAGGCTAAAACTTGTATGGAACCAGAAAAGACCTCGAATAGCCAAAGGAATTTTGAAAAAGAAAACCAAAGCTAGTGGCATCACAATTCCAGACTTCAAGCTCTATTACAAAGCTGTAATCATCAAGATGATATATTACTGGCACAAAAACAGACACATAGATCAATGGAACAGAATAGAGAACCCAGAAATGGACCCTCAACCCTATCGTCAACTAATCTTCGATAAAGCAGGAAAGAATCTCCAGTGGAAAGAAGACAGTCTCTTCAACAAATGGTGTTGGGAAAATTGGACAGCCACATGCAGAAGAATGAAACTGGACCATTTCTTTACACCATACACAAAAATAGACTCAAAATGGATGAAAGACCTAAATGTGAGACAGCAATCCATCAAAATCCTAGAGGAGAACATAGGCAGCAACCTCTGTGACTTCGACCACAGCAACTTCTTGCTAGATATGTCTCCAAAGACAAGAGAAACAAAGGCAAAAATGAACTACTCGGACTTCATCAAGATAAAAAGCTTTTGCTCAGCAAAGGAAAACGGTTGACAAAACCAAAAGACAACCGACAGAATGGGAGAAGATATTTGCAAATGTCTTATCAGATAAAGGGTTAGTATCCAAAATCTATAAAGAACTTATCAAACTCAACACCCAAAGAACACATAATCCAATCAAGAAATGGGCAGAAGACATGAACAGACATTTCTGCAAAGAAGACATCCAAATGGCCAACAGACACATGAAACAGTACTCAACATCACTCGGCATCAGGGAAACACAAATCAAAACCACAATGAGACACCACCGCACACCAGTCAGAATGGCTAAAATTAACAAGTCAGGAAATGACAGATGTTGGCGAGGATGCAGAGAAAGGGGAACCCTCCTACACTGTTGGTGGGAATGCAAGCTGGTGCAGCCACTCTGGAAAACAGTATGGAGGTTCCTCAAAAAGTTGAAAATAAAGTTACACTATGACCCAGCAATTGCACAACTAGGTATTTACCCCAAAGATTCAAATGTAGTGATCCGAAGGGGAACCTGCCCCCCAATGTTTATAGCAGCAATGTCCACAATAGCCAAACTATGGGAAGAGCCTAGAAGTCCATCGACAGATGAATGGAGAAAGAAGATGTGGCACACACACACACACACACACACGTGCGCGCAATGGACTATTATGCAGCCATCAAAATAATGAAATCTTGCCATTTGCAACGACATGGATGGAACTACAGGGTATTATGCTAAGCGAAATAAGTCAGTCAGGTAAAGACAATTATCATATGATCTCACTGATATGCAGAATTTAAGAAACAAGGCAGAGGATCATAGGGGTAGAGAGGAAAAAATGAAATAAGATGAAACCATAAGAGACTCTTAATCTTAGGAAAGAAACTGAGCGTTGCTGGAGGGGTGGCGGAGGGGGACGGGATGGCTGGATTATGGACATTGGAGAGGGTATGTGTTGTGGTGAGCGCTGGGTGTTGTGTAAGACTGATGAATCACAGGCCTGTGCCCCTGAAACAAACAATACATTATATGTTAATTTAAAAAAATAAAAAAATACAGGCTAAGGGAGGTAGCCATTTTGCCTAATACATATAGACGGAGAAAAAGGCAAAATGAGGAGACAGAGGAATATGTTCCAAACCAAAGAACATGACAAATCCCCAGAAAAAGACCTTAATGAATTGGAGATAAGCAACCTATGTAATAAAGAATTCAAAGTAATGGTCATAAAAATGCTCACTGATCTTGGGAGAATTGGCTGAACACAGCAAGAACTTCAACAAAGAGATAGAAAATATAAGAAAGCACCAAACAGGAGTCATAACTGGACTGAAAAATACACTAGAGGAGTACAACAGCAGAACAGATGAAATAGAAGCACAAATCAACAAGCTGGAAGGCAAAGCAATGGAAAACATCCAGACAGAACAGCAAAATGAAAAAAAGAATTAAAAGAAGTGAGGATACATTAAGAGACCTCTGGGACTACATCAAGCAGAAATAACTTTCATATTAGAGATGTCCCAGAAGGGAGAGAGAAAAAGGGCCAGAAAAATTATTTGAAGAAATAATGCCTGAAAACTTCTCTAATCTGGGGAAGGAGACAGACATCCAGGTCCAGGAAGCCCAGAGAGTTCCAAACATGATGGACCCAAAGAGAAACACAATGAAACATTATAGTTAAAATGGTAAAAGTTAAGGATAAAAGGATAAAGACAACCTTAAAGGCAATAAGAGATAAGCAACACACGGCTAAGAGAATTTTCATAAGCATATCCAGGTAGGTCTCCACAGACTATTTACAGGCCAGAAGGGAGGAAGGACATATTCAAAGTGCTGACAGGGCACAACTGCCAACCAGGAAGTCCCTCCCCAGGCAAGGCTGTCATTCAGAATCCAAGGAGAGATTCAGAGTTTTCCAGACAAGAAAAGCCAAAGGAGGTCTTCACCACGAAACCAACTTTCCAAGATATGTTAAAGGAACTTCTCTAAGCTAAAAAGAAAAGGTGCTAATTAATAATAAGAAAATATAGGAGAGTAAAAGTCTCACCGGACGAGGTAAATAAATAAAGGTAGTAGCTCAACCACTTATAAAGCAAGTATGAAGGGTAAAAGAAAAAAGTAGTAAAATTAGTTTAAAAAAATATAATAGTTCAGAATACATGAGATATATAAAATAAAAATATATAAGACGTGGTTCCACTCCAAGATGGTGATGTAGGAAGACGCTTAACTTATCTCCTCCATGGACACACCAAATTATACACTTATTTATAGAGCAATTCCTCCTGAAGAAGAACTGGGGCTAACTGAACAGCTTCTGTACAACAAAAGATAGAGAGACCACACAGAGATAGAGAATGGCAAGATAGACAAAGACAGGGCGCCTGGGTGGCTCAGTTGGTTAAGCAACTGCCTTCGGCTCAGGTCATGATCCTGGAGTCCTGGGATCGAGTCCCACATCAGGCTCCCTGCTCAGCAGGGAGTCTGCTTCTCCCTCTGACCCTCCTCCCTCTCATGCTCTCTGTCTCTCATTCTCTCTCTCGCAAATAAATAAAATCTTAAAAAAAAAAAAAAAAAAAAAAAAAGATAGACAAAGACACAGTAAGGAAGAGGACCAACTTCTTGCTGTGAACTGCAGTGGGGAGAAATAGTACTGCAGGACCATGAGCAGATTTGTTTGCTCCGGGACACAGGGAAAAAAAAAAAAAGCTGTGGTTTAAAAGGGCAACTGGAATATAAAGGAACCAGCTCTAAAACCCTGCCAAACAGTGGGGTTGCTGTTGGAACTCTCCAGGTCCAAGGGGCTGGTGAGCCATGGTTTACATTCCCCCTCCATCTTGATAGCACAGATGAGAGTCATAGCTGGCCTGCTGCATCAGTGAGCCCTGGGCCCCAGCCCTCTCCAACCCTGGATGCCCTGGGCTACAGGAAAAAAAAAAAAAAAGCCATGGTTTAAAAGAACAACTTGAATATAAAGGAACTAACCCTAGAACCCTCCCAAATGGCAAGGGAGCTGCTGGAACTCTTTCCAGGTTGGAGGAGCTGGCAAATACCACAGTTTACATTCCTTCTCCTCCTTGATATCATGGACAGGAGCAGGGTCCAGGTGCTCTGGCTGGTCTACTGCCTCAGTGAGGTCCAGGCCCCTGGCCCACACCAGCTCTAGCCATCCCACCAAGGTAACTTCAGCATGGCACACAGCAGGACACTCCTGGTCAGTGCTCACTACAGCTCCAGCCATCTTGCCAAGGTGACACAGGGGCAAAGCACCCTGGAACACTCCAGGCCCACCCCACTTTGACTCCTAGGGCACTCCCCGTGCAGAGTGCTCCAAGACCTCCTAGCTCATGCCTGCTTCAGATCCAGCTACCCTGCCAGGGTGCTTCTTGCAGGGATCACCCCAGAAAACACAGCTGGGGCCCTCCTCTGTTCCAACTGTCCCACCAGGGCATACCCTGCATGGACCACTTTGGGATACCCTGGCTTGCACTCCACCTTGGCTCTAGCTGCTGTGCCAAGGTACCCCCAGCACAGAGCACCCTGGGATACTCTGACTTGCCCTACCCACTTCAGCTACAGCTGTCTTGCCCAAGTGCCCCCTGCATAGGGCACCCAAGGACCCCTGGCTGGTGCCTCACCTAGGCTCCAGCTACCCTGCCAGAGCAACCCCTGCACAGAGCACTCTGTGACCCCCCCTTCCCTGGCTTGCACCCTAGCTTGGTTCCAGCCTCTCTCCCAGGATACCCTGTGTGGAGCACCCCAGGACCTTCTGGCTTGTACCCAATTCAGCTTTAGGTCCTGACAGGGCATTCTCTATGTGAAGAGACCCAGGACCACCTGAGACATGTCCACTTCAGCTCCAGCCATCCCACCAGGGCAGCCCCAGCATGAAGTGCTTTGGGATCCCCAGTCCACACCAGCTGCAGTTCTAGCCAGCCAGCCAGCCAAAGTCACCAGGCACACATAATAGGCACAGAGGGTGACCTTCCAGAAAACCATTCCTTCAGGTTTAGGTGAAATAGCTGTTTTACTTAATTTATAGAAACAACACAGAGAGTAAAGCAAAATGAGACAGGAATATGCTACAAATGAAAGAATAAGATAAAAGGTCAGAAAAGTAACTAAATGAAACGGAGATAAGAAATATGCTTGATAAATAGTTTAAAGTAATGATCATAACTATGCTCACTGGACTGGAGAGACGATTGGAAGAATTCAGTGAGAACTTCAACAAAGAGAGAGAAAATATAAAAAACAAAGCAATCAGAGTTGAATAACACAACTGAAATGAAAAAAAAAAAACACTAGATGGAATCAGCAATAGATTAGCAGATGCAGAAAAATCAGTTATCTGAAAGACAGGATAATAGAAAGTACTCAAGATGAATATCAAAGGGTTAAGGGATCTCTTGGACAACATTAAGCAAACAAACATTCACATAATATGAAAAAGAGAGAAAGAAGCAGAAACCTTATTTAAAAAAATAATTGAAAACTTCTCTAACATGGGGAAGGAAACAGAAATCCAGGTTCAGGAAGCAAACAGAGTTCCACACAAGATGAACCCAAGGAAGCCCACACCATGACACATAATTAAAAAATCAAAGATTAAAGATAAAGAGAGAATTTTAAAAGAAGCAAGAAAGAAGCAAAATTTTATGTATTAGGGAAACCCCATAAGGCTATCACCTGATTTTTCTGCAGAAACTTTACAGGCCAGAAGGGAGTAGCATGATACATTCAAAGTGCTAAAAGAAAAAAAACCTACAACCAAGAATACTCTACCTAGCAAGAATGTCATTCAAAATGGAAGGAGAGAGAATTTCCCAAACAAAATTTAAAGGAGGTCATCACCACTAAACAGGTCTTATATAAGAAATATTGAAAGGACTTCCTTAAGTAGAAAAGAAAAAAACATAATTAGAAGAAAATTATGAATAAAATGATGTAAAATATGACAACATATACATAAAACATGGAGAAGGGAGTAAAAAAGTTTAAGAATTTGCTCAAATGGGGGCGCCTGGGTGGCCCAGTCAGTTAAGTGGCCAACTCTTGGTTTCAGCTCAGGTCATGATCTCAGGGTTTTGAGAGCAAGGCCCACGTCAAACTCCTGCTTAGTGAGGAGTCTGCTTGAGATTCTCTCCCTCTCCCATTGCCTCTCCCCTTGCTTGTGTGTGCTTTCTCTCTCTCTAAAATAAGTAAATAAATCTTAAAAAAAAAAAAAGAATGTGCTCAAATATAAGTAGTCATAATATAAACTTAATATAGACCATCACATACTTAGGATGCTATATAAGAACCTCATGGTAACCACAAACCCCAAACCTATAGTAAATACACAAAAAGTAAAGAGAAAGAAAGCCAAACATAACACTACAGAAAATCATAGATTACAAGGAAAGGGAGCAAGAGAAGAAAGGAACAGAGAAGAACTACAAAAATAACCAGAAAACAAATTTTAAAAATGGCAATAAGTATATATCTATCAGTAATCAGTAAGTGATCTAAGCACTCCAATCAAAAGACATAGGGTGGTGAATGAATAAATAAACAAGACCCACCCATCTATATGCTGCTTACAAGAAATTCACTTCAGACTCACAGACTGAAAGTAAAAGGATGGAAAAAGATATTCCATGGAAATGGAAGCGGAAAAAAAAAAAAGAAAAAAGCTAGGTAGCAATACTTTTATCAGACAAAATAAGACTTTAAAGCAAAGACTGTAA
Organism: Halichoerus grypus; assembly: GCF_964656455.1. Classification (NCBI taxonomy): domain Eukaryota; kingdom Metazoa; phylum Chordata; class Mammalia; order Carnivora; family Phocidae; genus Halichoerus; species Halichoerus grypus. The sequence continues at coordinate 147,646,136 of NC_135715.1, forward strand.
TAAGAGAAAAGAAGGGCAATGCATAATGATAAAGGAATCAATTCAACAAGAGGATATAATCATAAATATCTATGCACCCAAAATGGAGCACCTACACACATAAAGCAAATATTAACAGACATAAAGGGATAAATTGACAGTTATACAATAATAGGGGACTTTAACACCCTGTTTACATCAATGGATATCATCCAGGCAGAAAATCAATAAGAAAACAAGGTCTTTAAACACCCATTAGACTAGATGGACTTAACATATATACAGAACTCTCCATTCAAAAACAACAGAATATACATTCCTTTCAAGTGCACATGAAACATTCTCCAGCACAGATCACGTTAGGCTACAAAAACAATTCTCAATAAATTTAAGAAAACTGAAATTATATCACGCTTTTCCAGCTGCAACATTATGAAATTAGAAATCATTCATAAGAAAAAAGACTGGCAAAAACACAAACACATGGAGGATAAACAACATGCTATGAAACAACCAATGGGTTAATGAAGAAATCAAAGAGGAAATTAAAGCAATACATAGAAATGAATGAAAATGAAAATGGTCCAAAATCCTTAGGATGCAGTAAAAGCAGTTCTAAGAGGAAAATTTACAGTGATACACACCTACCTTAGGAAACAAGAAAAACTCAAACAATCTAACCTTACACCTAAAGGAACTAGTAAAAGAAGAACAAAAAATACCCAAGGTGAGTAGAGGAAGGAAATAATAAAGATCAGAGCAGAAATAAATGAAATAGAGACAAAAAAAAGATCAATGAAACCAAGAGCTGGTTCTTTGAAAAGATAAAGTTGACAAACTTTTAGCTAGACTCATCAATAAAAAATGAGAAAGGACCTAAATGAAAGAGGAAAAATTACAACTGATACTACAGAAATACAAATAAGAAATACTATAATTATATGCTAACAAATTAGACAATCTAGAAGAAATGGATAAATTCCTAGAAACACACAATCTTCAAACAGTGAATCATGAAGAAATAGAAAATCTGAACAGACCGACTACTAGTAACAGAATTGGAACAGTAATCAAAACTTCCCCAAAACAAATGCCCAGGTCCAGGTGACTTCACAGGTGAATTATACCAATAAAAGTCATATGATCATTTCAGTAGATGCAGAAAAAACATTTGACAAAATTCAACATCCACTTACGATAAAAACTCTCAACAAAGAGGATTTAGAGAGACTATACCTCAACATAATGAAGTCTTTATAGGACAAAACCACAGCTAATAATCATATTCAGTGGTGAAAATCTGAAAGCTTTTCCTCTAAGATCAAGAACAAGACAAGGACGCCCACTCTTGCCACTTTTATTCAACATAGTATTGGAAATCCTAGGCAGAGCAATCAGGCAAAAAAAACCAAAACCAAAACCAAACCAAACCCCAAAAAACCCAAACAATGAAAAACAAAACAAGACAAGGCATCCAAATTGAAAAAAGTAGTAAAGCTATCACTATTTGCAGATAAAATGATACTATATATAGAAAACCCTAAAGACTCCATCATACAAAGCAATCTTAAGAAAAAACAAATCTGGAAGTATCACCATCACAGATTTCAAGATATACTACAAAGCTGTACTAATCAAATTAGCTGCACTAATAATGGTATTGGCACAAAAATAGACACACAGTTCAATGGAACAGAATAGAGAGCCTAGAAATAAACCCCCCCTTATATGATCAATTAATCTACAACAATTAAGGCAAGAATATGCACTGGGGAAAAGACAGTCTCTTCAACAAATGGTGCTGGGAAAAACTGGACAACTACTTGCAAAAGAAAAAACTGGACCACATTCTTACACCATACACACACAAAAACCCTCAAAAATGGATTAAAGACCTAAATGTAAGACATAAAACTCCTAGAAGAAAAAATAGAGGATAAGCTATATGACATTGATCTTAGCAATATTTTTTTTGGATAGGTCTTCTCAGGCAAGAGCAATAATGGCAAAGATAAACAAATGGGACTACACCAAAAATAAAAAGTATGTATACAGTGAAAAAAAAAAAATCAACAAACCCAAAAGGCAACATACTGAATGAGAGAAAATATTTGCAAATGATATATCCAATAAAGGATTGATATCCAAAATATATAAAGAACTCATACACTTCAATAACAAAAAAGCAACATAATTAAAACATGGGCAGAAGACCTGAATAGACATTTTTCCAAAGACTTATGGATGGCCAATAGGCACATAAAGAGATGCTCAACATCAATAATCATCAGAGAAATGCAAATCAAAACCACAATAAGATACTACCTCATACCAGTCAAAATGGCTATTATCAAAAAGACAAGAAATAACACATGCTGATGAGGATGTGGGGAAAAGGGAACACTCATGCACTGTTGGTGGGAACGTAAATTGGTGCAGCCACTGTGGAAAATAGTATGGAGGATCCTCAAAAATTTAAAAATAGAAATACTGTATGATCCAGGAATTCTACTTTTGGGTGTTTATTCAACAAAAATGAAAACATTAATTCAAAAAGATATATGCACCCCATGTTCTTTGTAGCATTTTTCCAAAAGCCATGAGATGAAAGCAATGTGTCCATGGATAGATGAATGGATAAAGATGTATATACACACACAACGTAATACTACTCAGTCATAAAAATGAATCAAACCTTGCCATTTGTAATAGCATGAATGAACCTAACGGGTATCATGCTAAGTGAAATAAGTCAGATAGAGAAAGACAAATACTGTATGATTCCACTCATACTTGGAATCTACAAAACAAAACAGAAACAGATCATAGATACAGAGAATAAATTTATATTGCCAGAGGGGAAGGGGTTGGGGGATGGGCAAAATAGGTGAAGGGGATCATAGGTACAAACTTCCAGTTACAAAATAAGTAAGTCTCAGGGATATAACGTACAACACAGGGAATATAGTCAATAATATTTTAACAACTTTGTATAGTGACAAACTGTACCTATGGAGGTGATCATTTCATAATGTATAAAAATATAGAATCACTGTTACATACCCGAAACTAATATAATTTTGTAAGTCAATTATGTGGTGCCCAAATGGGGTGTCTCTTGATCAGATGGGGGCCCCCAAATGTGGAGTGACCATCAGGTGGAAGCTGGTGGCATAGGCAGTGAAAGAATTCACCTGAGGCAGAAGGAAGGCGATAGAAGTTTGTTGAACACACCTGCAAGGGAGCAGCGGGCGGGACAGCAGAGGAGGGGCTGTCTGCAACGAGGCAGTGGGTGGGGGCTCTTTTTAAAGTGAGAAGATGAGGAAATAGGGCTACATACAGAATCTTTCCTTTTTTTGGGAACTGTGCCTAGTTGTAAGTAATCTATTGGTTAGTTGGGGTCTATGGATATTTTGAGGTGGGCAGTCTGATGGGTCTGCCTGTATTCAGCCAGGTGGTCGCTGTGGGCCTTTCTGCATTCCATTGTTCAACCCTGTTTGCCTAAAAGCAGCCTCTACAAATTACAAATTATAAATCAATAAACATTATTTATGGGATTTAATAGGATGGGCAATACAGCTCAGCTGCTCTCATGCATAGTTTGCCTCTCATACTTCATATTGTCTCATAGAACTATAATAATTGTTCAGCTCTCTAGAATGATTTAACAACTGTTGAAAAGGCATTAAAAGAGGGTTTTAATGGGCCTGTTATCCAGTGACTCATAAGTCAAAGGAACCTGGGTTATTTTTGACATACCCCCGCCCCAGTATTTTTTTCTAAATTTTTATTAATCTGAAGTATAAGTTATAAATTTTAAAGTAATTATACAATTTTCTTCAGAAAAAAAATGCTTCTAGAAAATTTTTCTTGATCTCTTCACTCAAATTTTGAATATATTCTAAACTTTTAAGAGAATGTACCAAAATATAGGAGCTCTCCTGTTAGCCATAGAAGAACAAAAACATGTGTCTTAAGTACAGAGAATGCTCAGTTATCAGGCCAACCATCTCTTCAAAGGGGTTATTGAGCCCTACCCTTTTGCAGAATTGGTGCAAATTTCGCACTCCCTACCCCTATCTTATTAATGTAAGAGGAAGACTGGGAAGCAGAGAAGCACCCTTTCTGGAGAGGGGGTGTTTATGAAGAGAGCTATCCCCTCATCTCACCTTCTATGGTGATGAGGAGAGTACTTTACTGGTATTCCTTCCAGAAACTTGGGTGGGGAATAAGGATCATTGATGAAGTTTTGGGGTGTCCACAATAAGGGAACACAGATACCTTTTTCCACAATGGTGAAAATGTGACCCAGAGGGTTAATGGGGTTATAACTATCACCAGCAAGACCCCAACTGGCCCCCCTTTGTCTTCACAGATATATTAACCTTATCTTTTAGAGGCAATCAGCAAGAAGAGCTCCTGCTGGCATTGAGACCAATTTGAGCTTGACCAGTGACTCACATCTGTGCAGATGGACCATGGGGCGTCTGACAGTTACTTTTATCCTTAAAATCTGCCCCCAAGGAGGAGCACAAGTTTCATTAACATAACATAGGTACATGTATAGGCATGTTTTCTAAGTATGCCTTTGCAACCTTATGCCCACCTCTATATATGATGACAATACTCCTTTTTCTGAATAGTCATCCTAACCCTAACCTCCTCACCCCCCACATGAATCATGGCTTTGGAAGTTATTCCCTGTGATCTCCTTATTTGCTGCAAATAAAATGTCCTTTGTTTGACACCTCCACCTGGTCTCCATCTGTAATGAAGGGTTTCAGGACAGGTCCCCCCGACCCTAAATGTGCCATTTTGGTATGTGGATTATTTTGAGCTGAAGGCAGTTGAGCCCTTGTGGGCTCAAGAGAAACTTCTGTCCTTCCCTTAATCACACAGAAGCAGCTAAGTTGGTGGTCTTTCCCGGAATAATGGCTATTAACAGAGATAAATTTTATCTGAGTGATCCATCTGTATGGCAGGGCAAATATCTAATCACCAAACATCTGCTCTTATCACCCTATGAAATGCATTCCTTTACTCAAGTCCCAGACCCCGACTCCCTTCCCTGTAGTTCAGGATGACATATATACCTCATTTTGCCTGTCTTTGGAATTTCCATGTCTGTGCAGATTCCCTATATATACGGTATTAAATTTGATTTTCTCCTATTAATCTGTCTCATGTCAATTTGATTCTTAGTCCAGCTAGAAGGATCTTTGAGGGGACAGGAATTCTTACTCCCTGACAGTAACTCACCAAGGAGTGAACTCAGGTTAGTTTGGTTACAAAAGGATTGCTGCCCAGTCTCAGTACAAAAGGGAAAAAAGCCCTAGGGGACATGGCATTGTAATTCCCACCAGGTGGGAATAAGAATTCTTTCTTTACTAGAGAGGCCTAGAGTTTAAACACTAAAAGAAACTTCAGAGATCTTATTTTATTTATGATAAAGTGTGGGTTAGAGAGTTTCAGTGGCTCACCCCAGGCCACAAAGCCGATTAGTAGCTGAAATCTGACAGGAATAACATTTCCTTAGTTTCCGGTCCACTTTATTCTTTCTCTCAGCAACTTGAACTTTCTCTCTTGATCTTTTAATCCAGAGATCATTATGTTATCCCATTTTAAAGTAATCTTTGGTTGATTTCAGCTGGAGATTATTTTCTGAAGTCTACAACAGTAAAACATCTTTCTAAACAACAGAGTGTGGCTAACTTATATTTATGTATTTGTATTTATACATAATACCTTCCTACTTACCATATTTTATTTCCTTGCCCTGTAGTATTTTGTCAGTCCTCTTCAAGCTTGGTAGCTGTGCCACCTAAGGAGTTTTGTTTTTGTTTTAACATTCTTGGGTTCTATTTTCAAAAATTCCAAGTGGATGAGTCCACAACAAAATATATTTACCAGAAGACAGGTGATTTCGATGATGAGCAGGATTTGTAAATCTAATACCTAATACTTTTCTAAGTACTTCCTACTTTTCTAGTTCCTTAGACCAGCATCAGCATCACCTGTGAACTTGCTATAAATGTAGACTCGTCAGTGCTGCTCCGAGATACATTTAATTCACATTCACATTTTATTTTTTATCTTTTAATAATATTTTTATTTAAGCATATATCCAAAAAGCGTCACTTAAACACATAATCAATATTAAAAAATTAGTGAGATATTTTACCTTTTTTTTTTCATACTAAGTCTTTTTTTTTTTTTTTAATTTATTTGACAGAGAGAGACACAGGGAGAGAGGGAACACAAGCAGGGGGAGTAGGAGAGGGAGAAGCAGGCTTCCCCGCGGAGCAGGGAGCCCGATGTGGGGCTCGATCCCAGGACCCCGGGATCCTGACCTGAGCCGAAGGCAGACGCTTAACGACTGAGCCACCCAGGCACCCCTTCATACTAAGTCTTAAAATCCTGGGTGCATTTACATTTATGACCTGTATCATTTGGACTAGCCACATTGCAAGTGCTTAATAGCTACATGTGGTTAGTAGCTACCACACTGGACAGTGCACAGCTGAACCATGGCTCAAATATGTCTGTTATAGGGGCGCCCGGCCGGCTCAGTCAGTTAAGCATCTGCCTTCAGCTCAGGTCATGATCCCAGGGTCCTGGAATGGAGCCCTGTGTCAGGTTCTTGCTCAGTGGGGAGCCTGCTTCTCCCTCTGCCTCTGCCTGCTGCCCCACCCCCCGCTTGTTCTTTCTCACTCTGTCAAATAAATAAATAAAATCTTTAAAAAAATATATGTCTGTTATAGCCTTCAAATGATATGTAAGAAAACAAAAATAATGGCAGCTATCTTTTCACATTCACATTTTAATAAGATCTCCCAGGTGATGTGTAAGCAATGTAGTTTGAGAAGCACAACTCTAATACTCATCTCTGCCAAGTAAAATCTTTTGAGATCTGAACTACATGTTATGGGAACCTCATTGATTATCTGGAAAAGGCTCTGCCTTTCTATATGCATCCCCTGGTCCATTCTTTCCTTGGTTCTATAAAAGCATTTCTTTCCACTACTGTTCCCCACATTGGAACAGTGTATTTTAAACTCACCTTGTTTTTTTTTTTTTCTTTCTAATTCCTTGAAACTTCTAAGATGTTTCTGGCCTTGGAATATTGCATTTGCCCTTCCCTCTTTGGGATGCTCCTGTCTGTTTCTGATTATTGTTATTAAGGTCTCTGCTGAGGGATGCCTGAGTGGCTTAGTCAGTTAAGTGGCTGATTTTTGATTTCAGCTCAGGTCATGATTTCAGGGTCCTAGGATTGAGCCCTGTCTCAGGCTCTGCACTCAGTGGGGGGTCTTCTTGAGGATTCTCTCTTCCTCTGCCTTTCTGCTCTGCACGCACAGGTACACCCACACACACGCGCTCTCTCTCTGAAATAAATCTTTTTTTTTTTTAAGATTTTATTTATTTGACAGAGAGAGACACAACGAGAGAGGGAACACAAGCAGGGAGTGGGAGAGGGAGAAGCAGGCTTCCCGTGGAGCAGGGAGCCCGATGTGGGGCTCGATCCCAAGACCCTGGGATCATGACCTGAGCCGAAGGCAGACACTTAACAACTAAGCCACCCAGGTGCCCCTCTCTGAAATAAATCTTAAAAAAAAATCTCTGCTGAATTCCTTAGACCTTCTCTTACCCCATCTAAGTTGGCTTCTGAACCCTAATCCCTAGACACTTCCTATTATATTATCCTGCCCTTATTTTTTGTTCATTTTCATATTTAAAATTACGTAGGTTGTCTACCTATCTCCCCTCCCTGGTAGATATTAAGCTTCTGGAGGATGAGGACCTTCTCTGTCCCTTGGAACAAAAATTCAATAATATGGTGAGTAGTTAATTTGTTTTCTGAACAATTATATCAAATTTGAATTGTTTCTGTAGTTATTCATTTACCTCTTCAAACTAACAATTTCCTGAAAGCTCCTAGTAAAGTTTTCAAAATAGACATACCTGTGTACACACAAACATATATATACACACACAGTCTCTTGGTTCTGTCAAAAGCATAGAACCTCAGTGTGATATATTGAATAAAAATTATTTTTGAAAAGATTTTTTTCTGATTTGAGGTGCCTTTTCAAAAGAAAAAGAATAGACCTTCAATGGAATAATATTTGTAGAAGAGAAACTCTTTAAACTTTCAGAATTTATAGTAGGGGTCTAACCACAACAAAAATTTTATAAAATTAAAAGAAACAAAGGAACCACAAATAACTCATTTTGTAATTAAAACAATCCTTGGAAATATCTTCTTGTATAAAAAGGAAGTTTGGGAAGCAACCAAGATGTCCTACATGGCTTCTGTAGGTGAATGTATAAAACAGACAATGGAATGTTTTTCAGAGCTAAAAAGAAAGGACCTATCAAGCCATGAAAAGACCTGGTGCAAACTTAAGTGCATATTACTAAATGAGATGTCAATCTGAAGAGGTTACATACCATATAATTCCAACAATATGACATTCTAGAAAAGGCAAAACTATGGAGGCATTGTGGTGGGGGGATAAACATGCAGAGCATAGAAGATTTTTAGGACAGTGAAAATATTCTGTATGATGTTACAATGATGGATATATGTTATTACATTTGTCCAAACTCACAGAATGTACAATACCAAGAAAGAACCCTAAAGTTCACTCTTTATGGGTTTTGGTGATTTGTGGACTTTGGTGATTATGATATGTCAATATAGGTTCATCCTTGGTAAAATAGGTATCATTTTGGTGAGTGATGTTGATAATAGGAGAGGCTATGCATGCATGAGGGCGAGAGGTATATGATAAATCTCTATACCTTTCTCTTGATTTTCTTGTAAAACTGAAACTGCCTAAAAAAAATAAAGTCTTCAAAAAAAGGAGACAAGAACTTCTTGGAGTTTTGATCCAAGATGGCAATATAGGAATCTTGTGAATTAACTTCTTCCTAAGCACACAACTAAATCTACAGCTATACATGGAGCAAGTCCCCCTGAAAGAAATCCAGAGACTAGTTGAGTGACTCCTATATATCAGGCAAACAAGAAAATACCCACATCAACTACACTGAAATGGGTAGGAAAGGCTGAGACACACCTTTGTCATAAATTCACTCCTAGCATAGAGCCAAACAATCAGGAGGGAACTCTCAACTCCTAGCTTCAAACTGAGGAGCAAAATGTTTGGATCCCAAATCTGGTGCCCCAAGTTTTAAGACTTCCAACTGAGGGACAGGCCCCCAAATAACTAACTCTGAAAACCGATGAGGTTTACATCCAGAAGGACCAACAAGACTATAGCAAACAAAGAAATAGTTCTTAAGGGGCTTGCAAGAACTCACTGTGGCTATGTCCCCAGGGCTCAGCACAGAGGCAGTGGGCAAAAAAATGCCCACGTTCATCTTTCTGTGAAAGAGGCCTATTTGTATACCTTAAAAGCTACTGCTGAGGGTCAGACTTCTAATTTAACATTTATATAGAGGATGACTGTGTGGTCCTCTCTCAAGACCAGGGAAGCCTGTGGATATTTCCATTGACCTCTTCTTCTAACCTACTCCAAGTAACCAGTTTTTCCAGGGAAGGAACTTGTACACATGTCTGGTACCCCAGCTGTTGGGGCTGCCAACCAAGAGACAGATGCCTAGATCATCTGGCTTTGATAGCAAGCAGGACTTAAATTCATGAAGATTCATACATGACTGTAGCAAACAAAGAAATAGTTCTTAACTGATTGTTTCCCCAGGGGTTGCATTCACAAGTCCCCCAGGATAGTAGCAAACAAAGAAGCAGTTCTTAATGGGTGCAGAACATTCCTTGCACTCCCCCACCCCCACCCCATGGCTATTCCCCAGGGTCCAGCACAGGGGGAGCAGGAAAAAAGCTCATCTCCCAGTTTCTCCATGGAAGGCACCCAAATACATACTTTCCCAGCTGCTGCCTGAGGGTCTTGCTGCCAAACAGGTTTCATCCAGGGGCTGACTATGATCCTCTCCTTTGGGACACTGACAGTCTTGGTACATTGTTAACTACTGTGAGCCACAGAACAAAGAAGGCAACTTGGACAATCACACAAAATTGAGAGACAACCAAGAGCTCAGACACAGGTAAACAATAAAATTCATCTTATGCACAAGATTGTTCCTCAAAACTGGGAGAGGTGACTAACTTATCTAATGTGCAGAAACCAACACAGAGATTCAAGGAAGATGAATAAACAAAGGAATATATTCCAAATAGAAGAACAAGCTAAAACTATAGAAATAGACCTTAATGAAATGGAGACAGTGATTTATCTGATAGAGTTCAAATAACTGTCATAAAGAGATGCTTATGGAGCTCAGGAGAACAATGCATGAAAAAGTAAGAATTTTAACAAACAGAAAATATAAGAGAGCACCAGCTGAAGTATACAATAATTGAATAGAAAAATTAAATAGAGGGACCCAACATCAAGTTAGATAAAGCAGAAAAAAGACTCAATGAACCTGAATACAGGGCAGTAGAATTCATCCAGTCAGAGCAGCAAAAAGGAAAAAGAATTTAAAAAAAGGGCGGGGGGGAATAGCTTAAGGGACTTATGGGACAACATCAAGAGGAGCAATATTTACATTGTAGGGATCTAAGACAAAGAAGAAATGAGAGAAAGGAGCAGAAAATTTATTTAAAGAAATAATGACTGAAATCATTCCTAACCTGGGGAGTGAAACAGATATCCAGATTTAGAAAACCCATAGAATTCAACAAAATAAATCTGGAGACCCATACCAATACATGTTATATTCAAATTGTCAAACATTAAAGATAAGGAAAGAATAGTAAAATCAGAAAGAGAGAAAAAAAAAACTTATGTACAGGGAAGACTTTCAGCAGATTTTTCTGGAGAAATTTTACAGGGCAAAAAGATGTGGCATGACATATTCAAAGCGCTGAAAGGAAAAAACTGCCAACCAAGAATATTCTACTTGGAAAAGTTATCATTCAGAATTGAAGGAGAGATAAAGAGTTTTCCAGAAGTAAAAGCTGAAGGAGTTCATCATCACTAGACTAGACTTAGAAGAAATGTTTAAGGGAGTTTTTCAAGCTGAAGGAAGAATATTAGTAATAGGTAAACATATGACAGAATAAATCTCACTGGTAGATGAAAATATACAGCTAAATTCAGAATAGTGCAATGATATAATGATGATGGGTAAATCACTTATAACTCAGGTATAAAAGTTAGAAGATAAAAGCATTAAAAATAACTCTAGCTACAATAATTTGTTAATGGTTAAACAAGGTAAAAAGATGTAAAATGTGACATCAAAAACACAAAATGTGAGGAATGTAAAAATGTAGAGCTTCAGTATGCCTTTAAAGTTAAGTTTTTATCAGCTTAAAGTAGACTTATAAATGATGAGGGAACAGAAGGCAAGCTGAAGATGAAGCAGAAGCTGGCACCCCACAACACCTTCGCCCCAGGCACTCCTGGCTGCCCTAAAGGAAAAATAGTTAACTTATAGAGATCACAATCCTGCAAGACCTGAGTCTCCCTCAGTTTACTTACAAAAGCCTTAGCAATAGCTTCCAGAAAGGAATGTAAATACAATCAAATGTCTTTATAACCTGCAGCCCATCCACAGATACTTGAAGTGGGCAGAGTATAATGTTCTTCCAGGAAGCTCCCAACTATCCTACTGTTAATGCCTTACTAGAGAGGTAAACAGCCTTAACTTGACAATGGCGAGGCCTTCGGTATCCTGTGAGTCTTCTTTAGCATATGAAAGTTCTTTGGAAACCTCCCTTTTTCCTTACCTCCCCCAACCCCATAGTATATAATCAGCCACCCCTCACAAACCCAGTGCAGCAGCTCTTTCTGCCCATGGGTCCTGTCCCTGTGCTTTAATAAACCACCATTTTGCACCAAAGACATCTCGAGAATTCTTTCTTGGTTGTTGGCTCCAGGCTCCACCTCACTGAACCTCATGTATATTCCAAAACCACATCAATAAATACGCAGCATTTTATGTCAGCCTCATGGTAATCACAAAGCAAAAACCTATAATAGATAAAATGTAAAGAGAAAGAAATCTAAGCATATAACTACAAAATCATCAAATCACAGAGAAAGAGGGCAAGAGAAGAAAATGAAACAAAATACTTACAAAACAGCCAGAAAATTTTTTAAAATGGCAATAGAAAGTCCATACTTATCAATAATTATTTTAAACTTAAATGGGCTAAATTCCCCAATCAAAAGATGTAGAGCATGAGGCACCTGGGTGGCTCATTCAATTAAGCATCCAACTCTTGATTTTTGCTCAGGTCATGATCTTAGCATCCTAAGATTGAGCCCTGCATCAGGCTCCTCACTCAGCGTTGAGTCTGCTTGGGATTCTCTGTCTCCCTCTCCCTGTACTCCTCCCCCAACTCTTATGCTAAATAAGTAAGTAAGTAAATAAATAAATACATAAAATCTTTAGGGAAAAAAAAGATGCAGATCAGATGAATGGATAAAAAACCAAGACAACTATATGCTGCCTAAAAGGGTCTCACTTCAGCTTTAAGGACACACAAGTGAAAGTGATGAGATGGAAAAAGATATTTTATGCAAATGGAAACCTAAAGAAAGCAAAGGTATATATACTTATGTTAGACACAATAGAATACCAGCCAAAAATTGTTATAAGAGACAAAGAAGGACAATATACAGTGATAAAGATGTCAATCCAATAAGAGTATATAATATTTATAAGCATTTATGCACCCAACACAGGAGAACCTAAATATATTAAGCAAATATTAATACAATGGGAGGGAGAAATAGACAGCAATACAATTATAGTAGGGAAATTCAATCTGACACTTTTATCAATGGATAGTTCATCCGAACAACAACAACAAAAAATCAATGAGAAACCATTGGACTTAAATGACATGTTAGACCAGATGGACTTAACAGACATTTATAGAACATTCTGTTCAGCAGGAGCAGGACATACATTCTTCTCAATCACACATGAAACATTCTCCAGGATAAATCATATGTTAGGCCACAAAACATCTTATTATTTAAGAAGACTGAAATCATATCAACCATCTTTTCTGACAATAGTGTTATGAAACTAGAAATCACAAAAATCTTCAACAGGAAAATGGTATCACCAAGATGGCAAAATAGGTTGTTCCTAACTTCATCCACCTTCACAAGAAGAACAACTAATAACTATTCATGGACAAAGCACCACCAAGAGAATTCTAGAACACAAGGGTGAAGCTGAAGCACCTCCCTGTACCACAAAGACCAAGACAGCCTGCATTAGATGGGTAGAGGGAGTAGCTACATGCTGACTACATTGCCTTTTTCCCAGGCTGGTGCAGCAACACCCTGAGAGATCTCCCCTGAGAAAAGAGAGCCCAGAGTGGACAACCAGCTCCTTCAACATTGCTGTTTATTTCTTGGGAGCCCTAATTCTGGTCTCCCCAACAAGGACTGCAGAAGAATCTATAGGGCTTGAAAATTAGGAATATGACTGTAATATAGAAGGGAAAGGGGCTTGCAGGAACCAGCACTCAGATCTTGGAGGACTGGGTTCCTAACTACAGTATCCAATTAGTACTTATAACCAGCAGCTTTGCTCATTGGTAGAACAAAACCAGTAGCACAGTCTGAGCAGAGAACAGTTGAATAAAGTTCTCCCTGATTCAGGTCCTCAACTGAAGAGTTTTGCTGGTCCTGTAGCCTGGTCTGCCCCAGCACACACAGGGGAGCTGAGTCATAACTCCTTATACTGCTGAGTAAAGCTCCTAGCCTTGACCGACCAAAAAGGCTGGCAGGAATATCTGGAAGCTGCATAGCCAAGCAAATCTCAAGCAGAGTAGGCAGAGTTGATCACCAACAAAGCCAGTGGCAGGCATGGAGGATTCCCCAACCCCACCCAGGTGGGGAAGCTAATTCATAGTTTCACCCATTGCTCAATGAAATTTTCAGCTCCATTCAACCAAAAAGCCTGGCCAGAGTGCCTGGAAAGTTACAGAACCCAGCAATGTTTGAATAGAGTCCAGCAGGCAGAGCTGATAGTCTGCAGGCCAAAGCCAGTGACTCTGGCCAGGGAACTTAGGGCACAGCTTGGCATGAGTCAAGACTATAAAGAGCCTTACTGGCCTTGGAGCTGGTTCTCTCACTGTGCTCAGGCAGGGAATATTTGTAATACCACCCATTGCTGAATATGGCTATCTGTACATCAGGCCAGGGAACCTAATCAGAGCCCACGGGAAGCTATATAGCCTATCTAACAGCCCTATTTACAGTGGTACTTGAATAGAGCCCAGCCCATGGCTTTCCCTTTCCCATATGGCCAGCGAATTCAGTATACAGTCTTGCCAGATTTGGTTCACCAAACAATGAGCTGTGCAGGCCCTGAGGTACATCCTGCTGCCCAGCCATGGCAAGAAAGCTAATTCATAACCAAACCCTACTTCTGAGTATAGTACCCAATTCGAACCACCTAGTAAGCCTGATCAGAGAACCCAGGCAACCACGGAACCCATCCTATAGCCTCACATAGGCTGGAACCAAGCTAGAAATCCTATCCAACTGTTCCAGGCCAGTGGCACTCCTCCAACTTCAGAACTTGGGCAGTTAACTTTACCCTCAAAAAACAGAGATTAGCAAGTTCCACCTGACCAAGGACATTATTGGCAGACTTATCCAGAAACCCACTCTGAACTGACTGATGAAGAACTGTCTCTGCGAAAGTGAACTTGAAAAGTCTAGACGAGAAGACCACTTACTCATCTGTGCAGATACTAATGTAAGGAATCAAGGATCATGAAATATCTGGGAAACATGACAGCACCAAAGGAAACTAATAAAGCTCCAATAACTGACCTTAAAGAAATGAAGATCTGTGAACTGTCAAAAGATTTAGAATAATCCTTTTAAAGAAGTTTATTGAACTATAAGAACAATTAGACAGACAACTAAACAAAATTAGGAAAACAATGCATGAACAGAATGATTTCAACAAAGAAACAGGATCAAAAACAAAGAAATACAGACACCATAGAGCTAGAAAAATACAATGATTGAGAGGAAGAATTCAATAGAGAGCTTCACATGAGGACTCACCATACAGAAGAAAGAATCAATAATCTAGAAGATGTTTGAAATTATCTAGTCAGAGGAGCAAAATGAAAAAAGTATGAAAAGAGTGAAGAAAACCTCTAAGACATATGGAACACAATCAAAAGAAACAATATCCATATTATGGGAATTCCAGGAGAAGAGAAAGGGACAGAAATATATCTAAAGCTGAAAACTTCCCTAACGGGAGAGAAATGGACATCTAGATCCATGATGCAAAAAGGACCCCAAATACATTGTATTCAGATAAGTCAACATACACTGAGACACATTATAATTAAATTGTCAAAAGTCAAAGACAAAGAATTTTGAAAGTAGGAAGAGAAAAAAAAGTAATTATATACAAGGAAACCCACACAAGACAATCAGTGGGTTTCTCAACAGAAATGTTTCAGTCCAGGAGAGATTGGGATGATATATTCAAAATTTTGAAATAAAGAAACCTGTCAATATAAATTCTATACCCACTAAAGCTATCTATCAGAAATGAAGAAGAGATAAAGACTTTCTTTTTTAAAATTTTATTTATTTTTTAAGTAATCTCTATACCCAACATGGGGCTTGAACTCACCACCATGAGATTAAGAGCTGCACACTCCTCCAACTGAGTCAGCCAGGTGCCCTGAGATAAAGCCTTTCTTGAACAAACAAAGGCTGAAGAAGTCTGTAGGACTAGACCAGCCTTTTAAGAAATGCTAAAGGAACTTCTTTGAGTGGAAGTACAATATGCTAAGTCGTATCACCAAAACTTAAGAAATAATGCAAAACTTATGGTAATGGTAAATATACAGTCAAAATTAATTCTATAATATAGTAATGGTGGTATGCAGTTCACTTAAAACTCTAGTTTATAAGTGAAGGAACAAATACAGTAAAAATAACCATAACTACAATAATCTGTTGTCACATAATATAAAAAATATGCAAACTATAATATCAACAACATAACATGCGAGCAGGAGAAGTAAAAGTATAAAGTTTAGGAATTTTATTGAATTTCTTATCAGTTTAAAATAGGGTGTTACAATTTTAAGCTATTTTATATAGTCCTCACAGAAACCACAAAGAAAAAACCTGTGGTAATTACACAAAAGGACATGATAAAGAAGCTAAAGCATACCAATACCAAAAGACACCATATCTTAAAGAGACAGCAGGACCAAAACAATAACAATGGATACACAAAACAACCAGAAAACAATTAACAAAATGGCAATAGCAAGTCCATATATATCAATAACAACTTTATACTTAAATAGATTTAATTTTCTGGTCAAAAGACATAGAATGGCAGAATGGATTATAAATAAGATCCAACTACATGCTGCCTACAACAGTCTCACTTTGGCCTTAAAGACTGAAAGCAAAGGGATGGAAAAAGATATTTCCTTGGCAAATTTAAGAAGATTGAAATATAAAAAAAAAGAAACTGGACTTGTATCTTACACCACTCAAAAAATTAACCTGAAATGGATTAAAGACTTAAAAGTAAAACCTGAAGCCATAAAATTCCTAGAAGAAAACAGAAAAAAACTCATTGGAATGGGTCTTGGAAATGATTTTTTGGATATGACACCTGAAGCACAAGCAACAAAATCAGAAATAAATGAGTGAGACCATATCAAACTAAAACACTTCCACACAGCAAAAAAATCAATAAAGTGAAAGCTTAGCCTATGGAATGGGAAAAAATATTTGTAAATCATATATCTGAAAAGTGATTAACATCAAAAACATAAAAAAACTCATATAACTCAATAGTAAATAAACAAATAATGAAATTAAAAATGGGCATAGGACCTGAATAGACATTTCTTCAAAGAAGATATACAAAAGGCCAACAGTAACATATGTAGTCATTAGGAAAATGCAAATTAAAACCAAAATGAGATATTACCTTATGCCTGTTAGAATGGACACCATCAAAAAGACAAGAGATAAAAAATGCTGACATGGTTGTGGAAAAAAGGAACACTTGGGCTCTGTTAGCAGAAATGTATATTGGTATAGCCACTATGAAAAACAGTATGGAGGATCCTCAAAAAATTAAAAATAGAACAACCATATGATCCAAGCAATTCTACTTCTGGGAATATAGGCAAATATAACAAAAACACTAACTCAAAAAGATATCTTCACTTCTATGTTCATAGAAGCATTATTTACAATAACCCAAACAAGGAAACAACCTAAGCTTCCTTCAATGAATGAATGGATAAAGAAGTTTGTGTGTGTGTGTGTGTGTGTGTATATACACACACACAATGGAATATTATTCAACCATAAAAATGAAAAATTCCTACCATTTGCAACCAGATGGAAGGACCCTGAGGGCACTATGCTTAGTGAATTAAGTTAAGACAGAGAGAGACAAATACTGTATATCTCATTCATATGTAGAATTTAAAAACAAAACAAAACAAAACAAAACCAAAACCACAAAAAACCCCCCAAAAAATAGCCCGCCCCAAACTCATAGGAAAAAAATTAGAGTTGTGGTTGCCAGAGGCAAGTAGTGGGGGAAGGAGGAATTGGAGGAAGGTTCTCAAAAGTACAAACTTCAGGTTATAAGATAAATATTTGCGATGCCATGTACATGATGATTATGGCTAACATTGCTGTATGATATATATGAAAGTTGGTAAGAGACTAAACCTGAGTTCTCATTACAAAGAAAAATTTTTTCCTTTATTCTTCCTTTTCTTTTCATTTTATCTATATGAGAATGGATGTTAACTGAACTAATTGTGGTTATCATTCACAATATATGTAAATCAAACTGTTATGCTATATGCCTTAAATTTATTCAGTGATGTATGTCAATAATTCCTCAATAAAACTGGAAAAAAAGATTGAAATTGTTTCTGTGGCCACACTGGTATGAAACTAGAAATTAATAATGCGAGGAAAACTGGAAAATTCATGAATACATGTAAATTAAATAACACTCTCATGAATAACCAATAGAGGAAAAAAAAAAGAAATGAAAGGGAAATAAAAAAAATATCTTGAGACAAATGAAAATAAAAACACAATATGTCAAAACTATGGAATTCAGTAAAAGCAGTTCTAAGAAGGAGGTTGATAGCAATAAATACCTACGTAAGAAATAAGAAAGATCTCAAACAAATAAACTAACTCAATGCTTAAGAAACTAGAAAAAGGAAAAAAAAATCCCTAAGTTAGCAGAAAGAAAAAAATTTAATAAAGATTAAAGTAGACATAATTGAAATAAAGAACAGGAAAAAATAGAAAACATAAACAAAACTACAATGTGATCCTTTGAAAAGATAAAAAAAATTGACAGATCTTTAGCTACACTAACTAGAAAGGGCTCAACTAAAAAAATCATAAATAAAAAAGGAGACATTATGGGGCACCTGGGTGGTGCAGTCAGTTAAGCATCTTGACTCTTGGTTTCAGCTCAGGTCATGATCTCAGGGTTGTGAGATCAAGCCCTGCATCAGGCTCCGCACGGAGTCTGCTTCAGATTCTCTCTGCCTCACCCTCTGCTCCTTCCCACTGCACTCTCTCTCTCTAAAATAAATAAATCTTGAAAAAAAAGGAGACATTACAACTGATACCACAGAAATACAATGGATCACAAGAGGCTACTATGAAAAACTATACAGCAATGAATTGAACAACTTAGAATAAATGGAAAAATTCTTAGAAAAGTATAATTACCAAAACTGAATAAGGAAGGAATAGAAAATCTGAATAGACCAATTATTAGTAAGAAGATTGAACCAGTAATTAAGAATCTCCCAATGAAGAAAAGCACAGGACCAGATGGTTTCACTGGTGAATTTTATAACACTTAAGGATTTAACACCAATCCTTCTCAAAAAAATCAAAGAGGAGGAAAGCAAACATTACTCGGATACCAAAGCCAGAAAAGGACACCACCAGAAAACTACAGGCTAATATCCTTGATGTATATAGATGCAAAAATTATCAAAAACAAACAAACAAATAAAACCCAAACAAACTAGCAAACCAAATTCAGCAGGACATTTAAAAAAATCATTCACCATGAAATGACGTGGGATTTATCCTTGGGATGCAAGGATGGATCAACATTCACAAAATCAATATGATACTTCACACTAATAGAGTAAAAGAAAAAAAATCATATGAGCATCTCAGTAGATGCAGAAAAAGCATTTGGCAAAATCCAACATTGATTTATGATGAAAGCTTCTTTTAAGATTTATTTATTTGAGAGGGAGAGAGAGAGCACAAACACAAATGGGAGGGACAGAGGGAGAGGAGAAAGAATCCCAAGCAGACTCCAGGCTGAGTGCAGAGCCCAACGTGGGGCTCGATCCCATGACACCAAGATCATGACCTGAGCAGAAACTGAGTCAGATGCTTAACTGACTGTGCCACCTAGTCGCCCCTGATTCATGATGAAAACTCTTTTTTTTTTTTAAGATTTTATTTATTTATTTGACAGAGAGTGACACAGCAAGAGAGGGAACACAAGCAGGGGGAGTGGGAGAGGAAGAAGCAGGCTTCCTGCCGAGCAGGGAGCCCAATGCGGGGCTCGATCCCAGGACCCTGGGATCATGACCTGAGCTGAAGGCAGATGCTTAACAACTGAGCCACCCAGGGGCCCCAGTGATGAAAACTTTTTTTTTTTTTTGAAAACTGTTAACAAATTACATATAGAGGGAATGTATCTCAACATAACAAAAACCATATATGACAAGCCCACAGCTAACATCATACTCAATGGTGAAAGGTTGAAAACTTTTCCTCAAAGATCAGTAACAAGACAAAGATGCCCACTCTCACCACTGCTATTTAACATGGTGGAGGTCCTAGCCAGAGCAATCTGGCAAGAAAAGTAAAATGCTTCGCAATTAGAACTGAAGAAGTAAAATTGTCTCTATTTGCAGGTGATATATTTTATATATATATATAATCCTAAAGATCCTACCAAAAAACCAGATCTAAATGAATTAAGCAAATTTGCAGGATACAAAATTAAATAAAAATCAGTAGCATTTCTATACACTAACAATAAATTATCTAAGAAATAAAGAAATTGATCCTACTTACATAAAAAACAAAATACTTGAGATAAACTTAACCAAGGAGGTGAAAGATCTCTATACTGAGAACTGTAAGACATTGACAAAAGAAAAAAGATACAAATAAAAAGTTATCCCATGTCCATGGATTGGAAGAATATTGTTAAAATGTCCATACTATGAAAAGCCACCTATATTCAATGAAATCCCAATCTAGATTCACATGGCATTTTATAAAAAGTAGAAAATAATCCTAAAATTTATGTGACCACAAAAGACCTAAATAGCCAAAGCAATTCCAAGAAAGAAAAACAAAGCAGGAGGCATCACACTTTCTGATTTTAAGCTATATTATAAAACTATAGTAATCAAAACAGTAAGGTGCTGGCACAAAAACAAATATATAGATCAATGGAATGCACAGACTAAAAGTGCCACAATGGAAATAGATATTCCGTGCAAATGGAAACTAAAAGAAAGCTGAGGTAGTTTTACTTATTTCAGACAAAATAGACTTTAGGAGAAAGTAATAACAGAAAAGGTCATTATAAAATTGAAAATTGATTCTGAGAAAATAGAAGTGAACTCCCCCACAGTTACCTGCTGATAAGTGGTAGAGCCAGTATCTGAATTGAAATCTCTCTGACGCCAGTGCCTGGACTTGTTCTATCGTACCATGCTGTACCTTGACTCTTGCCTCACCTGGGCTATAGCAACAATCTCCTCACTGGTATTCTTATCTCTTATATTTTTTTCCCAACCTATTCCCCAGACTCCAGCAAGCTGAACTTCCTAAAATACTGCATTATTTACCTTGATTCAATGTTAGTTGGTTTCTCTTTAGTAACAAGGGTCAAAACTGTTTGACATTTAATGGTGGCAAGAATCAATTTATGTGACCTTAGGTATATCATCTTCTCTCTTGTAAACTGATCTAAGTCAATTTGCTTAATTGCATCATATTAATTCCTAATAGTATCAATCATACTATATTAATAAATATTTATTTAAAAATAAGGTCATTATTATCCCTGATGAACATAGATGCAAAAGTCCTCAACAAAATATTAGCAAACTGCATTCAAAAATACATTAAAAATGTCATTCACCCTGATCAAAAGGGGATTATTCTGGGGATGCCAGAATGGTTCAATATTTGCAAATCAATCAACATGATACACCATATTAACAAAAGATAAAAATCATATTATCATTTCAATAGGTACAGAAAAAGCCTTTGATGAATTCATAACCAATTTATGATAAAAACTCTCAACAAACTGGGTTTAGAAGGAACATACTTCAATGTAACATATGTAAAAAAGCCACAGCTAACATCATACTCATTGGTGAAAAACTGAGAGCTTTCCCTCTAATATCAGGAACAAGAAAATAATACCCAGTCTTGCTACTTTTATTCAACATAGTATTAGAAGTCCTAGCCACATCAATCAGACAAGAAAAAGAAATATGAAGGTGTCCAAATTGGTAAGAAAGATGTTAAACTGTCACTATTCACAGATGACATGGTACTATACATAGAAAACCCTAAAGAGTCCACCAAAAAAACTACTAGGAGCAATAAATTCAGCAAAGTTGCAGGATAAAAAATCAGTACACAGAAATTAGTTGTTTTTCTTTACACTAATAATGAAATGCAGTTATTTTGGTACAACTGTACCAAAAAGAATAAAATACCTAGGAATAAACTTAGCAAAGATGAGACCTGTCCTCTGAAAACTCTAAAACACCAGTGAAAGAAATTAAAGATGACACAAACAAATGGAAAGACATTCCATGCTCTAGGATTGAAAGAATTAATATCAAAATGTCCATACTGGGGCCCCTGGGTGGCTCAGTCAGTTAAGTGTCTGACTCTTGATTTCAGCTCAGGTCATGATCTCAGAATTGGAAGATCAAGCATGCATTGGGATCCATGCTCAGCAGGGAGTTTGCTTCTCTCCTTCTCTCTCCCTCTGCCCTTCCCCCTA
The DNA here is from genome assembly GCF_964656455.1 of Halichoerus grypus. Classification (NCBI taxonomy): domain Eukaryota; kingdom Metazoa; phylum Chordata; class Mammalia; order Carnivora; family Phocidae; genus Halichoerus; species Halichoerus grypus. Next base: position 147,668,252 of record NC_135715.1, read on the forward strand.
GTCATGTGCAAGCTCTCTCTCTCTAAAATAATAAATAAATAAATAAATCTTTAAAAAAATGTCCATACTACCCAAAGCAATCTAAAGAGTCAATGCAATTTCTATCAAATTACCAACACTTTTCACGGAACTAGAACAAATAATCTTACAATTTGCATGAAATCACAAAAGACTCCAAATAGCCAAAGCAATCTTGAGACAGAAAAACAAAGCTGGAGGTATCATAATTAGAGATTTGAAGATATATACAAAGTTGTAGTAATCAAAACAGTAAAATACTGGCACAAAAATAGACATAGATCTGTGGAATAGAATAGAGAGCCCAGAAATAAACCTAAATTTACATGGTCAATCTATGACAAAGAAGGCAAGAAAATGCAATAGGGAAAAGACAGTCTCTTCAACAAACAGGTGTTGGGAAAACTGGATATCTACACGCTAAAGAATAAAACTGGACCACTTTCTTATGCCATATACAAAAATAAATTCAAAATGGATTCAAGACTTAAATGTGAGATGTGAAACCATAAAAACCCCAGGAGAAAATATAGGCAGTAATTTCTTTGACTTTGACCTTAGCAACATTTTTCTAGATATCTCCTCTCTGGCAATGGAAACAAAAGCAAAAATAAAATATTGGGACTACACCAAAATTAAAAGCTTTTGCACAGTGAAGAAAACCATCAACAAAACCAAAAGGCAACCTACCAAATGGGAGAAGATATTTGCAAATAATATAACCAATGAGGGGTTAACATCCAAGATATATAAAGTACTTATCTAACTCAACACCAAAACAAAAACAAAACACCAACAACCCAAAAAACCAACAACGAAATAATTGGAATAATTAAAAAACGGGCAGAAGACCTGAACAGACATTTCTTCAAAGACATACAGACGGTTGACGCACATGAAAAGAGGCTCAACATCGCTAATCATCAGGGAAATGCAAATCAAAACCACAATGAGATATCACTTCACACCTGTCAGAATGGCTAAAATCAAGAAGACAAAAAACAAGTGTTGGTGAAGATGTGGAGGAAAAGGAACCCTCAGGCACTTTTGGTGGGAATGTAAATTGCTATAACCACTGTGGAAAATAATGATCCAATAATTCCACTATTGGGTATTTACCCAAGGAAAATGAAAATACTAACTCGAAAGGATATATGCACCCTTATGTTTACTGCAGCATTATTTGCAATAGCCAAAACATGGAAGCAAATTTAGTGTCCACCAACAGATGAATGGATAAGGAAATGTGGTATATATATACAATGGAACATACACAACCATAAAAAGGGATGAGATCATACCATTTGAGACAACATGGATGGACCTAGAGGGTATTATGATCAATGAAATAAGTCAGATTGAGAAAGACAAATACCATGTGATTCCGCTCATAAATGGAAATCTAAAAAAATGAATAAACAAAAAGCAGAATTAGAACTGTAAATACAGAGAACAAACTGATAGTTGCCAGAAGGAAGATTGGTGGGGGTTGGGTGAAATGGATGAAGAGAAAAGGGAGATATGGGCCTCTAGGTATGGAATGAGTAAGTCACGGGAATAAAAAGCAGAGCATAAGGAATACAGTCCATGATACTGTAATAGCGATGTAATGGGACAGATGGTAGCTATACTTGTGGTGAATGTAGCATCATGTATAAACTTGTCAAATCACTAAGTTGTATACCTGAAACTAACGTAACATTGTGTGTCAACTATGCTAAAAAAAAGAAAAGAAAAAAAAGACAAGAAATAACAAGCATTGGTGAGGATATATAGAAAAGGGAACACTTGTAAACTGTTGGTAGAATTGTAAATTGGTGTAGCCAGTATGGAAGACAGTATGGAGGTTCCTCAAGAATAACATATAGTGACTATACTTGATAACACTGTCTTATATAATTTAAATTTGCTGAAAGAGTAGAACCTAAATATATGTATATCTATATTTTAGGTGGAATCCTTTCACAATGTATACATATATAAAATCATCATGATGAACATATTAAATTACAATTTTATTTAATTATGCCTCAATAAAAGTGAAAAAAGTTCATCTTTAGTACATTGTGTGAAGAACCACTAGGAATTGTGATAGCTAAATTCTCATATAGAACATTAAAGATATATTCTTTCATATTCTTTTGGTCATTTTTTTCTCTAGAAAATATTCTTTTTCATTAAATTATGTAATAGTCTCTCATTAAATTCTGTGACTCTCTGGTTTCTAGGAAATAGGGTACTGTCATTTTGATATCATCCTTTGAAATAATGAAGGCATTTGGGAAGCTAGGGAATACATGTAGATATGATGTATTTCAGATTTAATTTTAAAATACTTTTAACATCATATAAAATACTAATTATTCAGAAGGAATTTGGGTGAATTTTATCCTGGTAACAATATAAAGTAACATATTTTAAAGCTTCCTATTGTCAAAACAATCAATTGAAAGTTAAAAATATTACATTTGAGAATTATCATTATCATATTCTTGTTTTATATTTTTGTACACAATTTCTTAGCCCTCTACAGTCTACAGTAAAATTAGGAACTGGAATTTTTAAAATTATATCTCTGAGAGAAAATTTTTATTTTATTTATTTTTTTTAAAGATTTTATTTATTTATTTGACAGAGAGAGACACAGTAAGAGAGGGAACACAAGCAGGGAGAGTGGGAGAGGGAGAAGCAGTCTTCCCACGGAGCAGGGAGCCGGTTACGGGGCTTGATCCGAGGACCCTGGGATCATGACCTGAGCCAAAGGCAGACGCTTAATGACTGAGCCACCCAGGCGCCCCTGAGAGAAGATTTTTATAAACAAAATAATGTAAATCAGTGCTGGTACCATATTTTAATTTCAAAATCTATGCCATATTTAACATGGTTTCATTATTTTATTTTATTTAGACTTACTTATTTGAGAGAGAGCAAGCTAGCATGCGGAGGGGGTGGGGCAGAAGGAGAGGGAGAGAGAGTTTCAAGCAGACTCCATGCTGAGCTTGGAGCCCCACCTGGGGCTTGACCCCACCACCCTGAGATCATGACCCTAAGATCACCATCTGAGCCAAAACCAGGAATTGGCGCTCAACCTACTGTGCCAGCCAGGTGTCCCTCATATGTTATTTTAAACTATATAATTAGTACTTCAAAATTTATTGAAATAATCAGGATCAAAGTATTTTAATAATTTTGATTTTTCTTCAAAATAACTTATTTTTAAAAATTTTACAACTGAAAACCATGACCATTAGATTCTTATTCTTTCTTCTGTAATGAACATCTAGAATTTTAGCATTTAATATATGTGCTGCTGAAGCAAACACTAGAATTTTAGCATTTCAGAGTCATTAATTATCCATAATAATGAAAAACTAGTAAGGAGGAAACTGCTATTTTTATTTTAAGTAATCAGTGACATAGGTGTGTGAAACTTTGGAAAATTAACTTTAGCATATTTTAGTGGTTTTATAAAGTGTAAAAGGGATCTATTTAATTATTTCTAGCTTGCACATATTTCTTCTAAAGTTTTAGCTTATATAATGTTTTTTTTTTTTTTTTTAAGTAATTTCTACACCCAACGTGGGGCTTGAACTCACAACCCCAAGATCAAGAGTTGCACGCTCTGCTGACTGAGCCAGGCAGGTGCCCTGATGGCATTTTTTGAAAGAGGAATTTTTGTCACTATACCTTAATAGTCTTATCCAGATACTATTGAAATATCACTGAAATATACTTCTGGTCCATTGTTGACATTTTTAAAATAAAAGCAACTACTTAAAATATTGCTACCTTACTCCTTTGTACTGTAAGAATAATATACCAGCATATTACTACTAAATTAAAGTTGCATCTGAAGCACAATTTGATCTTTAGTGTTATATCTTCTAGTCCTTTCTCTCAGGATTTCAAATATTTGAACAAGTATACATGTGACAAATGTGTTTCAGTATGGAACAGATGGTCACAAAACAGTACAATTTATTCACATGCTGAAATCCAACTTTCAAACACTAGAGCCTCTCCAGTGATTTAAGCTTCTATGATATGCCAAATTGTCTTATACAAATCAATGTTTCCTATTCAGACTTGAAAAATGCTCCCTCTGCTCCAAAGAGATCATTCACTCATTCAACCATAATGACATTTTAACTTAAAGAAAATTGGTCATCCTCTTCAAAGAACATGTTAAAAGTAGAACTTGTTTCACAGTAGACATCACTTAGAAAACAGTTCCATCAATTTTTAATCTTCTAATTGCTTTTGGAAATGTTCCTGCAAATGTGTACCTTTGAATATTTCATTATAATGGCTTCTTTGAATAAAAATATTTATTACCATATACACAAGAAACACATTATATATGTAGTAATTAATCATGATAATATTCATGAAGGTGTTTGCTCAGTACAATACTAATTCTACAACTATACTTCACTGTTAAGAAAGATATTCTGCCTTTACAAGCTCCAGAAAACATTCTCTAGCCAGAATCAGAAAAAGATTTATTTAAAATGGGATAATATTCCCTCAATTAAAAGCTGAGAGAGACTCAGAGAAAGAGGCTGAGAAAGAATATCACTGTGTTCTAGTGTCAGACTAGGAGCAAGAAAATGTGAATTTTTGTTTTTGCTTTGGCTTCTCACCTTGGGTGAGACATTAAAACCCTTTAAACTTTATTTTCCTCATTAAAATAAACCCTAGGGGGATACCTGGGTGGCTCAGTAAGTTGAACGCCTGCCTTCGGTTTGGGTCATGATCCTAGGATCCTGGGATTGAGTCCCACATCGGGCTCCTTGCTCAGCAAGGAGCCTGCTTCTCTCTCTGCCTGCCGCTCCCCCTGCTTGTGCACGTGCGCCCTCTCTCTCTGACCAACCAACCAACTAACCAACCAACCAACCCACCCCAGGATCTCCAAAAATTCATTCAGCTCTTCCACTCTGTGATTGTACTGCAGGGCTAGGGGAGATTAAGAGATACAGAAAAGGGTTTGAGCCAACTGCCAGCCTCCTTTCACCCAAGTCTCCCACCATGTCCCCCAACCCTCACCTGGCCCTGGGTTCTGGGTTACTTTTCCCACCAGTGCACAGCCCCACTGCCCAACAGCCTTCTGTTGATTTAGACTCCTGCTGCCTCCTTATATGCCTTTGTTGCCATGACACCTGGCAACACGATTGGGCATCATATATTTGCCACTGAGAAATTGAGTGTAAGGAGCATCCTGTGCTGAAGGTCACATCCACCTGTGAGTCTCTCCACCCGGGGCCACAACCAAGCAGCAACTAAAACTTTGAAATAACTTGTTCACTCTGCCTTAAATTTCCATTTGTTGGTCACTTCTCAAGTGAAGTCCCATCTTCTTTATTCTCACCTTTATCGCTATAATACTTTGTGTTTCCTTTCTTCCCTAATAGCTCACTCCCCTTCCCATCCAAACTCCTGAATTTTTTTTTCTCTGGACTTCTGATTCCACTACCATGAGCTCCCTACACCTGTGATCTTTCCATAAAATGTTTCAGTCCTTCCCACCTTTCCTCCCCTCTTGCCTTAGCCTGTATTCCTTCTAAGGACTTTACTGCAGCCCTGTCAGAAAAGCATATTTATTTTTTCATACTGTCCTTGCATCAGGATCAGGGGGTGGGGTCAATTTCTCTGTACTCCTTGACGTTTTCAGATCATAGCTCCAGACTTTCTTATAAAAATGTCAGTTCCCTTCAGGGTTTACCATTTCTTGATTCCTCTCCTTTTCTACCCCCTCCTCTGTAGACCTTCTAGACACATTCAGCCGAGGATTTTTGGCAATAGATTTACAAACTTTCTTCCTTCCCTAACTTCTCTTATGAGGAAGGATATTAATGTCTATGAGGCTGATTCAGTTATTGCCATTGGTTCTCATTTTCCTTCATGTTTTCATTCTTGCAGGCTTCTCTCTGCCACATCTACCAACCTATGGCCATACTTGGAACCTGCTCCCTTCTGAAATCTCTTCTTCAGGCATTACTTTCTCAGACCCAAACTTCCTATTTTTTTGCAGCATGCCTGCCTAGTACTCCTGTTTGACCAATCTTAGTCTTCCAATTCATTTACTCATTTATCTTGCCTTAGAGTCAGCCTTTTCCTATAATCTCTTCTAATTTGTTCAGATTTTGAGTCTATCTCTTCTTCGATCTCTCCCTTGTTGAGGCCCCAAACTTGCTTGCTTATTTTCCTTTAATTATAACTACCTACCAAAGCTGCAACCATGATGAATTCAAGGCTCCATCTTCTCTACAGTGGCACATAGATTGTGTTGTGCAGCTAAACATCATCCAAATGAGTCAGATTGGTAACATTATATAAATTCATAGCTAGCAAACTTAAAAGGACCTTAAAATTGCCTGAAATGCTATTATGCTTCACCAGTCAGTTCACTTTCCATTTCTCTCAAGAAAATAGTTTCTTTAATCCTTTTCCAATGACCTCAAACATATTTCTTCTTTACTCATTCTTTGCTGATTTAGACTACAATTTCATTACCTCTTGCATCTAAATCTATAATATATACCCCCCTTCTGTTATAGTGGATAAGTCCCTGCATCCTACTATAGGGTATCCTGACACTTATGCTCTAGATCCTTCTGTTATTAACAATTATCACACATACCAGCTGTATCTGTCTGATATCACTTATCATACACACCAGCTATATTTTTAATGACATTTAAATAGGTTCAAGTCTCAGCTTAAAAAAAAAAAACCAAAACAGTGAACAAACATCTTCCAGTTACTTTTGTCTCTTCTTTCATTTATAATCTCTTGTCCTGAGTTATATATATATACTGTTTCCTTGTCCTCACCTGTCATTTTCTCTTCAACCCAATCCAACCTAGACTTGGCTCCCACCACTCCACTAAATTCTCCTAGCTAAAGTCACTAATATTCTCCTTATTGCTAAAGCAAAATTGCATTCTTCAGTCTTGATCTTACCTGACCAACTGCTACTAATTTACTACATTTTCTTGCTTTGTTTTTCTAACACCACATATTTTTTTTTGTTTTGCCTCCCTCCTATGTGGCCACTTGTCTTCATAATTCAGTAGTTCAACCAATATTACAGAACAACCATGTTTGTCAAGCACTGTATGTTATGTGTACAACAGTGAATAAGACAACAAGGTCCTTGCCCCCAAATATATTATATTTTAATGGGGGGGATTAAGTAATTTTATATAGTCTTCAAAAATAGTAGAAATAGTAGAAATTTGTAGTACTTATAAGTTTCTTGAAATCAGTGAAATTATTCTAAATGTGGCATAACTTACAGCATTATAAGTATATTTAATTTATATTTCATGTATAAGAAATACCTTTAAGGAAGTAAAGTAAAAAAGACAACTACCATCTGGATTTTCCTATAGGTTTGTGGTGAATATTAATGCAAGAAAACGCAAAAAATATTCAAGGTCCTGGAAAGAATCCTTCCATGTTACATGTTATCAAGTGGAATGTTTAAAAACAGTGGCTCAAGACAAGGAAAATCTATTTCCTTAATTTAAGTAAAAACAAATAATTTAGTCAGTATGAAATAAAATTTCTAAAAATTATTCATAATTAACAACATCCTGAACATACTCATCAAAACACCTAATGCTTTAAGTCTTATAGAGAATGGGGTCATTTCTTTTAAGAGTAGTTAATCATTCACAGACAAGTAGACAAAATGACAACAAAGAATTCTATATACATTTGTCAGGAGTATACAGTGTTTATGTTCTACAAATAAAACATTTTTATGTTCAATATTCAAATATTTTCTGATGTTAATAAAAAATACATCTTCATAACTGAACTCCTTCCAATATTAAAGATAGCTCAGGATTTTTTGTATTTAAAGGATGAGATTCAGGCTTTCTTGACAGATTACTACATTTTTGTCTAATTTTTCCCATACAATTATTATATCTTTTAGACAAACTAATTTTAGTTGTACCCCAATTGACAATAAGATTTAAATCTTCTGGAAGTAAAGTATTTGATCTCTTCTTGTTTTCTCTTATTCTAGTACCAGAAGTCTTCTTTTGATTGTGGTTAATATGTTTACAGTCTTTGGCCATCTTCTGACTTTGACCAGTGTGGTATTTTTCACTGATACATGGGCTTTCCATTCCAGTGAGACATATAATATTCTTGTGAGCAATAGAAGGAAGAAATGTTTGAGATGACATTTTTCCAAAGGATCCAGTTGGTAAATCTTGAAGATACCTGGGGAAATGTTGGCTAATTTTATATTCATAGATTAATTTTCTTGAGTTTGAATCATCTAACTTGATAGAGAATAGATCATCTATTGTTATATTCTGATAGGTATCTGTTGGACTTTCAGGTGTATTCAACTTTTCAGAATTATGTTGAGGTATGCTAGGTAAAATTCCAACTCTATTTTGTTTTAAGACTAATCCAGTACCAGGAATAAAAAGTTCTGGTTCTTCCTGTTTTGACAGATGAGTGATGTTTGTGTTTGAAATGGATTGATGTGTGTGTCCATTTACTGCCGTATCTTTCCAGATTAAAGGGTTATATATAACTTGTCCATCAATAGGGCATGAATTGCACTTGTAGAATAACCAACTGTCAATACATTTCCTATGAAACTTAAAAAAAAGGTTATAAATTAATCAGAGATATAATTATCTTGTTTATAATGTATACATCTATATAAATTTTTCCCAGTTGCATTATTGTGTTACTATTAAAACTATTTAGCAAGAATGGAAGATAATTATAATTTATCAAGTTTTATGGAAATATTTTGAAGATGAAAATGGAATGGGTTATGGACTGATCTCCATTTTCAACATTAAAATGGAAAGGCTTCTATGGATATCATTTTTGTAATCTTGTTAAATCCCACTACTTATTCAAGCTATTAATTTTACTGTTGCTTTCTAATGAATGAAATTTATTAAATAATAAAAACAGTCATAACCAACTAGAGTTGGAAACGGATCTGATGATGGTAAGGTATAAAATAACAAATCACGTTCTTGGGAAGAAAACAAACAGACTTTTTAAGTAAAGGTGACTCTAAAGCTAAATATTTATTTAAAGTAACTTTATTTCAGAAAAAAACTGGTTACCAACTATATAGTGATTGAACATTAGACTTTAATTCCAGTGAATTCATTTGAAATAATAATTAACTACGTCAAATTAAACATTTCTGTTTCATCCAAAGAATCACAAAAACACATTATTCTATAAGCTTTTTCTTTGTATGGGTAATGAAAGTAGATAAGATAGATAAAATAATCTAACTTGAAGAGCCATTTTATCTTTCCTGGATAGCATATACAGAAATGAGTCCTAATCAATAGAAATCCATCCATAGGGGACAGAGCTGCCTTCGCAATAGTCTCTGCTGCAGCTCTTCTACACATACTGTTCAATATGAACATCTCTGCACATAATACAACTAAAAAGTGAAAGTAGAGACTTAAATTGACGATTCATTTGTAAAAACTGGCCCTATAAAGAAAGTTAAACTAACATGATATGACTTCTACCTTGTGAGTACATGGTAGCAATCTTGTATGTTGACCCAGACGAAATGCCTTCAAACAAAGTCGACACTGATAGCCTGGAGCAAGCAGCTTACTATTCTTTGTAATCAGTGAAAGAGGCAGTGACTTCACCACTTGTTTTGGTGTGTAAACTTGGCTGAATGAGAATGAGCAGAAAGACATTAATGTTTATACGTGATTATAGATCAGGTAGTAATCAGTAGCACAGGTAAATAACCTCCATATAAATAATGTAAATGAATCCAATATTTTTTGAACTGAAGGTAAGAAATCTCATACATTATAAAGTCAAATAAATCAATTATATTGATGCTGAACAAGATGAACCCAATTTCAACATCAACTTCATAAATAACAAAATTTAGTCATTTCAAATAAAAACACTAAACTAAAATTTTTTGATTTGCACTTTTTAATGTCTATGAAATAAGAACAAAATTTTAATGAGAACCATATACTCAAATTATTTCAGTTTAAGCCAACACTTATTCCTTGTGTTTAGAAAAATACAACCTGAATCATGATGCCATCTGGTAGGGTGTAAGGTGCGTGGTAAGCCACATTAAATATTCTAGGCTACTGTGATAAATTGGTAGATGAGAATCTAAGAGGAAACTCATTCTCCCTTGGGGTACATGCTTACTACTTTAGTATTGTTAGACTATGTTAATGTGATTGTAAAAGTACCAACCCCATTTTTGTACCAAAAGTACCAACCAACAAAACTAAGATTAATGTAAATTAACTGCTATGTGATGCCATTAATAACTGAAAAAACAGATAAAACAAATATTAAAAACAAAACTTGGTAAAAGGTTAGACACATTCCTATTATTCAAAAGTCATTCAGAACAAAATTCAAATACAGGACTACCTCGGAGATATTGTGGGCTTGGTTCCAGACCACCACAATAAAGTATCACAATAAAGCAAGTCAAGTGAATTTTTTGGTTTCCTAGTGCAAATAAAAGTTATGTTTACATTATACTGTAGTCTATTAAGTGTGCAATAACATTATGTCTGAAAAAGCAATGTACATACTTTATTTTTTTTTAAAGATTTTATTTATTTGACAGAGAGAGAATACAAGCAGGGGTAGCAGCAGGCAGAGGGAGAGGGAGAAGCAGACTCCCCATGGAGCAGGGAGCCCGATGTGGGGCTCGATCCCAGGACTCTGGGATCATGACCTGAGGCCAAGGCAGTCACTTAACTGACTGAGCCACCCAGGTGCCCCGTAATGTACATACTTTAACTAAAGATGCCTTACTGTTAAAAAATGCTAACATTATTTGAGCTTTCAGTGAGTTGTAATATTTTGCTGGTCTTGCCTCAATGTTAATGACTGCTGACTGATCAGGGTACTGGTTGTTGAAGGCTGGGATGGCTGTAGCAATTTCTTAAAATAAGATAACAATGAAGTTTACCTCATCAGGTAACATTTCCTTTCTGTAGCATGTGATGCTGTTTGATTACATTTTACCCACAGATGAACTTCCTTCAAAATTTGTCAATAGTCTTTTTTTTTTTTAAGATTTATTTACTTATTCCAGAGAGAGAGAGGGAAAGAGAGAGAGTTAGTAAGGTGAGGAGCAGAGGGAGAGAGAGAGAGGGAGAGAGAGAATCTCAAGCAGACTCCCTACTGAGCACAGAGCCCAACACAGGGCTCCATCTCAGGAACCTGAGATCATGACCTGAGCCAAAATCAAGAGTTGAATGCTCCAGCAACTGAGCCACCCACGGATCCCAAAATTTGTCAATACTCTTAAACCCTACAGCTACTTTATCAACTAAGTTTATGTAATATTCTAAATCTTTTGTTGTCATTCCAACAATTTTCACAGCATCTTCACCAGGAGTAGATTCTATCTCAAGATTCTATCACCACTTTCTTTGCTCATTCATAAGAAGCAACTCCTCATCCATTAAAGTTTTATCATGAGATTACAGCAATTCAGTCACATCTTCAGGCTCCACTTCTAATTTTATTTCTCTTGTTATTTCCACCACACCTGCAGTTACTTCCTTCACTGAAATCTTGAACCCCTTAAAGTCATCTGTGAGGATTGGAATCAACTTCTTCACAACTCTAGTTAATGTTAATATTATGACCTCTTCCCATGAATAATGTTCTTAATAGCATCTAGAATGGTGAATTTTTCCCAGAAGGTTTTCAATTTACTTTGCCCAGATCCATCAGAGGAATCACTGTGACAGCTATAGCCTTACAAAATGTATTTCTTTACTTCTGGGGAAGATGGCAGAGTAGGAGTATCCTAGGCTGATCTTATCCCATGTGTACATTTAGATAACACTTACATCAGGTTAAATAACCCAGAAAATGACCTAAAGACTGGCAGAACAGACTTCCAACATCTAAATGAGAGAACAGTCTATACTAAAGAGGGTAAGGAGGGAAGAGATGCAAGTGGGGAGCCAAACGACCTATGAGATTATCTGCAGGAGGAGGGATGCCAACAGTGTGGAGATGGGCGAGGACCAGACCCCAAACTAGGCACTGCAGGCATGGGGGATCTGCACTAGGAAGACAAATCCCCATAACATCTGGCTTTGAAAACAAAAGGGACCTAACTACATGAGTCCTTATAATCAGTAGGGCTTAACAACTGGAACTTTAAAAATCAGTAGGCTTAGTTCTGGGAGAGGCAGAGGGGATAAGAAACTGAGTCTCCACCCTAAAAGGGAGAGCAAAACAAACAGTCGCACTGAGATCAGCATAGAAACAGCAGTTTAAAAAACTGGATATACAGGAAGAAGATGCATTTACTAATCTCTGAGCATGTGCTGGAAAGGCAGGGATCTTTGGGAGACTATTCCAAGAACCAAATAGCTGGTGGACATCATTTCCCTCCCCTACCTCCCAGCTAAATACATAGACATGTGTTGAAACTGGTACAGCATCAACACTCTTCACCTACCTTGCTAACAGCAGCACCCTGCCCCTGTGTTCTCTGGGGATTCACCTCCTCCAACAAGCCCTTGGCAAGAGTTCATCCAAAGAGGGACCACAAGCCTGGCAGGGTATAAGCAGCCCTGATAGGGGATGGCACCACTCCAAAGTGACTCCTGCCCCAGGGAGAGGAGAAAGTAACCATACACACCAGTTTTACTGGGCCCCAGCAGTGGGCTGGGGCAGACCTGTGGTCTGACTGCAGGCCATGCCCAACAACAAAAGCCTCCCAGGAGATAAAAACGGGGAAAATACCGTGCAGTTCAGTGCTATGCAATTCTGGCAAAAGCCTGGTCTCACTCAACTCAAGCCCAAGGAAGCCCCAGACTAGCCCACTAATAATATAGGAACAAACCCTACCCACAACAGACAGACCACTGGACTGAAAACAAGTGCAACTCAGCCACAACATAGGGTACATGCAATCACATAGGAGATAGCCCTGAAGTGCCAGGTTGTGGTGAACATGGGACATCGCACTACAGGGAACCACAGGACCTCTTTTTCATAAGGCCACTACTTTCAATATAGGAGATGTAACTGACTTTCTTAACACTTAGAAACAGACACATAGAGTTAGACAAAATGAGGAGATAAAAGAATATGCCCCAAATGAAAGAACAGAAAATCATAGCAAGAGAGCTAAATGAAATGGAGATTAGTAATATGCCTGATAGATAATTTAAAGTAATGGTCATAAAGATACCACTGGACTTGAGAAAAGAGTGAAGGACTTCAGTGAGAACTGTCAACAAAGAGATAGAAAGCATAAAAAAGAACCAATAGAGATGAAGAGTTCAATAACTGAAATTAAAAATACACTGGAGCGAATAAATTGACTAGAGAAAGCAGAAGAATAGGTCAGTGATCCAGAGGACAGAGTAATAGAAAGCAATCAAGCTGAACAGGAGAAAGAAAAATAATAATAAAAAATGAAAATAGACAAAGGGAACTCAGTGACACCATCAATTGTAATAACATTCACCTTATAGGGATCTCAAAAGGAGAAGAGAGAGAACAAAAGGCAGAAAATTTATTTGAAGAAATAATAGCTGAAAACTTCCTGAATCTGGGGGAGGAAACAGAAAACTAGATCCAGGAGGCACAGAGAATCCCCAACAAAATCAACCGAAGGAGGTCCACATCAAGACACATAGTAATTAAAGTAGCAAAAAGTAGTGATAAAGAGAAATAATTTTAAAAGCAGCAAGAGAAAAGAAAGAATATAAAGGAATCCCCATAAGGCTATGAGCTAATTTTTCAGCAGAAACTTTGCAGGCCAGAGTAAGTGGCATAATATATTCAAAGTGGTAAAAGAAAAAAATCTGCAGCCAAGAATACTCTATCCAGCAAGGTATCATCCAGAATAGGAGAGATAAAGAATTTTCCAGATAAACAAAAGTTAAAAGAATTCATCACCACTAAACTAGACCTATATGAAATGTTAAAGGGGACTCCTTGAGTAGAAAGGAAAGGCCATAAGCAGGAGTAAGAAAAGTAGGAAGCACAAATGCAGTAAATTTAAGTATATCTATAAATATCAGCCAAGGAATTCACAAAATAAAAGGATGCAAATTATGACACTATACCCCTAAAATGTGGAAGGGAGAGAAGTAAAAATTTAGTGCATTGAGAATGGGTTGAAACTTAAGTGACCACCAACTTAATATAGACTGCTATATGCATAAGATGTTATATATAAATTTAATGGTAACCACAAATCAAAAATTGGTAATAGATATGCAAACCATAAAGAGAATCGAATCCAAGTATATCACTAAAAAAAGCCAGCAAACCGTGAGAGGAGAGAGCAAGATTACAAACGAACAGAGAAGAACTACAAAAACAAACATAAAACAAGTTAAAAAATGGCAATACATACCTTCAATAATTACTTTGGACACAATGCTCCAATCAAAAGACATAGGGTGATGGAATGGATAATAAAGCAAGAACTATATGCTGCCTACAAGAGATTCATTTCAGACCTAAAGACACATGCAGATTGAAAGTGAAGGGATGGAAAAGTATTTATCATGCAAATGTAAGTGAAAATAAAGCCAGAATAGTAACACTTATATCAGACAAAATAGACTTTAAAACAAAGACTGTGATAAGAGACAAAGGACACTATATAATCATAAAGGGAAAAATCCAACAAGAATATATAACAATTATAAATATTTATGCACCCAACATGGGAGCAACCAAATGCATAGGGCAGCTAATAACAAACATAAAGGAAATAATTGGTAGTAATACAATAATATTAGGGGACTTTAACACCTCACTTACATCAATGGATAGATCATCCAAACAGAAAATCAACAAGGAAACAGTAGCTTTGAATAACACATTGGGTCAGATGGATCTAACAGATATATTCAGAACATTTCATTCTAAAACAGCAGAACACACATTCTTTCCAAGCACATATGGAACATTCTTCAGAACAGATCACAAATTAGGCCACAAAACAGATCTCAACAAATTAAAAAAGATTGAAGTCTACCGTGCATCTTTTCTGACCACAACACTATGAAACTAGAAATCAACCACAGAAAAAATCTGGAAAAAACACAAATACATGGAGGTTAAATAATATGCTATTAAACAAGGAATCAGTTACCCAAGAAGTCAAAGAGGAAATTAAAAAAATACATGGAGAAAAATGAAAACACAATGGTCCAAAATCTTTGGGATGCAGCAAAAGCTGTTCCAAAAGGGAAGGTTGTAGCAATACAGGCCTACCTCAAGAAACAAGAAACATCTCAAATAAACAACCTAACATTATATCTAAAGAAGCTAGAAAAAGAAGAACAGATAAAATCCCAAACCTGGAGAAGGAAATAAATAATAAAGATCAGAACAGACATGAGCAAAATAGAAGCTAAAGAAACAACAGAACAGATCAATAAACTAGGAGCTCGTTCTTTGAAAAGATCAACAAAATCAATAAACTTAGCTGGACTCATAAAAAAAAAAGACTCTAAATCAGAAATGATAGAGGAGAAATAACAACCAACACCACAGAAATACAAAAAATTATAAGAGAATATTATGAAAAATTGTATGCCAACAAATTGGACAACCTAAGAAGTGGATAAATTTGTAGAAACATATAACATCCCATAACTAAATCAGGAAGAAATAGAAAATTTGAACAGACCAATTGCTAGCAATGAAATTGAATTAGTAATAAAAAAAAAAAACTACACAAAAACAAAAGTCCAGGACAGCATGGCTTCACAGGTGAATTTTACCAAACATTTAAAGAAGAGTTAACATCTATTCTTCTCAAAATATTCCAAAAGATAGAAGAGGAAGGAAAGCTCCCAGATTCATTCTACAAGGCCAGCATTACCATGATACCAAAACCGGACAGTGTCACTACAAAAAAACACTACAGGCCAATATCCCTGATGAATATAGATGCAAAAGTTCTCAACAAAATATTAGCAAACCACATGCAACAATACATTACAAAGATTATTCACCATGCTCAGGTAGGATTTATTCCTGGGATGCAAGAATGGTTTAATATTTGCAAGTCAATCAACATCATATACCACATCAACAAAATGAAGGATAAAAATCATATGATCATTTCAATATATACAGAAAAAGCATTTGACAAAGTATAACATCCATTTATAATAAAAGCTCTCAACAAAGTAGGTTTAGAGGAAACGTATCTCAACATAATAAAGGTCATATATGAAAAACTCACACCTAACATCAAACTCACTGGTGAAAAACTGTGACCTTTTCCCCAGGAACAAGACAAGGATGTTCCCTCTTGGGGCGCCTGGGTTGCTCAGATGGTTACGTGTCTGCCTTTGGCTCAGGTCATGATCTCCGGGTCCTGGGATCGAGCCATGTCAGGCTCCCTGTTCAGCAGGGGAGTCTGCTTCTCCCTCTCCCTCTGCCTCTCTCCCCACTCATGTTCTCTCTCTCTCTTAAATGAAAAATAATAAAAAAGTATGTTCACTCTCATTACTTTTATTCAACAAAGTACTGACAGTCCTAGCTACAGCAATCAAATAAGAAAAACAAATAAAAGGCATCCAAACAGGTAAGGAAGAAATAAAACTTTTGCTATTTGCAGATGACAAGATACTATATGTAGAAAACCCTAGAGTCTCCACCAAAAAACTATTAGAACCAATAAATGAATTCAGTAAGGTCACAGGATACAAAATCATGTAGAAATCTGTTGCATTTCTATACACTAATAATGAAGCAGCAGAAAGAAAATTTAAGAAAAATCCCATTTAAAATTGCACCAAAAATAACAAAATACCTAGGAATAAACTTAATCAGGAGGTGAAAACTATAAAACATTGATGAAAGAAATTGAAGATGACACAACAAATGGAAAGACATTCCATGCTCATGGAAGAACAAATATTGTTAAAATGTCCATACTACCCAAAGCAATCTATAGACTTAATGTATTTTTCTAGATTTTTATAGATATATAAAAATATCAACATCAGTTTTCACAGAATTAGAACAAACAATCCTAAAATTTGAATGGAACCACAAAAGGCCCTGAATAGCCAAAGCAATCTTGAAAAAGAAGCTAGAGGTATCACAATTCCAGATTTCAAGTTGTATTACAAAGCTGTAGTAATCAACACAGTACGGTACTGGCAGAAAATTAGACAATGGAACAGAATAGAAAATCTGGAAATAAACCCACAATTATATGGCCAATTAATCTTCAACAAAGAAGGCAAGAATATGCACTGGAAAAAAGTCTCTTTGATAAATGGTGTCTGGATAACTGGACAGCTATATATATGCAAAAGAATGAAACTGGACCAAACTTTTACACCATATACAAAAGTCAACTCAAAGTGGATTAAAGGCCTAAATGTGAGACCTGAAACCATAAAAATCACAGAAAAGAGCACAGACAGTAATTTCTCAGACATTGGCAGTAACAACATCTTTCTAGATATGTCTCCTCTCTTTTTGAAAAAAAATATTTATTTATTTTAGAGAGAGAGAGAGTGCACAAGTGGGGGGAGGGGGCAGAGGGAGAGAGAGAATCTATAGTGGACTTAGTGCTGAGCATGGAGCCCGATGTGGGGCTCAATTCCATGACTCTGAGATCATGACCTGAGCCAAAATCAAGAGTCCGATGCTTGACCGACTGAGCCACCCAGGTGCCCCTCTAGATATGTGTCTTTGAGGCAAGAGACAAAAAAGCAAAAATAAACTATTAGGATTACATCAAAATAAAAAGCTTCTGCACAGCAAAGTAAACAACCAACAAAACTAAAGACAACCTACTGAATGGAGGAAGAAATTTGCAAATGACATATCTTATAGTTAGTATCGAAAATATGTACAGAACTTTTACAATTCAACATGAATAAAATAATCTAACTAAAAAATGGGCAGGGGGCACCTGGGTGGCTTAGTCGGTTAAGCTTCCAGCTCTTGGTTTTCTGCTCAGGTCATGATCTCAGGGTCATGAGATCCAACTCCGCATCAGGCTCCATGCTCAGTGTGGAGTCCGCTTGGGATTCTTTCCCTCTCCTTTTGCTCCTCCCCCCCTTTCTAAGTAAATAAAATCTTAAAAAAAAAAATTAAAAAAATTAAAAATGGGCAGAAGAAGACATGAATGGACATTTCTCTGAAGAAGACTTACACATGGCCAACAGGCACATGAAAAGATGCTCAACATCACTCATCATCAGAGTAATGCAAATCAAAATCACAATGGGATATCACCTCACACCTGTCAGAATGGCTAAAATGAAAAACACAAGAAATAAGTGTTGGAGAGGATGTGGAGTAAAAGGAACTATCTTGTACTGTTTGTGGGAATGCAAACTGGTGCAGCCCCATTATGGAAGACAGTATGGAGGTTCCTCAAAAAATTAAAAATAGAAATACCCTATGATCCAGTAATCACACTATTAGTTACAGACCCAAAGAATATGAAAGCACTAATTTGAGAGAATATATGCACCCCCATGTTTACTGCAGCATTATTTAAAACAGCCAAATTCTGGAAACAACCCAGTGTCCACTGATAGATGAATGGACAAAGAAAAAGTATACACACACACACACACGCACGTGCACACACACACGCACACACACACACACGCATACTGGAATATTACTCAGCCATAAGAAAGAATGAAATCTTTGTCATTTGCAACAACATGGGATGTAGAGGTTATAATGTTAAGTGAAATAAGCCAGAGAAAAACAAATACCATATGATTTCACTCTTATGTGGAATTTAAGAAACAAAACAAAGAAAAGCAAAGGACAAAGAAAAAAAGGGACAAACCAAAAAACTCTTAACTCTAAAGAACAAAATGGTGGTTACCAGAGGGGAGGTAGGTTGTGGGATGGGTGAAGTAGGTGAAGGGGATTAAGAGTACACTTATCATAATGAGCACTGAATAATGTATAGACTTGTTGAATCACTATATTGTATATCTGACACTAACACAACACTGTATTTAACAGTTAAACTGCATTTAAGTCTTGGAATTAAAATTTTAAAAATTTATTTCTTAAATAATAAGACTTGAAAGTCAAAATTACTCATTAATTCATGGGTTGCCGAATGGATGTTGTGTTAGCAGGCATGAAAACAACATTACAATAGCAATGTCAAAGATCACAGATCACCATAACAAATATAATAACAATCTGAAAAAGTTTGAAATATTGCAAGAATTACCAAAATATGATACAGAGACATGAAGTGAGCAAACGCTGTTGGAAAAATGACACCGAGATACTTGCTTGATATGGGTTATCGCAAACCTCCAGTTTGTAAAAAAAATGCAATATCTGCAAAGTATAATAATGTCAAGTGCAATAAAACAAGGCATGCCTATATTTTGCAGAAAAGTTTATATTTCTTATCACTCTACAGATATACTTCCATCATACTACAACAATTGCTTTTACCTAGGTCATCTAATTGTCGACTAAAAAAACAACTGTGTATTTTTATTACTTAAGGTTGTAACCATACTTTATCTTGAAATTATCTCCTTTTATTTATTCCACTTTCTCTACCTAGAATGCCTTTCTACCCTAATGTTCTTTTGCTTCTACCTATAATATCTTCAAAACCTTTAGTTACACAATTTGTCACTCTAATGGGTTGGTGTGATACCTAGCCAGAACCAGAGGAAATGGAGATGGAGCGCCTTTGCATAGGCTTATTACACACCTGCAAGGTATTTTATGCTCTGCAAGAGCTGTGGTCTACAAAGTGTGTGAAGTGCCCATCGGACATGGGTAAACATCCATTGGGTTGGACAGAAACATGTGTGTGTTTGTGTTAATGAGAACAAGCACAATTTTTATTTGGATAATTCACTGAAATTATTTTTTAAAAATGAATTTTATCTCATCCTTTCAAAATGACCTCTTTTGTATATGTTTTATAGTGTACCCAATATGTTAATAATACACAGCTTATTTAATTTTCTTTAATGAAGAATATGACAAAAAATCTGGAGGTTTACCCACTAATAAACAACCAATCAGTGTTATGACATACAACCAATCTGCTCAGCATTCTTCCTCCATGAGGGTGAAATAGTGGGGGAATGAGGAAGAAAAGACTTCCTTCCCCTGGAGCTCAATCACTTCAAAGCAAATATCAAATCCCCCTGCATTTTTTTAAATAACTTATATCAGTTTTAATTTTACATTTATTTAGACAATCATTTATTTACTGAGGGAACTACGATATCCCTAATAGCTAGTAGAATCTCTGGCGGGATTAATAATAATAGACAACATTATTTGAATATTTGCTGTGTGTATTAACTCATTTTATAGTCACAAAATTCCTATGAGGTTGGCTTTTATAATTATTCACATTTTAAAGATGAAAAAAACATGGCAGAGAGAAGTGAAGTAATTAGCGCAAAAGTCACATGGCCAACTTGTAGTTGTACAAGGATTGGATTCAGGCAGTCTGACTCTAGAGTCTTTCTCTTTGCTTGCATAATAATGTTAACATATGGTTCATATTTACTGAATAAAGGAACTTATAAAACTTAAACTGAAAAATTATTTAAATGTTCCAAGTCATAAAAGAAATGTAAGCTTCACTGAGAATCTCACCCTTGCTTTCCTTGAAAATGTGGCATCTTCTCTTCTATCTCATTTTTAATGTCTACATATTTTGCAATTGCATCTGATCCTTTTTCTAGTGATCTCCATCTTTGATTTCTCTTCTGTAATAGGTAAAAATAGGTGTTACTTTGCAAATCATGGAAATTTTAATTTTGTGGATTAAAATCAGTTGTGTATTAACATGATGTGAATAACAAAGACTCATTTAAAAATACACCTTTTTTAACATTAAAAAATTACAAATTATTAGTGAGTCTAACATACTGTTGCACAGCTACTATAATAACATTACTTTTTAAGGTAAAAACATTAATCAATAATGGTAATTGTGGATGTTTTATCTTATTTTGTGGATGTTTTATCTTGCATAATAAGTAGAAGGTAGCATTATTATTTAGCAACAGGAGACACTTCTAAGTGTACAGTTCAAATGATTGCAACATTTTATTATTGTTGATGTAAGAAATTTTAAAACCATAAGTGGTTGTCAATAAGTTAGATCAATTTGAAACACTGAGTTTTTTTAAGAAATGAATATTCAAGTTTAGTGGCTGTAATTCCTGTACTTAAGATTTATGTATGTTATCACCAGATGTTTGTTATTGTGTTAGTTTTGTAAACTACCAATGTGATAACTGGTTACCTTGTACATTCCTGTGAGAGTTCTCATAAAAATTTGGCCTTAGGTTTTTATTAAAAAACAATCAGCTCTATTACCAAGTGTTATCTATTCTTATTATTCTTAGATTTACTTTACTTAGATTTACAATAGGACAAATACAAACACCATATAAAATTCAAGATGGATATGGTACCTCACGAAATGTAAATGGGTGAGAAAGATGGCAGCAGCTATCAAAACATTCCTGGCATAAGTGGTATTCTATACATTTGGTACACCTAAAAATACAAAAGGCCAAGACATACAAGAAAAAGATTCAATTATTTTGATGGTTTTGGTGAACAATTCCTGCCAAGATTTCCTGGGAACTAGGCAAATAGGACAAAGACCCATATTATCTGATCCGTATTAGCTTCCTACTGCAACTGTAACAAATTATAATAAATTTAGCAGCTTAAACAACACAACTTTATTATTTTATAGTTTTGTAGGATAGAAGTCTGACATGGGTCTCAAGGAACTAAAATCGGTGTCGGCAGGATTGCATTTGTTTCCGGAGGTTCTAGAGGGGATCTGTTGCCATAGTCACATTTCCCTCTGACTCTCTTTTTGCATCCCCTGTCCACTTTTAAGAACCTTTGTGATTACAATGGGTCCAGACAATCAAGAATAATCTCCTTATTTCAAGGTAAAGCATTTAACAATCTTAATTACATCTGCAACCTTAATTTCTCTATGACATGTAACCTAATATATAGGTTCTGAGCATAAGAATGCAGACATATTTGGGAGGACATTATTTTGTCTACCACACATCCCTTTCATGATTTGTTCCCACAATATCTTAGCTTTCATTTATTTCTTTCTCTAAATTCCTATAGGATTTATAGCCTATTAGATATCTATCATTTGATTATCCAGTGTTTTCCAGTTGCTTCATAAAGAATTGTACTTAAGAGAATACTTCTTGAAAACAGGAATTATATTCCCTCTCTTCCCTCACAACATAAATTATTCTCAAAGGACAGTGTAGAGCAGTGGGCAGGGAGCAAAACAGTGGAGAATGCCTGTATTTGGAATAATTCTCCCCAGTGCCAATTTGGCATGCAGATTATTTTGAGCTGAAGTCAATCAAGGCCTAAAGGACTCAGGAAGAGCTTTTTATCTCCCCCTCAACTGCCTAAAGGAATTTAGATAGAGGCCTGGTCCAGAAAGAGAGCTATCACCAAAGATAACTACAAAGAGTATGGGCTAGGTCTGGTAAGCTGGAGGGAGCTCAGCGGGGCCTGTTTGTTCAAATTCCTCTTTGTGTTCCATTGTTTCTTCATGGCATGACAAACATTTGCTCTTCCCATCTTCCCATAGATTGTCTTCTTTCCCTTTGAAGCCCCAGGCCCCTACCCTCTTCTTCTTAGCTGAGGATGGCTTATAAGCCTCAACTGCTAGTCTTTAAACCTCTCATGTCAATGTGAGGCTCCCACATGAACAAATTAAAATTTTTTTTCCTGCTATTAATCTGTCTTATGTCAGTTAAATTAATAGACCAAATAAAAGAACCTAGAAAGGGATAGAAAAATTTTTCCTCCTGTGCAAGAGGTAGTAGGAAGAATCATCCTCAAAGACAGAAAGAGCAGTCAGAAAGCTCAGAGTAATAGAGGAGTGCACTATCATTAACAAAATGCTTAAAAGAAAGATTTGAAATAGTCTACTAAGGCCACACACTAATCATTTGAGGAATAGGCAACAATGAGGACTGAGAATTTTACACCATAGCCAATTCACGTCCTCATCCCCCATAGCTGTTCCTCCCAATCCTCTCTTTCACACGTTATCTTCACTCTTTACTGTTTGGATCCATACCTCTTGAAAACAATGGCTGCTAAAACCAAAGATCAAGTCCTTCCTTTTTCTAGAACTCTATTTAACCAACATTCCTGACACTAGCTGAACACCTGCTAAAACTCTACAAAAATTTTCCCCTTCTTCAATTTACTGGAGACTTCTCAGGCCAGTTATTTTCCAATAAAGACTTTTACTTATAGTGATCCAGTTGATTTTATTCTATGTGACACATAGAGAAAACAGAACTAAAACACTTCAAAGCAGAAAAGTTACCATTTGTTGATGGGAGTGATAAAAAAAGTTTTATGGTTTTATAAGAGGGTTCTAAAAATATATTAATTGGGCTCATCATAATGTATTTCTAGGAAGACTGAAAAAAAGAATCTATTTTCTTAACATACAGTTAAGCTAAAATTTTAGTTAAAACACAAATTTCCCAAGCACAGCAATTAATTGATGTTTTAGTGTGGCAATTCTGGGAAAGTTGGGGATTATTTACAAAAGTAACAAAAACTGTTTTCTCTAACATTTATCTTATTGTTGTTGAGGTATAGGATTAAATAAAAAAAAATATGTACTCATTGCAATTTCGAGTTTGGGAAACTCGATTACATATTCAGTCAATCTAGTCAATATCCCTCTAGCTCAATCCTAGGAGTGTTTGGCAATGATTTCACTGATGGTCCAAAGGAAGTTATAGAAGTTGGGAGGTCTAGAAGTTGAGGGTTCTGAGTTTGGAAACTCATTTAGGCCTGTGTCCTGAGCTCCCAGGATAGGATGCTCCTTCAGACTCTCAATCTAGACTGGAGTACAAAGCCAATATCCTTGTGTAAGTGAAGAAAATAAAACAATCGAATTTTTGAGGTACTGGGCTGACATAAATCACCAGTCTGGAAATCCTAAATAAGCAACCATCACCTAAGGCAAACACACTATATAGAGAAGGAAGAAGTCAGTCTAACTGACCAGTACCCCAATGCTCCAAGTTTCCTAAAGTTAAAAAAAAAAGTTATAATACATGTTTATAATTTTACTGATGACACTTACTTATAACATTTCCCCTCAATTGGAAATTGTTTACAGTTATTACAGGGAATTCCAAGGTGTTTGTCCAGTCGCTCTTTTTCAGCTGCAGTCACAAGTTTGCTAGAGTTTTTGAATTCTTCTAAAATAAGTTTTAATGGTGCAAACTCTTTCCTGCACAGAGGACATTTCAACATGGAAGTGTTTGAAATCATATCCTGATAATTAGCTAGGATCTTCATGCATTTTATATGAATGCTATTGCCACAGCCAAACCTGTTAGAAATAAAATATGAGTTTACCACTTGTATATATCAAAGTTACATATATTTATATAAATAAAACTTCCTGTGCTATCATCTTTATTTCCCATAAAAATAGATTCTGAACTGACTTTCCAGATATAGCTTGATTATACACATAAACACTATCTTATCTACCTGTCTAATCTATCATCTTTAATTTAATACATTAGAATTCTTAACAAATTCTCCCTCATTCCAATGAAATGGTGGTTTAAACAATTTTGCATCATTAGAATATTTTTCTTTTTTTTAAGATTTTATTTTTAAGTAATCTCTACCCAGTGTGGGGCTTAAAACCACAACCCTGAGATCAAGAGTCGCATGTTCCATTGACTGAGCCAGCCAGGTGCCCCAATATTTTTCATTTTAAAAGCGAGAATAAATATAATCTTAACAAAAGGAAAATTATAACAATAATTATTGTTTTTTAAATAAAAAGCATGAGAGCAGGGGTATCACCTCATTTTTCTAGAAATCACACAATATGTGGTTGTACCTGACAAATATCTACTGAGAGAAATAATATTTTGGGAAATAGTAAATAATTTAAAAATATGCAATAGAAGCAGCCATATGAAAAACTACATGGATTAAAATTTTGGCCAATAATCAGGAGTAAGAAAATGAAAAATTCAATAACAAATGGTTGCCCAAATATTCAAGTCCAACTTTACAGGGCCTCAAAGAATAGTATGAATATGACACTCTTAACAAATGTTTGCATATAGGTAAACATTTCAATTACTTAGGTTTAAAGATAGAATTTTGAGACACTGAAAAGAATTTTTATAATATTAAAGTACTACCTTTACTCTCAGAAAATTCTTTGTAACTGGTCTAAGCCATGGCATTTATTCACGTGTATAAAAGAGAAATGTGAAAATTATCCTACTCTAATAACTTAAAGTGGAGAGGGGAAATAAAATGGAGTTAAGTTTTAATTTTCACCCTTTATAATGTAGCCTAGAAATATTTAGAGTAAGAACAGGACCTCTCACAGCAGATATGTTAGGAAACAAAAGGCCAATTAAATATAAACTAAGTAATAGGTAAAGCTTTTTGTTGTTTCTCTATCAACATGTCTCATAACAATCAATTACAAACATATTAAATTACAATTTTTTCATAAGCTTTAAATATCCAAAGAAAAAAACATGTAGAAGCCTGGGAAGATGGCAAAATAGGAGAATCCTGAGCTCACCTTGTCCTGACACAATACTGACATACACACTGACATAATAGCCACATCAGTGCAATTAACTCAGAAACAACCAGAAGACTGACTGGAAGAACAGACTTTTCACAGTTAATCACAGAGCGAGTGCAACATTGAAAAGTGTGAGAGGAGCAGAGATATGGCCAGGAACTACACCCACCGGGAGACTAACCGCAAATGAGAGGGACACCACAAGCATGGAGAAGTGGAAGGATCAGACCCCACACCAGGCACCCAAGGCCCAGGGAACTTGCATTGGGAAGAGGAGTCTCCATAACATTTGGCTTTGAAAACCAAGCCAAGTTAAGTAGGGCTTAACATCACCAGTTTTTATAGTCAGTGGGGCTTAGCTCCAGGAAAGCCAGAGGTTGGAAGGAAACTGAGTCCCCTCCCCACCCTTAAAGAGCCAGCATAACATAACTGAGATGAGATACAGCAAAAAAAGCAGTAGTTTGAAAAACACCTGGGGTATCATGAAGGAGATTTATTTACTAATTTCAGAACATGCCCCAGAGGGGCAAGGATCATTAGGAAACTTCTCCAAGAACTAAAGAGCTAATGGGCACCATTTCTATCCTCCCCCATCCCAGAGGCTAGATAGCTGGATGCTTGCAGGAACCAGCACAAACACTCTCCAACTATTTTGCTCTCACAGTGCTTCCTGCCTCCACATTATGCTGTGGAGCCATGCCAACCAAGTTGTCCCACTTAGCAGGTGTCCCTAGAAAGTAGCTGCTGGCCTAACACACTCTGTAAGCAGTCCTGGCAGGGACCAGCACCACTCCAAAGTGACTCCTACCCTGAGGAGAGGGGAAGATAACTACACACACCAGTGCACCCACAGTCCCTGCAGCCAAACCTTATAGCTGGCAGCTCAGAGATTGCCCTGCCAATCAGTGCAACTGCAGCACTGGCACACAGACTGGGGGCAGGCATGAGGTCTGACTTATGGCCCCATCCACCCATGAAAGCCTCTCAGGGGACAAGGCAGGGAGAGTAGGCTACAGATCAGTGTGATGACAGCCCCAACAGGGATTGGCGGTAGGCATGTGGTCTGGCTTCTGGCTCCATGTACCAATGAAAGCCTCTCAGGTGACAGTACAAGACAGTGCCCTGCAGTTCAGTGTGACTGCAGCTCCAACAGACAGGACGAGGGCAAGCATCCAGTGTGACTATTAATACTGCCCAACTAAAAGCCTAGTGCTTTTAGATGGGTTCAAACCTAAGTGATCAACTTATATATACTTTTAAGAGACTTTTATATGCATAAGATATTATATGTGAACCTAATGGCAAACATACATTAAAAAAACTATAAATGATATAGAAAAAATAAAGAGAAAGGAATCTAAGCATAATATAAAAGGAAGGCATCAAACCACAACAGAAGAGAGCAAGAGAAGAAGAAAGGAATGGAGAAGAACTACAAAAACAACCATAAAACAAGTAACAAAATGCCAATAAGTACATACATATCAATAATTACTTTAAATGCAAATGAAATAAATGTTCCAATCAAAAGATGGTGAGTAAATGGATTAAAAAAAAAAGACTCATCTATATGACACCTTCAAGAGACTCACTTCAGACTTAAAAACACATGCAGACTGAAAACGAAGAGATGGAAAACCACTTACCATGCAAATGAAAGTGAAAAAAAGCCAGGGTACCAATACTTATATTGGACAAAATAGACTTTAAAACAAAGACTGTAGCAAGAAAAAAGAAGGACATTACATAATGATAAAGGGAACAATCCAACAAGAGGATTTAACAACTGTAAATGTTTATGCATTCAACATGGGAGCACTAAATACATAAAGGAACTATTAACAGACTTAAAGGAAGAAATTGACAGTGATACAATAATAGTAAGGGACATTAACACCTCACTTACATCAATGGATAAATCAGCCAGATGGAAAAATCAAAAAGGAAATAGTGGCTTTCAATGACACAATGGGCCAGATGGACCTAACAGATACTCAGAACATTCCATCCAAAAACAATAGAATACAGTTTTTTCAAGTGCACATGGAATAATCTCTAGAATAGGTTGCATATTAGGCCACAAACAAGTCTGAATAAATTAAAAAAGATTGAAATCATATCATGCACGTTTTCTGACCGTAACAATATGAAATTAGAAATCAAACAGAAGAAAAAATCTGGAAAGAACAAAAATAAATGGAGGCTAAATAACATGCTACTAAACAATGAGTGGGTTAATCAAAATATAAAAGAGGAAATAAAAAATGCATGGAGACAAATGAAAATGAAAACACAATGATCCAAAATCTTTGCGACGCAGCAAAAGCTGATCAAAGAGGGAAATTTATAACAATACAGACATACCTCAAGAAGCAAGAAAGATCTCTAACAAACAACCTAACCTTATAGCTAAAGGAGCTAGAAAAAGAACAAATCCCAAAGACAGTAGAAGGAAGGAAATAAGAAAGTTTAAAGCAGAAATAAATGAAATAGAGACAAAAAAACACAAAAAACAAAACAACAACAACAAAAAAACAAAACCTCCTCAAACAATAGATCAATGAAACCAGGAGCCGGTTCTTTGAAAAGATCAATAAAATTGATAAACTTTTCATCAGACTCATCAAGAAAAAGTGAGAGAGGACTCAAATAAATAACATCAGAAATAAAGGGGAAAAAAACCACAACCAATGCCACAGAAATACAAAGAAATATAAGACAATATTATGAAAAATTGTATGCCAAAAGATTGGGCAATGTAGAAGAAATGGATAAACTCCTAGAAACATAACACCTTCCCAAACTGAATCTACTTCCAATAAGAAATAGAAAATTTAGACCAATTACTAGCAAGGAAATTGAATCAGTAATCAAAAAATTCCCAGCAAACATTTAAAGAAGAGTTAATACCTATTGTTCTCAAACTTTTCCAAAAAATAGAAGAGGAAAGAAAGATTCCAAATTAATTCTACAAGGCCAGCATTACTCTGACACCAAAACCAGATAAAGATACTATAAAAAAAGAGAAGTACAGGCCAATCTCTCTGATAAACAGAGATGCAAAAATCCCCATCAAAATATTAGCAAACCAAATCAAACAATACATTAAAAAATGATTCATCACGATCAAGTGAGGTTAATTCCAGGGATAAAAGTGTGGTTCAATATTCATAAATCAATTAACATGATATATCATATTAACAAGAGTTAGGACAAAAAAATCATCTCAATAGATGCAGAAAAAGATTTGACAAAGTACAACATCCATTCATGATAAAAACTCTCAACAAAATAGGTTTAGAGGGAACATTTTTCAACATAATAAAGGCCATATGTGAAAAACCCACCCTAAAATCATACTCAATAGTGAAAAACTAAGAGCTTTTCCTCTAAGATCAAGAACAAGACAAGGATATCCACTCTCACCATTTTTATTCAGCATGGTACTGAAAGTCCTAGCCATAGCAATCAGGCTAAAAATAAATAAATGACATCCAAATTGGTAAGGAAGAAGTAAAACATTCAGTATTTGCAGATGACATAATACTATATAGAGAGAACCTTACAGACTCCATCAAAAAATACTAGAACTAATAAATAAATTCAGTAAGGTCACAGGATACAAAATCAATATATAGAAATCTGTTGCATTTCTCTATACTAATAATGAAGTAGCAGAAAGAGAAATTAAGAAAACAATCCCATTTACAATTGCATCAAAAAGAACAAAATACTTAGGAATAAATTTAACCAAGGAGGTGAAAGACCTGTACTCTGAAAACTATAAAACTTTGATGAAAAATATTGAAGATGACACAACAAATGGAAAGAGTCCACATTCTAGAATTGAAAGAATACTATTAAAATGTCCATACTACACAAAGCAATCTACAGAATCAATGTAATTTCTATCAGAATACAAACATTTTTCACAGAACTGGAACAAATCATCCTAAAATTTGTATGGAACCACAAAAGACCACAAACTGCCAAAGCAAACTTGAGTGAGTAAAACGAAGCTGGAGGTATTACAATTCCAAATTTGAATATATAAACAGACGTGTAGTAATCAAAACAGTATAATACTGGCACAAAAATAGACACACAGATCAATAGAACAGAATAGAGAGCCCCAAAATAAACCCACACATATATGGTTAATTAACCTACAACAAAGGAGGCAAGAATATACAATGAGGAAAAGACAGGTTTTTCAACAAATGGTGCTGGGAAAACTAGACAGCTATAGGCAAAAGAATGAAACTGGACCCCTTTCTACACCATATGCAAAAATCAACTCAAAATGGATTAAAGACCTAGATGTGAAATCTGAAACCATAAAAATCCCCAAAGAAAACATAGATAGTAATTTCTTTGACATCAGCCACAGAACACACACACATACACACACACACAGAGAATGGAATATTACTCAACCATAGAAAAGAACGAGACCTTGCCATTTTCAACAACATAGATTAACCTAAAAGGTATATTCTTAAGTGAAATAAATCAGCAGAGAAAGACAAATACCATATGATTTCATTCATATGTGGAATTTAAGAAACAAAAGAAATGAACAAAGAAAAAAGACAAGCAAAATACCAGACTCTTTTTTCTTTTTTTTAAAAGATATTTATTTATTTATTTATTTATTTATTTATTTTTGAGGGGGAGAGAGAGAGGAGAACAAGTGGGGAGGAGGGGCAGAAGGAGAGGGAGAAACAGATTCTCTGCTGAGCAGGGGACGCCCCAGCCCAACATGGGACTCCATCCAAGGACCCTAGGATCATGACCTGAGCCGAAGGCAGATGCTCAACTGACTGAGCCACCCAGGTGCCCAAAATACCAGACTCAAATACAGAGAAGAAACTGGATGTTGTCAGAGGGTAGATGAGTAGTGGAATGGGTGAAACAGATAAACGGGATTAAGAGTACACTTACCTTGAATACTAAGTATTGTATAGAATTGTTGAATCATTATATTGTACACCTGAAACTAATATAATGCTATATTTTAATTATACTTCAATAAAAAAGAGAAAGAAAAAACATGTCACCTGCAAAACGTGACAGGAAGCTTTTTCTCTAAAAGTACTTCTTGACAAATTGAGCAGATATCATCTGAACCAATTTCCTTCTGTTTAATGTACCCATCTTCTTCTACATGCACAGTTTCATTATTTGTTCCTTGTTGGGGAGTTTGAACTCGATGTATCCCTCGAAGTAAGTCACTGATTTCTCCTTCCACAAGACCTAACTGCAAAGCAGCTAGTGAAAAATCCCAAAGTATTAAAATTCAGTGGCAAAATTGGAGATACAGAAATGTAATAACTTATGCTGAAAGTTATCAGATAAAATATCAGAAAGACAGTTTTGATTCAATTACTACACCTACATTTGCCACTTTTTGTACTTTCTCAGAACCAAAAGGTCAGGAAAGAGTCATTTATAAAAAGAATGGAAGTTACCTTTTTTTCTTGTAACTGAAAAGAGTCAGTGAAAATATTGCATTTTATAAAGATTTTGGATTAATTATATGATAGTGCTCATCCTTGGATTGGTGTTATAATCATGTCTTACATATTGATCTGTTCAACTTGCCCATAAACAAATATTTTATCAACATAGGATCAGAAGAAATGGGCAAAACATAAAGGGGAAACAGGGATATTTGAGTAGTTAGTAAAATTAATATTTGTTAAATGAATAATGAATGAATGGATAAGAGGAGAGCAAGACTCAATTAATTGTGCCTATTCTCCTGTCTTGGTTTTATGTTTGTACAAGAGTGTCTTGGTAGCCACATCCTTCACAGATTTGGTTAGTATTCCTCAGGACAATCTATTACAAACTATGTTGTTTATAACCTTGGGATGTGCATTCTTTGAATTATGAATTTTCTACATCCTGCTGTCTTTATAAGAAATTATTTTCTAATACATATAGTTTTGATCAGGACATCCTAGATTATTTGTTCCCTGGCCCATCCCAGGCTCTTTTCCTTTTCTCTCTCCTTAACATGCCATAATTTAAATGTCATCGGTTATTGGTACCCCTGAATTCTATTCATTTTATACATCCTTTAATACATTTAGTACATTCTTTAATAAATTTAAAAAATATTTGCAAGATAATGAAAAGCTTCATTTTTCTGGAAAGTCTCCCAATTAAACACTAAAAATACTGAAAACATCACTGATACATTTCAATACAGAAAACTCTGTTCCTTGTATGAGGTGGGTGGCAGGTGGAATGTAAGAGGGTAACATACTTTAATTAACCATTACTTTGGAGGATGAGGGGCTATTTGTCACAGAGACAGAGCAACATCTGCTCTCTAAAAAAATGGGGAGGAAAACGAAGAACAAAAATTGTGCTTTTGGGAATAAAGATTTTCTAGGGCAGCGGAATTACTGAAACATAAACGTTCATAAGAGGAACTGGCCATAAACTGTCCTATGTGGTAAAATATGAATTGGAAAATGCAAGGGAGAAACAAACTCTTCTGAGATAATTTGGAAAAATTAATGTATGAGACTATGAAAGAATATTCTTTTATAAAGAAGGCAAGACAGCTAACCTATCAGAAGGCAATGGAAGATGTTCAATTTCATTAACATCAAAGAAAAGTGAGTTGAAATACGATTGAGGCACAGACACAGAATAAATATTGCTATTGAATAAGCAGTGATAAATAAATGAAATGTTGTTTCCCTTATGCTATTTCTTTTTGTATTTATTTAAGTTATATGAAGGCATTTTAGATCTTCTAAGGGTATGTTAGATGTATGGGAGAATGGAAACTATTTTCTTATTTAAGTTTACTAGGAATGAATAGATTATAATGACCCTTGTATCTGGTATTGTTTCATGTTTTGTATGATAGCCTTTTTTCTAAAACTATAGAAATATTATTAATATTTCCAAGTATTTCGGGCGCCTGGGTGGCTCAGTTGGTTAGGCGACTGCCTTCGGCTCAGGTCATGATCCTGGAGTCCCTGGATCGAGTCCCGAATCGGGCTCCCTGCTCAGCAGGGAGCCTGCTTCTCCCTCTGACCCTCCCCCCTCTCATGTGCTCTCTCTCTCTCATTCTCTCTGTCTCAAATAAATAAATAAAAATCTTTAAAAAAAAAAAATTTCAAAGTATTTCTATGTATTTTTAAATTATTTTCTTTGGGGACTTAAGTATTTTGTTCATGTCTTTCATTATATGATTAAGTAATAATATGACCTAATATGAATCCCAAAGCAAAACTAGCAGAAAATTGATACAGTGCTGAAGTTGCAAATCAGCAAAAGTATTTTAAAGACCAATTTGGTAATACATATGGGTGGTAGACATAAAAATATTAATACTTTTACTCTAAAATCCAATTACTGAGACTTTATGCTAAAGAAATAATTGAAAGAAGAGAAAGCTTCATGTACAAAGAATATAACAAG
This sequence comes from Halichoerus grypus, assembly GCF_964656455.1. Taxonomy (NCBI): domain Eukaryota; kingdom Metazoa; phylum Chordata; class Mammalia; order Carnivora; family Phocidae; genus Halichoerus; species Halichoerus grypus. Next base: position 147,701,373 of record NC_135715.1, read on the forward strand.
TAGTTTGAAATAAGTTACATGACTAACAATAGAAGAATGTTAACTAAATTATGATATACCGTATCCAGTGGAATAATGTTAGCCATCGATGACTTTAATTACAGAGATTACGCAGCATTGAAAATGCTTATAAAGTAACAGTGTGTGATAAAAGCAGAAGACAGAATTCCCATGGAGTATTAGGCATACATAAATATAAACTCAAAAAGGAAGTAAGAATGCATAAAAGTTTATTTTATCTTTATAGTGGGAATTATAAAAAATTTCCTTAAATGTAGTTCTTATTTGATCTGTAAATATTTAACTAAAAAAGGAACAGACGGCATTAACTAGACAAAAAGAAAAAGAGGAAAGGGAGGAGAAGAGAAGAGCTCAAAAAGTCTACTTTATACTTTGCGTTCTGTCTGCTGTTAGCATTGGAACTTTTAGAATCTCCCTTATAAAAGAAGAGAGGGGAGTTGGATGAACTAAAAGTTTCTCTAATGTCAACATTTATAAAATGAAGAGAGGGATAAGTTTCAACTCTTAGTTATTTGTCCCTCAGCTCTCTATTAAAAAGTAAACTATCAAAAAAAAAAATAGACATTGTAGTTAGAAGGAACTATTAGGTGATAAATGCAGGTTTTGCTGTAAAACATTTGGTGGGTAATAAGAAAAAGAATGTTCGGTGTTCAAAACTGATATCTTTATTATAAAATTCCTGTGTAATCATCTTTGTAAGTCCTCAAAAATAAGTCTCATGTTTTTGATATGCAGCATTAGAGTGTAAATATTTGTTTTCTGATGTGTTTTGGAAGAATCTAGGAATGATATTCAAAATACTCTTCCCTCATTACTAGTAACCATCTCCTCCATTACGTACATACTTTACATAATCTTAATGAATAACTGTTTATAGCTTTCTTTAAATTACTTTAATTTTCATATATGTTTGTTCTAGCTTTCATTTAAATGATAAATTTTAAGATGTGCAAATAGGATTTTCTCAGTGTTGACTAAAACTTCTTTTAAATATAGGAGAGATGCAAGATCTTTTATTTTAGTAGGAAGTATACATTTTTCAAAATTAATGTATAGGATTAAACATTTAAAAATTTCCCTATTGTAGACTGATATTTATAAAAAGAACAAAACATGGTTTCTGTCTTCAAGAAGTACAAATCATAACACAATATTAAGTATTACATTGGTCCATATGAAATTGCTATTTTTGTAAATGAAGAATTCCACAAATGTTAGTATTCACATGTTTTGATTTATAAAAAATACCTAGCAGAGGCTCCTGGCTAATACGCAGTACAATAAATATTTGTTGAGTTCAGTTGTGTAGAGCTGCACTGTCTAATAGAGTAGCCAGCCATTAGCCACATGTGGCCACTGATCACTTGAAATGTGGCTCATGTGACTGAAAACCTAAATTTTTAATTTTGTTTCATTTAAATTTAAGTTGAAAGCTGATAATTGATAGTTACCGAAAAATTTATGAGTATGTTTATAACAATTCGGGTATTACATGAATCTTTTTTCCAACTGATTACTTTTTGAAATCTAAATGCAGAAAAAATATTTCCAATGAAAATATAGTATCTGAGATGAGATGCTCTGTAAGTAGAAAATACACACTAGACTTTGAGGACAGTATAAAAAAATCGCATTATTTTTATATTGATAACATGTTGATGTGAGAATATTTTGATGCATTGGATTAAATTAACATATTAAAATTAATTTTCCCTGTTCCTTTTTACTTTTTGTAATACAGCTACTAGAAAATTACGTATGTGGCTTACGTTATATTTCTATTGGACAACACTAGTATACAAGCTTGTGAAAATGATATGTAGTGAGGAGATCAAATAAGACTTGGAGAGGATGTGAACATTTAACTTTAGGCGGATAAAATGAAGAAATAGAGAAGAAAACAATACGTATAATATCATAGAACCTAATCATTGTGTATGAAGGGATTGGGAGAGAAGATGAAGTAGAGAATTAAGTAACATTTCAGAAAGAACATTTTGTCTACAATGTGAAGGAGGAAGCAACAAAGTGCAGGCACTGAAAAGAAGGAGGCTACAAAGAATACTATTAAGGGCTTGTGAAGGTGGACAAAGGTGAGAATGAGGATGGAGAGATGAGAACACTGTTGAGAAGAAGGCAGGATGTAACGTAAACAGGATTTATAGAATGACTAGAGATATGAGGGAAGAAATTGGAAGAAGAAAAATCAGGGTTTCTAGTTTTGGAGACTAAAGAAGAAGGAAAGCCAATATATGAGGAAAGGAATACAAGATGGGAGCACAAATGGGGAGAAATTTGGTATTTAAAATGCCCGTGGGTCCTCCAAAACTGAGCTGTCCTGAAGGCAGCAGGAATACTGCTCTGTTGATGATGTTGAAATCACTGGTATAGAGGTAACAGCAGACATAGAAAATGCGAGACATTTCTAAGAGAATGTGTAAAATGGGAGAAGAGTACAAAAGAAAAATGCCTGTGAAACAGTAATATTAATTTATTACCTAGTACAACTTTTAAATGTTTATTATAATTGTACTTATATGATAGTTGGGGGGAATTGAACTTGGCTGAGTAAAACCAATACTCTTAGAAGTAAAAAAAAAAAAATTGAAAACTGATTATTACTTTCTTTATGAACATTATAAACATCTACTAATAAATTTTAAAATGTCATTGCAATTCTTAGATGGGTCTATTGCAGGCCAAATAACCACATGACTACAGGAACAATTCCATAATGACAATATCTTTTTTATAAGATCTACAAATCTAAATGACGTATAACAAAATTATTTTTCTTTCTCTTTTAATTTTGAGTACTCCAGAGCTTAAAGTTACACAACTATATGCTTGACTCCAAACACAATTTAAGTACTGAGATAAAAACTATTTTATTCTTAAAAAAATATATTTATAGATTTTAAAATATATTTATGTATATATTGGCATACAAATAAGTCAGTCAGTAGACATTTTTGAATGAAATTATGTGCTATGTCAACTGCCTACTGATGGGATCTAAACAATTACATTTCTTATTTTTCCTGTAATTAAAATAATTTTGAATATAGAAACCACTGTGAATCTTTGCTTAGAGCACATGAGGAAAATTTTGTCTTCAGAATAACTGGCCATTGTTTCATCCCTTTTTAAATTAAATGCCACTGAGTTTGAAATGACATATAAAGTTACATTTTTTTTATTAAGGAAGAAAAATGTTCCAACTGTCTTAAATGAACAAACTGAGCCATAGCTAGTTGTCAGATTGTCTAGGAAAATAATTTTTTAAATTTAGAATATGTCCAAACAAAAAATTACTAAAATTGTTAACTTCAAAATAATAAAAGAAAAAACACAACTTACATTCATGATTCCTTGGAAGCTTGAATTTTTTCAACAAGACCCTAATATTCACAGGCAGAAAACCAAAATAAAACATTTATTTTTGACATAACCTAAAAAGATATATTTTGTTTTAATTTTAAGGTAGGAAGAGCATTATAGAATTTATATTGCTGACAGTGTTATAAATAAACAACACTCTTACCAGTTTTCTGTTACAATAGTAGTTAAATGTTAACTATATTGAAATTATAATAAAAAACTCATACAAAAAACAGTAGTTAAATATATGTTTTAAAGTAAGCACATGTGAAAAAAGTGTGATAAATGAAAATAAAAGACATTTATAATAAAGAGATTTGCTAGAGAGAGTCCATGAATTTCTTCAGGATATACATTTGTTCACAGAGATAGGTTAGTGAAGGAACTGAGGTATTCATAGTACTTCCTTTAAACTTACCTAGAAGTTTCTTACTCCTGAAAATGGAGTAATTTTCTGGAGAGTACTAAATGACTTTTCCTCCATATACCACTTTAATGTATGACAATAAAAATACTTCAAATATAACCAATGAAACTGGAATATGGCTTTTTTAAAAAGTGAGAAATATATACAAAATTCTTGCATAAATATATTAAATATACTTTAGTATATTAAATACTTGAATCATATTTCCATTTAGTTTGGTATATATATATTTTAAAATGAGTTATATTATATAAAAATGAGAATAGAAGGCCTTTGCCCTGGGGAAGCTAGCACTAAAAAAATGAAAAAACCTATTTTAATAAATGTAATTTATTATTTTTAATAATAAAACCAAACTGCAAGTTTTGAAAGGACCATATTTTATATCTTCTATGCTAACTACAGCAAATTTTATTAGCAATGCTGAATAAAAACTGATCAAAACAAAACAACAAAAACTTAGTAAATAAAAGCTTTGGAAATGACAGATATACATTGTTTTTGTTTTGTTTTTTTAACCTATAAAGAAAAGCATTCAAAATGTAAGATACAAACTCTTCTCTCAATTTTTTGTTTGATTTGTTTTACTCTCAAATATCAAACTTTCTATAATAGTATAATTCATGATTTGTTTGTATAAATATAGATGAGTAAAACAAAATGAATTGAAAGAATGAAAAAAATGGAAAGAATTCCAGACTATTTCCAAACACTAAATGGAAAGAGTTTTTTTAATTTCAATTTCTGGGATTCCCCTACAAATAGGTTCTGACATTAGAGGTAAAATTTCAGATTTGTCGGAAGTAATCTTCAGTGGAGTCCTACTACTATCTTGAAAGATTCACAGTAAAACACTTATTGAAAACAAAAATAACACATAGAGGGGAGGGCTGTGGGGGGATGGGTTAGCCTGGTGATGAGTATTAAAGAGGGCACATATTGAATGGAGCACTGGGTGTTATATGCAAACAATGAATCATGGAACACTACATCAAAAACTAATGATGTAATGTATGATGATTAACATAACATAATAAAATAAAAAGAATATATATCATAATAAAAAATTATAATGATTTATTTTGTTATTAAATAATTTGTTGTACTGCATTTACAAAGAAAACAATTCATCCATTAGAAAGCATAAAAATAAAAATGTATTTGGAGATTTATTTTTAACTAACAGCAAATAGAAATCCTGTAGTGAGAACATAATTATCATTAGTGATGTGAATCAGGGAGGTTTTTCTTTTTCTTTAGAGTTAGATTTCACATTTGTATATAATGAGAGCCTAGGAAGTCATTTTTTTCTTATTAAAAACATTAACATTCAAAACTTGTAGAGGTGGTAGTATGTTTCTCAAGTTAAATCTTACTTAATTTTCAGAATGAAATAAAATATCCCAAAATATACTGAAAAACTACAACCATTTTACTTTTATATTCTCCCAACACCAAATTTCTTTAATCTTGTAGTACTCAAATCATGAAAAAGGCAATATACCAAGATGCTCCTTTGTGGCAGATCTTTATTAGAGAGTTACTTACCAGCATATATGCTTACAAAGTTCTCCTCCTTTCAGAAATGTGGAACAGTTACAAACATGAGGATTTCCTAAAAAAACCTTTAAAAGAAAAATGCATACTTAAAAAAAAAACCCTCCAGCTAATTTTTAGAGTTAGAATAAAATTAATTTAATAGATAATAGGATTAAAAGAGATTTCAAGAAGTAATTTAGTTTAGGTGACTCCAAAGGTTGAATATAATCTATTGAGACATCTTAACTCTTGACACCAGTCGCCTCATATTCTTTGTGTTGGTCAACAATTTGCATTATCAGTTAAGACTCTTTTTAGATGACCTACACTCAGGCAGCTGAAAAGAAATCTAATTTTAAAAGCTAAAAGAAAAAATTCTATACATTTCTTACCGAAAATTCATTCTGCCTTGCAGTGGAGCTAAAGATCTTTTGTAAACTAGCTTACCTTGGATTTTCGTTTGTTTTGTACATTTAAATTGGCATATAATTTTACTTGAGAAGACTAATTTTATTCACCACATCTATATTGAATGAAACAATTTATTAACTACAGTAAGTGTTATAAGGGAGAAAGTAAAAAAAAAAAAGAATGTCTTAAATAAGCACAGGCTAGTAGTTTGTATTCAGTACTTAAAATGCAGGACACTAAATTAAAATTTTCCAAATCAACACCTGGGAGGGGGGATGGATGGTGGCTGACTTTTGAGTGGCGAGAGTGGGATATCAAATATAAAGTATCTGTTGTCTTTCAGCAAAATTAGAATTTTTATTAAGACCTTTCCAAGGCATCATCATCTAAACAGTACTTTAAAAGGATCTTCTTGGAGTTTTAGAGTAACTGAAGAGTAAAGAAAAACCGATTTTATTTATTTAGTAAATATTTACGGTATGTAAGTAGGTCATAGGATTTTCATTTCATTTGAGTTACAGGGCTAGTGACTGCTAACACCGGATCTAAGGATGCACGCAATGTAAACCCTAGATTTAAATAAAACGTCTCACATTTTCAAGCCTAAAGATCAAGAAAGGGCCATTATATTACAAGAGTTGGATGCAATTCGGAGTCCTGACTTTCAAAAACGAAACTTTTCTAACAAATACTATTTCCCTCTGCAATCTGCCCATCTTTAGAGTCTGGAACTCGTGCAGGTGGGGTGGGTGTGGCAGAGAGAATCCGCAGGGATTGTGAGGGTGGCTAGACACCAGGCAGGCCCAGGAGGACCAGGCGGGGGGGCGGGGGGGGGCAGGCTGGAGCAGAAGGGAGCTGGGGGCGGTAATTACTCGGAAATCCCTGTTTTCCGGCTCCTCCTCCCTCAGCAGGAAGCCAGTGGGGCCCATCTCTCGTAGGAGGTAGATGCTGCTGCTCATCGCCTGGTCTTGTTGCCAGCTGAGGTGGTCGCTCAAGTGTCTTCGCCTTTCAGAGGCTTTATAGCCTCGGCGAAGCATCCTGCCTGGGTGCGGGCGAAGGCAGCCCCTCTGCGAGACTCTCCCAGGTGCCCGCCGGTCTCCATGACAACCGCGTGCCGGCGGGTTGCCTTGGTGATGGTGGTTGAGCTCCCTGGTGTCCCAGCGTGCCTTGCGCCAAGCTAGAGCTAGCGACGAAAGTGCGAGGGGAGAAGGGTGTCGATTCCACAGCTCTCAGCCGCCTCCACTCCTTCCTGAAGTGACGTTCCTGGCTGAGAAGAGCTAATTTAAAAGCTGGCGGCCAAAGGCATAGCTGTCAGATCTCTCACGTTCCTTTTGCTGGTTCCTCGCAGGCAGGGCTGGTGAATGAATTCGTGTATTAGGACAGTCGCACAACCTGGTTACTGTTTGGGCTCTGCATGCTAAAATTATCCTGTGACGATTCATCATCTTTATCAGAAAGCCCAGAGTGATTGTTTTTGTTCAAAAATATTCCACCAACATTTCCCAAGTGCTCACTATGTACATAATCTGAGCGAGTCGCTGGGGGAAGATCAAAAATGCGAAAGACAGGAATCTAATCCCTAGGAAGCTAGATCCTTAAATCCGGATGTGTGTGTGTGTGGAGGGGTGTGGTTTTAAAGCAAGAGGAGCATCGCTAAATTGCATATTTGGGTAGGGATGGGTGTTGGGGCATAGGGCAGAATCCATTGACTCTGTCCTCTAAATCCACAACGTCTGTTCTAAGGAATAAGATTTTTGAGGTATGCAACATTGATTATAATTCAAATTGTCTATGAGCTTTGTTACCACATGTTAGTGGGAGAGCTGTAATAAAGTTGAGTCAAGTAAAGAAGCATGTTACTAGAATGTTTCTAAGAAATTGAAATCAGGAAATGGATACTTGGTGGCCCAGAAACATAAGCAAAGATGGAGGATACTTGTCCCATTTTATCATTGGTGGAAGCCACAACTAGATTATGTCAAGAGCAGAAAGGAGAAAATGGCAAAGGCCATGCTATGAGAGAAGATGGTGGAAATGGCAGCTTGCACATGTGAGACAGGCAGATAAACATCATTCAATCCTAGGTCTAAGGTTTTAACTTACTAAATTTTATTACTACCTTCCTATTCTGACAAATAACAACTAACATACATACAACCATAATCCCAACTTTGCTGTCAATTTAATGGTATTAGATGCTAAAGTAAAACATTATACATTAGGGAAAAACTTCATATTGAAACCAAAAGAAATTATAAATTGAATTCACTTAGTTTATTTGTTGATACTTATAATTAAAAAAATTCAAAATAAATTACTGACAATCTACACTTTCTATATAACAAGATGAGTTGGGTTCAGAGTGAAGGCATTTTATTCAACTGTCACTCTCTCTCTCTCTCCCTATATATGTATATGTATAATATACACAAAATATATATGTCTCCATATAACATATCTCGCTATATTATGTGAATATGAAGTAATACAGTTATTTAAGAATTGCCTTGAAGAGAACTTTAAGAAATGAACAATAGCAAGTAATTATTAAAAATGTTATGTTTTACTTATTATAATTAGATGATGCTTGCTCCATGTGTAAGTGATAAACATCATTTTCAGAAAGGTTACATGTTTAAGACACAATAGTCTTTATGTAAACTAAATGTAGGTTCATAAATTCCATTTTGGGGAGTGATAAAAGTAGGAATATTCATGCTTTCATGGAAGTTAAAAAGAGACAGCACAGATTGTTAGACAGAACTTCAGTCTAGATGTAAGACATTTGTTTTTATATCTGTCAGTTAAGACTTTAAAATGTTTTTATAGGCAGGTGACTATCCCATATGTTTGCTTCATCTCTTAAGAGTATATGACATGAGTAATATTTGCAAATATTAAATAAAGGAATTAAATTTCTCCCTTAAGTTTGTTGTGTTCCCTTCCAAGTTACATTTTGAAGCATATTGCCCCAGAGATGAGGGAAGTGGTTAGTACTAGAAGTGAGTCATTGATAAGCTTTGAGTTTCATGAATTAAGTTTTAGTCTCTTTAGCAATTCAATTTAGCCATAAAAGACAGGAATTAATAAATTTTATCAATCAATCTTAACTATATAGGTTAAGATAGAAAAAGTTGGGCCTGTAGTATTAGACCTTGGGATTGTGGAAGAGAATGCCCCTGGGGGGGTGGGAAGAAGACTAACAGAAGTCAGTGGAGGAAGTCAGCTGCTAATCTCAACATGGGTATATTCGTGTTGGGGTGAGAGTGGAAGTATGTGGAGGGATGGATTGAAACATTGAGATGGGTTTGGGAAGACTGAGAACACATCTAGGGTAGGTGTGTGGTATCATGATGTTTAGTTCTGGAATAGTGTCAGAAAGGTGCAGGTTGCTGGGAAACTTTAGCTTTTGGCCTAGTGTCCCCTAACACGGAGTGAGCAATATGTGGAGGTGCCAGTTGAAGACAGATAGGTAAATCAACTGCTTGTAATGTCCTGGTTCTGAAGAATTAAAGACATACAATGAATATAGGAGTTTGTGTTTACATCTAAAAGTGGGCACAAAAGGCCGAATACTAGTGTCTAAGGTGATGCAGAACTCAACAATTTCAAGACAATAGAAGCAAATAGAACCAAGGACTCCAGTGGGGAGCTTCAAGATGAGACCTCCTTTAAAAAAAAAAATTAAAGTCAAATAGAGTGAGTCACAACTCAGTGATCACCAACAGGGAATAGTTCAGACTGACCACTGCAGAAGTGACCAGGAAGAATCCAGTGGACATTGTGCAGATTCAAGATCATCTTTTGTCATCAGACATATGGTTATATAAGCTTCGCTTTCCTCATATGCTCATATACCTTTTTGGAGAGAAATAGGGGATGGGTGGAAATCTGAAATGCTAGGCATTTTATCTTTACTAGTGATTAAGGCAGACTTAACATTCCCCTCAACTTGACTAAACTTTAGATGGGTTTCTTCCTGACTATAGGTCCCTGACCTCCATTTTCTTAGAGCATTTATTCTAGAAAACTTTAAATTGTATTTTTTTCTCTGTCCCTTTGAGATGTAAATCATCTTTCTCCCAGGCTCTTGCTAGTTTTACACCGTAGTGTATTTCTGAAGGACCTGGAAACAGCTCTTTGAAGTGGAATCATCAAGAAAGACAGTGCCCCTATCTCCTAGTCTTTGTGGCAGTGTGGAACCTAACTTTGGTGACCACCAATAAGCAGTCACTTTAACAAACCTCCTTCCTAATGTCCTCCAGTACTTTTCCACTAGCTTACTGCGGGCTTCAAAACGCTCCTTTTGTTTCAATGTAGTTGAAGTCAATCTCTCTCTTCCCTACTGCAATCATCCTGAGTAAAGTCTTCCTTGATGGTTTAACCCTGTCCAGGGCAATTTTTCTTTGGTAATAGATACCATTCATCTAAAAAAATATTATCAAATCAGACTAAACTTACAGTTTACTAAAGTTTTTTTCTTCTTCTTGTTATCAAGGGGAGTAGTAGGTAGCAAAGGTGATTGGACCATTTATAGAGAAAACATACTTCAGGTTTTTGCACATCCAAGTGTAATATAAATAAATTTGCAACCTACTGTGAGTGTGATCGGGACTTTTAGTTTAAGATGTCAGACTGAGTAAGATAATGTCAGTTCTCTTCCATCTGAAGAGTCTATGAAAATAATAATAAAAAAAAAGTAAAAAGTTGCAATCTCTGATACTGAAAAGAACTAGAGAGGACAGAGGTAGGTAGACTTCTAAGAATGACCCCAATGACTTTTGCCCTTGTATAATTCCCTCTCCTGTGATTATGTCATGTCACATGACAAAAGAGATTTTGATGATATAATTAAGGTTGCTGTCAGTTGACTCTGAGTTAATTAAATGGGAGATAATTTGGGTCATCCTGATCTAAACATACAACTCCTTTAAAAGCACAGAGTTTTCTCTGGCTGGTGGCAGAAGGAGAGGTCTGAAACGAAGCATAGTTTTCTTGCTGGCATTGAAGATGGAGGAGGCCAGGAATGCTGGGGACCCCTGGAAGAAAAAAGTAGACTCTGGTGGAGAGCCAGAAAGGGAATGGGGGACTTAGACCTATAGCAGTAAGGAACTGGATGTTGCCAGCAACCTGAATAAAGTTGAAATCAGATTCTTCCTTAGAGCTTTCAGATAAGAGTACATCCTGGCTGACACCAGGACTTCAGTCTTGTAATACTCTGACCAGAAAACGCAGCTGGGTCTGCCTCAACTTCTGACCTACTGATCTGTGACCTAATAATGGGTGTTAAGTCACTGTTTGTGGTAATTTTTAAAATATCAATAGAAAATGAGTATATGGGGCCATTGGCAAATGGATACAGGGCCGGTGGCAAATTTCAACAAACTGCTAGAGGAACAAATATGAATGAAAAGTGCTGACTGTCTCAGGGGGAATAAGTGAAGGTATGAACATGAAACAGTTTACTCCTCATTATCTGCCAGCATTGGGTTGGACAAGAGAATCGCTCTGGCTCGTTCTAAGTAATGGAGTAATTTATTATAGGATATAAGTTAGCTTGCAGAATGTTTACTAAGGCCACAGAAATCAAACTTTGATCATATACTAAAGTGAGGCACTCAGGAAAATTGTTCATTCATACCCTGAGATTTTTTTGCAATGGAAATACCTCTAAGTCACTCAAGAAGCCAGGGACCAGACATTAGCACCTCTACTACCGTTGCAGAAAACTTCATAACTGGAATTGCTAGTTGGGCTTCATGCTCTCAAGAGCTTCACTTCTGCCTTTCAGGTCTGGGCAGAAGCTAGTAATGTATTATAATCTAGAGGCCAAAAGAAAAAAAATCTGGGAAATATAGAAAGGTGGTTTTAAAAAAAAACTGGACAGGTAAAAAAATGGCCAAGAGAGGAAGGTAAAAGTAGTTTGGCCAGCCAAAAGGAGGAATCAGGGAATCAGAAAGAGCTTTTTGGTTTTAAAAAAATGATTGTCCAAAAAAAAAAAAAAATTCCCACCACTGAGGGAATTTACCTTCAAGTGGAAAGAGCTTATCAAGTGGTAAATAGGATGAATGAACTATAATTATTACCATACTTAGTTATGTGGTTAATAAATTTCAGAACATTAAAGAATGAGAAAGCCCATTTACAGAATAAAAAAATAGGTACAAAGAGGCAAAAATTAGATAAGCATCAACTTTTTTGTTTGCATTTATATTTAGCTAAGTAGGACTCAGAAGCTTATCTCCCATGCATGATTAATGAGTACGGAACTAGAAGATATATACCAGAAAAATCAGGGTCATTTTAATTTTATGTTTATTATTATTTTTTGTTTAATTTTATGTTTAAATGGTTCTTATTTATCAACACCTGTCCTTTTATGACATAGCTTTTCTGTTTTCTTTATTTAGTTGGTTCATTCCTTGATTGGTTTGAATAATTTCTTGAATACTTTTTGCAGGAAGAGAATGTGAGTTACATGCTTGATGTAATCTTGAATAACCTAAATTGTCTTAAAACTGCGTTCACAGGTGAATGACAATTTGGCTGGCTATAAAATACTTGGATAAAAATCTTTCTCATTTAACCCTAAAAATATTGCTATGTATTTTGCAGGTGATCCATGATATAGAGGGTATAACTCTGAGACCAGTCTAATTTTTTATTCTTTATGTATTTAAACAAATCTTTATAATTAAGACTTCAACCAGGATCATTTCATGAGTTTTCCATTTCCATCTGTCCATGAATTTTCCAGTTATCCTCTTCTTATTGATTTCTAGTTTCATGCCATTGTGTTCAGAGAAGATACTTGTATGATTTCAATCTTTTTGAATTTTCTGAGACTTGTTTTGTGGCCAAACATATCCTAGAAACATGGCTTAATATCATAGAAAACAGGCCTAACATCCTAGAAAATCTTTCATGTGTGCTTGAGAAGAATATGTATTATGCTGTTGTTGGATAGAATGTTCTGTATATGTCAGTTAGGTCCGTTTGGTCTATGGTGTTGTTCAAATCCACTATTTCCTTATTGATTCTCTGAATGAGCTATCCATTGTTGAGTGTGGGGTATTAAAGTCCCCAACTATTATTGTATTATTATTTATTTCTCCTTTTAGTTCTGTTAATTTTTGATTTATATATTCAGGTGTTCTGATGTTGGGTGCATAAATATTTAAAATTGTTATACCTTTTTGATGTATTCACCCATTTATCATTATATAATGACTTTTTTTTTACCACTTTTATTTTTTTTTTTGTTTGTTTTGTTTTTTTTTTTATTTATTTGACAGAGAGAGATACACAGCGAGAGAGAGAACACAAGCAGGGGGAGTGGGAGAGGGAGAAGCAGGCCTCCCGCAGAGCAGGGAGCCCGATGCGGGGCTCGATCCCAGGACTCCGGGATCACGACCTGAGCCGAAGGCAGACGCTTAACGACTGAGCCACCCAGGCGCCACCTTTTTACCACTTTTAAATTGAAGTCTATTTTATCTGGTATAAACATAGCTACCCCTGCTTTTTTTTTTTTTTAATTACCATTTGCCTGAAGTATCTTTTTCCATCCTTCACTCTCAGTCTATATGTCTTTAAGGCTAAAGTGTGTTTATTTTTATTTTTATTTTTATTTTTATTTTTATTAGTAAACACGGGGCTTGATCTCATGACCCTGAGATCAAGACCTGAGCTGAGATCAAGAGTTAGATGCTTAACTGAATGAGCCACCCACCCCTAAAATGAGTTTCGTAAAGGCAGCATATTGTTGGATTTTCTTTTTATCCATTCAGCCATTCTATATCTTCTAATTGAAGAATTTAATTTGCTTTAGAGTATTTATTGATAGGTAAGAACTTACTATTGCCATTTTGTTAATTGTTTTCTGGTTGTTTTGTAGATCTGTTTTTCCCTGTTTCTTATCCTGCTGTCTTTTTTGTGTGTGTTTTGGTTTCTTTTGTTATTAAGTATGTTTGACTTCTTTATCATGTTCTTTTATGTAATTACTACAGGATTTTTTTTCTTGTGGTTGATAGGCTTACAGAACATATCTTAAACTTATAACATCCTATCTTAAAACTGATAACTTCAATAGAATTTGTAAACTTTATACTTTTACTTCTCCTCCCCCTCACATTTTAGGTTATTGCTGTTATAATTTACACGTTTTTATTGTGTAACTAATAACAGATTATTATAGTTATGGTTTGTTTTCTTTTTAAACTAGAGTTGTAAATGAATGATGCATCACTATTATCATATTGTAGAATCTAACTATGATTATATATTTACTATTAGATTATAGATTAATGCTACCTTTTTGAGCTTTTATGATGTTAATTAGAATTCTTTTACTTACCACTTCATGATGTTAATTAGAGTTCTTTTACTTACCACTCAAAGAACTGTCTTCAGCATTTCTTGTAAGGGAGAACCCTCTTTAGCATTTCTTATAAGGCAGTCTGGTGGTAATGAACTCCCTCAGTATTTGTTTGTTTAGGCAAGTATTTATCTCTCAGTTTCTGAAGGACAGCTTTACTAGGTTTAGAATTCTTGGTTCACAGTTATCGTCTTCCAGTATTTTGAATATCTCATCCCATTCTCTCCTGCCCTGAAAAATTTTCTGTTGAGAAATGCACTAGTCTTATGAGGGTTTTTCTTGTATATAGCTTTTCTCTTTTCTCTTGCTGCTCTTAAAATTCTTTCTTTGACTTTTGACAATTTAATTATAATGTGTCTCAGGTTAGCCCTATCTGATTCAACCTATTTGAGGTTTTTTGGGCCTCAGGGATGTGGACGTCCATTTCTCTCTCTAGGTTCAAAAAGTTTTCAGCCATTATTGCTTTAAATATAATTGCTGTCCCTTTCCCACTTCTCCTTCTGGAATTCCAATAATGCAAATATTATTTTTTCATTGTGTCCCATAATTTCCACAGGCTTTCTTCACTTTTTATTCCTTTTTTGCATCTCTGACCATGTAATTTCCAATGTCCTGTCCTCCAGACAGTTCATTCTTTCTTCTTTCTTCTTTCTACTTTTTAAACTCTCTATTGAATTTTTCAGTTCAATTCTTTTTTCAACTATTTTTCAACTATAGGATTTGTTTGATTTTTTTTTTTATGGTTTCTATTTCCTTGTATTTCTCTTTTTGTTCATGCATTGTTTTCCTAAATTCATTTAGTTGTCTGTCTATATTTTTTTGTACACTAAACTTCTTTAGGAGCATTATTCTGAATTTTTCATCTGACAGTTCGTAGATCTCCATTTCTTTCGGGTCAGTTGTTGGAGTTTTATTAGTTTCCTTTGGTGGTGCCACATTTACCTGATTTATTTGTGATCCTTGATTCCTTATGTTAGTATCTCCCTTTGAGTAATCAGGCTCTTCTTCCAAACTTTACAGGTTTTGACAGAGATAGTTCTTCACCAGTCAGCTCAGTTTGGGTTTCTGGGTGTGTTTATTGATAACATCCTTGAGCAGGTGGGGCCTGCTATTATGGTCTGTTTTTGGGTGAGGCAACCGTTTGAGTTCTGAGAAGATGGATGGGATAGGTGTGCCACTGGGTTCAAAGGAGTTGGAAAGGACTGCTGGCTTTGTTCCCTTCCTAAGTGAGGTTGAAGGATGGGCTCTGTGGTTGCCTGGATTCTCTGGTCAGGCTTACTAGATGATCAGGACTGGGTACTATATTCAGTGGTAGACCGGGCTATGAATTATCTTCCCTGCCTGGCAGGGCAGCAGGACAGGACCCAAGGCCTATATAGATCATTGTTTGTGGGTCTGACTTAGGCCAGAGTATGCACTGAATTCCCTGGTTAGGTGAGGCCACTAGTTCTGTTCTGCAGACAGGGGAAACCAGGGGCTGTACATTCTGTTCAAGTGCCACTGTATCTAGTGCTGTTGGATGGACATTGCAGCTTCCTGTGTGCTGGGTGCTCTGGTCAAACAGGCTGAAGGCTGTGTTCAGTATGAGTGTGGCTATAAATTAGATTCCCTGCCCAGGTGCTGTGGGAGAAGCAGCTCTATAGTTAGTAAGGCTCTTTGTTTGTTGTCTTAACTCAAGCTAACCTACACCACAAATTCCCTGACTGAACAGAGCCAATGACATGTTTTGTAAACTATTGGCTCTGCCTACATGCCTCTCAGCTCCAGGAGTTGTCTCCAGCCTTTCTAGTCAGATGGGGCCAGAGACACTTTCCACAGCAGGTAGGGCTATGTCTCAGTTCCTTTGGGAGGAAGGGGGAGGGCTGCTCCAGGCTACTTAATTTCTCAAACAGGCTCTCCAGGTCGGGGGCCCAAGAACTACCCTCAGCCTAGGCCATGAGTTAATCCCCCCACCCCGCCTATGCATAGGATGGAAATGCTCCACACTCAGTACTGGCTTTCCTTGTAGGGGTGATGAGCTCTGCTTGCCTGCCTGCCTCTTGGCTCAAGCATTGCTGGGCTGCACTGCTTCCAGGAATTTTCACCAGCCTTTCTGGGCAGGTGGGGCTGGAAGACACTCTCCACTGAGGGTGGGGCTGTGATTCTGCTTCTTGCGTGGGTGTGGGCAAACTGGGCTCTAGGGCTAGCAAAACTGCCTCTGAATCAGGCAGATCAGTGTGCCCCTAGCTTGGTTCTGCAGATGAGCAATACCTCTGATTGGGATCAGTACTCGGGCAATGCAGATATGAACTCAGTCTGCCAAGATTACAGACTGGTTGTTCCAAGTCCCTCCTCCTTTTTCTGTCACAGTCATATTCCCGTTGGTTGAACAGATTCCCCTGCAATCCCCATGGTGTGAAATCAGAGTAGAAGCTCCCACAGTGCAACCCACAATGCTGGGGGTTGCTGGGTTCTCTTTTCCCACCAGGGGAATGGAGGCTTAGTGGAGACCTCTCTGTGTGGTGCTATGCTGGCCTAAGGGAGGAGCAGTGTGATCAACCGGTAGCTGCTTTTCTAATCCCTCTAATGCAATCTGTCTTTGTCTCTGTGGTGCAGGGGCTGCTTCAGCTTCATCCCCATGTTCCAGGATTCTCTCAATGGTTTCTTGTTCTTGAAGAGTTGTGAGCTTTATTTCTTGTGAGGGGAAATGAAGTCAGGAACAACCTGTCTTGTCATCTTGGTCTGTGAGAGCTTTTCATATTTTCCCTCTTCATCCTAATGCATTTAAAAATTACGTCATTGAATGTTTATTTCACAATGTTTAGAAAATTCTAGTTCATTTGTTATTTCTGCCAATTTTTCATACAGTTTTTCTTTTGTCTCAGCCACTTCTCCTTTGATTGCAGACATCTTATCACCCTTTTTTTAATTTCTTTTTTTTTTATAAAACATGAGAACATGTTTTAGTGAATTTTACCAAGCATTAAAACAGACACTGCTATTTACACTTTCCTTTTTAAAAGCATGTCTTTTGAAAGGTGTGCCTTTTTTATTGTTCTTACAGAATCTTTTCTAAGTTGCCCTCTTCTTTTTATTCATCCTTGATAGAGGTAATTTCTTATAGTCTTAGTATTTGCCTCTAGCAGGGGACACATGGAGTCTTCTTGTTTTGCCTCAATATCTACTTGGATTTGTTAAAATCCTTCTGTTAACATTTTAGGCCAGTTGGGTGGTTTATGGTTCATTGATCCAGGAATAACTAAGGAAGAAGCTAAGACTGTGGTCAATATCACTTGGGCACTTCTCTCTGTGAGGTTTTTTTTCCCTCATGTTTTGTGAAACAATTTGTAGGGGCTTTACCCATTATGGTCTAAGCTCCTTTCTAAGTTTATTCCCCATGGCATCAAAGAACCTTGATATTAAAGAAAGAAACTCCATGTTAATGCAACTAATAATTTATTTTGTGTGTTTTCTTTGTTTCTGGTCTCCTGAAACAGCTGTTCTTGAAATCATTTTGTTCTCCTTACTGTTGCTACAGCTCATGTAGTCAGGGTGAGAGCCATTGATTTTTATAGACTAGTTCTTTGGTTAGCAATGTAGTCTACATGTGTATCTCCCTGGTTCCTCTGGTATAATTCTCTGCAAATAGTGCAGATCAGTGTTCCAGATTTTCTTTTACTGTTTTGCATTTATTTAATCTTTATGCTATAAAGGAGTCAAAAAGTGTCAGATGCCTTTGTTTTAGTTACTAACTGCATCTGGAAGTCTTAAGGCACTACATCTAATGAGAGGTTCTTAGAACACTAAGAAGAAACACTTTTTAAAGGCACACATATGAAAGGTATCACTTTGATCTATGTCATTCTAGAGCGCTTGATGTTTTAGAGACGCAGACTGGCTCCTTATGAGAAGGAACATTTGGATAATTTTAGCTGTCCAAAAATGAAATGGATCTTTTATGTTTGAAGATTCCCATCACAGAAAACAATTAAAGGCATACTGAATTGGCATATTCTAGGAATACCGCAGAAGGTTTTCTTGCAGAAGTGAAAGATTATTCTAAGGATCCTTTAGGGGACATTTTTGCTTTCTTAGAGTCTGTAATTATTAGATTAATGTTGTTTTAAAGCTTATTTGAGCTAGTTGCCTCTCACTGTTCACTTGCTTATAGAAACCATGTCTAATTTAAGATTTATTATACAATTTTCAGTAGCATGCATGAATCTTTCCTATAAATATGAGAATGGAAATATTACCTTAGTTATCATACTAAAAGAAAGTCAACATGAAAATATTTTGAGAATTCTCTAAACATATACCCAACTTTGAATATTTGATGTATAAATATAAGTATCTTATTCATTGGCAAATATTTCTTGTGGACCTCATGGGCTGTATATTACCAGGTTAAATATTTGACATTAGGGTCTATGTAAATAAAAAAATTAAACTAACATTTTTAAAGTGTCTTTTTTTGTCTTAATTGTTTCATTGTTGACTTGGAAAATACATTCAGTCTGTCTCTTCTCTTTACCCTCCAGATGGTAATTTTTCTGATGTCATTTTGGCACTATTCTTAACTGCATAACAGGAACTGAATTCAGCTGATCTATAATTTGAATATATTATTGGAAATTGCCTTTGTAACAAATGACAACACCTGACATTCTCAGAGTAAAGCCATAAGAATTTTATAAATAGAAAAATATTACATTTCTAAGCAAAATGAATGAAATGTGGGGTGTGTGTGTGTGTGTGTTTTCATAGTCAGAAAAAAAAAATGATACTTTGATCTAAACCATGTGGAAAATCTTAATGTAAGACGATGCCCTGGAGGAAATAGTCATGTGAATATTTTCCCATCTTTTGATTCCCAAAAGTTGTTTCCTGAACTCCACTGTGTAGTTCTAGATAACTCTAGGCAATATTAGCATGAATAAGGCAAAAAGAAAAAAAAGGGAAGGCTTTACTGTACATTCACGTCTACCCCCCAGTGATTCTCCTGTCTACAGTATCCAATGAATGGGGGTAGCATGCATCACTGTACCCCTATTTACAGCTATTTGGACAGGAGTGGACACTGCATTCAGCAAGGGTTCATAGACAAGTCTGACTTAGTGGCCTGGTTCATGAAGATGATCTAGGCTTCCCTCTTTGGAAACTGAGCTACTACTCAAAGGGAAGTTTCTGGAGAAGATCGTAATAAGCAGATCTGTAGGGTGCTGCATAGTTACACTAATGGCAGAATACTAGAGTAAAGCTTTGTGGACTCCCGTTGCCAAAGTCTTCAGAGCTATTATGAATCTAAATTACTCTCTAGCCCTAATCTCACCAAGGACCATCCCTGTTATAGTCCCTCCTTCCAGATTATTGTCATTCCCCACTCACTAATGTCAAAGTAGTTAAACAAGGAGGCCATTATACAAACCAAAACCTAAGGCAGAGTCAATCCACTCAAATCTGAGAAAATGAAACTTAAGAACAACCAATCACAGTTAACGAAGCTTTCCCAAATAAAGTAACTACTTAAGCTATAGCCAATCAAATAATTTCCTTGCTTTGCTTCTATGTCTTCTCTATAAAATCTTTTCTCCTAGCTCCCACAGGCAGAGCACTCCTAAGCACCTTTGGTTTCGTGCTGCCTGATTCAAATCAATGTATGCTCAAATAAACTCTTGAAAATTTTGGTGTGCTTCAGTTTATCTTTTAACACTCACTATAATAAATCCTCTTGTTTGAATTAGCTTCAGTGAGTCTCTGCTTTTTTTGTGACCAGATGAGTAACTAAAATCAGGTTCTGCATTAACCTAATGGTTGAGGAGATATAAAAGAAATGATGAGTCTCAGGTATAGAATCAAAATGTCTTAGAAACCAATAGGATTTGGATAATAGAGGGAAGACTTAAAGATGAATCTCAACCCACTGGGATAGGCAACACAGTTGGACTTTTAATAGAGATACATACTAAACAGTTGGATATATCAGTTTGGACGTGTCTTAATGCAATGCCTCCCCCCCATAGCCTTATTTGCTATTAAATTTCTTTTATATTGAATTATTTATAATTAAGAATTTTGACAATGGTTTAACTGGCAAATTGACATAGTAAGAGTACATCAATATAGCATCATACCATTAATAATGTTTAATTCTTTTTTTTTTAGATTTTTATTGATTTATTTGACAGAGAGAGACACAGCGAGAGAGGGAACACAAGCAGGGGGAGTGGGAGAGGGAGAAGCAGGCTTCCCGCGGAGCAGGGAGCCCGATGCGGGGCTCAATCCCAGGACCCTGGGATCATGACCTGAGCCGAAGGCAGACGCTTAACGACTGAGCCACCCAGGCACCACTTAATGTTTAATTCTTTTAAAATAACCTCATTATTGTTATTTTGGCCTTCTGCACTTTGATCATAGAATTGCAATTCATAAAATTTGAATATTTCATTCAATTGATAGTATGTTTCTTATTTTAAGTTAATAAATTATGATGCTTTTTAATGCAGTAGTCCTTTGTCATTTTTTAATTAGTATGAGCTAGTTGCTATAGGACTGAGAAATTATGAGCTAGCAATAAAATTGTGTTTCTGGAGGCACAAACTTGAGGAATCAATCATGAACTTATAATGTCTCCCAGATAATTTGGTTGTGGAGGTGGACAGCGGGACTCTAGATATAATATTTTGGTTCTGTGCATTAAAACAGTTATAAACCCGTATCTGTATTATATTTGGGCTTTTCTTCTTAGTGACCTAAGTGGTAAAAAAAAAAAATCTATTAACTGTACAGATATATAAGTTTGCTGTTTGGTGAATTAAAGATACAAATCTAATTACCTTCCAAAACT
Source organism: Halichoerus grypus (assembly GCF_964656455.1). Lineage (NCBI taxonomy): Eukaryota > Metazoa > Chordata > Mammalia > Carnivora > Phocidae > Halichoerus > Halichoerus grypus. Next base: position 147,722,352 of record NC_135715.1, read on the forward strand.
CCAGTGGGCTATAGGAAGTGAATATTTTAAAAGACACGAACTCACAAATACAAAAGATGAAAGTGGAGACAACAGCAACATAATTTTGGAAAATGAAATGACCAATGAGTGGCAGACATTGTAGCAAACTGATAAAAGCTGTATACCGAGCTTGTGTTGTAAAAGGTGAGAATTAGTCCAGTTTACTTTGAAGAATTGCAAGAGACTAAGGATTTAGGCTCAACTACCTCTGGCAGTTGGAAGGTGCAGTGGGATGATACTCTAAAATTATAAACAAAAATTTGATTGAAACCTGCTTAGGAGGGAGTTATAGACCCAGTTCTACTTCCTCTTTATGAACACTTAGATAACTCCACCCAGGTAATCAGCAGAGATTTAGTCTCTGGAGGAGGTTACATGAAGGGCTCTACATTGGGGAACCCTGAGCATAATCAAGGATGTTTGCATCATACTGAAAACAGGTATTAAGTAAACATATGAACATTAGAGGCTGAATCCCAGTGCCTTACTCTATCCACAACTAGATCACTGGTTGTCAGGCATTTACTTTTGAAGAAGAAAAAAGGATGAATCTTTTCTAGGGAATCTGCTCAGCCCTAGATAAAAGACCTAAACACAATACAATACAATACAATACAATACAATACAATACAATACGGGCTTCCCGATGACAATGACATGGCCTGGTTAGATCACTTGTAGTGATAGAGTCAACAAGCCCCACTTACATACTCAGAGTTTTGAACTAAGGTTTTCCATCACCCACTCAATAATGAATTGGTAAATATGAACATAAAATAGGAAACCTAAGGGAGGTCTTTAACATAAAAATAGAAATCAAACAGCCAAAAGCAAAAAAACTTTGAGGAAGAAACAGAGACTCTGCAGGGGGAAGAAAACATAAAACATTTCACATAAACTTTTTAGAGAGTTAAGTCTATTGAAATAATAAAAAAGAACAAAAAGCTACAATACAGAAATAGTAAGAAGACAAAAAAGAGCTTTTAGTTATTCAAAATAAGACAGAAGAAAACTCAAGAGGACTATAAGAGCAGAAGAAATCTCTCCCCAAATAAAACAAACACAGTAAAAACACAACAAAACCTAAGTCACAACCACCACCACCACCAAGAAACAGATTGTGTTTAAGTGAGACGATAACCTTAAGACATAGTACAAGAGGTCTAATATCTAATTAAAAGAAGTTCCAGAAATAGATCAAAGAAAGGAGAAGAAAACATTAAAGAAATAATTCCAAAAAATTTTTCTGGAACTGAAAGGCATGAATTAACCAACTGGAAAGGGCTCATCAAATGTAACCAATCTGCTAAGGTAGGTGTAATGGTTGGGCATTGAACCACTCCAAGGGGGCACCCTGTATACATAGGTGGAGTTGTGCAAAGCACATCTGTATGCTTTTATGTGGTGTCCCTGAGTGCCTAGCACTAAGGCTCAGAATTGTGAAATTTCATCATCATTGGGACAGAAGAATTTTCTATATTGTATGTTTGGATAGGCGTGGGGAGAGATAGAGACACTAAAGGATCTGGAATCAGAATTGCTTTTTACTTCTCACCAACACTGAAGCTCTAAGGCATGGAGCAATGTGTTAAAAATTCTAGGAAAAGTGATACCAAACCTAGAGTTCCATCCCTAGCCAAAGTTAGTATGCAGATAGGATAAAAACATTTTCAGACACACAAGGTTTTAAAATACTTACTTTCCATCAAATCTGTCCCTCCTCAGGAAGCTACTGGAGTATGTGCTCTACCAAAATACAGAAGTAAACAAAGAGACACGAGCTACACTACACAGGAAATCTAACAGAAGATATAGGTGAAAGGAATCTTCAGGATAAAAAGAAGAAGAAAAATAGTCCAGACTGGAGCAGTTCAGACAACTCCAGCAGATTTGTTTCTTCAAGAAAATGAAATTGATAGAATGAATATGTGATGTGCCTAAAAGTTTTAAGATATTTTTGGCATGATATTCAGAGTTTCTAGGTGAATGAATCCTAAGGGACAGAAAATTAAGAAATAATCTGTCACAGACCTTTAATATAACCATCTCAGGTTATCTTGGTCACAACTCTTTTTGGTGGCCATTGGGCATTTTTTCCTAACGTGGGTCCAACCTGCCAGCACCTCAGCCAAAGCCTTCCATTCCTCAGGCTGATCTGTTGCTGTTAGGTGTGAGTCCTTTGGGTGACCAACCATCCTGGCTCCCCCAGAACTGAGGCAGGATTTCTGGCAGGTGGGATTTTCAATATTAAACCCGGTAAAACCACAGGCAAACCATTACAACTAGGGCTTGGAAATGCTGGGACTTTAACATCCCTGGGAAGACTAATGGGAGGCCAGAACTGGTGGATAAGTTGCCTCCCTGCCCCCACTCTAGTCCTTCTGAAATACAGACTCTGAAGATGGTCCCGCAAGATGGAGCAATCAGCCGCACCTGGTATCAGATGGAGACTGATTCAGTTATTCACTCCCTCATATACGCTTGCACTATTTTCCTGCCCCTCATATTTTCCTGCCCCTCTCTCCTTCCCTTTATTCCTGTGTCTCTAAGGTTTTCACCCCCCAGTAAAAGACTGGCATGCAAGTTTTACCTTAGGTACTCTTTTCTAGGGAACCCAGGCTTAGGGGCAAACAAATACTTCCTCAACAATTATCAGTTCTAGGAATAAAAATACTGTACAGAAATTTGAAATTTAATCATAGCATTACTCTGATTGGTGTTTACCTACTGATGACATTTTAACACACCGAATAGTGACCTAACTGAAAGCATGATGGAACTGGTTTGGGAAAATGAGAGAATGGGAAGGGTGACCGTGTGTGGTGAGGTAGAGGTGAGAAAAAGTTAAATCCTTAGCTTCCATTGTGGGAAGTAAATGAAAAATTAAGAAGTTGTTTGAAGATAAAAAAAAAAATAGACACAAAAAATCAACCAAAATACTTTAAATTATTTGCTGCGGGGGAAGGAGAATGGGTGTAGAGGGTCCACGGGCCACTTTCGTCTTAACAAGCATCGATTCTTTAAACTATGTTCGTTTAAAGCTCTTATAAAGACTTGCAGCCTCTACTATGCAGACGAGACTTCGCTTCCTCTGCAACCATGTCTGATGAACACGATATGGCTGAGACTGAGAAATTCAATAAATCGTAATTGAGGAAGACAGAAACGCCTTCAAAAGAAACGGCTGAACCAGAGAAGCAAGCAGGCGAATCGTAATGAGGCCGCCAATATGTGCTGTACCTTCCACAAACATCGCCTTCTTACTTTACTTCTGTGAGCTGTTTAACTGTGTGAGATGAGAAGAGCGTAGATCAAGTTAAACGGCTATTGCCCCTTTTCTCATCAAAGAATCTGAACTACTGACCGTAAACACGGAGTCTCCTCTCCCGTCTGCCTGTCTGGGTGGCGGGGAAGGAATAGAATCTGGTGAAGGAAGAAGCTGGGTGGGGATGACCAGTAAAAACTAAATTGGTCCAAGGTGTCAGGCAGGCTCTACAATGTGGTTTAATCAGAGTGCCATTTTTTTTCTTCAGATGATTTTAATTGTTGGAATGCACAGTTTTTAAAATATGCAAATAAAAGTTTAAAATGTGGTTGGTGTGTAAAAAAACGTGGGTCAAAATAAAATATACTCCATGGCTACTTTTAAACAATTTAATTCTCATAGAATTTGGTGAAGTTTTATTACTTGAGATCTAATAGCATCTGATTGCTTTTAAGTAACTTCTTACCAAATTGGCCCCAAAGCTATATTGTCTTTTGTCATATATTTAGAATATGTGTATCGTGTGTATTTGTATTATTTATTCTATAGGTTAAGTTAAGTGTAAAAATCAGAGTGAAGAGCTCAGCAGCACTTGGATCTTGTTTTCATTCCACTAGATGTCAGCATAACACTGTGAATTTGAACGTTGTTGGGTGACCAAGGATTAAATCCTTGCTTGTTCAAACCTATTTTTATTTATCTTTCCAAGGATGATGATGTGACATTTAGATTTAATAATCTCTTGTGTATTATAAGAATTACTGTCTACCCAAATGTTCATTTTTATTGTACCTATTCAAATTAATGTCAGCTGATTAAATTAGTTAAGCTTTGGTGCTAATCTACATCAAGAGAATAGAAAAAGAAAACAATCACACACAGGAATGATAGCAATGAGTATATTTCCTGCATTGTATTTTGGGTTTTCAGTCAGTAAGTTATGAAAGACATTCAGCCAATAGAAAGATCAAAAGTATAACATTTCCCCCTTGTGTTATCTAGTTTATAAATATGCTTTAAAGGATATGAGCAGTAATTGACTAGCTTAGTACCATGTTGACTGATAAGCTTTCTTATTAAGAGAACGTGTTGGGTAATTCATAAGTTAGATATTTTTAACTTATTTTTCCCTCTCTGACTACCCAATGTAGCATCAGAGGCTTTGGCTTTGTGTTGGCATGACCCTGATTTGTTAGAACATAAGCTTCATCTTATATTAAATAGTAAAAACATGAATATTCATGAAAGTTATTTCATATGAGTTCTATTTTCCTTAGTATGCAAAAATTTTTTGCTTAATAGAACTGTTAACATTTTACAATTTTTTTTTTTTTTTTTAAGTACGTTCCACGCCGAGATCAAGAGTCTCATGCTCTACTGACTGAGCCAGCCAGGTGTCCCACAACTGTTAACATTTTAAAAAAAGATTTATTTATTTTAGAGAGAGTGAGCACATGTGAGAGAGCACGAGAGAGATTGAGAGAGAGAGAGAGAGAGCGCATGGGGGGCAGGGGCAGCAGGAGAGAGAATCCCAAGCCGATTCCTCACTGAGTGCAGAGCCCAACCCCAATGGGGGGCTCCATCTCATGACCCTGAGATCACTACTTGAGCTGAAACCAAGAGTCCCATGCTTAACTGACTGCACCACCCAGGCACCCCACAAAAGTTAACATTTTAAAGGAAAAAATGACATGTTGAAGTATTTTTCAAATTACAGTACATAAAAATGTTTTAAGTGTGCCATTTTGAGTAGTTTGTAACGTGGTCAATATTTTAATAAGTTTTTAGCCACAAGCAATAGGGAGATACTCATTGGCAATGTATTTTGACTTTAATGAAGTATTATGAGTCTCTCACTAAGTAATTTTCAGTTATAATCTGAAATTTTTCTTTGAAAATTTTCCTCAAAATTCACAGGAAATTCCACTTGTTCATGCTATTTCTTCATAATAAAAGACTTACTTTCAGTGTCAATTTACTCATGATATTAATTAATCACATAATAAAAAGTCAATACCCAACAATACAAACTATAGAAATTTAGGGATATTAAATTGTTCCATACTGTACAGAAAGAGACCAGAGACATTTTAGGTGAATTGATAATATTAAAGCCCTCCTATTTTTGGCAAAATAATCTCTTTTTTCCAAGTTTTTATTTAAATTCCAGTTAGTTACCATACAATGTAACATTGGTTTCAGGTATAGAATTTAGTGATTCATTACATACATAAAAAACCCAGGGCTCATCACAAGTGCCCTCCTTAATACCTATCACCTATTTAACCCATCCCCCACCCACCTCCTCTCCAGCAACCCTCAGTTTGTTCTCTATAGTTAAGAGTCTGTTTTACGGTTTGCCTCTCTCTTTTTTCCCCCACTATGATCATCTGTTTCAGTTTTTAAATTCCACATATTAATAAAATCTTATGGTATTTGTCTTTCTCTGACTTATTTCACTTAGCATAATACCCTATGGCTCCATCCACGTTGTTGCAAATGGCAAGATTTCATTCTTTTGATGGCTGAGTAACATTTCATTATATACCGCTTCTTCTTTATCCTTTCATTAGTTGATGGACATTTGGGCTCTTTCCATAATTTGGCTATTGTTAATAATGCTGCTATAAACATTGGGGTGCCTGTATCCCTTCAAATCAGTAAATACTTAGTAGTACAATTGCTGGATTGCAGGGTAGCTCTATTTTTAACTTTTTGAGGAAAGGCCATACTGTTTTCCAGAATGGCTGCATCAGTTTGCATTCAAAAAACAGTGTAAGACAGTTCCCTTTTCTCTGCATCCATGACAACACCTGTTGCTTCCTGTGTTGTTAATTTTAGCCACTCTGACAGGTGTGAGGTGATATCTCGTAGTTTGATTTGCATTTCCCTAATGATGAGCGATGCTGAGCACCTTTTCATATGTTTGTTAGCTATTTGGATGTCTTCTTTGGGAACATGTCAATTCATATCTTCTGCCCATTTTTTAACTGGGTTGCTTTTTTGGTGTTGAGTTTTATAAGTTCTTTTTATATTTTGGATACTAATCCTTTATCAGATATGTCATTTGCAAATATCTTCTCCCATTCCATAGGTTGCCTTTTAGTTTTGTTGATTGTTTCCATCACTGTGCAGAAGCTTTTTATCTTGATGAAATCCCGAGAATTTATTTTTGCTTTTGTTTCCCTGCCTCAGGAGACATATCTAGTAAGAAGTTGCTACAGCTGATGTCAAAGAGGTTACTGCCTGGGTTTTCCTATAGGATTTGGATGTTTTCCTATCTCACATTTAGGTCTTTCATCCATTTTGAATTTATTTTTGTGCATTGTGCAAGAAAGTGGTCTAGTTTCATTCTTATGCATGTTGCTCTCCAGTTTTCCCAATATCATTTGTTGAAGACACTATCTTTTTCCATTGGATATTCTTTCCTGCTTTGTCTAAGATTAATTGCTCATATAGTTGTAGGTTCATTTCTGGGTTTTCTATTCTGTTCCATTGATCTAGGTGTCTGTTTTTGTGTCAGTACCATACTGTTTTGATCACTACACCTTTGTAATATGGCTTGAAGTCTGGAATCGTGATGCCTCCAGCTTTGCTTTTCTTTTCCAAGATTGTCTTGGCTATTCGGGGTCTTTTGTGGTTCTATACAAATTTTAAGATTGTTCTAGTTCTGTGAAAAATGCTGGTGGTATTTTGATAGGATTACATTCAATGTGTAGATTGTTTTGGGTAATATAGACATTTTAACAATATTTGTTCTTCCAATCTATGAGCATGGAATATCTTTCCATTTCCTTGTGTCATCTTCAATTTCTTTCATGTTTTATTGTTTTCAGAGTACAGAACTTTTACCTCTTTGGTTAGGTTTATTCATAGGTATCTTATGGTTTGGGTGCAATTGTAAATGGGATTGATTCCTTGAATTCTCTTTCTGCTGCTTCATTATTGGTGCATAGAAACGCAACAGATTTCTGTACATTGGTTTTACATCCTGTGATTTTACTAAATTTGTGTATCAGTTCTAACAATTTTTTGGTGGAGTCTTCCAGGTTTTCAATATAGAGTATCATGTCATCTGTAAATAGTGAAAGTTTGACTTCTTCCTTGCCAATTTCAATGCTTTATTTTTGTTGTCTGATTGTTGTGGCTAGGACTTCCAGTACTATGTTGAGTAAAAGTGGTGAGAGTGGACATTTTGTCTTGTTCCCGACTTTGGGGAAAAGGCTCTCTTTTTTTCCCAATTGAGGATGATGGTTTCTGTGGGTTTTTCACATATAACCTTTATTATGTTGAGGTATGTTCCCTCTAAACCTACTTTGTTGAGGGTTTTTATCATGAATGGATGTTGTATTTTGTCAAATGCTTTTTCTGCATCTATTGAAAGGATCATATGGTTCTTAGCCTTTCTTTTATTAGTGTGGTGTATCATGTTGATTGATTTGCCAATATTGAGCCACCCTTGCCATCTAGGAATAAATCCCACTTGATTGTGTTGAATGATTCTTTTAATGTATTGTTGGATTTGATTTGCTAGTATTTGAGAATTTTTGTGTTCATGTTTATCAGGGATATTGGCCTGTAGTTCTCTTTTTAGTGGAGTCTTTGTCTGGTTTTGGTATCATAGTGATGCTGGCCTCATCAAATGAATTTGGAAGTTTTCCTTCCATTTCTACTTTTTTGGAATAGTTTGAGAAGAATAGGTATTAACTCTTCTTTAAATGTTTAGTAGAGGGGCGCGTGGGTGGCTCAGTTGTTAAGCGTCTGCCTTCCACTCAGGTCGTGATCCAGGGTCCTGGGATTGAGCCCCACGTCTGGCTCCCTGTTCGGCAGGAAGCCTGCTTCTCCTTCTCCCATTCCCCTTGCTTGTGTTCCTGCTCTCACTACTCTCTGTCAAATAAATAAATAAAATCTTTAAAAAAAACACACTATGAATGTAGTAGAATTCTCCTATGAAATCATATGGTCCTGGACTTTTGTTTATTGGGAGATTTTTGATTACTGATTCAATTTCTTTGCTGGTTATTAATCTATTTAAGTTTTCTATTTCTTCCTGTTTCACTTTTGGTAGTTTGTATGGTTCTAGGAATTTATCCATTTCTTCCAAGTTGTACAATTTGTTGGCATATAATTTTTCATAATACTCTCTTATATAATTTTTTGTATTTCTGTGGTATTGATTGTGATTTATCCTCTCTCATTTGTGATTTTATTTATTTGGGTCCTTTTTCTTTTCTTTTTGATAAGTCTGGCTAGGGGTTTATCAATTTTATTAATTTTTTTTCAAAGAATCAGCTCCTGGTTTCATTGATCTGTTTTATTTTTTATTTTTTTGGCAAAATAATCTTAAAAATTTAGATTAAAGAAATTTTATATGTTACAAATCTAAAGTGGAGGATATGTATACATATATACATATGTATATGTATGTGTATATATACACACACACATCTAAAAATACAAGGAACATTCTGTACATTACAGAATGAATGTACATTACATTCTGCTCATTATGTTTAAAATAGTACCTAGAACATAATAGGTGTGTAATAAATGCTTGTTAAAAGGACAAATTAATAGATGTGAATAGAGAAGATACATGTGTAAGAGATTTGATTAATAAGACTTGGTCACTCATGGAAGTAAAGTGTGAAGAATTGAGAAGAACTCTTGGAGTTTTCTAAGGCTTTAGAAGGCTTGGTGGTGGCATTCATTAAAGTTTGAGACTCCAGGAAGAGGCACAAATTTGGCAGGAAGGATAATGAATTCAGATTTTACCATTTTGAGGCAGTGTAGCAGACAGCAAAGTGAAGCTGTCAGACAAGCACTGGCTGTAAAACAGATGCATTTGGTGGAAAAGTTTGAGCTGGAGATACAGAAGTTATGGTGTAGGAGGGGCCAGAGAGGTAAACTAGGTCATCCAGGTGGAGCTGTTCAATGAAAGAAAAAGCAGAAACCTTGCAGAACAATATTTTAGGACCAACAGTATAACAGGGTCTTGGAAAACAGGCTGGAAAAGCAGGAAGAAAGGAGCAGGCCCAGAGAGTAGTGAATTTCAAGAAAAATGGAGTGGTCATTAAGGTCAAATACTGCAAGTAAGTCCAGCCATTTGAGCAATAAAAGAAGTAGATGGATTTGTAAATTAGGAAATTGTCTGTGACTCTTACATGAGCTAGTTCAGTGGAGCTATGTGAATGAATTACTGTCTATACTTACTGTAGGCTGAGAAATAAGTAGGAGGTAAGAAAGTGAAGATAGTGAATACAGACTGTGGACTACATTCTGATGCACTATGGATATTAAAAAAAGGGGAGCAAGAGAACATGTTACTCAGTGTTTGCTAAAGCCAGCTGACTTAAACGTGGGACTTATGGGGCAGTGGATCAGCAATCTTCAAACTGATGTATGCACTCTTGAAGTCCACAAAAACTTTACAAAGTTCATGGGCATAGAATTTTAAGAGATTCAATGTCCACATACTCAACTCCCATACTTACTGTTTCCTAATATTAATCGGCCTGAGAACTTCAGTTAAAACATCATGCATGTCTTTTTTTCCCACTTTCCTTTTGTAATCAAACTTCTCTCATTTTATTTATTTTTTATTTTTTTATTTTTATTTTTTAAAGATTTTATTTATTTATTTGAGAGAGAGAGTGAGAGAGAGAGAGAGCACAAGAGGGGGGAGTGGGAGAGGGAGAAGCAGACTCCCTGCTGAGCAGGTAGCCCAATGCGGGACTCGATCCCGGGACTCCAGGATCATGACCTGAGCCGAAGGCAGTCGCTTAACCAACTGAGCCACCCAGGCGCCCCAAACTTCTCTCATTTTAGAAAACAAAATCATACCTTATATCCAATCTGGTATTCATCATCCCGGGGTGTGAAAGTTCCTGGAACACCAAACAAAAAGAAAATTTGTATTGATGATAAGAAAGAGAATGTCTCTAATGGCTCAAAAACAAATGCTTTTGAAAGTCAAGGCATTTCTAATTCTTTGCTTTCAAAACAATTGAAGAAGTTAATAGATCATTAAAATATACTTTTTGATAATAGATCACCATGTGATTTTTGGCATAAACTTGAAAGAAGTGCAAATAGTTGAGTTATATTGCTAATATCAAAACTTCCATTCCCATCTGTCCTATACCACATTGTTATGCAACCAGTTTTGCTCAGTAAAACAACAAAGACTTAAATCCATGCTTAACACTGCCTTCTGCCATAAATAATATTCATTGTTACATAAACAAAACAAAACAAAACAAAACAATAAAAAAGAATTCCAGCGTGTATAAAGGAAAGCATTGGGAAAGACAAAAGCATTGGCAGTTAAATTGAAGAAGTGTTGAGGTAGGTATCAGATGAAAGGAAAGGTCAGTAAAGGGTGTGAATGTTATGCTAGACTGGATAAACAGTGACAATGGGATTAATGTCCCCAGGTTTGAAGGTTCTAAGTAGAGACTGGCAGAGGCCTCAGGTGGTATGAGTGGTCCAACGAGGCCAACTATCTGTAACTCTAGTTCTTCCTCAGTATCATTCCAATTTTAGTATATGTGTCCAAGCAAGCACTAGTTCTTTCTCAGGATTCATGATATAGAAAGGCATTCAAGTCAATGTTGACTGTGATTGGATGAATCCTGAAGAGAACCCTCTCATCAGATGGTGTAAGGAGATTCAATACATGTAAGAAAACTCAATTCACCACTTAAGAAGTAAGAACTTGACTGTTTTCTTCAGTGCAGTATTCTGAATGCTTGGAACGCTGCCTGGAGTAGTGCTCAAATACTTTCTCTTGAATGAATTGTCAGTGATTAGAGGTAGCCAAGACTTCCAAATCTTAACTTAGTGGAACGAATTTGTGTTGCCAATTTGTAATAAAGCCTATTTGAATTTATATATTATTTGTTCACTCCATATAGACTGGGACAAAAATAGGTTCCAATTATGTATTTATGTTTATATAATTTAGTTTGAAAATTCTCTTCCAAATATATCTCATATCTCTTTCATTACCTAAAATGAGGGATAGAAGTACTACATATTACCAAAAGAAGTATAATTCAAATGATAATATTATTAAATTATATTCTATCTACTATAATTATTTGTTTATGGCATTATGTGTTAGAGAGTATTTGTATGTCTGGATGACAGCAGAGAATAGGCTGAAACTGCAAATCAGAGTTGGTGTCATCAGGTTGAAAATGTCACAGATTTAGCTTTTAATAAGCCAGAATGATTGTGTAAAATAAGACGACTAGCAACAATCTCCTACTGATATTCTTGGGAACATGGGGATGACTTTGAAGTTAAGAACTATTTTTAGATGAAAAGACTTGATATTTTCTGTCAATTAAAATGACTATAATTAACAGCTATGACTAGAGTTATTTAATTGCAAATTATAAAAAATCCAACTTAATTAGTTTTAATGATAAGGGGGAATTTATTGGCCCAGAAAAGTAGGAAGCCCAGAATGCATGTAGCTTTAGCACAGCTGGATGCAGGAGCTTAAATAATATCAAGATCCCCCTGTTTCTTCCTCTCTTGGCTTTCTTAGTGTTGCATTTATTTCTAAGCACATTTTCCCCACTTGGGTGGCCAAGAGAGCATCAATAATCCAAACTTGCTTAGTACTTAGTGCTTTTAAACTCTGAAGGAGAAGATGGATCTTTTTGCTGATAGTTTAAAAAAAAAAAGCTGGGAGAGATTTTGTGGGCCTGATGCAGGCCACGTATCCAGCCATGAAACATTCATGACGGTCAGCACGATGCAATACCCTGAGTGATCAGAGCTGGATTTTTGGTATCCCTGTAGGAAAGGTTGGTGATGAGGTATTCCCTACCTGAACCACACGGATTGAAAATAACGAACAGACTGTTACCAGACAAAATAATATGACATCTAAAATCTTTTTTGCATATTACATTGTACTAATTAACCACATCATAAAAAATGATGCATCAAATAGACTAAACAGCTACAACAAAGAATTAAATATACAGTGGCCTCTAAGATCAATCAGAATTTGAGGTTCCTTATATTTTGTTGTTTCTTGTTTCCTACTGCCAAAGTTAGCTCATCGGCAGCAGTCCCCAGGAAGGAGGAAAGGGGATATAGAAGAAGAAAAAAAAGAGAAAGCAACTTCTGTTTAAGGAAATGATCCAGAAGTAGCACACATCACTTCTGATCATATCCCACTGGTCAGAACATGGTCATATGACCATTGGTGGTGGCAAGGGAAGCTAGTAAATATGACATCAAGCTGTGTAACAGTGTGTTCAGCGGGATTCTTATTACTAAAAGGAAGAAGGTATAAATGTATAATGGGAAAAGTAGTTGTTTCTGCGATGGTTCTTCTTTCAACCTTTACAAACTTGAATAGGGGAAAATTTTAAAATTACTTTTACTATGGAAAGCATTGCTAAAACATGTATTTATATGGGAAAAGAGTAAAGGGAATTTTCACTTTCATAATAAAAGAAAAAGTTTCAGTATAAGTGTTTAGTACATTTTAAAGTCCCTTACAGATGGTGGTACTGCTGAAGGATGCTTTAATTTTTGACATTACTATGGATATTTTAGACATAATATTAACACATATTTTTCATTTATGAAAGAATGGATATTGATGCTCTTAAAATTATAAATATTTTGGTTTTGAACTTTTTTATGTCATTGACTAGTATATCTACATTTTTAGAAAACATGGAATTTACTATCTTGCATTTGTAAGGAATCAAATTGCTGTAATATGTACTATAAAAGAGTAGATTAAAAATTCAAGTCAAATGGAATTGCAAGATTGTATCTCTTTCTAATGCTAAAAGCTTACTGAGCTGGAAAAAGTATAATTTAACATATCACCCACTTGCCAAAAAAAAAAAGAAAAAGATGCCTGGCTTGGATTTCATCCAGGAAGACATCTGTTTGCCTAGAACTAATAATAGTACAACCCTAATGATATGCCAAACAAGTTATTTTAATAGAAATGTTTTGTTTTGAGAGGTTAAGTTTGGTTACTCAGCAGAACTGCTGTGTTTATGAGGGTATTATGTTTGATTCTGCAACTAGGGAACACATATCCCACTGAAGGTAAGCTTGGGAAATTTGGTGGAAGTTGCTATACATTTTACAGCTAACCTAACAGAGTACTCTTGATCTCTAAATGACCTCTCAAGATTAACCACATTAGAAGATTGGAGGCAAGGTGGTAGGAAATCACTATTCAAATTTTAGAATAGATATTGGAGATTGTCCATTGCTTTTAAAAAGCACAAATATTCATTTACATGCCTATTAGCTGTTTCTCAAAATCTACTCAAAATAAAAATCCTGCTTGGTTCATTTTAGTCCCATTCTTTCTTTCTTTTTTTTTTTTAAGGTTTTATTTATTTATTTTGACAGAGAGAGAGACAGTCAGAGAGGGAACACAAGCAGGGTGAGTGGGAGAGGAAGAAGCAGGCTTCCCGCTGAGCAGAGAGCCTGATGTGGGGCTTGATCCCAGGACCCTGGGATCATGACCTGAGCCGAAGGCAGACGCTCAGCGACTGAGCAACCCAGGTGCCCTAGTCCCATTATTTCTTACTCCTAATTTTCCTGCTCTAAAATGTCAAAACATTTAGATAAAATGAAGGGATAGTCAAATGTTTAAATGTTTGGTCTATGTGATTTTAAACATCTAGATTTTTAAAATCATAGAAAAGATTGAATTTCTCAGATTTTATTCATAATTGCTATTGTGTATATTTACTATGTTATAACTTTTTAAAGAACCACTGCCATATGAACCAGGCCAAAAGGGGTAATGTCGTAGGGAAGGTCATTTATAAGCTTTTTAGCCCTGTTGCCTAGTTTTAGTGACTGTTCTGTTCAATTTTAATTGTGCCAATACTGTTTCATTTAAGCACTAGATCAATGGCTAATACACATTTAGAAATATGTTCATCCAATACAATTTTGGTTTTTAATTCAGAGGCATCATCTAAACCAAAAATGGGAAGCTAAAGTGTCTCTTTTAACAACATTAAGAAACAGGCTTAACTACTGTAAAAAAATATTTAGGGGGCACCTGGGTGGTGCAGTTGGTTAAGCACCAACTCTTGGTTTCCACTCAGGTTGTGATCTCAGGGTGGTGAGAGGGAGCCCTGCACTGGGCTCTGCGCTCAGCACGGAGTCTGCTTAAGACTCTCTCTTTCTCTCTCTCTCTGCCCCTCCCCCCCAATAAATAAAGAAATCTTTAAAAAAAGAAAATATTTAATGTTTTATATTTTACTTTCTTGAATAAATTATTGATATACTTGAAGAAGTATAAACAGGCTAAACTAAGGTTTTCTATGTAAGAAATTTCTTTTTTGTAAGATTAACATTTTCTAAAAGTTTTTGTACTGAAATGTAACTGCTAGTATGTGTAATTAATCACATTTTTACATTAACTAGCCATCCTCAAATGTCACACAAAGTTCTGAATGCTGTGCAGAGAGAAAGCAGCCGGAGGAGTATTTTCTGGCAAAGTCCAGCTCCACATGTTGTTGCTGACCATGGGAAACAGATGTGGGCCAAAACAAATGCTAAGATTATTCCAGGAACTTTCTGGCATACCTGGAACTTTTTTCTTAATTAACTAGTCTCTCACTGAAATGATTTTCCAGGTCTAGGCTACTTTTGGGTATGGTTTTAAAATGAATTGATTTAATTCTAGATCTCTATGAAGAGTTTCAGAATATGCCAAGGGTCTCAGGGAGAAATAGTAATGGAGTTGTAATATAGACTGCTAATTGTCTTTGCATGAGAAATCCCTTTTTTGTTGTTTATTCAAATATAATTTATACTTAACAAAAAGCAACCCATTTTGGGTATACAGTTCTATGAATTTTGACAAATTTATATAGTAGTTTAACACCACATTCAGGATAGAAAAGATTTCCATTATTTGAAAAAAATCTCTTTCATGCGTTTTTGTAGGCAATCCCCTTTCCAGCGTCTGGAAATCACTGATCTGATTTCTGTCCCTATAGTATTATCTTTTTCAGAATGTGATAAATCAAATCATACAGTGTGTGGCCTTTTGATTCCGGCATAATGCTTTCATTTAGCATAACATTTTTGAGATACATACATGTTAGTGCATGTATCAGTTTATTCCTCCCCACCCCCCACCCCCAAGATTAGCCTCCTTTTAATGCTAACGGAATCACAAATCTATTTGTGCAGACTCGAAAGTGGCCTGAACCAATCATTTGTGGTCTGGCATTCACATTTTCCTTAGCCAAGTGGTCCCTTTCCCATAATCCTGTGCACCCAAGGATGGTCATATGACACTGTTTAGACAATTAAGAAGAAAGGAGAAATTTGTTGGAGAACATTTGGGAAAGATTTAACCCTCATTTATAAAAATAAATTTATCATACTCTAGTACCACTGCTTGCTTCACCCCCTTCCAGAGTCCTGCCTTTAGACATATGATGTCTGGAACTATGGAACCCATTTTGCAAGCCTGAAGGAAAGGCCAAAAGAACTGCAGAGATAAAATCCCAGAACTCTGTCATTTTTAGTTTATCAACAAACATTTAAACTGCCCACCTTCAGATTTCTCAGTGTGTATGATGGCTGAATGTGCTTGTTATTTTGCTATTTTATTATGTTATTTGCAGTCAATGACATTCCTTGCTGAGAAACTGTCATCCAGTCTAGAAGCCATTTCGGGTTGGAACTGTGGCTCCATTTTAGAATTGTGTAATCCTAACTAATTTGGTCAGAAAGTCTCCACTACTAATTACTATAGTAACTCCCTGTTGTACATGAAATGGGTTTTGGCACCTAAACATCTTCCTGGAGAATTCCAACCTATCAGTTCACTTAAACAATGATAGTTCTACACCATTATGATTTGCCTTGGAATCCACTTACTAGGCTTGCTCCAATATTTTCTGGACTGGTTGCAGAACTGTGAAAACTATATTGTTCACTGATTACGATATTGCATTTCTCTTCTTGACTAAAATTTAAGTATGATTTTCAGATTATTCTCTAGAAAAGAGGAGAGAATTAACCAGAAAATTTAATGAGTCTTGATAGGAATGTATTGCTCATGCTACCCATTATTGCAGTCTCATAATGGTTGATATAGAGTTGCTCAACTGGTATATTTTATTATGTTAGGTTAATCTTAAAAAATAGAACGTATCATTTACTTTTGGGAATTAAAGGAACACAAGTTGATGTCTTTAAAACAAAATAGAAAATGAATGAAAATTATTTCTGTAGGTAGGCCCACATTTTAATCTGGGTCTGTCAAATATATGCTATTATTACTTACTATTAAGTACTTAGATCAAAGTTATTCCAAACTAACATCCTTGCAATTTTACAGTCACTGAACAGGAAATCCTGTCCTAAAAGAATTGTTCTCTCTGCCATTAATGAAGGGACGTGCCCACTGGGAATAGCCCGAGAGGGCAATTGGCCCTGCAGAAATATTGGAATAAGGTAATATAAAACTTGGAAATATTTTTGTTAATAAAACATTTTTAACCTAATAATTTAGAAGATAATTTCAGACTTAACCCTATTTTATGTCAAATACTTTTTGCAAAGATGGCCAAAGTTTTTGACTGAAGGAAGTGCTCATATTTATGCCCCGAAAATAAACTTGAATGATATTAGAATTATTTGTTTTATATATTTCATGAATTATTTCTTGAATTAGTGTTAAGAATAAGAAAGTAGGCTATGTTTGGAACTGAATAATAAACTCCATATGTCTTCATCAATATTTCATAAAATAATTCTGCAAATGTTAATAGATAAGGAATGATTCTGTAATTTTATTAGCTCTTCAACCAGTCTAAGGTACAATCACTTTGCTTTTTCCCCCAATGCGTATGAAACATACTTTCTTGAGAATACTTACCCAAATCTTTGTTCATTTAATATAAGGCCACAGAATTACTCGAGAAATGTAGCACATTTATGTTACTTTAGATTATCTAAAAGATCTTCTTTGAATATGTCTTGAGATTGCTTAGAGTTGCAAATTTCAGGACTGAAAAGGTTTTAGAGATCATCTATTTATGTTGTTTCAAGTGCCCTGATTTACTCACTGATAGATACATATGTTCTTTAAGTTGGAGGAAAAGGAGTGAAGTTACAAAGAAATTTCTAGGCGTTTCTCATTCTCTATTGTCCATCTCATTTGTGCTACGGTCCGTAGAAGAGTGTTGTGCCTGTGAGCAGCAGTCTGCCATGGCTGCATGGGGATAGAGTTTGAGAAACATTGTTCTATACAGGTTACATTATACAGTTGAGAAAACCAGTGATCAGAGAGGTGAAATAAATTGCTTAGCTTAAAACAGCTATTTAGAGGCATAAGACAGAGGAAAAGTCCTCGAGTAGAAATCAGTCCTCTTTGGTCTAGCCCTATATGTGCCACCAATTTGTTGGAAACGGCAGCAGAAAGATGACTGTAACTGTAAACAGTAATTTACCAAGAGTATGCAATTTATAGATTCAGGACATGGTGTCCAAGACAGGTTCTATTGCCTGTGTGAATTTAGCATGTTCACAACTCCTAGACAGTGCTACCCTTCAGGTCTCAAAATTCTGACTGTGGGCAACACTTATTTAAACACAGAAGACAGTTGACCCAATATTAGCCATATTATTGTTTGTGTTGCATTCTCAAATAGGATGATGAACCAGTTGGTGATTATAGAGTTTGGGCGGCAGCCATGTTGAGTCTGAGTGATTCAGTTTATTTATTTTCTTAATTTTTATTTTTTAAAGATTTTATTTATTTGACAGAGAGAGAGAGAGACAGCAAGAGAGGGAACACAAGCGGGGGGGAGTGGGAGAGGAAGAAGCAGGCTTCCTGCTGAGCAGGGAGCCCGATGAGGGGCTCGATCCCAGAACCCCGGGATCAGGACCTGAGGCGAAGGCAGAAGCTTAACGACTGAGCCAAAGGCAGATGCTTAAGGACTGAGCCACCTAGGCACCCCTTGAGTGATTCAGTTTAGACAAAGAAGCAAAGACAATCATTTGACACATATGGAGCACTTACTACATACTACACATATTTGTCTAAGAACTTTACATCTCTAATGTCCTGTATCTTTATTAGAAAGGTACTTTTTTGTTCCCATTCTTTAGACAGAGAACATAAGGCTTAAATATATTAAATGGTTTATTCAGAGTGATATAGACAGCAAATGGTGGAACAAGATTTTAGGCTTAGGTAGTTGGACTCAGGACACACACTCCTTCCTAAGCAGTGACAGAAGCAGAGATATGGAGAACAACCTGATATTAATAATTTTCTGATTTCTAGGTCTGGTTTTATTCATGCTTTGGGATTCTGTGAGATTCTTTGTATACCTCCTTCTCCACCTTTTTACATGAGCTATTTGCTCCTTAAATAACAAAAAAGCTTTTATTAGTTGTTGAGAAATTAGGAGCTGAGAGTAGGGACTACAGAGAGGTTTACCAACAGGCTACTGGAGCTATTTACACAGCATGCAAAATAGCAGACAAGTTAGCATTTTAACAAAGCCATCTCTTACTTGAAGGTAAGAGATATGGGTTATAGAAACAATGCAGAGATGGAAAGAATGAATATCCATAAATAACCTGATCATGTTGAAAATCCAGAAATTCTGAGAATGGATGTGTGCTAGATTTGGGCTCAGAATTTTAAACTGTTCTGGAATCTAAGAGCTGGGAGTGGAGTGATGTGTCAGTTGTATGGGGTTTTTAATAAAAAAAGGGATGCGCTATTATTTGATACTTATAAGATGGTCAAAATTTATTGTAGACATTACATAACACAGGATTATATTTTACCTGAGTAGTTCTTAAGAAAAACTGGACACGTTGATACAAATGCTATTCTACTGATTATTCTTTGAATTACATCCTTAGATTGCAACCATATCAGGTAAAGTGATTTGTGTGCTATGCAAGTATAATACCTTTTTTACTCCTTAAAATTTTTAAGTGTACAGTACAGTACTTCTAACTATAAGCACAATGTTGTGCAGATGATCTCTAGAACTCTTTTATCTTGTGTGATTGTAACTTTAGACCCATTGAATATCAGCTCCACATTTCTCCTTTCCCTCAGCTCCTGACAACCATCATTCTACTCCCTGCTTTGATGAGTTTGACTATTTTAGATACCTCATATAAGTGGAATGATGTAGTATTTGTTCTTCTATGACTGATTTATTTCACTTAGCATTATGTCCTCAAGGTTAATCCATGTTGTAGCATATGATAGAATTTTTTATGGGTGAATAATATTCCATATTATGTATAAACCACATTTTATTTATCCATTCATCTGTTGGTGGGCATTTAGGTTGCTTCTACCTCTTAGCTATTGTGAACAAAGGGGCAATGAACATGGAAGTACAGATGCCTCTTTCTGATCGTGATTTCAATTCTTTTGGATAAATACTGAGAAGTAGGATTTCTGGATCATATGGTAATTCCATTTTAACTTTTTTAGGAACTAAAAACTAATATTATCCTGCATAGCGGCTGCACCATTTTACATTCCCACCAAAGGGGCACAAGGGTTTCAATCTCTCCACATCCTTATCAACAAATGCAATTTTCGGCTTTCTGGGTTTTATAGTTTCATGTCTCATGTTTGTCTTTAATCCATTTGGAGTTGATTTTTGTGTATGGAGTAAGATAGAGTCCAATTTCATTCTTTTGCCTGTGGATATCCAGTTTTCCCAATACCATTTGTTGAAGACTCTACCTTTTCCCCGTTGTGTACTCTTGGTACCCTTGTTGAAGATCAGTTGATGTGCGGATTTATTTCTAGGCTCTTTTTTGTTTATTTGTTTCATTGGTCTCTATCTTTATACCAGTACCATGCTGTTTTGATTACTGTAGCTTTGTAGTATGTTTTGAAATAATGAAGTATGAGGCTTCCAGCTTTATTCTTTCTTAAGATTCTGGTTTTTCAGAGTCTTTTGGGGTCCCATATGATTTTAGGATTATTTTTTCTATTTCTGTAAAAATGTCATTGGAGTTTTGAAAGGGATTGCCCTGATTCTGTAGATTGCTTTACGTAGTATAATCATTTTAACATTGTGATGTCCTCCAATCCATGAACATGGAATCTCTATTTACTTATGTCTCCTTTAACTTTTTTCAGCAATGCTTTGTAGTTTTCAGTATACAAATCTTTCACTTCCTTGTTAAGTTTATTCTTAAATACATAATTCTTTTTCATACTATTGTAAACAGAATTGTTTTCTTAATTTTCTTTCAGATTGCTTATTGTTAGGCTGTAGAAACACAACTAATTTTCGTATGTTGATTTTGTATCTTGCAACCTTATTGCATTCGTTTATTAGGTCTAACAGTTTTCCTGTGTATGTGAAAGTGGAGATGGGGAGGTGGCAAGAAGATTTGAATGTGTGACCATCAGTATGCTGCCTGATAGAACTTCCTGAGAGACTGAGTAAACTTAGTTGGGAATAAATCTGTTGCAATTTAAATGTAAGTAATATTATACGCTTATAGTTTATAAGCAAGTTTAATAAAATTTTGCATTAGTTCTTACCTTTTAAACATTTAATGGATTTCAGACTCAATTTCCAATACTGATAGTGAGTTAATTCTTTTGGTGAAGAGCATTTGCCATAGTGGTTGCAAGAAGATAATTTATTGCCTGTTATGCTTTTCTTGGTACTTTCTTCAGTATATCTTGGTAGGTTTCATTGTCTAGAAGGCCTGAAATTTGTAGAAGTGGTTTTCTAGTGCCATAACAAAAAAGATTAGCAGTGACAGTTTTCTAAAATATATGTTTCCTACCAGAGGTAGGCTTCTCAGCCCATTTCCTTTAATGATATCTGGGGAGGATCTGATAAGCTTTATTCTACTTTACATAGGTTAAAGGGCATTGTCTTCCCTTTCACTCCAGCAGCCAACAACAAAGTCAGGCATATGTTATCACCATCACAGAGGAAGCTGCGGGCTAGCTTGTGTTAAACAGAGCACAAATACAGGAAAAGTGTCAGACAGGTTAAAAGCTCATAGAGCTCTGCTAAGAGAATATTATGCTAATAATATTTCAAACAGAGATATGTTATTAGATTTCAGCATAAAGTACTTAGAAATCCTTAAATATGTAAAACTAGATAGCGAGTAGCCATTTTACTTTCCTCACTTTGGAATTATGACCCCATTTTTTAAAGATAGAAAAATAACAGTTACATTAAAAACAGTTAAGTCAGGAAATGACACAATTTCTCAAACATACAATTAAACAATTTCTTAATAATTTAAAAATTGTTCCCCTTTGCTTTGTGTGATAAAAGTTCTAATTATATTCTCTTATTTCAAAAGAAAAGGGGATTTCCATTTTGTGGCTAAAATTTTGTCATAAATAAAGAATGCATGCCTTTTGGAAACTAAAGAGCTCATTTCATTCAGGGATTTTTATGTTGTCAGTTTTAATTGGGGTATGCGTCTGGTTTTAAACAGTCATGGTAGATATATTCTAGTTGTATCTACCAATGTAGTTTTGTGTATCATATTGGATTTGTTAATGGTGGATGTATTTGAGTGATATCTACCAATGTAGTTTTATATACTATATTGGATTTGTTAAGAAAATCATCTGAAGAGTTTTAAAAGTGATTTTCAAATCCCTTCTTTTAAAAAAGATTACAAACAAAATGAAATACAACAACTTTTGAAGATAAAACAAAAATAATAATATATAGTCTTAAACTTTGACATAGCCGCTATCAACGTTTTGATTCATTTTCTCTCCATGTGTATTTTTTAATACATTTTCAAGTTTGCAGTCAAATGTGTATACACACACACACACACATGCATATGCATATTTATAATTCTGAATATAACTTTTTCTTAAAAATCAATATTACATATTTTCATGTATTTTTGAAATATTTTTCATAATATTTTTGTATTCTTTATAATTTTCAGTTTTAATGGCTGTATAAGGTATCATGTTTAAACAAGCCATAATTTATTCAGTGAACATTTGTATGGGATGCACAAATATCTTTCTTTGTTGGACTCTTTCAAATCTTCTGGTTACCCTAGGGACAGTGCCTCCCTATATTTTGTATCTTCTTTTTTTTAAAAGATTTTATTTGTTCATTCATGAGAGACAGAGAGAGAGAGAGAGAGGCATAGGCAGAGGGAGAAGCAGGCTTCCCCTGGAGCAGGGAGCGCAATATGCTGCTCAATCCCAGGACTCTGGGATCACGACCTGAGCTGAGGCAAGACACTTAACTGACTGAGCCACCCATATCTTGTATCTTCTTATGGCTATGACCGGAAGGCCCATGTCATGTGGATATAATGGGCCAATTGTAATGCACGTGTCCTCAGAATAAAGTATTAAATATTAAAATATTAAGTCAATTGTCTCCAGGGGTGTTGCATAGGAAGTGTCGTGGTTCTGTACAAATGTAGGAGCCATTTCTAGTTTGGATTCAAGCAGGAAAAGGTTGTAGACTGCTAAAGAGCCTTAAAATATCTACCATCCAAGCACCAGAGCAGAATTAAGCTGGTCCCCTGCCAAAGTGCAGACAGAGAAAACGCATGTTTGAGACAAAACCAGGGTTAATAAGTAAAATAGTCCCCAGAAAAGTGTCTCAAAGTTTGTTTTTTGTTTGCATGTGTTACAAAACACACTAGGCCATATGTGATATCTATATACCTATTTGTGCTGGAAAAACTATGCTGGTTGTGCACCTTGCTTTTAGGACCACAGGAAAATACTAATAGTCATACATTGATTGTCTTCTCTGGCTATTGCTTATGAAGAACCAAATACAAAAGTCCTAACACACACCACACTTTATCAGGGAGTGTTTATCATCATCCCCAGAAACATTACTGTATGGCCTCTGACACTAAAGAAAGGAAATTTTATTATTGCTTTATACCTTTGTTTTTCCTCTAATTATTTTGTTTCTTTTTGTTTTCCCCTCCCCATTCTTTTTATTTAAGGGGATGGACTTGACAACCAGATTTTTAAAAAATCAAATACATTGAAGCAGTTGAGTATCTTTTGCCTTAGAGGGTATATCACGGAATAATGGGTTATTTTTACCTTCATGGGAATAATGATTTTTTAATAATTATATTTATATCTTTAACGTCCTATTAACTTTATCAGGTTTTTACCATTGAAAAATTCCATTTTTCTTATTTATGGCCATGATTTCAAATAGTTTACCATTGAATGAGTATCTTTCACTTTTTCCACAAGGAACCGTTTTTGAAAAACTGTATTATATATAGGCCTACTAACACAGCTTGATTAAAAAACAAACTCTGCCTTATTTTTATTTAGGAAAATCACACATGGAAATATCAAAAGACAGACAACACTATTTAGCTAGTTTAATTTTGTGCTCGGCTGATGCTGGACACAACAACAAAGAGAAGAAGAGTCTTTCTCTGCTGCAGCCCAGATGTTACAAGGCTGTTGAACTTGGGTTAACTGACCCGGGAGAATCAGTTGGCTGCTAGAGAGGCTCTGCTTCTGGCTTTGTGGAGATCAAGGAAAGCCCTTTCAGCATGTCTAAGAGCCAGATCCAGGGTGTCTCAGGCAAGCTAGGGAGCACTTTGGCAAAAATCTCCTGAATTGTGCAATCTCTGACTCTGTTTTTTTCCAACTTTTCCCTGTGAAGATCACATGCTTAAATTGGGCCATGCAGCTGTGTGTGGGTGGGGTGCTTATACTCAGAGCTCTTAGGTCTGATGGTGCACAGTCAATGGTACGCTATTTCTTCCCCCGCCCCCACCCTGAGAAACTTCAGAAGTAATTCCTTGAGGTTAGCAGTTGGTAACCTGATCTGTTCACCCTAAATGTTGAACCCTTCTCTTGGTTTTATACATGTGTAGTTTGTAACTGTTAGGCAGTTTGCAAATGTTTCATTTGTTTTTAGAAATCTAATGACAAATGCTATATCAATAGTTTTCTATCAAAGAAGAACCTCCAACTTAGTTGTCAAAGAAGTCACCATTTCTGCAATATTAACTTTTAATAGTTTTTTTAAATTTTTTTAATTAGTTTTACAGACACTTTATTAGAGTGTTGATTATTTTATTTGTGGAAAAAAACCCCTCATATTATTCCTTGTTTAAAAACACATTTTGAAGCACTCCTAATAATCCTTGCCACTATTTTCTTTGAATTATGGAGTAGTTTTTCATCGTACTTAAAGGACTTGATTCTTAGCATAAGGTTAACCTTGCAAGTTCAAAGAACAATTTGTTAGAGAGTAGCTATCATGGTCCCCAGAACATTATTCTGTGACCTCTTGGATCCAAAGACATTATGTTTTATTATCACTAAGTCTATGAGCCATCTTCTCCTCCCCTTCCTCCCCCTCCCAGTAAAGGAAGAGACTTGACAATCAGATTAAAATTTTCACATGCAATGATGTTATTGAATTTCTAAGGTCTTTTGCCAGGAAGAGTAGAATATGGCAATAAGAATAATCAAAAACTTAACAGGAACATCAGTGACATTTATGAAGCTATTGTGGTAGATATGATTTAATCTAATAGAATTCTAATTTTATAACTATGAGTCAAGCTTTAGGAGAGTGATATCACCAAGATGGTGACATAGGTCATTCCTGACTTTGCTCCACCTCACAAGAACAACTAATAAGTGCTCAAGAACAAGACACCACCAAGAGAATCCTAGAACATGGGGGAGAGGCTGAAGCACGCCCTGCACCACAGACATCAAGACAGATTGCATTAGAAGGGTAAGAGAAGCACACATTGACCACAATGCCCCTCCCCCAGGCAGCAGAGCAACACCCAGAGAGGTCTTCCCTGAGCCTCCATTCCTACAGTGGAAAAGAAAACCCAGTGGGGATAACCAGCATCCCTCAGCATTGGGGTCACTTTATGGGAGTCCCTACTCTGATACACCAGAGGGATTCCAGGGAAATCTGTGGGCCTCAACCAATAGGAATCTGACTATGATGGAGAAGGGGGAAGGGCTTGCAACCAGCAGATGGCTCTTGGCAGACCAAGTTCATACCTGCTGTGACCAAGTACTGATCCCAAACCATGGTTTTGCTCATCAGCAGAACCAAGCTGGGATACACTCTGATTGGGGAATTTAGATCTACCTCATTGGATTCTCAAATGAGGAATTTTGTTGGCTCTACAGCTTGATTTGCCTGTACCCAGGCAAGGAGCTGAGTCACAACCCCACCTGCTGTGGAGAGTGTCTCCTGGCCCCATCTGACCAGAGGGGCTGGTGAGAAAACTTGGAAGATGTTTATCCCAGCAATTCTGAGCTGAGAGGTGGGTGGGAAGAGCTGACTGCTCCCAAAGGGAAGCCAGTACTGGGCACAGAGAATTACCCTGCTAGGCATAGGCAGGGGGATTAATTCATAGCCAAGGTTGAGGGTAGCTCCCAGCCCTTCCCAGTTAGAGAGATTATTTAGGAAACTGAGAGTAGCCTATAGCAACCCCTCCCCTTTCTGCCCAGGCAAGGGAGCTGAGATAGCCCTACCCACTGTGGCTCCTGGGGCCCCATCAGACCAGAAGGGCTGGTGAAAACACCTGGAAGCTGTGCAGCCCAGCAGCACTCAAACAGAGAGGCAGGAGGGCAGAACTGATCACCCCCAGAGTAAAGCCGGTACTGTGTTGAGCATCCCAGTGCTGTGCACAGGCAGGGGGATTAACTCATAGGCAAGCTTTAGGTATTTTTCTAGCAGTTCATGTTCTTTTTAATTATTCTTATCACTGATAAATGGAAAAACACAATTTTGTTTTCAGAGTGGTACTTAAAGATTTATTTCATTAGTGATAGGTCTTCTCGTTTGAAACTGTGTATGTAATTTAAGATAACTTTTCATTTTCTATGAACTTATTCAAGTCATACCAAAAGGGAAACAGATAAGGGAGGAAGATTCATTCAAATTGATTTACTTTTTGACTTTTAAAGAATTAATGCGTATTTGTGTGTATTTAGATAATAAAATTTACCAAGCACATTTACTTTCATTTGTTCATTAAGTTTTTAATAGCATATTTTATTTTTTATTATTTATTTATTTATTTATTTATTTTTTAAGATTTTATTTATTTATTTGACAGAGAGAGACACAGTGAGAGAGGGAACGCAAGCAGGGCGAGTGAGAGAGGGAGAAGCAGGCTCCCCCTGGAGCAGGAAGCCCGATGTGGGGCTCGATCCCAGGACCCCGGGATCATGACCTGAGCCGAAGGCAGACGCTTAACGACTGAGCCACCCAGGTGCCCCTTAATTGCATTTTTTAAACAAATATTTATTGATCACTTATTAATGCCAGAAACAGAGATGCCTCAAAGAGCTAATAGTATTTTGGAGGTGCTCACCTCATTCTCGCAACAATTTGAGATATATAAGTACTCTCTGTAACAAAGACTGATATTAGAGTTGTAAGTGAATGAAAATGGATGGATATCAGCAAAAGTGCTTTTAATTTAGATTTTGCTTAAATTGACCATGTTCTTCATATGCTAAAAGTAGCTACAAAGTAGGTAAGAAAGTTATTATTCTTACTGAAAGGAAAGAAAAGACAGTAGGAAAGAAAGAAGGAAAAATGCATGCTAGCATTTGTTGGGTACCTATTATAGGCCAGACTCTTTACAGATGTTTCATTCAATTTTCCCCACAGCTCTTTAAAGTATACATTATTTACATTTACAGATGAGAAACTGAAGCTGAGTATTATTTAAGTAACTTGCCTAAAGTCATAAGTTGTAATTTATTGGAATCAGAGAGTGAATCTCACATATTCTTATTATAAATCTTGTGACCTCCCTCCCCCCCCCATATAGACTTTTTCTTTTCTTTTGGTATCTCTCGCATTTAATGCAAGTGCAACAGATAACAATGATAAAGAATGGAAGGGGAGTGATGTCAGCATCCTGGTGGCAAGATGTTCCTCTTTTGGTCTTCCCCTTTTAACAACAAATGAAAGATCCATCCACAGACAGAAGCACCTTGGGAGCTGTGGGATCCAGCATCATATGCCAGGTGATTTGGATTAAGTGTTGCCCACCTGTGCATCTGGTAATAGGCAGAAAGCCCTCTGTGTTGGCTATGGAACAAGCAGAGCCCAAGAACTTACCTCACACTTTCTCATCTCAGTTAGGGGAATAAACCTGGAGAGTGCTGACCTGGGGCAGATACCCACAGACCAGAGAGAATTTGAAAGAGTCCAGCCTTCTGAAGGGGAGATGGTAAGGGAAATTTTTCCGGCACTGTCCCGCCCTACCCCCAAGCCAACTCTGCCTTGGGCTGAGCTATCCAGCCAATGGTGACCTTTCCCTTAGGGAAAAGGATAGTGGTGAGTGAGGGCCTGGCTATCCTAGTTAAGTGGGAAATGGCTGAAAAAGCCCATTTCCTTCCAGAAGCACTCAGTACTAGGTGGGACCTCCTCCGTGACTGCGGCAGGGCAGGATATCAGGAAATAGGCAGATAAGAATAACAAAAGTCACTAATGGGACATGGTTCCTTTTGACTGCATCAAGACTTTAGCAGGATGTTTGCACATGAGCCATTGGGAGCTCCTCACCTGAGGATCTCCCCACCAGGTCCATACCACCCCCAACACACTGAGTGTTAAATTCACACCTTCTTCAACTCTATGGCTGGCTTCCTGTGTGTGCTCCTGAGTGCAGTGGCAAAATCAAGTCCAGTAAATGAAGTGCAATTAGAAAAAGAGAATAAGATCTCTAGGTAATGGAGAAACCACAAACATATGCAATAGTGCAACCTTCTGGAAAACCCAGAAGACAAAAAAAACCTAGACATAACAGCACCAATGGATAGTATATCTAATCTGAAGGCAATTAGTAAAGATTTAAGGTGGTGTTTGATACTTCAAATGCAAAAGCAATGATACAAAACTACAAGAAATGCAAAAAAAGCAAAGAAACATGTTATTACAAAAAGATAACAATAATACTCCTATAACTGAACCCAAAGACACAGAGTTTTGAGAACTAGCTGATAAAGAATTCAAAATAGCTGTTTCAAAGAAACTCAATGAGCTATAAGAAAACTCAGAAGGACAATTCAATGAAATCAGAAAAAAAATATGAACAAAATGAGATATTTACCAAAGAGATAGAAATCATAAAGAAATAAAAATTCTGGAGCAGAAGAATTCAACGAATGAAAAAAAAAATTCAGCAGAGAGCATCTGTGGCAGAATAGAGCAAAAGGAAGACAGAATAAGTAAGTTAGAGGACAGGAATTTTGAAATAACCCAGTCAGGCAGAACAAAGAAAAAAGAATGAAAAAGACCAAAGAAAGCCTATGGGTTGTATAGGACTCCATTAAAAAATTAGAATATTGGGGTTCCAGAAAGAGAAGAGAGGAAGAAAGGGGCAGAATGTTTACTTAAAGAAATAATAGCTAAGAATGTCCCAAATTTGCAAAGAGACTTGGACATCCAAATTCACAAAGTTAACGGATCATCCTATTATCTCAATTCAAAAACCTTCAAGACATAAATATGAAACTGTCAAAAATCAAAGTTAAGCAGAATATCTTAAAAGCAGCCAGAGGAAAGAAATATTGAAATCTAGAAAGAAATCCCCCATTAGGCTATCTGCAGATTTCACAGCAGAAATCCTGCATTCTAGACAAGAGTGGAATGACCTATCCAGAGTATTGTAAGAAAAAATTGCTAAGAATACTCTATCCAGCAAAGTTATCCCTCAAATATAAAGGAGAAATAAAGACTTTCCCAGACAAACAAATGCTGAGAGGTTCATCATGACTAGGGGAAAAGTATTAAAAATAATTATAGCTACTGTAATTTGTTAAATATATAATATAAAAAGAGGTAAATAATACATCAAAAACATAAAATGGGGGAGTAAAAGCATGAAGCTTTTGTAGGAAATTGAAGTTTAAGCTCTCAGTTTAAAATGGACTGTTTTGTCTATGAAATGTTTTATGTTAACTTTATGGTAA
This sequence comes from Halichoerus grypus, assembly GCF_964656455.1. NCBI lineage: Eukaryota > Metazoa > Chordata > Mammalia > Carnivora > Phocidae > Halichoerus > Halichoerus grypus. The sequence goes on from NC_135715.1 coordinate 147,751,634, forward strand.
CTACAAAGCGAAGACCTAGAGTAGATTCGCAAAAGATAAAGAAAGGGGAAACAGAGCATACCACTATAGAAAATTACCAATTTACATAGGCAGGCAGAAACAGAAAAAGAAACACTGGAAATACAAAACAACCAGAAAGTAATTAATAAGATGGTACTAGTAAGTCTTTATATACCAATAATAACTCCAGATGAAAATGGGTTGAATTCATCAGTGAAAAGGCAGAGAGTGGCTGAATGAATAAAAAACAAAATCCAAGTATATGCTGCCTGCAAGAGATTCACTTCACCTTTAAGGACCCACACAGACTAACAGTGAAGAGATGGAAAATATTCCATGCAAATGGAAACCCAAAAAGAGCTGGGGTATTTACACTTATATCAGACAAAATGGAACTTACGATAAAGAATGGAATGAGATATAAAAGGACATTATATAATGACAATGAGCTGATCCAACAAGAAGATACAACATTTGTAAATATTTATATATCCAACATAGGAGCAACTAAATATCTAAAACAAGTATTAACAAACATAAGAGAGAAACAGATGGTAATACTTTAACACCACATTTTTATCATGTGGATAGATCATCCAGACAGAAAATCAATAAGGAAATACTTAAATGACTTAAATGGCATGTTAGATCAGATGGACTTAAGACATTTATAGCACATTCCATCCAAAAGCAGCAGAACATATTTTCCTCTCAAACACACAGGGAATCTTCTCAAGGATGGATCATATGTTAGGCCACAAAACAAGGAAAGGAGAGGGAGGACTAAAATAAAACCAGAAACGAAAGAGGAGGCATTATAAATGATGCCACAGAGGGGCGCCTGGGTGGCTCAGTCAGTTAAGCATGCGACTCTTGATTTCAGCTCAGGTCATGATCTTAGGGTCATGAGATTGAGCCCTGCGTTGGGCTCCAGGCTGAGCGTGGAGTCTGCTTGAGGATTCTTTCTCTTCCCCTCCCTCCACTCACTTTCTCTCTCAAAAAACAAAAACAAAACAACAACAACAAAAAAACAAACCCAAATGATACCACAGAAACCCAAAAAACATCATGGGATTACTATGAACAATAGCATGAACAAATTGGCCAACCAAGAAGAAATAGATAAATTCCTAGAAACATACAACCTACTAAGACTGAACCACAAATAAACAGAAAATCTTAACAGATAATTATTAGCAGGTAGGTTGAATCAGTAATCAAAAACCTTCCAACAAACAAAAGTCCAGGACAAGATGGCTTTACTGGTGAATTGTACCAGACATATCAAGAATTAATATCAATCCTTCTCAAACTCTTCCAAAAAGTAGAAGAGAAAGGAACATGTCCAAACTCATTTTAGGAGGCTACGATTACTCTGAGACCAAAACCAGACAAGGACTCTAAAGAAAAGAAGATTACAGGCCAATATTCTTGATGACCATAGATTTAAAAATCCTGGACAAAATACTAGCAAACTGAATTTAACAATACATGGAAAGAAACTGTTGGGGGCCCTGTAGCTGATGTGTCAGATTAAGAATATGCAGACTATGATCTACTGAATGAAGAAGCACAAGGCAAACACAAGAGGCAGGTAGCTCTCTCAGCATGTCATCTCCCACTCTGGGGAAGTGAAAACTTCAGGGTAGTTTTGATTGAAGGTGCAGTTTCAGTAAACTCATGAAAAGGAAGTAAAGTCAGAAGCCATTACTGATAGATCTCAGAAAAGGGTGAGAGGTGCAATAAGGTGTGGAGGAAGGGCAATTCCCTATCCCAGGTGATGATCCAATAGGAGATAGAGGGTAGGGCAGCAAGCACCTATGACTTATAAGGCGGCTGGGGTGGGAGTCACTAACTTTTCATGGGCTCACCTCTAAGTGGTTATTTAAAAAAGTACACTGGGTACTCCATGCTCAGTGTGGAAGTCTGCTAAAGTTTCTCTCTCCCTCTCTCTCTGCCCCTCCTCCCCATGCTCCCTCTCTCTTTTTCAAGTAAATAAATAAATCTTTAAAAAAAAGTGCCCTGGGTAAAGTGAAATGGAAATTTGTGGCAGGAATCTTAAGCTTGGGTCTTTATCTAAATGTTCAGACTCTGGGTGTAAGTAGGATTGTCATATTGTAAAATGCCTAGGCAGTAACTCAAAATAACTCTTTTCTCATCATCGAATCACGTAACTTGATTAACCAGGATATATTCCAAGGATGCTTCAGTATCCTCAAATAAATCAATGTGATATACCAGATTAACAAAATGAAGGATAAAATTTATATAATCATCTCAATAGATGCAGAAAAAGCTTTGATAAAATTCAGTATCCATTATGATAAAACTCTCAACAAAGTGGGAATAGGAGAAACACACCACAACACAATGAGGGCCATATGTGACAAGCCCTCAGCTAACATTGTACTAAATGGTGAAAAGCTAAAAGCATTTGCCCTAAGATCAAGGACAAGACGAGGATGCTCCCTCTGTCTCACCACTTTTTTATTCAACATTGTATTGGAAGTCTTAGCCACAGCAATTAGGTTAAAAAAAAAAAAAGCATCCAAATTGGAAGAAATAAAACAGTCACTTTTGCAAATGACATGCTATTATATATAGAAAACCCTAAAGATTCCACCAAAAAAATTGAATTAATAACAAACTCAGTAAAGTTGCAGGATACAAAGTACACAAAAATCTGCAGCGTTTTTGTACAGAAAAATGAACTAATCAGAAAGAGAAATTAAGAAAACAATCCCATTTATGTTAAAAAGAATAGCATACTTAGAAATAAATTTAACCAAGAAGGTAAAACACCTGTACACTGAAAACTATAAGACATTGATGAAAAAAAGTGAAGACGACACAAATAAATGGAAAGATATCCTGTGTTCATGGATTGCAAGAATATTATTAAATATCCATACTACCCAAAGCAATCTACAGATTCAATGTATCCTTATCAAAACTTCAATGGCATTTTTCACAGAAATAGAACAAAAAAATCCTGAAATTTGCATGGAGCAACAAACCCTGAATAGCTAAAGCAATCTTCAGCCAGAAAAAAAAAAAAAGCTGGAGGTATCACACATCCTGATTTCACACTATATTTCAAAGCTACAGTATTCAAAATAGTATTGTATTGGTATAAAAACAGATTATTGGAACAGAATAGGAAGCCCAGAAATAAACTCACACGTATATGGTCAATTGATAGACAAAGGAGTCAAGAATATATAATGGGAAAAGTATAGTCTCTTTAATGATGATACTGGGAAAACTGGCCTACTGCATGTAAAATAATGAAACTGGACCACTCTCTTACATCATTCACACAAATAAACTCAAATGGATTAAAGACTTATACAAGAGACCTGAAACCATAAAACTCCTAGAAGAAAAAATAGAGAGGAACTCCTTTACAATTCAACAATGATTTTTTAGGTTTAACACAAACTATGTCAAACTAAAATGCTTCTGCACAGCAAAGTATTTATCAATACATGAATGGATATAAATAATATAGAATGGAATATTACTCAGCCATAAAAAGAATGAGATCTTGCTATTTGCAACAACATGGATAAACTTAGAGGGAATTATGCTAAATGAAATAAATCAGAGAAAGTAAAACACCATATGATTTCAATTATAAGTAGAATCTAAAAAAACAAAACAAATGAATAAACAAAAAGCAGAAACAGACTCATAAATACAGAGAACAAACTGATAGTTGCCAAAGGGAGGGGCGGGGGGAGATGGGAAAAATGGGTGAAAGGGAGTGGGAGATACAGGCGTCCACTTACGGAATGAATAAGTCATGGGGATAAAAGGTACAGCATAGGAAATATAGTCAGTGGTATTGGAATAGGTTGTATGGTGACAGTATCTATACTTGTGATGTTCATAAGCATAAAAATATAGACTTGTGGAAGTACTATATTGTATACCCCAAACTAATGTAACATTGTGCATCGACTATACTTCAATTAAAAAATCTTTTTAAAGGAAAAGTAATTAAAAATAGAGCCATAGATACAGAGAACAGATTGGTGGTTTCCAAAAGCAGGGCACGGGGATAGGCATAATGGGTGAAGGTGGTCAAAAGTTGCAACCTTCCAATAATAAAATTAATAAGTCCTGGGATGTAATGTAAAACATAGTGACTATAGTTAACAGTACTGTATTGTATATTTGAAAGTTGCTAACAAAGTAAATCTTAATGTTCTCATTACAAGAAAAAAAATAACTTTGGTGATGGATGTTAACTTATGGTAGTAATTATTCTGCAACATATACATATATTAAATCATTAAGTCATCCATCTAAAACTAATGCAATTTCATATGTCAGTTATATCTCATTTAAACAAAAACAAAAAAATAATTAGGAATAAATTTAACCAATGAAGTGAAAGATTTGTACAATGAAACTATAAGACCTTGATGAAAGAAATTAAAGAAGATACAAATAAATTGAAAGATATTCCATGTTTATGGATTGGAAGAATTAATATTGCGAAAATGTTCCTGATACCCAAAGCCATCTATAGATTCAACACAATCTCTATCAAGATTTCAATGGCATTTTTTTCACAGAAATAGAGCAAATAACCCCAAAATGCTCTGAATAGCCAAAGAAATCATGAGTAAAAATAACAAAGTTGGAGGCATCACATTTCTTGATTTCAAAGTATACTACAAAGTTACAGTAATTAAAACAGATGGTACAGGCATAAAAATAAACACATAGACTAATGGAAAAGAATAGAGAACCCAGAAATAAACCACCACTAATATTTGATAAGGGAGCCAAGAAAATTCAATGGGGGAATGATGGTCTCTTCAATAAATGGTGTTGGGAAAACTGGACAATTACATGCAGAAAAATGAAATTGATCCTGTTTTGTACCACTCACTAAAAAGTCTCTATATTAACAATAACTCTTAGAAGAAAACATATGGAAGAAGCTCCTTGATGTTGGTCTGGGTAATGACACCAAAAGCGTTAAGTAACAAAAACAAAAATCAGTAAATGAGATTACATCAAACTAAAAAAAAAAAAAACACAGAAAAAGATTCATTCATCAAAATAAAAATACAACTTATGGAATGGGAGAAAATATTTGAAAACTGTATCTTGGAGAAGGAGTTAATATCTAAAATATATAAAGAACTCATATAACTTACCCAAATGGCCAACAGGTATATGAAAAGATACTCAACATTCTAATTATTAGGGAAATGCAAATCAAAATCACAATGAGATATTACCTCACACCTTTTACACAGTGACGTATTATCTCGCACCTACTATGGAGAAGACAAGAGTTAACAAGTGTTGGTGAGGATATGGAAAAAACACTTGTAAACTATTGGTGTGAATGTGAACTGGTGTAGCCTCTATGGAAAACAGTATGGAAGTTCCTCAAAAAATTAAAAATAGAACCACTATATTATCCAGCAATGCCAGTTTTGGGTATATATCCAAAGGAAATAAAAATAGGATATTTTAGAGATATACATACTTCCATATTTATTGCAGCATTTTTTACAAAAGCCAAGATATGGAAGCAACCTCAGTGTCTTCCACTTGAATGAATGGACAAAGATGTTGTGTATATATCCCATGGAATATTATTTAATCACAAGAAAGAAGAATTTGTGAAAACATGGATGGGCCTTCAGGACATTATGCTAAGTGAAATAAGTCAGACAGAGAAAGACAAATACTCTATGATATTATTTAAACATGGAATTTTAAAAAGCCAAACTCATAAAAACAGTAGAATGGTGATTACCAGGGGCTGGGAGTGGGGAAATTGGGATATGTTGTTTAAGGGTATAAACTTTCAACTAGTAGGTAAATAAGTCCTAGAGATCTAATGAAAAATATAGTGATTATAGACAACAACATATTATAAACTTTAAAGTTGTTGAGAGACTAGATCTTAATTATTCTCACCACAAAAAGGAAATGATATTCATGTGATGTGATGTGATAGAGGTGTTAGCTAATGCTATGGTGGTAATCATATTGCAATACATAAACGTATCAAATTAATATGTTGTATACCTTTAACTTATACAATGTTATATGTCAATTACATATCAATAAAATAAGTTTAAAGAAAAGAATGGAAGTTAGGTAAAATTTAATGTGAATTAACATTTACTCAAGTTTAATCACATTAACCTTTTGTAGTGCTGTATTAAAAACAAGCTGCTAAGGACATACATTAGTAAGAGAGTTTTGAATTTCACCATTTACTGTCTACCAAGAACCTCTGGCAGAACAATTTTTCATTTCACAATTCCATGATGAAATACTCTGATGCTATGCAACCTTTGGCATGACTCTAAATCCCGGGGGATGAATATGTTGAATAAAATTAATTTTTAGAAAATGAAAAAAAGCTAGATATATATTTCCCTAACAAGGAAATAAATGATCTAGTGACTAAGAATATTTATCTAAACATATGTACGTTGAACATACATTTAGTATGTCTAGGTTGATCTGAAATGAATGTTCTTAGAAACTCTTCATATTGATAGAAATGGATGTATGTGAGAGAGCAATTCAGTCCTTAGATAACTAGAAATTAGGTTATTAGTTTAGATAATTTTGATAGTAAGTCATAGAAATAAAATCATTCTTAAGGGAAATATTTTAAAGTTCTTTTTAGTATAGATGAAAATGCTAAATAATTTATTACCACTTGGTAACATAACAAATTACAGGGATCTGCCTCTTTATCTTTTAGATGAATTCTTTTTTTCAAAGATTTTATTTGAGAGAGCACGCGCAAGAGCATGCGAGAGAGCACCTGAGCTGGGGGAGAGGCAGATGGAAAGGGAGAGGCAGAGGGAGAGGGAGAGGGAGAGGGAGAGGCAGACTCCCCACTGAGCAGGGAGCCTGAGGCAGAGCTCCATACCAGGGTCCTGGGATCATGACCCAAACTGAAGGCAGACGCTTAGCTGACTGAGCCACCGAGGCGCCCCAGATAAACTCTCTTTTAAACAAAGTGTGTATGGTCTACAAACAAATTTTCCATAATATTTAATAATGATAGCCATCATTTATTGAGCACCTCCTCTGTGCCGGTAACTATTTTTAGTCATTTGCTTAATCTTCCTAGTAAAAATTACTATCCACATTTCACAAATTAGAAACTGGGGATGATATAGAAGCCATAAAGCTAATTAGGGATGAGCTGATAATTAGCTCAGGTTTATCTGATTCCAAAGTCTGTAGTTCTTCCCTTTACACTGTAGGCTTAGGGAATTTTTAGCTTACTCACTCTGTGTCAACCCTGCCTCTACATCCTCCCTTGGCCACACAGCCCTTTTGACCAATCTTCACTTTCACACTTTATTTGGCCATGATCAAGTGGGGAGGGTCCTTGTACCTTAAAAGGCACTAGCCTAGACTCTGTTCTCTCTTGTTTTCCACTTTATAAAATCATATAGTGATTGCATCCAGGGAAAATTCCTCCTTTTCTCAACTTTCTTTATCCATATAGCTATCCAGAAAGTGGTTAAGATCCCAAATTTATATTCAGGTTTGTTTGTGTGAGTGGAGGAGATGGAGGATAAAGATCGTGGTAAGGAAAGGTAGATTGTCCGTGCCTTCTCATCCGTCTTATTCCTGATCTTCCCAGCAGAGCACAGCATTGTGTGATCCCATGGGCTTGCTCTGATATTAATAAGGTACCCTTGGATTCTCATTCTCCTCTTGGTCCTTGCGTTGATTCCCCTGTCCCTCTGCCTCCCAACCATGGGAGGAAGGATGTTGAGCAGTGCAGAGTTCGTCCATTCCTGGATATATGTGATAACACCATTAAAATATCTTAAAAACTTTGATTCAAATAAACTATATCGTCTCCCCTTTTTCTTCATCATGATTGAAACGCTTTCATCTTTAGAAAGCACAGGATTTGTTTATTGTAAACGTATCGCTACAATAAAAAAATCAATCTGTAATTATGGTAATTTCTTCTGATTTTTTCCTGTGTAAATGAATCATGGGAGGAGAAAGTCTGGTTGTAAATGTTCCATTATAATGTTCATATATTGATCACATTGAGATACCTTGATTGACAGAATGAGAGCCTATTATTTTTGTTGTAGCTAAACTCTTTTTATGAACAAAGAACTCCATTGTGGAGGTTTGGAAATGTTGAGGTTGGGGAAGCCAGCTGGTCAAATTTCAAGAGGCCAAAAAGTCATACAAAGTAGAATTACAACACTGGTGATTTCAGTCTGGTCCAGCTTAAGAGTTTCAAAGACTCAATCTTGTCAATACCCTACAATTAGTCAGATGTGTTGGATGACTCACACTGACTAAACTCACAAGAGACGGAAATATATAAATCAGAAAGCCAGTGTGTTATTTGACAATAAGAAATATAACAGTCAACATAACCCAACACTCCTGTTCTCTAGCCAGAGTGTTTTTTTCCAGAAAGTAACCAGAAATAAACTTGGTACACATGAAATCAGAATAAGTGACATGTGTGATCTGAGGATTTAGAAGCATTTCTACAATAGAAATAAGTTCTACTCAACACAGCTTAGACGGGCCATGCTGGCATTTGTCTTTCTGGTTCTTGTATTACTGATATACACCTCATGATTTAACATTGTTTTATTTTATTTTTAAAAATACTTTTACTACAGTTACAATCGAGTCTTTTTTGAGCTTCTTTAAATGATATTGCAATTAATAGTGAATATAAGAACAAAAGTTGCATTCGACCATTGCAGAGGAAGATTTGTATTGATTTAGTTCTTAACAACTATATTTATATAGTGAAAACATAATTGGGAAATTAGATTCTGCAATTGTCAGAAATATGTTTATAGTCAGTCAAGTCTGCAGGCTATCAGTGAATATATAAATATATTAGAGTTGACAAAACTGCCAAAAAATTCTGAAGAGAGGGGGAAAAAACCTTCATGTTAGGTCAGAAAACAAGGATGTGTAGTTTAGAAAACAAAGCAGACATCACATACCTACTGTACTTCCAAAAGGTATATTACTTAAAATTTAAAGATAAAATTCCAAAATTACATCAACTACATAAATGTATTGGTGTAAGATGAATCGGTCTTGAATCACAACAAAAGGAATTACTGAAATGCCTAAAGGAGCTCATTATGATAGTCTTGCTGAATGGGATGGTTTTGTAAAGAGCTGCAGTTACATTCTAACCTAACTATGAGAAGTTACTACCGTAACACTGTCAAATAATATCTAGTGTTATATATATTTCTTTCTCCTTTGGACCAACTAGTGGGAACTAGGATATATTTTAGAACCAGGTAAAATTGCTAGAATTATCTGCCTTCCCGATGCTAACCTTAACAAGTGACTTGAGGTAGGTAAACATCAGGAAAGAGGAATAGTTTCTTACTAAGTGAATATAAGCACTGAAAAAAAAAAAGGGTAGGCACACTGATTCATATTAAAATTCATACTCATAGAAGGACATTTGCTTATACGGAAAGCTATTTTCTATATACTATGTTTTACAGGTAACTGATATACTGATGTACAGTTGTTTTTTCCCCTCCTGGAAAGGTCAATGAAGTCATCTGAATTTATTTTATTAATACCACAGGTTTCATGTTATGGATTAAGTTATTTAATGCATAAAATATAAACCATGTAAATATTTTATAAATACATATAAAGTAATTTTTAGGTTCATTTCAGGAGTAATGTTATATAATTTATAATGTGAATCATCAACACCTGGTGTATACTTGTAAATCTAAAAATAACTTAAATGAAGCATTTGACTCACAATCTTTACCGCTCCAAGTTTGGCCATCTCCTTGAGTAATGTCAGTGTCCATGTGGATAATCCATCTGGCTCTCTGCTCAGGTCGTTGGTTTCTACATCATTGGTAACCTTCCACAGCACTTCAAGCAGCCATTCCCTCAGCCATATCCTGGACCTTTTTATCACTCATTACTTCTTCCCCTTTCACATGTTAAAGTAAAACAAAAGCAAAACAAAACCAGTCCTCAATCTTAAATCCTTATAGCCCGATAGTTCTCAGTTTTGGCTGCAAATCAGAGCTACCTGGAGAAATTTTTGAAATCCTGATGCCCAGGCTACGCCCTATCTTGGATTAATTAAACCAGAATTTCTATCCTCTCTAGAGGTGTGATTCAAGAATCAGTAGATCTTAAAGCCTCCAGGTGACACCGATATGCCACCAAGGTTGAGAACCAGTTTTATTTTTAAAGATTTTATTTGTTTATTTGACAGAGAGAGAGAGAGAGAGAGCACAAGCAGGGATAGCAGCAGAGGGAGAGGGAGAAGCAGGCTTTCCACTGAGCAGGGAGCCTGACTTGGGGCTGGATCGATCCCAGGACCCTGGGATCATGACCTGAGCTGAAGGCAGATGCTTAACTGACTGAGCCACCCAGGTGCCCTGAGAACCACAGTTTTAACTTTTCCATTCAGTTACTCTACTACACCTGTTTTTGTAACATTGGCCCCTCAGCTGTCTCCAATCCACATCCCCCACTTCCTTGCCCCACTGATACTTTCATTCCCTAGCATGGCATCAATCCTGCACCAACCCAATGATCCCCTCCATGCCTCAGCAGGGGGACAGTTGAGTACTGGTGGTGAAAATCACATCATAGGTGAAGATATTACCAGTACTGTCTTTCTTGTCAGCTGCACCTGGGTTCTCAGTGATGCCAGGCCAGCCTGCCTTATTTTGCTGGTCATTTCATGTTCCTATTCTCGACAATACTTATTCAAAATATGCTTCATTTTTCTCAAACTACAATCTATCTGAGAATTTAAGAATTCAAACTTCCTTTCTCCTGAAATATCAAATGTTCTCATTTTTCCTACCTTTATCTAAACTTTTCTCTTTATTGTTTTGTAGCTCACAAATGGTATTTTCATTCAATTGTCAGAAATATGAATATTTCCTCTCAATCCTCCTTTTTTCTCCCTCCTTACATCAAATATATCAAAAATTCTGTGACTTACATATTTTACAATTTGGTCTATTTTTCAGTATTGCTAGAGCTATTACCCTAGATCAAGCAACCACTTTTACTCATCTTGATTGCTGAAACAGTCTCCAGCAGGTCTCCCTCCACTCTGACCTCTTTCCCAGCAGGTCTTTAGAGTGATTATGTCTCAATGCCTAGCAGACTGTCTCTCCTTATCAGTTTATCAGTGTTGCCCTTTGGATAAAGTCCCAATTCCTTATATGTATCCCCCACTACACTATAATGGCAGAGTCTATGACTCTTCACCATTAGCATAGGTTTTAATATAACATAACATAATATAATAGGTAATGGGTTTCAATCATAATAGATTTCAATAAATCATTGGTGGATAAATTTAAGTGAATGTTCAAATGCTTTTAATGATGTATAATAAAATTGAACTAGGACTCCACGGAATTTCATAATGTAATAGAATACTCAATAAAGGACTATAAATAATAATAATTAAAATCTTGGGACTTGAGTGAAAATGAGTTTAGTGATCTCATATTCATATGTTTAGTTTTGAGAACTTTTCCATATTTGATGCGCTGAGCATGATTCACAACTCACCAGAAGATCACTAAATGATGGAGAAGACAAAACCTTTATTTAAGGTCTGAAAATCACCTGAAAAATCTTCGGGACCAAAAATATGTCATTATTTGCTACAGGTAAGCAACACAGACTTTGGAGCTAGACAAACCTGGTGTGAAATTTGGATCCACTATTAACAATGTAACCTTGGGTGAGTTACTTCTTAAGTCTTAGTTTTTTCATTTATAAATTGAAGATAATTAAATTTGCATCATGGGGATATCATGAAGGTTAAGTGAAATAATGTATATAAAATGTCAAATATAGTACCTGCTAAAGTAGGTACTCAATACTTTTACATCCTTTACAATGGTGCCTAAAATACTATATTATTTTGCGGTAAAGGATCATGTCTCCAGGAATCCCCTGTTAAATGCAAATATAGGATGTGAGAGGCAAACATTTACATTTTAGTTTCAACTAACGTGTGCTTGTGTATGTATTCATCTCTAAGGTAATAGAACAGTAAAAATCAGTCATGAAAGGAATGGATAAGGTGTTATATGAACTTTTGACATGTGTAAGGGATGGAGTGATAAGCATGGAATACAGGACATTGACTAAGGGGAAGTTTAAGCATACAAGTTCATTCTAGGCCCCTAGAGAACTTCAGACACTTGGAAAAGAGAGAAATAAAGGCTTAATATGAGGCAGGAGCAGTGCCGTTGAACAGGGAAGAGTACATCTAAGATGAGCTTCAACTTCTTTTTATTTTTTTTATTTTTATTCTTTAAAGATTTTATTTATTATTTATTTATTTATTTATTTATTTATTTATTTATTTATTTATTTATTTATTTATTTGACAGAGAGAGAAAGAGAGACAGTGAGAGAGGAAACACAAGCAGGGGGAGTGGGAGAGGGAGAAGCAGGCTTCTTGCTGAGCAGGGAGACCAATTACTTCTTTTTATTTTAATTAGGGCAGTTTTAAGTAGTTTAACAGTTATGTTGAGGCTGCAGGTCTCTGCATACTGAAGCATTTCTGTGAGTCTGGAGCCCTTTGATGTTTTTGAAACAAGAATCCTTTACTCCTGCCACCTCTCTTTGGCCATATCAAAGTACAAATATGTGTGGAAACTATTCAATAAAAATGTGCGCCTTGGCTATGAGTAATTTCTAGTTAAATCCATCTAGAGAACTTTGTTGCCTACCTTATATGGTATACTCTTAATTTAGTTTTATTTATCAAGAAATTTAGACATTTAAAAATATGCATCTTGAAATAAAATATAAAAGATAAAACACAAAAAAGTAAATTTTTAAAAAAGATTTTATTTATTTGTGAGAGAGAGAGCACATAAGCAGGGGGTTGGGGAGCGACAGGCAGAGAGAGAGAAGCAGGTTCCCCGCTGAGCAAGGAGCCCGATGCAGGACTCTATCCCAGGACCCTGGGATCATGACCTGAGCTGAAGGCAGCTGCTTAACTGAATGAGCCACCCAGGCACCCCAAAAAAGTAAATTTTTGATATTGCTATTAAGTCATGATGAATTTTGCTTTCAATGAATTCTCTTTAGATATGTAATGTATTTGATATTAAATGAATTTTAATGAACATTTATAAGCTAGCTAGGTTTGGGGGATTTATTAAAAAGCTCTGTTGAAACTTCTTTGCAGCATTTACATTTCATTTACTGGTCACAAGAGGGAGTAAGAACACTGCTAAAAATTACATATTTTCAAACTTTTTTCAAGATAAGTTGTATGAAAAGAATCCCCTTGAGTCTTAAGGATAAAATGATTTCTCTTTTCCCTAGTTGGTCTAGGAATTTTATCAGCTCTTAATTTTGAACTGATACATTGTATTTAAGTAATAAAAGCTAAATTCATAAAAATATTAGAATCTTTATGTCTAATAAAGGATCATTTTCAAACAGTCTGAAAAGGTCGGAATGTAATTTTTTTTAATACTATTTGACTAATATGTCTGAGTCAGCCATCATGTTTTCAACACTGAAGTGATTGTAAACAAAGCTATGTTTTATTGATAATGATGCAACACAATGATGAAATATGTGGCAAAAGTAGGTCTTTTAGAGGAAAATCTGAAATTCCTTTCCTAGAATATCTGTAACCTATGACAATTTGCTGTTTTCTTTTCTGATTTTATCGTTTCCTTTAAAAAGCTATGTGCTAAAGTGCACTCAATCATTTAAAGTACCTTGATATTCCACAGATTATTCAGTAGTTTTTAGAGTAAAAGTTTAAGATAACTTCTGTTGAAAGTGCAACACTGCTGACCTTTGAAAATGCTCTTAAGAAATAAAAATTTGTACAATTTTCTCTTCAGAGTTGAGGTCTCCCAAAGATCACAAGGCTGCTTATCTTATATTCTTTGATAGAATGAATATAATTTCCTCTGAAGATTGCTTCTTACCACTTTGATATAAAAGTACCCAAGTATCTGCTAGCTATTTAAGGAAAGAACTCCCCAAACTTAATATTGAGTCAGGGTTGTGTATATATGCTTTGCTTCATGAATACAAGCCAGACATTATGATAAACTGATGCTACAACATATTTTTTTCAGCCTTAATATAAGCTATGGATTTTTTCCTCAATTTGAAATTTTCACAAGGATAACATGTGGGGAGCAAGATATGTACTAATCTGAAATAAATTATGTAGCTTAATACATTAATCTTTTTTAATTTTTGGATTAATATATAGATATTAAATGGTCTAGACATTTTGTTCTTTGAAATACCCGTGGAACCTATTCAATAAAAATACGGGGCTTGGCCACAAGTCACTTCTATTTAAATCCATCTGAAGAATTTTGCTGCCTACTTTTCATCTTTAAACTTTATGAACTGCAAAAGAATTACTTGTTATTGTTTTTAATGCCTTAGCTATTACAAGTGCTAACTAACTCCACACAAACTTCTGGGAATCCTGAAGAAACATAGTGCTTCCCCACTCCACCCATTACTCCTAAGTTTTCCCACAGTTTTTTTTTTTTTTTTTCTCACATGGCTTAAAATTATGAAAGTATGAATACTAAGGGTCATTTGTAAGTAAAGTCCAAAAGAAATGACTTTAAAAACATAACCACAAAGCAGTTAGATCATGCTTATTTTACATGGGAAAATACAAGCTATACTTTAATAACACACATCTGAAGTCTCATTATTTAATGAATTGCTAAATTAAAATTATCTTCTGGAAAAAGTTTCATTATATGTACTATGTTACAAATGTAGACCAGAATACCTATACAGAGTAGTTTTAGCACTTCATCTTTGTTATATCTATAACTTTTGTTATTGAGCTTGTATTGATGATAGAAAGTTAAAGAATACCTAAGAATTTACCTAATGTAAAGCAAGAGAATTTTAAAAAGTATACATGTAAAGTCAATTTAATTTTAAAGTCAACATTGTATTCCATTCTTTAATTATTAAAAAGATATCCGTTTAATATCTGCTATTTGCTTAATCATTTTAATCCAGTTTGTTTTAAAGTCATTTTAAGGTGATTTACATAAATGTAAATAATTGAGGAAGAGAGAATGGTTTGAAATTAGTAGAAGAGATGAAGAAAGTAAAAATAATGAAGCAAATATATGATAGAAAGAGGAACTGAGTATTTTATACAAAATAAATGCCCTGACATTCTATGCACTTGTTATTGGAAAGTATAAATTGGTTTTTTATTTTCTAACAGCTAATGGGAAAGAAAGAAACATAGACAGAAATTTTATTCCTTGTAAGATAAAAATAATCAATTTCTTAGGGTGCCTGGGTGGCTCAGTCGTTAAGTGTCTGCCTTCAGCTCAGGTCATGATCCCAGGGTCCTGGGATCAAGCCCCACATCGGGTTCCCTGCTCCGCGGGAAGCCTGCTTCTCCCTCTCTCACTCCCCCTGCTTGTGTTCCCTCTCTCGCTGTCTCCCTCTCTCTGTCAAATAAATAAATAAAATCTTAAAAAAAATCAATTTCTCAGAAAAGCACAACTATTTATGATAGTGAGAGCAAACGGTATTTCTTCTTTGGGTTCTCGTAGGGACAACACTGTGTAATTTAGAAAATAATAGCCTTGGGGTTCCTGGGTGGCTCAATCAACCAATTAAGTGTCCAACTCTTGATTTAGGCTCAGGTCATAAATAAATAAAAAGATAATAACCTCAACAACATTTTTACAATGAGTTACTACTTTCTTGTAGTCACATGTTAAGCACTGGGATTCAAAAATGATTTTGACAAAAACAGAACTACCCTATGATTCAGTAATCACATTACTGGGTATTAACTCAAAAAATACAAAAACACTTATTCAAAGGGATACATGCATCCCTATGTTTATTGCAGCATTGTTTACAATAGCCAAATTATGGGAGTAGCCCAAGTGTCCATTAATAGATGAATAAGAAGATGTGGTACATATATATACTATGGAATATTACTTAGCAATAAAAAGAATGAAATCTTGCCATTTGCAATGACATGGATGGAGCTGGAGAGTATTATGCTAAGGGAAGCAAGTCAGAGAAAGACAAATACCATATGATTTCATTCATATGTTGAATTTAAGAAATAAAACAAATGAGCAAAGGAAATAAAAAGAGAGAAAAGACAAACCAAGAAATGAACCATTAACTATAGAGAACAAACTGATGATTATCAGAGGGGAGGTAGATGGGGGGGATGGGTGAAATAGGTTAAGGGGATTAAAGAGCACACTTACCATGATGAGCATTGAGTAATGTATAGAATTGTTGAATCACTATAGTGTACACCTGAAACTAATATAACACTTTATGTTAACTATACTGGAATTAAAATTAAAAACTTAGTAAAAAATTATTTTGACACAGTTCATGCTCTCAAAGGAGTTGTAATTTAGTTACGGAGATAGGCACATAAATACATAATTAATATACAACCCAGTAAGTTTATGATACAAGTAAAGTCAAAGTATTGTAGGTGCAAAAAATCCTACCAGGGAAAAAGCCTACAATAAGAAATCAAAAGATTTTTGTTCTTATTCAAAAACATACAATGATAAAAAAGGTTTTATGGGTCATAGTCTTCCCATGATTAACATTTAATTCCATGGCCAAAGGACCTCATTGCTTTATTTTTAAACTAGTGCAGTATTTCCTGGCTGGTCTTGTCCCCTACAAACTATTCTCTATATTGCTTCTATATGTTCATTGGATTAAAGCTCACAAATACTTTGTGACTTAAAATTTGTTACAAAATAAATTTGAAACTCCTTACTCTCTATTTAGTTCTTCATATGATCAGACCACAAACAATATCCTTATAAATTCTAAACATTTTTATTATTTTTTTATTTTAAAAATATTTTATTTATTTATTTATTTATTTATTTGAGAGAGAGAGAGAGAAAGCCGAGCAAACGGGAGGAGGAGCAGAGGGAGAGGGACAGGCAGACTCTGCTGAGCTCAGAGTCCCACGCGGGGCTCGATCTCATGACCCTGAGATCATGACCTGAACCAAAATCAAGAGTTGGATGCTTAAGTGACTAAGCCACCCAGGTGCCCCTCTAAACATTTTTGATAACAGAAATCATTTTAAAAAATAATCTTTGTATTTGTCCTATTTCCAGTATCTACTCCAATGCCTTGTATTTAACATGTGCTCAAAAATACTTGTGAAAAACACTGGATAAATGAATTCAGTTGGTTAAACAATGCAATGTTCCCTTAATCTTCCTCTTAGTCGGCATGTTGAAAAAAATACCAAATGTACTTATGCTCTTTAATTTTCTATTGCAAAAAATATTTCTATTAAATATATAGTAAAACTGCCTTACTAATATTATGTTTGGTGATTACTTATGAAAGAAATTTCATATTAAATTTAGGTTTACTAGAAAAATCATATATTCTTTTACATACATATGAAAACACCCAATGAGGTCTGTGATTTCTATGCCTTTCACTGTTGTGTATTTGTAAGTATGTATGTATACAGACATTTCAAACATTATCAGGGAGAGAATCCTCAAGCAGACTCCCCGCTCAGTGGGGAGCCTGACACGGAGCTTGATCCCAGGACCCAAGATCATGACCTGAGCCCACATCAGATGTTTAACCAACTGAGCCACCCAGGCACCCTGGGACGTAGACTTTTAAGTGACATAGCTGGGATCAGAATCTAAGTGGCTTTTGCTTCACTGTCTTTTCCAATAAAAATGCCCTGTGTTGTTATTTTAGAAACTGCATGTCTCCACTTGCTTTATATAATTTTTATTTAAACTATGTACCCAACCTGACATTTGTAAATGCTCAATAAATGTTGGCTGTTAGGTTTTGATAAATCACATGGAATTGTTTAAAAGTTCAATCCCGTTTTTAATGCCTTTAGTCTATAAAAACTCAAAACCTTTATACAGCTCTTCTAGTAGCTTATTCTTTTTATCTACAATTAATTAGTTTTCATATGAGAATTTATTTATACATTGCTCACAAAATAACTAATTACTCGATGTATCTTCTATTACATAAGATATTTTGAAATGTTTTGCTTTTAATCTCTGAAATAGTACTGATAATTTGGTTGCAGTTACTTAATACAGTCAGGAGTTTAAATTTGAGATTGTAGTAACACTTCTATCTTTCATATCTTCCTTCCTACCATAAAAGTTTTTGTGAAAGGGATTCCTGGTTCTATTTCTACCATTTGCTTTCATATATTCTGTTCCAAGAGGGCACACCCTGTAAGTGTGGGAATAAAACTCTTCTGGGCAGAGCCTCCAGTGCTGCAATTATATTAGATGAGGCTATTGGATTGCTCGATTTCTCTAAGGACTTTGGTAATGTAACTCAAGAGTGTTCCCTCTCCTGCTGCACTTCCAGCCACACTTGTTTTTTTAATGCGCCATCCTAGATAATTATCTCACCTCTAACCTTGAATAACATGAACCTTCTAATTCTGACCCATCATTGAAATCAACTCTGGAAAAACTTTATAATAATAATTTTAGAGAGGAAGTTACAGTTTCAACACAGCCAGTCAGTTGAAATACTTCTAAAAGTCAAATTTAAATTGCTATAGGTACTATGAGAAACTACTTTTTTATCTTGTTACCTTATGGAATAGAAAAAAAGTCTAACACAGAACCAATCATGCTTTGACTTATGCTTTTTTATTTAAATTATTAAGATTTAATTGAACTATACTAATTGAACATGGTTCTAATGCTGTGCATGTGTGAATATTAAGCCTTTTAAAGCCAACTTTATAATAAGCAATTTCTAATTCATCATTTTTATCATTAAATAAAAATGCAGAATTATCAATACCTGGTAATTGGAGCTAAGAAGCAAAGGTGAATTGTTATTATGACCATAAGTATAACTACCATCTGCAGGAGTTTTACTATGTGCTAAGCAATGTACCTGCATTCTATCCTTTAATCCTCATATATGGCAATATTATGGTAGAGGCAGCTGAGGTCATAATTAAGTGATGGGTTCGGGAGCCAGGCTGCTTGAGTTTGAATTCTGACTCTACCACTTATGAGCTCTGTGACTTTGATCAAGTTATCTAACTTTTCTGTGCTTTAGTTTCCTTACCTGTAAATAAGGGTAAATGATACCCCACAGAATTTTTGGGAGGATTAAATGAATTATTGTATGAACAATGCTTAAAACATAGTAAATGCTCAATAAGTATTGCCTATTATTATTCTCCCTATTCCACTGACTAAATAGTTTAGATACCTACTTCAGATTACATATCTTATAAAGGTTGGCATTAGAATAGGAAATATGAGCTCTTGGACTTCACAGACCGTGTAGGTGACCCCTAGGCATGATATTCAAGAATACTGGCAAAGTTTTCAGAGCACCTTGAAGTACAAAATTAAGAGATGCAGCAAGGTTAAAGAATAGACAAGACTCACTTTTTCCCATTAAGAGCTGTCTAACTTTTTTTTTTTTTTTTTTTTACCGAAGTTGCAATAGACATTTTTGTGTGCCCACAATGGGCAAAGCACTCAGCTGGGTCTTGGGAACACAAAGAAACAACAGTAAACCTCCTGCCTTCTAGGATCTTAGGGTTTAGTGGGAGAGTCAATGATCATGAAATTATTGTAATTCAGTACAGTGATTTATGCAATGGGGGACTGCATTCAGTATTCAGGGGGAGCAAAGGAGAAACAGCAGCCCATACTGTGTAGTGCACCATGGGAAGTCACAGAATTTCAGCGGGATTTGAAGGATGAATAGGGAATTGTCAGGGGGAGCAAATGATGAAAGGATTCTAGCAGATGGAAGAACATGTGTGAAAGTGAGGAATGTGAAGGGAGGTTGGCATGTTGGAGAATATTGTTTACAATTGTTGGAGAGTGGAGTGTGTTCTGGGGAAGGATATGGAGTATGGGAAGTGGTGGGAGATAGAGTCAGACAGGCCAGCTAGTGCCAGGTCAAAAGGTTTTGTATGCCGTGTAGTTATGTCAGATTTTTACTGTGATGAGAGTTATCAAGTAGTAGAAATAGATCCTGCAAAAGGCCACTGTAGGTACAAACCAAACCTGACATAATGTGGAAGAAATTCCTAGGTAAATTGTTTGCTTGGTCAATCAACAGATTTTATTTTGTGTCAGTGTTAGGGATTATGGGACACAAAAAATAACACATGGTTTCTGTCTATTCTTTTTCTACTGTTCAGACGTGTAACACAATGTGATGAATTTCCCTGTTCATAAATGAACTTGAGACAAGCCATTATGTTTAAACATTTTCCAGGTTGAGTCACATTCAAAATACAGAAAACGTTTTACTGCTTTAAACAAAACAGTAAGCATTTCCAGCCATATTAAATGACTTTATTTTTTACAGTCTTCATTTCTTTTTTTTTAAAGACACTTTTTTTAGAGATGTCTTAAGTTTACAACAAAATGGAAAGGAAGGTACAGAGATTTCAAATATATCTCCTGCCCCCACACATACACAGCCTACTCATTATCAACATCACTCACCGGAATGGTGCATTTTTTTTTTTTTTTAACCAGGGATGAACCTACATTCACACTTCATAGTTTACCTTAGGATTCACTCTTGGTGTTGTACATTCTATGTATTTGGAAAAAAGTATAATGACATATATTCATCATTATAATATCACAAAGTATTTTCACTGGCCTAAAAATCTATTGTGTGGTTACTATCTTTAATATACCAATAATTCAGTACAGGAGCCAAGGAGATTGCATATCTTCATAAAATAAATTCCCTTTTTATTTCATGTCAAATTCTCTTCTTCAATTCAATTCCCCTCTTATTTTTATTTCATGATTTGGTTATAAGTCAGCATAATTGCTTATTGGGGATAAGTTCAGGGTAAACAGGAAGATGGCATATTTAATTTATTGAAATAGATTTCTTCATATATAATGCTATTCAGTTTTCATATGAAGAATTGTATGTAAATAGATTGGCTAGATTTGCTTTGTCTTGGACTAAATAATAGCAAATTTGAGTAAAGCAGCTGAAATAGAAGCAGTGGTTTAAATAGCAGCAAAGTTAGATAACATGACCAATGGCAAGACTTTGTAATTATCTTATAATCTACTGATGCTCTCTTTGAGTCCAATCTAGAGTTTATTCTGCACTTGGAACTTTTACAGTGACTTCATTTCTAATACCCATTTTTTTCTATTTGGTTATTTTTTCATGTCCACTTGGACTTATTTTATTTCTGCCTATTTTTCTCTGAAACTTTCTTTCTTGTTTTGGAATCCTGGGAAAGCTGGCAAAGTAGGAGGATCCTGAGCTTACCTTGACCCACAGACACACTGAAGTAGCAACCACATCAGTGCAACTAACTCTGAAAATGACCTGAAGACTGCAGGACAGACTTTCCACAGTTAATTATAGAGAGAAGGCCACATCTAAAAGGGTAGGAAATGTAGAGACAAAGTCAGGAGCCAAACCCCCAGCAAGACTAACCACAGTTGGGGAATGACACCATAAACATAGAGAAATGACACACCAAGCCCCCTAGGCACAGGTGGCCTGCAATGGGAATATGATAAACCCTAACCTTTGGTTTTGAAAACCAGTGGGGCTTAATTTTTTCAGTTTTTACAATCAGTGGGGCTTAATTCCAGGTGCTTTATAGCTGATTTAGCTCTGGGAGCACCAGGAGGGATAAGAAACTGAATCTCCACACTTAAAGAGCCACATGACAAATAACCCAGCTAAGATATAGCATAGAAACAGCAATTTGAAAAGCACCTGGGTATATGTAAAGGAGATTTATTTACTAATCTCAGAACATGCACGGAAGGGGAAGGGATCTTTAGAGGACTTCACCAGAACACAAGTGCTGGTGGTTGCCATTTCTCTTCACCCCTCCTGCCTAGATAGCAGGACACTTGAGGGAACCAGCAAGAACAATCCCCACCTAACTTGCTAGCACCATGTTCTCCTGTGAGTCTGCCCCATCCAATCTGCCCCACTCAGCAGGTGTCCTTCCAAAGAGGTTTCTGCCCTGACACATTCTGCAAGCAACCTCAGCAGGAACTGATGCCACTCCAAAGTAACTCTTGCCCTGGAAAGAGGGGAAGTTAACCACACACATACTAATGTACCTACAGTCCCAGCACCTGAACCTTATAGCTAGTAGTGTAGAGAGAGTGCCCTGCTGATCAGTGTGACTGTAGCCCCAAAGAACAGGTGGGGCACAGGCACCAGCTCCGACTGGCAGCCCCACTCAACTACAAGCCTGTGGTGGTCCCTTCAATCCAGCAGCACAGAAACCAAATTTTGCCTGGTGTGCCCACAACAGGCAAAGTGGGCCATTGCAGCTGACTGGATTGAAGGCAAATGTGGCTTGGCCATAACAGTAGGGTTCATGCAACCCATATAGGAGATACTTCTGAAGCACCTGGTTTTGATGAACTAGGGGCATTGTGCTGCAGGGCATTACAGGACCTCTTCTTCACAACGCTACTACTTTCAAGATCAGGAGATACAGCTGACTTTTCTAATATGTAGAAACAAACACAGAAAGTTAGACAAAATAAGGAAACAGAGGAATATGTTCCAAATGAAAGAACAGGATAAAACCACAACAAAAGAGCTAAATAAAGTGGAGATAAGTGATATACTTGATAAAGAATTCAAAGTAGTGGTCATAAAGATATTCACTGGACTTGAGAAAAGAGTGGGAAATCTCAAAGGGACCTTTAAAAGAGATGGAAAATATGAAAAAACAATCAGTCAGAGATGAAGAACTCAATAACTGAAAAAAAAAAAAAAAACCCAAAAAACAAACAAACAAAAAAACCCGAAAACACTAGAGAGAATCAATCCCAGATTAGAGGAGGTGGAAAAATGGATCAGGAAGGCAACTTGGAAGACAGGGTAATGGAAAGCAACTAAGCCAAATGGCAAAAAGAAAAAAAGAATAGTAAAAGATGAGAATAGGTTAAGGGAACTCGGTGACATTACAAGTGTAATAACATTGCATTATAGGGATCTCAGAAGATGATAGAAAGGAGGGGGCAGAAAATTTATTTGAAAAAGTAATAGTTGAAAATGTCCCTAATTTGGGGAAGGAAACAGACACCCAGATCCAGAAAGTCCCCAACAAAATTAACCCAATGAGGTCCACAACAAATACACGTAATAAATAAAATGACAAAAAGTAGTGATAAAGAGAAAATTTAAAAGCAGCAAGAGAAAACAGTTATATACAGTGGAAACCCCATAAAGCTATCAGCTAATTTTTCAGCAGAAACTTTGTGGCCAGAAGGGAGTGGCAAGATATATTCAAAGTACTGAAAAGAAAAAAAACCCAAAAACCCTGCAACTGAGAATACTCCATCCTGTAAGGTTATCATTCAGAATAGAAGGAGATATAGTTTCCCAGACAAACAAAAGGTAAAGGAGTTCATCACTACTAAACCAGTCTTACAAGAAACATTAACAAGAATTCTTTAGGTGGAAAGAAAAGGCCATAATCAGGAGTAGGAAAATTATGAAAGGGAAAAATTTCACAGGTAAATGCAAACATGATAGGGGAAATAGATTAATCACTTATGGAAGTTAAAGCACAAAAGCAGTAAAATCAATTATATTTATAAAAATCAGTCAAGGGATTCACAAAATACAAGGATGTGAATAATGACATCATATACATAAAATGTACAGAGGAGTAAAAATTTAGTGTTTTAAGAAAGGCTGAAACTCAAGTGAATCTCAACTTAACATAGACTGCTATACTCATAAGATGTTGTATACAAACCTACCAGTAATCACAAATCAAAAACCTACAATAGATACACAAAAAATAAAGAGTATCTAAATGTACAACTAAAGAAAGCCATCAAACCACAAGGGAAGACAGAAGAAGAAGAAGAATGAAACAGAGAAGAACTACAAAAATAAACCAAAAAAAGTAACAAAATGGCACTAAGTACATACATATTAATAATTATTTTAAATGAAAATGGACTAAATGCTCCAATCAAAAGACATAGGGTGACTGAATTGATAAAAAAACAAGACCCATCTATATGCGGTCCATAAGAGACCTATTTTCAAACCTAAAGACACATGCATATTAAAAGTGAAGAGATGAACAACCATTTACCATGCAAATGGAAATGAAAAGAAAGCTAGGGTAGCAATACTTATATTGGACAAAACAGACTTTAAAACAAAGACTGTAACAAGAGACAAAGAAGGACACTACATAATGATAAAGGGAACAATCCAACAAGTGGATATAACAATTGTAAATACCTATGCACCCATCATGGGAACATCTAAATACATAAAGGAACTATTAACAGACATAAAGGAAGAAATTGACAGTAATACAATAATAGCAGGGGCCTTTGAAACTCCACTTACATCAATGTATAGATCATCCAGACAGAAAATCAACCAGGAAAGAGTGGCTTTGAATGACACATTAGACCAGATGGACCTAACAGATACATTCAGAATAGTCCATCCAAAAACAGTGGAATACACTTCTTTTCAAGAGCACATGGAACATTCTACAGGATAGATCACATATTAGGCCACAAAACAAATCTCAATACATTTAAGAAGACTGAAATCATATCATTCTTCTTTTCTACCACAATGGTAAGAAACCAGAAATCAATTACAAGAAAACTGGAAAAGGCATGAGTACATGGAGGCTAAATAAAATGCTACTAAGCAATGAATGGATCAACAAAAGAAATCAAAGAGCAAATCAGAAAATACATGGAAACAAATGAAAATGAATACATAATGGTCCAAAATCTTTGTGATGCAGCAAAATTTGATCAAAGAGAGAAGCTTATTGCATTAAAGGCCTATTTCTACAAGCAGGCAAGATCTCAAATAAACAACCTAACCTCACACCCAATGGAGCAAGAAAAGAGGAACAAACAAAGCCCAAAGCCAGTAGAAGGAAGGAAATAATAAAGATTAAAGAAAAATTAATGAAATATAGACTTAAAAAGCCCTAAAGAACAGATTGATGAAACCAGGAGCTGGTTCTTTGAAAAGATCAACAAAACTGATAAACCTTTAGCCAGACTCACCAAGATTGAGAGAGTACTCAAATAAATAAAATCAGAAACATAGGAGGAGAAATAACAATCAACACCACAGAAATACAAAAGATTGTAAGAGAGTATTATGAAAAACTGTATGCCTAAAAATTGGGCAACATAGAAGAAATGGATGAATTCCTAGAAACATATCACCTTCCAAAACTGAATCTATTTCCAATAAGAAATAGAAAATTTGAACAGACTAATTATTAGCAATGAAACTGTATCATCAAAAATCAACAAAAAGCCCAGGACCAGATGTGTTCACAGGTGAATTCTACCAAACATTTAAAGAAGAGTTAATATCTATTCTTCTCAAACTATTCCAAAAAAAATAGGAGAGGAAGGAAATTTCCAAATTCATTCTACAAAGCCAGCATTACTCTGATACCAATACAAGACTAAAACATTACCAAAAAAAAAGAGAAGTACAGGCCAATTTCTCTGATAAACATAGGTGCAAAAATTCTCAACAAAGTATTAGCAAACCAAATCCAAAAATACATTAAAAAATATTCACCATAATCAATGGGGATTTTTCCCAGGGATGCAAGAATGGTTTAATATCCACAAATTAATCAACATGATACAACACATTAACAAGATAAAGGATAAAAACCATATGATCATCTCAATAGATGCAGAAAAAGCATTTGGCAAAGTACAGCATCCATTTATGATAAAAACTCTCAACAAAGTAGGCTTGGAGGGAACATTTCTCAACATAGTAAAGGCCATATATGAAAAAGCCACAACTAATAGCATATTTGATGGTGAAAAATAGAGCTTTTCTGCTAAGATCAGCAAGGATGTGCATTCTCACTACTTTTATTCAACAAAGTACTAGAAGTCTGAGCCACAACAATCAGTTAAGGAAAAAAATACATAGCATCTAAATTGGTAGGAAAGAAGTAAAACTTTCACTATTTGTAGATGATATGATACTATATACAGAAAACCTTAAAGACTCCACCAAAAAACTACTAGAACTGATAAATGAATTCAGTAAAGCTGCAAGATACAAAATTAATATACAGAAATATGTTGCATTTCTATACACTAATAATGAAGTAGCAGAAAGAGAAATTAAAAATACAATCTCATTTACAATTGCACCAAAAAGAATACAATTCCTAGGAGTAAATTTAACCAAGGAGGTGAACGACTTGTACTCTGAAAACTATAACACCATGATGAAAGAAACTGAAGACAACACAAACAAATGGAAAGATAGTCTATACTCATGGATTGGAAGAATCAATATTTTAAAATGTCCACACTACCTAAAACAATCTATAAATTTAATGCAATCCCTATAAAAAAATAACAACATATTCACAGAACTAGGAGAATACAAAAATTTGTCTGGAATCAAAAAAGACCCAGATTAGCCAAAGCAGTCGTGAGAAAGAACAAAGCTGGAGGTATCACAATCTTAGATTTCATGATATACTACAAAGCTGTAATAATCAAAACAGTATGGTACTAGCACAAAAACAGACACATAAATCAATGGAAAAGAGTAGAGTCCAGAAATAACCCCACACATATATGATCAATTTATCTATGACAAAGAAAACAAGCATATACAATGGGGGAAAAAGACAGTCTCTTCAACAAATAGGTGCTAGGAAAACTGTACAGCTACAGGCAAAAATAAATAAAGAAATAAATAAAACTGGACCACTTTCTTACACCATACACACAAAAAACTCAAAATAGATTAAAGACTTATTCATGAGACCTGAATTCATAAAGCCCCAGAAGAAAAGAGGCAGTAATTTTTTTGACATCAGCCATAGAAACATTTTTCTAGATAGTTCTCCTAATGCAAGGGAAACAAACAAACAAACAAAATTAAGAATTGGGACTACACAAAATAAAAAGCTTTTGCACAGCAAAGGAAACCATCAACAAAACTAAAAGGCAACCTATTGAATGGGAGAAGATATTTGCAAATGATATATCCAATAGGGGTTAATATCCAAAATATATAAGGAACTTAAACAACTCTATACCAAAAAAAACCCAGATCTGATTAAAAAATTGGCAGAGGAACTGAATAGACATTTTTCCAAAGAAGACATACAGATGGCCGACAGATACATGAAAAGATGCCCCAAATCACTAATTATCAGGGAAATGCAAATAAAAACCACAATGAGATATTGCCTCATACCTGTCAGAATGGCTAAAATAAAAAAGACAAGAAATAACAAGTGTTAGCAAGAATGTGAAGAAAAAGGAACCTTCCTGCACTGTTGGAATGTATATTGGTACAGCCACTGTGGAAAACAGTATGGAGTTTCCTCAAAAAATTAAAAATAGAAATACCATATGATCCAATAATTCCACTACTAGGTGTTTACCCAGAGGAATTAGAAACACTAATTTGAAAAGATATATACACCCTCATGTTTATTGTGGCATTATTTAAAATAGCCAAGCTATGGAAGCAGCCCAAATGTCTATCCTAGATGAATGGATAAAGAAGTGAGATATATATACATATATATGTACATATATATCTCACACATATATGATATATATATGATAATTTATATATAATGAATATATATAAAATGAAATAATACTCAGACATAAAAATGAGATCTTGCCATTTGCAACAACATGATGGACCTAATGGGTATAATACTAAGTGAAATAAGTCAGTTAGATAAAGACAAATACCATATGATTTCACTCATATGTGGAATTTAAGAAACAAACAAAGAAATAAACAAACAAACAAAAAAGCAGACTGTTAAATACAGAGAAGAAACTGGTGGTTGCCAGAAGGGAGGTTGGTAGGTGGATAGGTGAAATAGATAAATGGGCTCAAGAGTATACTTATCTTGATGAGCACTGAGTATTGTATAGAATTCTTGAATTATGATACTGTATACCTAAAACTAATATAACCCTGTATGTTAACTATGTATCAGTTAAAAAAAAAAAGAAAAAAATAAAAAGTTTCTTGTCCTTTAAATGGCTGTATTCTTTTTAAAAAATTATTTTATTGTGGTAAGAATACTTAATATGAGATCTATCCCCTTAACAAATTTTTAGGTGTACATTATTGTCTATAGGCACAATGTTCTACAGCAGATCTGTAGAACTTACTCATGTTTCTAAACCGAAATTTTATGCCCATTGATTAGTAAATTTCCCTTTTCTCCTCCTCCAAGCTTCTGGCAACCATCAATCCAGTCTTTGATTCTGTGAATTGGAATTTCTTATGATCAGTATTTGCCTTTCTGTGAATGGCTTATTTCTCTTAGCACACTGTACTGAAGTTTCATCCATATTGTTATATATTGCAGAAATTTTTTTTAAGGATGAATAGTGTTCCATTGTATGTATATACCACACTTTCTTTACCCATTCATGTGTCAATGGATGTGGATTGTTTCCACATCTTGGCTATTGTGAATAGTGCTGCATTGAACACAGGAGTGCTAAAAGGCAATCTATGAAATAGGAGAAAACATTTGCAAACCAAATATCTGATAAGGGGTTAATCTCCAAAATATATAAGGAACTCCTACAACTAAAAACAAACAAACAAACAAACAAAAAACCCTAATAAACTGATAAATAAATGGGCTAAGGATTGAATAGACATTTCTCCAAAGAAGACAGATAGATTACTAACAGGTATATGACAAGATCCTCAAAGTCATTAGTGAAATGCAAATCAAAATCATAGTGAGATATTACTTCACACAGATCAGGGGTCTATTAACAACAACAACAACAAAAAGACAATAAGTATTGTTGGAGTATGTGGAGAAATTGTAACCCTTGCACATTGTTGGTGGAAACACAAAATGATTTGGCCACTATGGAATATAGTATGAAAGTTTCTCAAAAATTAAAAATAGAACTACCATATGATTAGGAATCTCACTCCTAGATATTTCCCCAAAATAACTGAAATCAGGATCTTGAAAAGGTGTTAGCATTCAAATGGCTATATTCTTTAATTTGCCTGTTTGAGCACCAAAAACAGTTGTTTTAAAGTTTTTATGAGTCTGCTCCCTAAAATTAATATCATCTAGAATTTGTTACAATTTTTTTGTTTTTTAAATGTCTCTCTTAGCATTAACTTTTACATTTTTTTTGGAATTTAAGATTGTAAGCTCATTTTGTGTGGTAGTTTTCTTTTTGCCATTTTATCGCTCTCTCCCTTCTCCTCTTCTCTTTCTCTTCTTTCCTCTTCTCTCCCCCTTTCTTTCCCCTCCTCTCCCATTCCCACTGGTTTTGTGGTTGTTTTCACTCACCCTTCAAGCTCTCGGCCCAAAATGAGATTATATAATGGCATTTTGGGCTCTTGCTCTTAAGTGATGTTGGAGACACCACAGATCCACACACAGAAGGACTAGATGGGTTCAGCTCAGTTTTCGTTTGCATTGCTAAGTCTTTGTCCCGTTATTTGCCCCAAGTAGCAGAACAACGATCCTCCCGATTTTTCAGCCTCCTTTCATTATTGGGTGGGAAAGCCACACTTTAGTCCTTACCTTTAGTGAGCCTGTCGGTATCTTACAAAGGACACTTTTAGTACCACTCATCCTACACTAGCCCAGCTCTGAACTGCCACTACCTGACTTTGGTCCATGGAATTATTTGTCACGTTTTTGCCCCAGTGATGTCTTTTCTTCTCTTTTACATTTTATTTTCCTTTTACATATTCCTGATTACTTTTTAATAGACCTCATACTCAGTAATTACTGATCTATTTGTTTGTTTGTTTTGTCTTGAATGTAAGCTTCTTGAAGCAAGAAACTTATTCATTGATACCTCACTATTTTTTAGAACAATTCGTTGGATATAGTTAGCTTCATAAACAAATTCCAATCCATCATCTATTCTCTTTATAAACAGAATAAATAAACAGGAGCTTAATGTGCCAAAAGGAAATTCCATATTTTAAAAAAGACTTTAGGAGATAATTCAGATAATTTCCTTTTACCTTCAGTATTCATTCTCACATTATCAATCTCACTCTTCCTTCTGAATCATCTCCTCAGAATACAAACGTGACCTAGTAATTCCCATCTTAAAAAGAAAACCTCCCTTGATCTCCTATTTCTATATTCCTCTCCAGATGCTCACACAATTTCCATACTACTTTCTCACATCAAAATATTTCAAGAGAATAGTACCTTCAACTATCTACACTTTTCACCCCATATGTATTGCTCAGCTGCCTTCCTCACTACTCCATTGAAACTATCCTTGTAAAGATTACCAGCAAGCAACCTACTTCTCTGTCCTCCTCCAGCAGAGAGCAGTGGTCAATGTGGCATTCAACACAGTTGACCACTTCCTCTTTTTGGAAGCATTCTCCTTTCTCAGGTTCCATCACATCACACTTTCCTGGATTTTCTCCTGCATCCCCTGGCTGTTCTGTTTCAGTTTCTCTGTAGGTTCTTCTACTCTTGGACCTTTAGATACTGAAGAGGCTAATGGCTCAGGCTTGGGCTCCTTTGTGTCTGTTCTTTCTTTTCCTGTAGGATGTTATCTTCTTTCATTGCTTGAACTACTTTCTATATGCTGATGACTATCCATGTTTATCTCTATTCCAGAACATTTCCTGAACTCTAAACATGTATCTGTCTACTTGACATCTTTACTTGGCTCTTAGACATCTCCAATTAACTTGTCCAAAACTGAAATACTTCTGAAATTTACTGCATTTTCCCTGCTTAATCTTCTTTCATAGGAATTTGAAACTTTTAAGATATCTTTTAGCTTCTGTATTTTCATTTCCTCATTTGTATTTATCAATAAAATATATTGATGACATTCTTGGTGTCATTCTAAATTGTATTTACTTATTATTTAATTGTATATATTTGCTAGACAGTATATTGGACATCAGATCATTTTCTGTCGATAAGGAAAAATATAATTGCCATTCTTCTGATAAATTGATGAATATTTCTTAGTAAAAAGAAACAAACAAAGAAAATAAATTAAACATCTGCTCCAATATTTTATATTACCCTGTGAAAATCTGGGCAGGGCTTATAACTTTAATTTTTGAACTGTTGAGATCAGTGATTGCTGTAATATTAAATTTGGGAGTAAAATGTAAGAGTTATGTGTAGAAATGAGCTTCATCAGGTGCATTCTGTAAAGGCAACTATTTCAGCACCAGAATCATGACTGCAAATGTCACTCACTTTGGGCTGACTTAGTTCATACATCTTTCTGTAATTATATTTGAAGAGTTTAACAACCGATAGAATGGGAGAAGATATTTGCAAATGACATATCAGATAAAGGGCTAGTATCCAAAATCTATAAAGAACTTATCAAACTCAACACCCAAAGAACAAATGATCCAATCAAGAAATGGGCAGAAGACATGAACAGACATTTTTCCAAAGAAGACATCCAAATGGCCAACAGACACATGAAAAAGTGCTCAACATCGCTCGGCATCAGGGAAATCCAAATCAAAACCTCAATGAGATACTACCTCACACCAGTCAGAATGGCTAAAATTAACAAGTCAGGAAACGACAGATGTTGGTGGGGATGCGGAGAAAGGGGAACCCTCCTACACTGTTGGTGGGAATGCAAGCCGGTGCAGCCACTCTGGAAAACAGTATGGAGGTTCCTCAAAAAGTTGAAAATAGAGCTACCCTACGACCCAGCAATTGCACTACTGGGTATTTACACCAAAGATACAAATGTAAGGATCTGAAGGGGTATGTGCACCCCGATGTTTATAGCAGCAATGTCCACAATAGCCAAACTGTGGAAAGAGCCAAGATGTCCACCGACAGATGAATGGATAAAGAAGATGTGGTATATATATACACAATGGAATATTATGCAGCCATCAAAAGGAATGAGATCTTGCCATTTGCAACAACGTGGATGGAACTGGAGGGTGTTATGCTGAGCGAAATAAGTCAATCAGAGAAAGACATGTATCATATGACCTCGCTGATATGAGGAATTCTTAATCTCAGGAAATAAACTGAGGGTTGCTGGAGTAGGGGGTGGGGTGGGAGGGATGGGGTGGCTGGGTGATAGGCATTGGGGAGGGTATGTGCTATGGTGAGCACTGTGAATTGTGCAAGACTGTTGAATCACAGATCTGTACCTCTGAAACAAATAATGCAATATATGAAGAGTTTAACAACAAATAAGGACTTTTCCAATAAATACTAAGCTGAGAACCTGCAGCAAACAAGAAAGACATGATCCCTTCCCACATAGAGAGGATTAAATGATTACAGAACCCATTAATAAGAAAACAAATAAATAAACACAACTGGGATAAGACTATGAAGGAAAAAAGAGGGATTAAGGAGTGAGAAATTGGTTTAGATTATGTGGTCAAGAAAATCATTTCTGAGGATGCTTTAAGATGAATGGATATTTAAACAGAAAAAAGCAAATTATAAAACCACATGTGTGGCGGTTTTAAGGAAACCAAATTAATTCTCTATAAATCGATACTGTATAAAAGTGTTAAAATTTGTTCATTATGTAAAGTTAGTAGCAATCTTATTTTTTGTGTTTTTGCTAACTTGTTTTTCATACCTGTTGGTTTATGAGTATATGCATAAATTGGTAAAAGTCACACTGCATATTTAACTCATTTGGAAAATAACAATTCACTTTTTTTGAGGCATTATTGTTTTTTATTTTTATATATAATAGTATTATATATATATTTATATTTTTAAATTTTTATTTAAATTCCAGTTAACATTCACTTTTTTACTAAATGATAAAAATTTATAGTCATGAGATATACATTCATTATGGATGTTGGACATCAATATTTTTGTGAGTGGTTGATTTTTTTAAGATCATTTGCAAATTTATTATAATCTTTAATTTACATTATAAGGTGAGCATTTATGTTTGTTTTCAGGATGACAGAATTATTTGAAGTTTGATTTATGGATGTTTTGGCTGGGTAGCTTATTTTTGTCCATAAAATCTTTCCATAACCATTGTACCTTAGATATCACATGAGGAAAATTAAAGCTGTGTTTTGATTTAATTAAACATCTCAGAAATAAGTTTAGAAAAATTACTCTGTTGATTTATAACCTTTAGAAGCTTGTTCCTTCCTCTGGAAAACCTTTTCCTCTAATAGAGTGTTACATCTTGGCAGGATTAAATAAATTGAATCATCTGAGATTAGATTCTGTTGAAAGGTCAAGATGATTTTATATTTTAAAAGTTATGAAGTTTGAGTTCTAATTCTATTAGGAATTTATTACAATTCTTTTAGAAATTTATTAAAGTAAATCATATGTTTATTCTGTATCTAGTGATATAAGAGGCTGTTAAATATTGTTTGTATCCAAATAAGATATGTTGTTAAAACACACACACACACACACACACACACACACATCCCCCATTTTGTAGCTTTAGGGATTTATTGTTTGGATGAGTGTTATGAATTTCTACGAGTTGGAAGTTAAGTAAATGATAGATCTCCACTTTTCTGTTCAGAAACTCTTCCTGCATAGATAATGTTATTTTTTGACTTTTTATAAACTCCTTATTTTTTTTATTAAAGCACAATATGAATAGATTTCATATCCAACTGCCCAAGAATCAGAGTAAATTCTTAGCTCTATGGTAGTGGACTGGAAATTGTTCTGCCTATTGCTTTGTCCATTGGGAGTATTTCATGAGTTACACTTTTTAATAAGAACACAAAGCTTTCAGTAATTCTCCTCTCAGTTTATATTGACATTATGTAAACATCTGGGTATGTCTCTGTGTATGTCTGTGTTATTAATATGCACCATTAGGATGTAAATAGAACATTATATAATCTAAATAAGGAAACAATTGAAAGGAATAAATTAGGGGCTATGGAATCAGAGAAATCAGTTAATCATGTCTCTAGTAATAAGTCAAATGGTTTACATATATAGATAGATGATAGAAAGGCCACAGTTAAGATAGGAACAACTAAAAGGTGATTTTCCTCACAGCCTACAAATAGGCACATTGGCATTAGTTGACTAGTCTGTCACTTGATGAATTTTGATAGTTTGGGTTTAATGCATCTTGAAGGCAGTTTAAGTCCTAAGAGCTACTGAACAAATCTTTGAGTTAAATTTTATCTTTTATTCTGGTTCTTATATTCCAGCTCACAGTTTCTGTTAATCTTACTGTATTTTCCCCCCTTAGGCTCTAGACCCATTGGTCACTCTTGAATAACATAAATGTTTCAAAGGCTTTTAACATATGACCTCTTCTAGAGAGAATTTTTTTTCTTTTTATGCCAATACATTTTACCATTTTAAGATATTTTGTTTATAGTGGATGCATTTCAACTGCAGATGCCCAGAAAAATTCTTGTGCCTATCGAAAAAAGAATTTCAGGGCAGAAGGATGATAGCTATGGTCTCTGACACTTAGTCTTTCTTTCCTCCCCACTGAGCCACACCATAGGAACTCCATTCTGCATAGGTGGAGAGCCTATACTCACAAACACTCTGTCCATATTATGGAAGAACAGAAAAGTAAGATCCTCTAATAAACAGGCTTTTTTCTTTGGAGCAACTTTATTGAGATATATAATTCATATATCATACAATTCATCCATTTAAAGTGTACAATTCAGTTGGTTTTTAGTATATTCACAAAGTTGTGCAACCATCACCACAATCAATTTTAGATGTTTTTATTATTTTGAAAAGAAGGCTCTTGCCCTTTAGCTATCATCCTTCAAACCCCCTCCCCAACTCTAAGCAATCACTAATCTATTTCTATCTCTCTAGACTTGCCTATTCTGGACATGTCATATAATTGAAATCATAAAACAAGTGGTCTTTTGTGACCAGCTTCTTTTGGGGAACAGTTTTCATTACTCCACAAAGCACCAGATTAACCCAGCCATTTAATAAACGTTGATTTAGCATATTCTATGTGCACTTTTTATGTTAGTAGCTGTTATAATATTGCTGCCTTTAAAGGTCTAGCTGAATTTCTACCTCCTCAAGGAAATTTATCATGTTTGCCAACCCCATTTGTAGTTAGCATATCACAGTTAATAGTTATAATTATTAATATTATCTAGTATTCAGTGTACCATAGGTTAGGTATTGTGCTAGGTGCTTAATCTGGTATTTTACTTAATCCACCCTGTGAGGTAGATATTATTTCCACTTAACAGTTGAAGAAACATTTTAAATGAATCGAAGTAGTTTTTCTAAGGTTGCATAATAAATTATGGAGAAACTTTCAAACCCAGGTCTATCTGATTCCACAAATTGGGAAGAGTTTGATATCTTTAAGTCCTTACACATTATTTTTTTAATTGGAGAAGCATAACTAATTAACTAGTTAATTGACTAAACAAATACAAAATCACATAAATTAATCATCTCACAATGATATGCTTTCAATTACTTTACATATGAAATAACATTCAAATTGTTATTTATAAATGTAGTCATTCATTTATATACTTCAAAATATGTTTATAAAATATACAGTTTGGTTATAGATAAGAGTTTTAGGACTTTATTTTTTAAAGCAGATATTTAATTTTTCTCTATGTAACAAAATACTTTATAGTTCTTCTGTATAAGAAAACTTCAGTGTTTTAAGTTGTTTAAGCTTCTGAAACATGTTAAGTTTGCCTGTCTGGATTAGAGTACCTTTAGGTATTCATTCTTTGAAAGAATTCCCAATGGATTTTTTTAAATTTTATTTATTTATCTGAGGGAAAGAGCGAGTGAGAGAGCACAAGCAGGGGGAGCAGCATAGGGAGAGGGAGAAGCAGGCTCCCTGCTGAGTGCAGAGCCCGATGTGGGGCTCGATCCCAGGACCTTGGGATCATGATCTGAGCTGAAGGCAGCCACTTAACTGACTGAGCCACCCAGGCACCCCGCAACAGATTTTAAATACCTAATTTAGAATCAGGGCAATTTTTGAGTTTCATATTAAAAAACTGAGGGTTTTAATATGGGTTAATATGGGCAATTTTTGAGTTTCATATTAAATTTAATATGGGCAATTTTTGAGTTTCATATTAAAAAACTGAGGGTTTTAAAAAAGGGTTAATTCCTTACTGAGATGAGCTATTCATATGACTCTCTAGCATGCCATTGGCAATAATCTTTATGATTATATGGATTAGACTTTTTATATTGATCTGATGGAACATAAGCACACCTGAGATGTATCAGTATGAAAATAATTTACTCATCACTATCCCTGACAGTCATAATGCTGTTAATGTTATGAAAGTTGGGAATATATTCTTGCTCCAATTTCTAAGATAGTACATATTTATTCATGATTTAACATTAACTTCTTTTATTTTTGCATTATACTAGCCAGGTACATTTTTCTTTATTTATCTAGGGACTAATGCAGTGATGCCTCAAAGAGAAACTTTTAGCTTTGATAACTTGAACAACAGAACACATTAACAAAATTTTTGTGAAAAATTCTGTACAAAATTCTTCTTTATTGGTAAGTGCCTCTCTCATGTATCTCAGCTTCAAGTGGAAGGTGATATTAGAATTTGGAGCTTTTGCCACAAAATTAATGCCAAGCCACCTTTCTATACCCTATTCTTTCACTGTTCCAAACTAACTTCTCTCTGAAAGTGCATACCTGAGCTATATGGGCTGAGCCTCTAAGTGTTTTCTACTGACATGAGTTAAAGTGTTCATTGATTAAATCAACTGCACAAAGAGAGTAGAGGTTCATGACAGTTGGCATGCTCGTCAATCAGTCTGATTTAAATATGTTACGTCCCTTTGGCCTCAGGCTTCTGTCCCCATTCTAAGTAGTCTGGGAGAAGAGAAAGAGACAACTGATACTCTGACAAGATTAAGTTTATATGAATGATCATAGACAATCTCTTTAGGAACTAATTTGTTTTTTTTCATGCAAGAAAAATCAAAGATCATAGACACATCTCTAACTCAGATTCCATAACTGAAGCATCCTCTGCGAGTAAGTGAGAGGCCTAAATTCTTTGGAAGAACTAGAACTGCCACAAGACAGGTTAGAAACCAGAGGTTCTATTTTAACACAGGTCTGGGTAAATAGATTCTGGCTCCCAAGAAAAAAATGGGCTCTACCTACAGAGTTTCTCTTCCACATAATTGCTCTCTAAGAATCCTTCCTTAAACATAAGCCTTCATTACAAAAGTCTTTCTTGCCTTTCTGAAACCAGATTTATGGCCACGGCCTTGTCTTTCCCTTCCAGAGGACTCTGCTTTTTGCTATGCCAAACCAAATATCCTATATCTCTCTTTGGAGAGATTTTTTAAAAAATGAACCCATGTCAGGAAAATGTGAGTAAAAATGGTGAGGCTTAAACATTTAATTAGTCTCACTAAACCAAAAGGGTCTTTCTATTAGAAAGTTTATTATTTCTATATTTCCATTAGGCACTTTTCAAAAATAAAATTAAAATAAATTGTAGCACTCAGATCTACTCCAATTTTCTTGTGAGTCTCTGAACCTAAAACTTTTAAACAAAATACAGGTGATTAGAATAATTAATATTAAAAGCATTTCCATGTTAATGAATTACTAACCTGGTTCCTAGGTCAATGTTTTAAGATGTTTAATTTGGAATGTGATTTTATACCATTTTTAGTAGAGACAGTGATTTAATATTTAAGTTAAAGCAAAAAATCAGTTCAAATTTGGAAAAGTCAAGTAGCTTAAACTATGTAGATAACTTGCTCTTAGAAGTTTAATATGATTTAAGAGCTATATTATATTATAAAAGTATGCATTAAAGTTATATTTAAATTTAAATTTTAGATCTATCTATACTTAATGACATATTTAGCATTTGTTTTGCTCCTTAAGGCAATAAGGCACATAAATCTCATGTTCATAAAATTTTTTATTTTTCTAAAGTTCAAAGAAGTAATCAAAATATGAAAGCAATGCAGCAAATAAATTACTCTGTAATAAAAAGAGGAATCATGCACAATTCTAATACAATCAGGTAAAGTAGAAAATTCCCAAAGTTATATAGTTTGATTTTAGAAATGAGAATTATTTATTGTCTGTGCAAATCAAACAGGGCACAGCAAGACCTTGACTTTATTCTAGGCTGTCGCCTTCAGTAAGTTGCCAATGTGAAAGAAAACTGCTGTAACTTTGAGTAATTTACACAGGCTCTCCGGAGAGATAAATCCTGCTGCTTTCTTCCCCACTTGCTTATCAATGCAGAGTGAAGAGTGGCAAGAATTCAGAGCTAGAGCAAAAGTTGACAGAGAGAGCTTTAGAGATCAGTACTATAACACGGACACATTTTTTGGTCTTTATATAACAATCACTGTGCCTGGCTCATGGTAGTCATTCAATAAATATTTCTAGTACATTAATGAATGGGTTAGGAATGAATTCCAAGAACCCTTGACAATTAGATTATGAGTTGTCTCTGGCTCTTATCAAAGAGAAACAGGCTTTGAAGTGCACGCTCGGCATAATCCCTGGTGAGAAGTTTATTTTTAAAGATACCGCTTTTTAATAAAAGAAAGCCTCAAATGAAATTTTTTATAGCTTGTCTCACACATAATTTATTCTTTCAATGATTAAGTACTAACATCGTTAGAAGTAAAGTTTATATCTTTTTAATTTGATAAAAATCTTTAAAAAGCCTTTCTACTCGTCCTCTTACTAAAACCTAGACTACTGCTATAACAAAGATATATGCTCTGTATTTAAGAGTTTTAGCTAACACGAATAGTGCAACAGTTCTTTATCATAATTTTACTAAGTTGGGTAATGAATACACTTTGTGTTTCTTTCCACTTCCTAAGGCTCTGTCTTTTCTTTTACAGTTTCTTATCAAAGCCAGCAGACATCCTACATCTGTCTTCAAATCCTTAACAGAGTTTTGAAGTTTAGGAGGAGCTTCATATGGGGTTATCTCTCTTTGCTTCTTGCAGCCTGAAGTCAAATAATTTGAGTGTAAGAAACACTAAAAACAAATAATATATTGTCTCATGCCTTTGGTTTTTCTTCCTTTTCTAAATAAGACTGCATTGTATGGTGTGTCTGTGGAATTTTACAGTTTCCTACAGTGAAAGAAATGCTGAGCAGACCTTTACTATTCTTCAGATATCTGGATCCTTAAGATAAATGTGGCATTTGCATTCAGAGGCAGCTATAGTTTGGAGCGAGTGAGGTGATTTGTTAGAATGCTTTGTAAAATTTCAAAAGTACTTTGTTATGGTTTGACATAAGTCATTCTGTCCGTTCCTGAATTAAGGGTGAGAAAACTGGGAAAACAGCATGAATGAAAGCACTCCACCGGCCCCCGTTTTATATAGGATTGCTCGGTGTTAGACAATATCCTGCAAGTTTTAAATCATTCTACCTAGTTGAGTGATTTAATCCTAGAAATCATTCAGAAAAAAGAGCAAAGAGACACCACTGATTTTCCTAACAAATTATTTCCTTTCCCTTTTATTTTCTTTTAGTTTTCTGTGCTATTTTAATATTAATACAAGCAGCATCATACCTCTGACAACAAAGAGCATTTATACCTCTGACTGACCTCAGGAGAAGCAAAGCAGAGAATCAGGAGGGAGCTATCTGTAGTGTCGCCCTGGTTCCTCTCCTGGGGAGCCATCATACCCCTTGGACACGTTAGTCTCTCAGTCTGCTCCTCAGGTGGGGATACAAATCCCTCCCCATTTCATTATATTGTTGTTGCCACATGTCTGTACATATTCTGAGATGTAAATTCTTCTATGAATATCAGTAAATAATAGTGACAGTAGTTCTAAATAAGATGAGCATTGTTTCTGTCCTCAAAGATCTGCCTGGAAGACACAAACACTTGGCAGTCCTTTGAGGAAGGGCGTGAAAAACTCAGCACTAGGAAGAGTGAAGTCACATATTATTCTTCAGACTAATCCTCTCCTCATCAGTGCAGGGCTGGAACTCACCCCTGACGTCAGGTACTTCAGAAGGAAAATGTGCAATGGTGAACTAATGGGGACAAAAAAAGAATTCACAAGAAAGACTACTGTGTCATCTGAGGTGTGAGGTGGGCTGATTTAGACCTTTTTCTTCCCTTCCCTTTTTTCCCACAGGCAGGTATCATGTAGACCTTAGCTTTTATAGCTTGTTCCACTGAAACTGTCCCAGTTAGATCTCTTTATTTGCAGCAACTTTAAAGCTGCATCTACGTGGTATGCATCTAACTGGACCAAATTACTTCATCTCAAGGAATTCTGTGCCCCACTCCCCCCCCTCCCTTATTCAAGAGTTAGATTCAGAGGGAGTCAACCAAGTGGTGTGTGTGCCTGGCCTTCTCTTATAGCATAATGAACAATAAATGGCTCCTAACTGAGGTGTACCATTG
This sequence comes from Halichoerus grypus, assembly GCF_964656455.1. Lineage (NCBI taxonomy): Eukaryota > Metazoa > Chordata > Mammalia > Carnivora > Phocidae > Halichoerus > Halichoerus grypus. The sequence goes on from NC_135715.1 coordinate 147,792,128, forward strand.
GTTGTCACTATTTTTATAGAAAATGTCTTCAATCTATTTGCATTATGTACTTAATTTGTTTCAAGTGAAAATGTGTGTGTGTGTTTTAAAGATTTATTTATTTTAGAGAGAGAGAGTGCACGCAAGCATGAAGAGGGGCAGAGGGAGAGAAAGAATCTCAAGCAGACTCCCTGCTGAGCGCACAGCTCTACAAAGGGCTTGATCCGAGGACCCTGAGATCATGACCTGAGCTGAAATCAAAAGTCGGCTGCTTAACTGATTGAGCCGTCCAGGTGCCCCAATTTCTTTCAAGTGAAAAATGTTTTTTTGATAACTAAGATTTTAAAACAACTTCTTAGAGACAATTTTTTTTTTTTTTATGGAGGATCCAAGAGATTTAGAATTTAGTTTAATCACATTACCTAAATTTTCCTTAAGTTCTTCTTATGTAAAGTAAGGGGATTGCATTAACTGATTGCTCCTTGAGATTTCTCTTCTATTAGTTTTACATTGAGACTTTTAATTAGTTCTCTTGTTCCTACTTTTATACCTCTACATCTTATACTTGTAGTGGAAATTTTTATCCAATTGGGTAATGAAAACTCTTACTGGGTGGGCACTGGGGGAGATGGGGAGGGCTGACAGAAGGAAAAGGGACATAGCAATGAATTTCTGTTAGTTCTAGTTCAACCTTGTGGTTCTGGTGGAAAAAGCAATTTAAAAAATAAAGAAATTTATAAATCAAAAAACTAGGTCAGAGGAACCTTGGTGCTGATTATATTCCTGGTTCGTTCCCTTTCTAGGTTTACCACTTGTGTTAGTGGCGCCTAAATGTTGCTCAGCTTCCGCTTCTTCACTCTTAGAAAAAGAATAGCAGGATTTTTCAATAAGACTCACATGGAATAGTCTCTTGCAATCTAATGGAAGAAGCAGAGCAAAACTGATATAACAGTAACTAAGTAGCCAGACCAGGGTGATCACTTTTTACTGTCAACTCTTTATTTCAGAGTCTTAGCTCTGTCCCTGATGACTCTCCATTGTGAATTTTTTGATTTCCTTAGATGCCCAGGCTATTTCCTTTTCACTGATTTAGGAAGTTTCTTTTTCTCTTCATCAGATTAGGATTAATGACTCTTTTGGATAGTCTGCTTGACCTTTGTTGGCTTCTAAGGCTTTTGCTCTTGTGTCACCGAGGTTTGGGCCCTATGGCTCTTAGGAGAGTGAGTGCTCCTCCCTTACCATTCTCAGCATCCTGGTTTTCCTACCCTCATATTCCAGGACCATGGCTCACACTTGTGCACAAGGCAACTATTTAAGAGTATCAAATGGTGGTATCTTGAATGATGAAAATTAATAGGAAATATTAATTATTTAGAGGAGGAAGAGATATAGTTGGAAAAAGTTCTTAGAGAATAAGTGACTGGACAGAGAGTTGGAAGTTTTTTGAGACTGGGGTAAAATGAGAGGATTGCCACCAGGGCCTTAAGCAAGATTGCGTGATGGAAAAATCTGACTGGTAAAATTTCACTTATCTTATGGACATGCCTTATTGATCTTATTCTTTTATTCCAAGAACCTCCCCTCAATCCCCCATTACCAAGTCCTTTAGTTGTTTAAAATTTACCACTTTAATCACTAGTAATCTCCTCCTATTATCCGTTCTCAATTATAACTACTCTTCCCTATTTTATCAGACTCCTATTTCTCAGGTTTGTTTATCTCAGCCATGCAGTAAGCAATTGAAATTAAGATGGTAATAACTGGTAGAATTAGTCTGCCAGGAAAATATTTTATTATAGAAGAGGAAACTACCAGTCCAAATAAGACTCTAATTTATAGACTGTGTCCATGGGAGATTTTGTGTGTAAAAACCTTTCTGTGCAGGGCACCTGGGTGGCTCAGTCAGTTAAGCACCTGCCTTCAGCTCAGGTCATGATCCCAGGGTCTTGGGATCAAGTCCTGCATCGGGCTCCCTGCCTCTCTCTCTGTCTCTCATGAATAAATAAATAAAATCTTAAAAAAAAAAACAAAACCTTTCTGTGCATCTTTCCTAATCTCATTTGGTTGATCTATCCCTCCGGGTTATGTCCTACTCAGACAGTTTTCCAAAGAAATTAAAATACATGAAATTGACATTGTTATGAAGCAAAACAGTTCATATGCATGCCTGACTCTTCTTTACATTTTCAGGAAGCTCCACACTTTTTTCTCACAGAAGTTGGCAGCCTTGGCAGCACTATTGGTAAGAGAGAAGGAAAGCATTTGAGACTTTTTGTTCCTATTCTAAGATATGCGTTGAGTTGACATACAATTACCCAAACTTATTTTGTGAATAAAGATTACTTTCTGTCAAGGTTTTAGTCAAAAATAGAGAGCAGAAGCTATTTAGAATGGTCTTCCCACTGTACACTACTTTGTTTAAAGTTTTAAAATTTGAGCATTTGACATTTCCTTTTTTCTCAAATAGAATCCTGAAGGGAATCTGATAATTTTTATTATAGACACCTGGGTTATAATATTTCTTCCAAAAATAATCTCATAATAATCTTACATGACTTTTAAAAAATTTTCAACTATCCAATTTTGGCAAATTATAAAGCTCTTCTGAGCCTTAGTTTCTTTATCTTTAAGGTAGGGGAAAGAAGATGAAATGTGAGGATGAATGCAAATTATTTAATATTTAGCAAATATCTAGCTATTATATTTAAGAACTGGTAATAGTGATATTATAATTTTTCATTAAGAAGCTTACATTAAAAAAGAATTGTGCCATGCTCTGTGAGTGTATTTAATTACTGGACGAAAAATGCTTTTGGAAAAGTACTCTGGAGAAATGCATTATAATTATAAAAAAAAGTATATAATAGTTTGAATATTTAAAGAAAAAATTAAAATATTAATATTAAATATTATTGAAATTTCACATTCCATAAGGATGTATAATTATTAAGTATTTTATTATCCTCAATTTGCTAGCATAAATATTCCACAATTTCAGGAATCTCTGTATACCGTAAATTTAGAGATTCATTGAGGACTTAATGAAATCATAGGACAATTATGGAATAGAGAGTTGCAGAATAGTCAAAAAAGAGACAAAAAAGGGGAAAGAGGAGGAAGAAGACAAATGAAGGGGGAGAAAAAATTAGATATGCTTTATAGGCTATGATTTGAAGAACTTGTTTCATTATTAAGAAATTCAAATATCAAAAGCACTTTAAAGTATTTACATAAGTTTACCTTTTAAGTATGAATTTTAGATATTGCAATCATAAATTGAGATACGTTATAATCAATTCCTGATTAATGAGTAGTAAAATATTTTATCTTAGAATAATAAAAATATTATATATATCTAAGTTTTTAGATATATAATCCATTATGAGACCATTGCTTTCCAAAGCATTGACTTTGCTTGCATTGTTTGATTTTTTTCTCAATATGAACTTTCAGTTCCTTTTCTTTGAAGAAATCAGAGTTTAGAAAAGCATAATAGGAAAGAAAATAATCACTTAACCTTCAAATCAGACATAACTATCATTTGCATCTTGGTATTTATTATTTCAAAGTATTTTTATTATGTACATACATTTACAAATGCATAAATATCTTTTTAAATAGATAACTGGAATGATACAATTTACATATTTTAGGACCTTTTAAAACAAAATAATATAATATAGATATATAAAAACACAGAACTACATCAACATTTTTTATAGTTGACTATTGCTCAATCCAAGTATACATATTTACTTAGCTTATCCACCCTGCTTGGATATTAGGTTAATTTTCCTGATGTAAATTTTTTTTCCATGAAAATCCATAAATTTTATCTTGCTAGTCTTATACCCTTAAGATAAATTCTCGGAAGTGGAATTTTTGGGGTACAGGGCGAGTCTAATTTAATACCTATGTCTACACCATTATCCATCAATATCTTTTTTCTGAGTCTATACCTGAATCTGAAACTACATCAATATAATTAAATAGTACTTCAGAAAAATCATAACAATCATATATCCATCAATATTATGTGACAGAGCAGTGGGTATTTCCCTTTTGACATAATCATTTTTTCTGCTCTGAAATTTTAAATGTTTGTGACATCTCATCTATCTTTGTTTACCTTTATGGTTTCTGCCTTGGTATCATGCCTAGAAAAACCTCCCCTTGCTTGACTGAAATATAATTCTTCTATTTTCTTTGCATGAAGTAAAATATTTTACATGGCTTCTCTAACTTCTTAACAATTTAGCAAATGTCCCAGAAACTGCTAGGCAAAGATGGAAACTGTGCTCTCTTTTCTTAGTAGGCTGGCTGGGGGAACTCCAGTTAGAATGTTTGAGTTAAATTGATGTAATATTTACCTATATATTTATAATATATTAAGATGGTAAGAATACTTCAACTGAATAATATATTTAAGTGGGGGTATCTTAAATGGTTTCCCCCACCGTAGTCTCTATATTTAATTGTCATTTTGGATTTTGTGAGGATGGAGGAAGGGAAGCTAATGGTAGTTAGGGACAAAGAGTAGCAACAGTAGAAGAGTAGCACTGGTAATAAAAAGTATATAGAAGAAAGGAAATATTCAAGAAAAAATTGGTTTCATTTAAAAAGATATAAAATAGTATATTATCATCCCAATCACTGATTTTTACCAGTTTAATTTTTATATGCTATGGTTGTTCAGATAATTCATAATCTTTCAATACCTTGACTTGAATCCAGAATCTCTCTCTCTGTCTGCCTCCCACCCCTCTTTTTTCTCTAATGCTGAATATGTGGATTTCTAAAAATTGTGGCTAAATGTTTTTATTTCCTTGTGGCTTGGAAAATTAATAATAGTTTAAGTTTCAAAGTCCTCTTCTGCAGAACAACAAATTAAAAGCTTAAGAAAAAAATCAATGTTTATGTTTCTTATCCTGACAAAATAGAAAAGAAAAACCATAAGGTGCATGACCCATTCTAGCTAGAAATAAAAATTACCAAAATGTCTTATTTACAAAGGCCCAAGTTGAAAGGTTAATATTAGTCACAACTAATGACACTTCTTCAGAAAGGAATAATGTTAACAGCATGGCCCTTAAGCAAAAGATCCTAGAAATTAAAAAAAAAAAAAATTAATGGTTACAAGACCCGGTTCTAAAAGATTTTCTTCTTTCTTTTCTCTCCCTTTGGCAATGGTGTTTAGAGATTATAATAAATAGCTTCTCAGAAGATGGAAGCAAAGTTCAAACGACCCAAACAAAACTTTAGTGGATGACTGACATTAAATGTAGTGTTTCAATGATTTATTTGTTCATTCAACAAATATTTACTGAGTGTATATACTATGCCAAACTCATCCTAGGGACTTCGCTTGTATCAGAGAAAAGCACACTGAACAGATAAAGCACCATAAGTTTCTCAGCATAAGTTTTCATGGTCTATAAATAGGGTTTTATTTTGTCTTCTTCAGATATTATTACATTTTCTTCTTTAACCCCAAGCTAATACAAATATTTAGATTTATCATGAATTCCCGTTTTCCTTGTTATGTGTTCGGTATTATGATCTGCAGATGAACTGAGAGGTTATCAGAAATTATATTTTAAAGTATATTTTCTTTTATGATTTCAACCTATCTTCAAAAATGTCTTAGCAGCTAGCTAAGGATGGAATTCTGTTTATCGGTGTTGTGTGAATTCAGAGATGACAAACATGAAATATTTTTCCGTATCATACTTAGAGCATGCCATTTATTGTTTGGCAGTTAAGAAAAGACACAAGAAAGAAGCCAGTCAGGCAATATACACATCTTTAGGCACAAGATAGAGTCTAAAGTATCATAAATAAGAAAGGGTATGCTTAAAATAGAATCTAACATTTAATGTGAAACGGATAGAGAGAAATGGCTCCAGAAATAAATAACAAGATCAGAATTCATATTTACATGGTTGGTTAGGAGACAAAAGCAAGAAATTAAGTAGCAAACAGGGTTGGGTAGTTATTATCAATTAGGTTAAAGGCAGCATCAAAAGACAGGAATAAAGATGGCCTTAGGATTTCTGAGGTCAGAAGAAACATGATGAGTTATAGGGTTTGTGTGTATCAGACCATTAAGCCCTCTTATCTTTATATTATCAGAGCACAGATTTCAATGTAGAACACCTTTAAGTGGAAGGACCACGTCCATTCACCCTTATGTCATTAAGAATGATGTCTGAAAAAAAAAAAAAAAAAAAAGAATGATGTCTGAAAGCAAGAATGTGCTTTCCAATAGGGTGAATGACTCAGCAGAGGCTCAATATTCTCAAGAGAGATGAGTTAGGTCAGATGGAAAATTTTTTCCTGTGTTTATTGGTTTGACTTTATCACTCTCCATTTACCACCATTTCCCCATCTGATGTGGTCAAATGTACTATCAATGGAAGCTCTGATCTGAAACAAACTGCAAAAGAAATAAAAATTACCAAAATGTCTTATTTACAAAGTCCCAAGTTGACAGGTTAATATTAGTCACAATTAATGACACTTCTTCAGAAAAGAATAATGTTAACAGCATGGCCCTTAAGCAAAATTTCGATCCTAGAAATTTTAAACAAAAAATTTAATAGCTTTGATTATGTCTTTGATATTATTTTAAATATGCATGACTTCAGGTTTCACTACCTCTACTAAGAGTTCATAACCTCTCCACACATAGACCAAGCTTTCAAATGAGTATTTTGGAAGAGAAAGAATTGAAGCAGTAAAATGGAGGGGAATTTCCTAGAGAGGAACTTTCTTCCTTACCACTATTAAGATAGAATGTTAACAAAGAAAGTTCAGGGAAAATGAAGTTTTTGGAAAATAAGGAACAAAAAAGTGTATAGACTTTTAATCTTATAGCCATTTTTGGCACATAGTGTAAAAGTATTTAAAATTCTTATATATCAATTAATTATATTTGATAATCATATATCAAATAGAAATAACTGATAGAAAATTCCATAGCCATTGCAAGATCATAGAAAAAATGAAAACCTGTTTAAAAGCACTGTGCTCTTAAAGATATAGGAGTTCCAAGAAATTAGAAAAATTGGTCAATTAATAATCTCAAAAAAGATTAAGGACCAACTGAAAATAAATGTTTATAATGCTGTCAAACATGTTTTCTTTTCTTCTTGCCTTACTAGATTAAAACTTCTTGAGGGAAGGGCTCTGTCTTCTTGTTTACCACTGTATTCCTCTGAATTAGCCCAATCCCTGGTTCATAGTAGGTATGCAATTAATACTTATTAAATTAATGAAAATGTAAAGGAATAAGTGGAAGTTTTTAAAAACATTTGAATTGGTAATAATAGCTTTTCATTCTAAATTGCAAAATGGGGATGACAATACTTTTCATGGCAAAGCCATTTTCTCACTGAATAGTATATTAAGTCCTGGATTTATTTGTTGAAGTTATCATTAGTTGATGAAAATTAATTATTTGAAAAAAGAAACCTACATTTATCAGATTTTCTCTTGGTTTGAGGGTATGGGTTTCTGTAAAGATTTTTTTGCATGTATTTCCTTAATTTATTATCAATTAGATATTAATAAAAAAGTCACCATTATCAAAAACACAATAAAAACTTATATTGTTACAGGATAGTTGTATAATTAAAGTATATTTCAATGAGATAAAGTCTCAAAAGTGGTTTTAGATCAATGCCTTTGAAATTTAACCTCATAATTCCCTAGACTTCATCCACTGTGTTTAAGTAGTTCTTAAGTCTTTGAGATAACATTAAATAACTGGTTGATTTTTACATTAAAATATGTAAACATATATATATGTATAATATAAATTTATAGTCTTCAGTTGGGTTGTTAATTCATGATAGCAACTAACACTGTAAATATCTTTTAATTTATCTAGGATCTAGATGATATGTCTAGAAAAGGAAAATCTAAGAAACCCTTTCTGTAAGTAATTATTAAATAATAAAACATATTGCCATTTAAACATTTGATCAAATCTATAAAAATACATTTCTCAAAATAATCCAATTTTTTTCTAGTGTTGTAAGAGGCAGTTAGTATATTATTACCAACATGTGCCTTCATAAAATCAGCTTAGATATTTATAGCAAGAGCCAAACATAGATTGACTCAATCTTCTTATGACACATCCAACAGAAAGAAACACAAGGAAAACTATCAAGTGTATTAAGTATGACATGCAAGGCCTCCTAAGACCCACCTATTCTCTTATGCTATGTGAAACAGATACTAATCTTAGGTCATTAGTAACTTGTGCACTGTGCTTTCCACAAAAGCCTGACTCACATACCTCTTTCTGGAGGTATAAGCATGTGTGAAAATGTCGTCATCTAATTGCTTTCCTTTGCATAATATAGATGATAGCCTTCAATAATGTGACCGATTTTCTACTATTAAGCTCAGCCCATTTGCTTTAATTTCTTTATTCATGGAATGGAAACTTGACATTCAAAATCTTTAGTTATTTGCCAATCAGGGGAGAAAAGAAATTATGTCAAATCCAGAAGAACTTGAGTTATGAGACACGAAAACTTATAATAAGAAAACAAGCAGTCCAGGCATTCTGGCTCTGTCATCCAGCTCTCAGTGCTTCCTGCCATGCCCTGCATTAGCAAAAGCATCTTTATAGGTGGGATAAAATTGCATAGAACTACACATACATGCACACACACATGGAAATGAGTGCATGTAAAAAATGGTGAAACTGAGTAACATCTATAGTCTAGTTAACAGTATTATACCAATGTCAATTTCCTGGTCTCAATACTGTTCTACAGTTCCATAAAGGCACCACTGGGAGAATCTGGGTGAAGGGCATACCAGACTGTGTACTATTTTCTCAAGTTTCTCTGAAAGTGCAATTATTTCAAAATAAAAAAAATTTTTAAAGGCCATCTAAAGAGGGAGGGAGCCTGGGGTGCCTGGCTGGCTCAGTTGGAAGAGCTTGTGACTCTTGATCTCAGGGTCATGAGTTCAAGCCCCAAGCTGGGTGAAGAAAGAAAGAAAGAAAGAGAGAGAGAGAGAGAGAGAGAAAGAAAGAAAGAAAGAAAGAAAAAAAGAAAGAAAGAAAGAAAGAAAAAGGGAGGGAGCCTATATGATGACAACGGCCCTAGATAAAAAGTCAGAAACAGATACAACCTTGAGCAAGTCACTTTACCTCAGGTGTATGTTTCATTCTTTGTAAAAATGTGGTGAATGCCACACTACTAAAAGAAAGGATAAGAACCATATGATCCTCTCAATAGATGCAGAAAAAGCATTTAACAAAATGCAGCATCTATTCTTGATAAAAACCCCCAACAAAGTAGGTATAGATATACCTCAATATACCTCAATATCATAAAGGCCATATAGGAAAGACCCACAGCTAATAACATCCTCAATGGGGAAAAACAGAGCTTTCCTCTAAGGTCAGGAACAAAACAGGGATGTTCACTCTCACCATTACTTTTAAACACAGTACTGGAAGTCTTAGCCTCAGCAATCAGACAACAAAAAGAAATAAAAGGCATCCAAATCAGCAGGGAAGTCAAACTTTCACTATTTTCAGATGACAAGATACTCTATGTAAAAAAACCTGAAAGACTCCACCAAAAAATTGCTAGAACTAACACATGAATTCAGCAAAGTTGTAGGATATAAAATCAATGTAGAGAAATCTGTTGCATTGCCATACACCAATAATGAAGCAACAGAAAACGTAAGCAAGGAATCGATCCCATTTACAATTGCACCAAAAACTGTAAGATACCTAGGAATAAACTTAACCAAAGAGGTAAAAGATCCGTACTCTGAAAACTATAGAACAGTTATGAAAGAGATCGAAGAGGATACAAAGAAATGGAAAAACATTCCATGCTCATGGACTGGAAGAATAAACATTGTTAAGATGTCTATACTACTCAAAGCAATCTACACTTTTAGTGCAATCCCTATCAAAATACCACCAGCATTTTTCACAGAGCTAGAACAATCCTAAAAGTTTTATGGAGCCACAAAAGACCCTGAATACCAAAGCAACCTTGAGAAAGAAAAGCAAAGTTGGAGGCATCACAATTCCAGACCTCAAGCTATATTACAAAACTGTAATGATCAAGACAGTATGGTACTGGCACAAAAATAGGCATATAGATCAATGGTACAGAATAGAAAATCCAGAAATGAACCTAAAACTATATGGTCAACTAATCTTGGACAAAGCAGGAAAGAATATCCAATGGAGAAAAGACAGTCACTTCAAAAAGTGGTGTTAGGAAAACTGGACAGCAACATGCAGAAGAATGAAAATGGACCACTTTCTTACACCATACACAAAAATAAATTCAAAATGGATGAAAGACCTAAATGTGAGACAGGAAACCAACAAAAATCCTAGAGGAGAACACAGGCAGAAACCTTTTTGTCGTTGGCTATAGCAACTTGTTACTAGACACATTGCCAGAGGCAAGGGAAAAACAAAAGCAAAAACGAACTATTGGGACTTCATCAAGATAAAAACTTCTGCACAGTGAAGGAAACAATCAATAAAACTAAAAGGCAGCCAATGGAATGGAAGAAGATACTTGCAAATGACCTATCTGATAAAGGGTTGGTATCCCAAATCCATAAAGAATCAAAACACCCAGGAAAACAAATAATCCAGTTAAGAAATGGGCAGAAGACATGAATAGACATTTTTCCAAAGAAGACATCCAGATGACCAACAGACACATGAAAAGATGCTCAACATCACTCTTCATCAGGGAAATACAAATCAAAACCATAATGAGATATCACCTCACACCTGTCAAAATGGCTAAGATTAACACAAGAAACAACAGGTGTTGGCAAGGATGTGGAGAAAGGGGATCCCTCTTGCACTGTAGGTGGGAATGCAAACTGGTGCAGTATGGAGTTTCCTCAAATGTTAAAAATAGAACTACCCTACGATCCAGCAATTGTACTACTAGGTATTTACTCAAAGGATACAAAAATACAGATTCAAAGGAGTACATGCACCTCGATGTTCCTAGCAGCATTATCAACAATAGCAAACTATGGAAAGAGCCCAAATGTCCATTGACTGATGAATGTAGAGATGTCTATCTATCTATCATCTATCTATCTAATCTATCTTATCTATCTACCTAATGGAATATTACTCAGCTATCAGAAAGAATGAAATCTTGCCATTTGCAACGATGTGGTTGGAGCTAGAGTATATTATAGTAAGTGAAATAAGTCAAAGAAAGACAAATATCATATGATTTCACTTATATGTGGAATTTAAGAAACAAAACAGTTGAACATATGGGAGGGGGAAAAAGAGAAAGGGAAATAAACCATAAGACACTCTTAACAATAGAGAACAAACTGAGGGTTGATGGAGGGACGTGGGTGGGGGATGGGCTAGATGGGTGATGGATATTAAGGAGGGCACTTGTTATGATGAGCACTGAGTGTTGTATATAAGTGATGGACCACTGAACTACTCCTGAAACCAATATTGCACTGTATGTTAACTACCTAGAATTTGAATAAAAATGTGAAAAGAAAAAAATGTTTTGAATGGACTAAAGGATTAGGGGAATACTTTTAGCTTATAATTGAAATTATAATTTGAAAGACAGAATTGGTGAAAATTTTGTGGTTCAGAATACATTTTTCAGCAGATCAAAAGTTTTCATTAAATAATTTTCTTTTTTTAAAAGATTTATTTATTTATTTTTAGAGAGAGAGAGAGAGTGAGAGAGACAGCGTGCATGCCTGCATGCAACTAGGGGGAGGGGCAGAGAGAGAGAATCAAAAGCAATCTCCCAGCTTAGCACAAAGCCCAACTTGGGGCTTGATCTCATGACCCATGAGATCATGACCTGAGCTGAAATCAAGAGTCTGACGCTTAACTGATTGAACCACCTAGGTGTCCGAATTCATAAAATAATTTTCTAAAGGTAAGACATATTTGAAACAAAATTACTATAAATATATAGCCATTCAAGTGAATAATATTTTAGGAGCTTTTACCATAACAGCTGTCTGTATAGATTAAAATATGTTCAAATATCCTCATTAAGCTATATTTGCCTTTGTAGTTTGGTAACATATGTAGCCTGTTAAGGTTGGAGTCATATATTATTAAAATTACATGTGATGAGGGGTGCCTGGGTGGTTTAGTTGCTTGAGTGACTGGCTCCTGGTTTTGTCTCAGGTCATGATCTCATGGGTCCTGGGATTGAGCCCTGCACTGGGTCCACGCTCAGCAGGGAGTCTACTTGAAGATTCTCTCCCTCTACCCCCCCTCCCACTTGCAAGTTCTTTCTCTCTCTAAAACAAATAAACCCATCTTTTTTTTTTTTAAATAACATTGTGATGAGAAAATTGATTAACCCAATTTTAGTTCATATATACAGGCAAGAGAGTTAAAAAATATGTATGGCTTCAAAAAACACTTTGCATGTTTTCAGTGTTTAAATTTTAGGAGAAAATTTTCCCACAATTTACTTTTGAAAGTCATTTTTAGAAATAATAACACTCACAGGACTTTCTGAGTGTCAACAACTTTGTGTACATTGTGTCACTTAATCCTCACTACAAAATAGGAAATAGGTTTTATGATTCCCTAAGGAAATGGAGGCAAATAGTTTAAGTTTCGTGACTAAGATCTCCCAGCTGCTAAGTGGTGGGGCTGAGAGAAGACTTGTCTGACTTTAAATGTGGTGCTCTATCCACTGCGCCACTGTGTCTCAGAGTATGAGGATAAAATTTGCTGTTTGTTGCAGAACTTTATTCAATATTTCAGATATTTATTGTCTACTGTAAATATGTGTCCCTGAATAGCAGAAGCTCTTAACCTAGTGACAAACCTTTCCAGTTTGCATTGTAGCTTGTTTTCTAACTTTTGGTACCTCTTATAGACACAGGAGCAGAGCTAAGCTTCATTAGATATTTTTAAATATTGAGCTTTAAATACTTAGGTTGATTTCATTTCCAGACACCAGGAAAGCATAGTGTTTAATGGTGTAGTCTGTGAAGACAACAGACTTAGAATGAATTCCAGCCAACATTACCTAGTTGGGAAACTCGTTTAAATTTTTTAAGTCTTAATTTCCTCATGTTATAGAAGGAATCATATCTACCTCATAAGGTTGTTGTAAGGATTGAAGTTGAGATTGTTTCACTCAAAGGGCTTTACATCCTGACTGGTTCATGCTACTCACTGATAGCTATGACTATTGTTTTTGAAATTATACATGTGTAGTTAGATGGAAATGTATGCCAGTGTATCTATTACACAATTTTATCACAGACTTGAAACCAGAAAATCATATCAATAAAATATTTTCAGTTTTTTAAATCTTCTGATTTGGCCAAATCTGTAAGTATCCAACTATGAAGTGAACTGTGGCTATACAGCTATTATTAATGGTCTTTTTACGTGAAAAATATCTAGGTTAGGTAAATTCCAACTCTAGATGATCTACAGCTTTCTGATTATTTAAGGGCTCCTTTCGTTAGCATAAGGTTGATTACACTGCAAAGTGAGGGCTATATATTTGCATTACTGGCTACCATGATAGTGGGCAGATGTCTCCTCTTCTTCAGCTTGCCTTAAGAAAGTCTCTATACCATTCAGTGGGATTCCAATAGCATCAGACCAGCAAGAGAAAATTCATATAAGGATTTGGATAGACACTGTTACGAAGACAGGGATGGCTCCAAAGCACATACTGTTGATAACCTGTTGGGTTCTGTTCTGCAATGTTACTTCTCAGGACTGTTATCTTTTTAAAATCCCACATTGCCATATAATAGATGGATACTATGTGGATAACACATTGGAAATGACTCATTTTCTACTACATCTCAAAGTCTTACATGGCAAAATGAATAAAATCATAACAAAGTGTCTTATAGTAATGAGATGCATGGCAACATCAATGTTTCGGTGATAACTTTTAAGCAAGGTATGAATTTCTATAAGGACATTACTGTTCAATGGAACTAAAGACAGAGTGACATTCAAGTTCAACCTCCTCTTTCAGAATAAGTAATGAAAATAATCTGAGTAAAAAAAGACTTTTATATAATCTTTCTATTCCAACAATTTCTCTCTCTCTCTCTCTTTCTCTCACTCTGCATGTGTGTGTGTGTATGTGTGTGTGTTTCAGCTACAGGTTTTGCAATTATAAGTAGGATTCTCTGTTGAGTGAAAAAAAATTGGAATGTTTGCTGATAACTGTCACTAATGACAGAATGGAAAGAGAGCAAGGAGTTAAATTCTTCTCTCATCATATAATTAAGCATTTCTCACTATGATTTTGAATCTTAAATATGGCCTTTACATGGCCAGAGACCAGAGAGAAATAAGCAATATAAGACTGTAAGCAATGTATATAGTCAAGGATTTTGAATCAAGAAACATGGTTCCTTGGATAAGGAAAATAAGAATACGGTGCTATATGAACTTCTATGCATATCATAGTTGGGTTTTTTTTTGGTTATGTAGAGAATATGCATATAGATATGTTGGGGACAAAATTCTCTAATGTTTACTAAAGCTACATTAGTAAATGTTATCATAATAAAAGGAAAAATAACATTTTGGGAGCAGATTTTAGATACAAAATATACTGGACACTGAAGTTTTAGATATTGGACTTTAAATATCCTGGGAATTATTATAGAATCGTGATAGCACAATTTTACTGAAAAATAAACAATTCGTGTCATTTCACACCAAATTCTGTATCAAAACATAATTATATGTATCATTAGGTTTTGAGAGTTAAGAGAGCTATTAAAGAGTAACACATGACACACATTTACAAAAAGATAATGATGTAGAGTAAATAACCAATATGAAGAAAAGTCCCTTTAATGATGGGGACAAACTAAACAAAGAAGAGAGATTCGACTATTTAGAAAAGTTTCAGGGAAAGGTTACGAGCGTGAAAATTCCTGGAGAATATTTACCTATTTTTGTATGTATTATAATGATGTGCACATGTCCCTTAAACATATCATGTCTTACCACTCAGTAGTTAGATGCTAAAGGACAATAACATGCTTTCATCAAATGTTTTCTGAGTCTTCTAAACACTTGAATTGCTTTGCATTGCATTTTAGCATTTATTTATTTATTTATTTATTTGAATCTCAGTCTTGTGGAGAAGAGTACTTCATCCCTTTTGTTTGACATTACTAGAATTTAGTGATTCTTAGAACTTAAGGACAAAAAACTAACACTGTATTTTCTTCATATATTTAGAAGAATATTTCTATAGACATCATCCAAACATATAAATAGAAGGAAGACGAGACTTTGCATTTATTATTACCATTGTCATTTAAAGCCACTTATGAAATCTTTGTGGTGGCAGGGAATTTTGACAGGTTTACAAATTGAAACAAAAGCAATTAGAAAAATGTTAGATGAGGGGCACTTGCCTGGCTTAGTTGGTAGAGCATGTGACTCTTGGTCTTGGGGTTGTGAGTTCAAGCCCCATGTTGGGTATAATTACTGAAAAATAAAATCTTTAAAAAATATAGAAAAATGTTAGATGAGACCTTGGAGATATGGAAAACTATAAGGAATTACACATAAATATTACTGCTTCAACTACTTAATTTATACCAAAACCAAGAACTTGAGTAGCTAACACAGAACTGTGGCTATCAAATTTTATTGACACTGTGGAGGCAGGGAAAACTAATATTTGCCTTAAAGATGGCTCCAAAATAATTTTTTATTTTCTGGTGGGGTAGATTAGGTATATTGCAACTTTAGCAAAAATTTCATTCCCCCTTCCCTCTTGCCAGACACTCCCTTTTTTTACTTATTTTTCCATATTATTTTTTGTCTTTCTTCTTATCTAGAATGTAAACCACAAGGCCAGGAATCTTTATGTTTTGTTAATTGGTACATTCCAAATACCTCGAAGATTCCTGATACATTGTAATAATTTAATAAATATCTGTTAACTATTTGAGCTGCAACAATGCTTTTGTTGATGTCCAGTTATTAAAATCTATAAGCTGAATTACGTTCAATGCATCACTACATATGTGAGGTTAATTAAATAATAGTCAACAATATAATTAGAAGCGTGCATTATTACTAATAATGTAGACTTTTCTTGTCTGGTCTTCTCCCACAGCCTCAGCTCATCTTCTCCACAGAGGCAGCCCCTAATTATTTTTCCTTCACTGATTTCTACTTAAACAAAATCTCCGTCTGCTGTTCATCTATCTTCTATCCAGACCTATCTGTTCTCCTCTTTGAGCCAAACTTTACTCTGTTAGGTGGTAAATGTCCTAGGAAGGAATTACCTTCCTTGACTCCTGGCTTTCCTTAAAAATGTATGTTTAGGGGCACCTGGGTGGCTCAGTAGGTTAAGTGGCTGCCCTCGGCTCAGGTCATGATCCCAGAGTCCTGGGATCGAGCCTCACATCGGGCTCCCCCTGCTCGGCGGGGAGTCTGCTTCTTGCTCTCCCTCTGCCTGCTGCTCTGCCTAGTTGTGCTCTCTGTCAAATAAATAAATAAAATCTTTAAAAAAAAAATGTCTGTTTATAGTTGAAAATGCAATAAAAATTTTCACATTTCTGTAGGATTTGAAATGGTGTAGGAATAGTGCTATGTTGATTTAATTTTTGTATGTCTTTATTTGGACACAGACTACTTCTTTTTTTAAACAAAATTGTTTCAATCCCAAATCTACTCTTCTGTTATTTTAAACACTAGATGTCTCCCTAGTGCCAGTCTCACTTTGCTACCTACACGGGGGCTAGTTCAGCCTAGAGAGTTACAGTGGGTTCCAGAGCAAGGAGACATTTATTTACCCAGTATTTCCCTAAAGAAACAAGGACATCTTCTATAATGTGTACCCTCTTAGAGTCCATGTGTCTATGTGGCAAAATTGTAGCTACAGCCCTTTCTGACCTACAGATCTGACTGATAATACTATTTTAAACTTGTATAGCAGTGGCAAGTTTAAAAACCCTTTCACGGGTATTATTTTATTCTTTCTTCACAGCAATTTTGTAAACCAGGTATTGTTATCTCAACTTTTACAGTGGAAGACAATGAGGCCCCCAAATGTTACAGGACATTTATAAGTTGACATAGCAACTAGTAGTCACTGACCCCCCCATATTCACTCACTGATTCTCTGATTCTAAATCCATTTGCTTTTTCCTCTCCATAAAACTACCTTTGCCTAGATGAGCACTTTCAGATGATTCCTTGTTACGTATGTTTTGATATACTGAGTCAAATACATCCTTCCATACATTACAACTTTGAACACACATGATATAACTTGCGACATCTTTAAGGCAGATGTTAGTTCTTCCCCTTCTTTTTTTGGCAATATAAAGGTGTTATATTTTACTGCATTTAATTCTTTCATAAAACTACTAGAAAAGCAAATGTGTTTTAGTTAACACTTCTAAATTGGTTTACATGTTCAAATAATATCTAGGGGTGAGACTGCCTCCCACCCCTTTAGTCTGAACCTTGGGTAACCCAGTCTGCGATAAGCTTTAAAGAGGTATACGTGTGAGCCTGCATTCCTCTGTGTACTTCACTTGCTGCCAGGAGAAACATTTAATTTCCTGATGGGAGAACATTATCTTTAAAGGAAGAGTCCCATTCTTTCTATTGTTACTCTGAGGTTCTCTGGATGATTTCAATCTCAGTAAGGTACAAATAAGGACTCCCTTAGATTCTGGTTAAGTAAATATATATAGGAAATGTTCCTTCTCATTAGTTTGTGTATTTTACATGATAATAAATCAGTACTTTTTTGATATGTCTGTAACAACCATGGACATTTTTACAATTCTGTCTTAGTAAAGTTATTGCTACATTACTTTTCTCAAAGAGCACATTAAAATATAGGAAAATGTAAAATTAACTGTAACATCTGATTAGCGGTTTTATACACTTTACAATTAGAGATTTAGAACTTACATATAAAACTCCTAATTTTGAAATCTTGTGTAAGGAATGAGCAGAAACCTGCTACTGGAGTTTAAAGTCCTGAACACTTAGTAAACCTTTCAATTTTTCTTCTTTAATGTAAGAGTAAATAATTGCTCTTGAATTAGAAAAGGGGAGATGTGATTGTTTTATTATACAGGATAGCTATTTTAAATAAAAGCTGTACATTTTCATGAAGAACTCTATTTTTTATTCATGTTTTAGTTTTATGTACAAATTATTTTTGCTACTGGTCAAGAATTTAATGATACCTTATTTCTACAGCATTCTTGGGGGTTTTGCTTATTTTTCAGGTTTTCCATTTTCAGGGTGATCTAAATTCACATAGTTCTTTTTATATAATAGATTTAGTTCTCCATTTTCTAGCTGATAGATGGTTTGACCGACAGTCAAGAGCATTGTCCTTGAAGACAGACCTGTGTTTGAATCTCCATTTATTGCTAATGTGGTCATGGAGAAATTACATAACCTATCTATGGCTCTGTCTCATTATCTATTAAGTCTCAATAAACATACTCAGAGTATTTTGGGTTGGAGATTGACTGAAATCAAGATTGGCTGGAAGGATGAGGTGCAGTAATGTTAAGCTAAGAGCCTAGAATACTGTGAGTAGTCAACTAATGGCCCAACAATTGTCATTAATGGTACTTCTCTAGGAAAAAACATGTCTATTCCTGTAACTGGTAGATCTCTTCTTTCAATAGTACATGTTGTTGCTTATGAGTCCACCAATAAAGATTATTTAAAATGCCTCTTCAGAGAACATCATAGTGAAGCAATGATAAATGTATTATTAATATGGACCTATAATCTCTTTAGGAGAATACATAACAAAATTTTTATAAAAAATATTTTGATCATCCTTGGAATATTTTACTTTTAGGAATGTATAAAACATAGTTTCATTTTTTTAAATGATACACAGGCATCATAAGTGAAGAATAAATTTAATCAGCTTTATTCCAAGCATAGCTTAATCGGCACTTGCACATCCAATAGTCATTTGGTGGGAGTGCTTTTCTTTAAAAGAAGAATCTGTTAGAAAAGAGATTGTTAGTACAACACACCACGATGTGTTGATCTTTAAGCTAGCCTTCAAAATAATTGATTGAATAGGGAAAGATACGGAGGACAGAAGGAAGGAAAAGAAATACTCATTGTAGGATCAGGAGACAACAGGGTTAAAAACAAGAAAATGAAACAAAAGGAAAAGAGTTAAGACTAGGATGGACAAATAAAATTGATTGTTCTACTAATGTTTTTAGTGGCAGCAAATTTAATAACAAAAGCTTATCCCTCCTCCTTATACCCAGTGGTTTACTAGTGCAGTAAACTTGGAGAAGGACATTCTCTCTGCCGCTCAGGGTTGCCTTTTATGTCCGCAAATACCTCATATGAAACAAAAGCTGGTATCAGCAATCTCTTGAGTATGAGGCAGAAATGCTTGATAGTACCTGCATCCATATCTTTGGAAATACATGATGTTAATAAATTTTATTAGTGATTAATTCAATATTTTATTTTTCAATACAATATTTTTGTGTAATATAATTAAAACCATAGTTTTCTAAGAACATAATTATCTAAAACTTAAAAACATGAGGTATCATGTAAAAAAGGATGGATAAATAAGTTTGAGTGTTTAATACTTTAGTTTTAGAGCTTTTGAGGTTGTGAAGTATTTTGAACTCAGAAATAGAATATCAAAAATGAATTTTAAATAATAAAAATATTACTTTTTATTTTAGAAGTATGATTTAAACATTTTATTAAAAAGATGATAGTAAAGTTTATGGAATATAAAATCCTTTCCTTTGAATTGTTTCCAAATTTGTGATATAGAACAATTATTTTCAGCAATTTGGAAATGTTTTATTTAAAAATACTCATTCTCCTTTCATTTTTTCTCCACCTTGTCTTCTCTCTGACTCAAAGCTTAAAAGGAACTGAAACATGTGACATTAGTTGATTTGGGATACTTTCCCCTCTGGAAATGTGGGTTTAAGTGCATTTTAAGTCACAAGTGGAATGAGTCAGATGACACCAATTTGTTCTTCTGTGACTTTCTGTGTTGATTTCAGAATGACTCTTGCCAAACTCTATTTGGGAGGAGTCCAGTGATGAAACAACAGGAGTTGAAACCTGCTTATTTAGAACATGGCTTTAGCTACTACTGATATATTCTCATTTTGTTTAGTTAAAAAATTCAGTGAAGGTTAGTAAGAGAACAGGGTCCCAATCTTGGAGACAACCAGGGTGTACTTGAAACTTGTTATAATTTAGCTTGTGTGTGTGTGTGCACACGCATGTGTGTGTGTATGTGTGTATGTGCATATGTGTATTTATAAGATTACAAATGATATATATATTTTTTACTAACAGAACTCATTTAACACCAAAATGGGATTTTCCATCATAGATATGTGATTTATGAAGACTGGTTACAGAACCTGAGTTAGTCAGTCTGGGCTGCTATAGCAAAGTGCCATAGACAGAGGGTGGCTTATAAATAATAGAAAATTATTTCGCACAGTTCTGGATGCTGGAAGCCCAAGATCAGGGTGCCAACACGGTTTGGTGAGAACCCTCTTCCAAGTTACAGACTTATTGTATCCTCACATGGTGGAAGGGGTGAGGGATCTTAATGGAGTTTCTTTTATAAAAGCACTAATTTGACTCATGAGGGCTCCACCCTCATGACCTAATTACCTCCCAAAGGCCCCATCTCTTAATACCATCACATTGGCATTAGGATTTCAACATACGAATTTGGAGGGACACAAACATTCAGACCGTAGCAGAGCTTAAAATTTGAAAACATCTCAACAATGTCACTGCTTTTGATCATTAATAAAAAATTAAATACATATATATGAATTTATTTAAATACATTGGTTTTACCCTTAGTAAGGAGGATATAGGGCTTTAACTGATAAAAGTTATACTTTAACATTGGACATTTTAATATGACACTACATTGACATGATGGGCAAATATAAACCTTTTTTCAATATGTAATTAGCTCAAAGAAAGAAATTCTTCAAGTGGCAGAAATGAGAAGAAAATTTTAAGCCAGTGCCGTAAGAAAGTGCTGAAGTCATAGTGGTAATGAGGTATGAATTCAATCTATGTGGTAATGAGGCTGAAATAGTATATGGGCCTTAAAGACTGAAGGTTGGGATTTTAGCATCTAACTGGAGATTTGGAGTTAGGGCTTCAACAAAGACAAGAAGAGCCTGTTAAGGTGTACCCTATCTATTAAACAGGGACTACCTAAACTTTGCCACTAGTCTAAGGAAGTAGTAAGGAGTACTGTTTTTTTTTTTATTTTATTTAAAGATTTTTTTTAAAAATTTTTACTTGACAGAGAGAGACACGGCGAGAGAGGGAACACAAGCAGGGGAGTGGGAGAGGGAGAAGCAGGCCTCCTGCTGAGCAGGGAGCCCGATGCAGGGCTCGATCCCAGAACCCTGGGATCATGACCTGAGCCGAAGGCAGACGCTTAACTGACTGAGCCACCCAGGCACCCCAGTAAGGAGTACTGTTATTAGAAATTACAGTTCAGAAGAAAAACAAAGAGAAATTGAGAACCCGATCTAAGCCAGACTTGGACACTGACATCCTATATGGGAAACAACCGTAAGTTAAGAAATTAACTGGGGCCTCAGCAGAAACAAAAATAAAAACTTATAATTCGATCCCTTCCCAAAATGTTATTTAGATTTTATTGGCTTTATAGAGAAGCAACAACTCATTGGGACATTAACATTTTATTTTTTAATAATTGCTTGTCATGGGATTCTGAAGATCCAGAGACTGACAGCCTTCCAGTTTCTCTAGCTGCAACCATACAAATGGGTGTTATTTTTGTGGAACACATTAATTGGTTCTTCAGAGACTTCTATGGGTGTCTTTCCTTTGTGTTGTCTCTGCTGTGGAAATATGGCTTTGGTTCTTACTCCTTGCTTTCCTTTTTAGCTCCAGTTATAATTTGTGTACTGATAAGACAGCTGAAGGCTTTAGAAAATTCTGAGAAACTCACTCACTCCCCGTGAAGCCAAATGGTGGAAGTGTTGGCTGCTTCTCTAAGATTTCTTCTTTCAACATGAATTTTCCTTGTTCCTGTTTCCATATCCCAGGCTCTGTCTGGCCAAATAAATGGCTTGGATAAGTTCAGATGAGAGATACTCATGATTAACTGACTTACAGGACAATAAGTAGTTTGGAGAACCCCAATTCGTTTTAGTAATTCTCTTTGTTCCTCCCTTTTCTGGCTTTAGGGAGGAAAAACATTATATTTCTTCCACATGGAGGGTCATGTAAGGAGAAATAAAAACTTCATGAATTGTGGATCCCACAGAAATTCACCTTCCATTTTCCTAAACCCCCTCTTATATTGAATGAAGAGTAAGGGTGGTAGCACTGGTTTTGCAGGAAAATTGCTTTTCAGCAATCCTTTCATGGGTGGGTGACATCGAAAGTTGGAAAATCAGTGCTTTTACACTTGTGGTGCTTAGTTAGTGCTCTTGCCTCAACTGTGAGGCTTAGAATCCATGCCTGGTATCCAGGACCAAATAACATCTTGCTACAGAAGAGTAGGGACAAAATAAGAATGTATTCAGAAAAATTAGGACTAAGAGGAATTATTACTCAGATCCACTAAAGGGAACATCAAATGATGCACTTTTTTAAAAAGAATAGGGAACATGGAAGAACAGGATGCAAGAATCAAAGAAAGTGATTAACAAGTGGATGAGCATGTCTGTAAAGAAACTGATTAAGTAAGCAATGAAAGCTAAAAGCAATAATAAAAATATTGATGGTGACTAATTTTGAGTGCCTCAAAAGCCAGGGTTCAAATTGCTGGAAAATCAGAGAAATCATTGGAACTCAAGCTTTCTCAAATCCTTTGATTTTCTGGAGGGAAATAGTAATGTTGACTAAACTTTCACTCTGTTGAGTCAAGAATGCGTGTTAATTCTTTAAGGATAAACACTATACATAGAGCAATAGAGTGTAAAACAATAACAAATCAATAAAAGTTTCTGCTGCTCAATAAAGGAAGGAAGAAGGAGGAAGAACATAAGCAAATAAATAGAAGGGGAAATAAAATTTAAAAATAAAATACTAAAAATAAATTATAATGAAGCAGTAATGATAAATGCTAAACCACCAGTTAAATTTAAATAAATTTAGATTTAAGTCTGAATTTACTTCTTAAAAGACAGGTAGTTTCAAATTAGATTTTTAAAATGCCATTTATGAGAAATACACCTAAATATGATGATACAGAAAATATCAAAATGGAAAAACATGTACAGGCAAAAATGAACCCAACTAAATTAATTTTTTTTGCAATATTAATGAAAGGCAAAATAAACTTTGAACCAAAAAAGGACTATGGTGAACGAATGCCATAATTCACAAGAAAGATACAACCCTGAAAGTATATATACTGAAAAAACTGTAATGCCTTCAAAAGTGCATAAAGCAAATATTAATAGTATTAAAGTTGAAACTGATAAATTATCAACTGATATAACTTTTCTGAAAAATGACAGATTGCATATATCAAAAATTAAGATGCATATAAAGTACTACCTTGACCAATAGGAAGACAAATTATCTCCAAAGACCCATCCAATATTTTAAAAATGTGTTTAAAAAGTTTACATACGGTGACATTTGCTCTTTTTAGTATAGAGTTCTATGCATTTTGACACATGCATACTGTAGTGTTAACACCACCACAGTCAAGGTGTAATACAACAGAACAGTTCTATTACTCCAGAAGAAATTACCTCATGCTGTACTTTGTAGTCAAACACTTCCCCTAGTATTAATATCTGGCAACCACTGATTGGTCCTCTAACTCTGTAATTTTGCCTTTTCTAGAGAGTACCATATATGGAATTATACAGATATAGCCTTTGGAGAAAAACTTCTTTCTCTTAGCATGCTGCATTTGAGAATTGTCAATTTCTCCCATGTATCACTAGTTCATTCCTTTTTTATTGCAGAGTGCTATTTCATTATATGGATGTACCACAATTTAGTTATCTTTTCCCCTGTTCAGCAACATTTATGTTGTTTTCAGTTTCTGGTGATATTAACAAAACGGTTTTGAAATTACTATAGTATTTGTGTGAATATAGTTTTCATTTTACTTGGGTAAATGCCAATGTGTGGTATTGCTGGGTAATTGTAGTAAGTTTGTGTTTAACTTTTTAAGAGTTATTTTCTAGAGTGGCTGTGCCTTTTGCATTCCCATCACCTATGTGTGAGAGTTCCTATTGCTTTGTGTCCTTGCTAGTATTTGGTATTGTCAATTTTTGCAAAAAAAGAATAAAAAAGGCATTCTACTAGATGTGTATTGGTAGCTCACTGTGATTTTTATTTTCTTTTTATTTTTTTATTGTTATGTTAATCACCATACATCATTAGTTTTTGATGTAGTGTTCCATGATTCATTGTTTGTGCATAACACCCAGTGCTCCATGCAGAACGTGCCCTCTTTAATACCCATCACCAGGCTAACCCATCCCCCCACCTCCCTCCCCTCTAGAACCCTCAGTTTGTATCTCAGAATCCATAGTCTTTCATGGTTCGTCTCCCCCTCCGATTCCCCCCCCTTCATCTTCCCCTCCTGCTATCTTCTTCTTCGTTTTTCATTGTGATTTTTATTTTCACATTATCTTTTTTTACATAATACAAGATTCAATTTGTGTCTTAGCCCATTCAGGCTGCTATAACAAAATACTGGCACGATGTATATATATTTTAAAGATTTTATTTATTTATTTGACAGAGAGAGAGCACGAACCCACAAGCAGGGGGACTACCAGGCAGAGGGAGAGGGAGCAGCACTCTCTGCTGAGCAGGGAGCCTGACTGACAGATGTGGGGCTCGATCCCAGGACCCCGGGATCAAGATCTGAGCAGAAGGCAGACGCTTAACTGACTGTGCCACTCAGGCACCCCCTGATTATATTTTACAAACAACAGAAATCTATTTCTCACAGTTCTGGAGACTGGGAAATCTAAGATCATGGTGCTTGTAGATTCTATGTGGTGGATGGTGAGGGCCTGATTCCTAGTTAATAAGAGGTACTTTCCTGCAGTGTCCTCACATGGTAGAAGGGGCTAGGGATTCTGTTGATTGCTTTTACTGAGCACTAATCGCATTCATGAGGGCCCCATCCTCATGACCTAATCACCTCCCAATGACTCCACCTACTAATATGTAATCACCTTTGGGAGTTAAGATTTCAACATAAGCATTTTGGGGGGACACAAATATTCAGATCATAGCACTGAGTATCTTTTATGTTTATGTTCACGAGAGATAGTGTTCTGTAGTTTTTTTTTTTCTTTTAATATCTCTGGCTGGTTTTTGTATCAAGGGAATGTTGGCTTCATAAAATGAGTTGGGAAGTGCTCCTGCCCTCTCTCCCCAGCCCTTCCATTTTCTGCAAAGATTATGTGGAATTTGCATTATTTCTTTGTTAAATACTTGGTAGAATTCACCTGTGAAAACATTTGGGGCTAGATTTTTCTTTTTTGGAAGGTTTTAACCTACAAATTCAATCTTCTAATAGGTACAGATATAGACTATGTATTATGGAGCAAGTTTTAATAATTTGTGTTTTTCAAGGAAGTGATCCATTTCATTTAAATTGTCAAAATCACGGGCATAGAGTTTTGTAGTATTCTTTCATTATCCTTTAATATCTATGGAGTCTGTAGGAGTATCTTCTTTTACATTCTTTATAGTGTTAGATTCTGTGTTTTCATTCAGTTCGAAATATTTTCAAAGTTTTTTGAGATTTCTTCTTTGATCCAGGGGTTATTCAATTTTCAAAGATTTAGGTATTTTGCAGATATTTTTCTGGTACTGATGTTTAGAGAACATTAATTTATATAACTTGAACTCTTCTAAATTTGTTAATATTTGTTTTATGATCTATCTTGACGAATGTTTTATGTGTACTTGAAAAGAATGTATATTCTTTTGTTATTGGGTAGAATGTTCTACTTGTAGTCAATTAGGTCAAGTTGGCTGGTAGTGTTATTCAGGTTTCTATGTCCTTGCTGATTTTCTGTCTACTTACTTTGTCATGTATTACCTGCACATACACCGAAATTTTCCCAGAAGATGTTATAAATTTTCTTTTCAAAAGCAGTACATATTTTAACGAACTTAGAAAAGAAAAAGAGTAAATTATTTTTATTCAGATGTGTACCATTTCTCTTGCTTTCCCTTCATTCCCAAAGATCCAAGTTTCCCCTCTGGTATAATTTCCCTTAAGTTTTTTATTTGAACTTAAACTGTTTGAGATTTGCTGAAATTCTTAAAATTTTTTTTCCGAAAATTTATTTTTCACTAAACATGGGGAATTTTTTTCGGCCACTATGTCTTCAAATATTTTTCTGCACCAGCCTCTTTCTCCTTTACTTCATATACTCCAATGACACAAATAATAGATCTTTTGATATTACTATCATAGAATATTACTATCCTTGGGCCCTATAGGCTCTGGTCATTTTTTGTTTTCAATCTTTTTTCTCCCTATTATTTAGAATGAATAACTTTTATTAATTTATCTTTAAGTACTCTTACTATTTGTATTGGGCTAAACAAAACAAACAATGGAAAGGAATAAAGATCCCAGACAAAGATTTCTGCATATATAAGAACTCTAGCGGTGGGAAACTAATTAGTTGTAAAAAAACAAAGTTTTTAATACATGGTGTTAGGTAAAATTAATTCTTTGTTTAAAGAATTCTCAACTTGTACCGCATTAAAAATAAATTCCAGGGGCACCTGGGTGGCTCAGTCCTTAAGGGTCTGCCTTAAGCATGGGTCATGATCCCAGGGTCCTGGGATCGAGCCCCGCATCGGACTCCCTGCTCAACAGGAAGCCTGCGTCTCCCTCTCCCACTCCCCCTGCTTGTGTTCCCTCTCTCGCTGTCTCTCTGTCAAATAAATAAATAAAATCTTAAAAAAAATAACAAATAAAAAATAAATTCCAGGTGAATCCAAGACCCAAATGTGAGAAAAAATTCTTGAAAACTTTTGGAAGGAAATATACGTGAATATTTTAAACAAAAGCATAATAAGCACAAAATGAAAGGAAATCATCCATAGCCTTGTTTAAAATGCAAGGTTCTGTACTGTAAGATACCCTGAAAAATTTTTAAAAAAGTAATAATCTTGAGAGAAACAATTTATAACATATATAAACATAAAAACTGGTATCTTATTATAGTAAAAAGTCTCAACATGAATAAGACAATTACCCAATTGTAAAATGGGCAAATATGGGGTGTCTGGGTGGCTCAGTCAGCTAAGCCTCTATCAGGCTCAGGTCATGATCCCTGGGGTCCTGGATCTAGCCCCACATCTGCTCCTGCTCAGCAGGGAGTCTGCTTCTCCCTCTTCCTCTGCCCTCCCTCCCTGCTCATTCTCTCTCTCTCTCAGATAAATAAATAAAATCTTTAAAAAATAAAAAGGAAAATAAGCAAATAATTTATGATTGAAAAATCTATGAAAAAAGAAGCTAGAATGGCAAAGATGGAGAAAAGATCTTTAATCAGAATAGTGGAGGGGGAAATTCTCATGGGTTTGAAGATGAAATATGTTTCACATTCAGCACTGGCAGACCTCTGACAACTGAAACCTCTGACAATATCCAGTTTTGGAGGTGTGGAGAAACAAATTCTAACAAATTCTGACAGTACACAGTTTTGGAGGTGTGGTAGGGTAAATTAATCAAGCACTTTGAAAAAACACTTAGACAATGAAGCAAAATAGACTATGAGTATAATGCATTTCCAGAAATTCCACTGCTAGGTATATGTTCTAGAGAAACACTTGTAAATGTACACAAGAAGACATGTACAAGGCCATTTCTTGTATCACTATTGATAAAAGAAGAAATTGGGAAAACATCTAAATATTTAGTGATAAAGAAATGATAGGTAAACTATGGTATTTTTAGTATAGAATACTATCTAGCAGTTAAAATAAATGAAATAGGTCTTCACGTATCAACTCTGGTAAATTTGAAAGTATAAGGGTAAATTAAGAATTAGGCTGTAATTGTATATCATACAAAATTAAAATGATGTAAAATGTTACCTATATGTTTGATGGTGTTATACACATGTGGGAAAAGTAATAAAAACCAAGATAGGAAAGTTGCACAATCTATTAATATATTGGTTATCTCTGAAAAGGGAGGGAGGCAGGTAGAAGGAAAGGAGGAATTCAGGCTATAAGATTGAGTAAGGTGATAAGAAACTTTCTCTGTATCTGCCATTTTTCATTTCTTTCCAAAGGTTTCTGAAACAGTTAAAAATTTAACATTTGTAAAATCTGAGTGTTGGCTATAAACTTATGTCTAAATCTTTGAAATATTTCATAAAAAGGGGGAATGTAAAAGTTGATGAACAAAGAAAAAAGTACAGCCACTTTCTAGGTATTCTGTGCTGAGCAATGAAGAGCTCTATTAACGATAGCATTAACCAGCAAAGGGTTTCAAATTTCTGCTGACTTTACATGTGCCCCTGCACTGAACCTCACAGAGGGAATGTGTAAGCTAGAGAGGTCAAAACCAAGAGGGAGGTTACTGCTTTTGCTAATTATTAAAAAGAAAAGAAAAGAACCTTCAGGATTCCTCACACTAACTCATATAACTATGAACCTGTTATGGAAATTAGACACATCGTGTTATTATTTTTTATACTTACTTTCTCCTCTGGGAAAGAAGGAAAGTTTTTGCAAAATATATTTAGGTAAAAAATGCTGTTGTTTGTTTCCAAGAAAAACACATGATAATATGCAGTCATATGGGGTAGTTTTATTTTCTCTTCCAGAATTAATTTGGTATAGTTTAAAGCATGTAACTTGGGAAATATATTGATGCTGAATTTAAATCTTTAAATTATCTTGTTTCTCTATATACATTTGACTTAGAGAGTTTCAAAGTAAAAATGCCAAACTGAATTGACCACTTGTACAGAATAAAATTTTAGTTTTTGTCCGGTAATAGTGCCCTCTCTTGCTCGCTCTCACTCTCTTTCTCTCTCTCTCTCTCCCCCACATACACACACCAAATTCCAAAACAAAAACTTCCACAAATTATTCTTTTATTTTTAAACAAAGTTAAGTGATTATTGATAAAAACTTCATACATATTACCAGAATTAGGCATTCAGATCAATTAAAACAGTTACGTTACCCCACAGTGATGCTTTCCTAATATATTTCCATTATATTGCAATTTTAAATACTTACTCTGCCTGTGAGAAGCAAAGTTACTGTTACCTGGCGTGATGGTTAATTTTATATGTCAACATGCCTTAAGCTGTCCATCCAGTCTAGATGTTACTGTGAAAGTATTTTTTAGGTGGAATTAACATTTAAATCAGTAGATTCTGGGTAAAGCAGATGTGGGTTGGGCCTGATCCAGTCAGCTGAGGTCTAAAAAGCAAAGACAGATTTCCTGAAGAAGAAGTAATTCTCTTCCAAATGGCAACAAAGAAACCTATCTAAATTTCCAGACTGCTGACCTGTGAAATTTAAATTCAGGACGGCATCAACTTTTACCTGTTTCCAGCCTGCTGCCTGCCTCATGGACTTCGAACTTGCCAGCCTCCATAAATGATGGGAGACAATTCCTTAAAGTCAATTGATCTCTTTTTCAATCACTCTTTCTCTCCATCCTACTTGTTCTGCTTCTCTGGAGAACCTAGAGTAATATAGCTGGCTATTAGCCAGTTGAATTAAGTGATCACCAACATCAGGGTATTTCAACCATTTTAACAAATCCTACGTTTATATACAAACTTTGGTAAACACCTAGGTCATATTGGCCTAGGTGTTTTTATGCCCCCAAATAATGTAACGCTACTTACTGTATATATTAGAAAAGAACTGCCCATATTTGGGATTGAATTGCACAAAGAATTCCCTAGGGCCTACGTTGAATCCCATTATGTGCCTCTCTCCCTGTAGCTTTCCACCCTTCCATTACCTATAGATGCAAAGAACAGGGGGAAGGGCTTTTGTCAAGAAAAGCCATCCTGATGGAAACAGAGCTGTAACATGCGTGAACATGTAGTAGTCTATACACGGCTATTTTATAGAGCGGGAAAGCAAAAGGAAAACAAAAGTGAAGGGGAAACTGAACTTTGGGATGTCAGTTGTCAACCCTCAACAAGAAAGAAAAGAAAGGAAAGAAAGGAAAGAAAGAAAGAAAGAAAGAAAGAAAGAAAGAGAAAGAAAAGAAAGAGAAAGAAGGAAAGAAGTTTCTAGTTTCTGTAGGATCTGCAGATAAAACAGTGCAGCCTCCACACAGGGTCAGTTTGTGTGCACGGAAGTAGTTGTAAAAAAAAAAAAAAAAAGCTTTGAATCCACTGGAGAAAGGAGGATGTTAACTACTCCACCCTTTCCTCCTCCTTATACTTGAATCTTTCTTTGTGTTCTATTTTGTGATCTGGATACTTGGGAAATGATTTTTCTGGAAAGAGCAATTAGAATGTTTGCAGAGGGGAGCTGAGAGGGAAGTTGAATAATAATTGCAAATTTTAAATGGCAGAACACATGATTTACTAGGGTTTCCTACACACTCAATTCTGCCAATAAATAGATGAGATCAGTTTTCTCATCTGTGAAGTAAAGGAATTGGATGTCTCCATAGATGATCCCTACAGTCTCTTCCAGTCTAAAAATCCCTTGAAAATGGACAGTGCAAAGAGAAAATTGGTTCAGGTCTTTTATTCTCCCTCATTTATAGAACAAACAGAATTATATAATTTGATTTATGTTTTTCCTTACAAAGAGCGGCTGTGACCTGAAAAAAGACCACAAAAAAATTTATTTCAAAAAACCAAATTAACAAAGCTATTCCCAATAAACCGCAGGGTCAGCCAGATGTTTAATGGCATTATTTACTTGTATTTTTAGCTTTTCAAATATAAAGCAAGATTCATATTAGTTAAGTTTAAGGGGAACCTTGCAAAATATTGAATTTTAACAGGGGAATAAAAATTGCTTCAAACCTTCTTCCATTTATAATTTGTATAAGCCTTAATTTCTCCAACTTTAAAGGTGGAATAACAACTTCCTGTTAAGGTAGTTATAAAGAGTAAATAAAGTATTATATATGAAAGTCCCTAACATACCTTGAACATATACTGAACTCTTTTCAAAACTTTCTCCTCCTTCTTTCTATATTCCCGATATTGATGATCTATCCATCAGTTTTTCTCTGTTGCTAAGCTAGAATGCTGGGAGTTACCCTAAATCAGTATTTTAAAACTGTGGTAACATAACCAAATTATGCAGTCAATATATTATTTTATTTTATTTTATTACTTATTGTTTTTTGTTTTTTCATTTTAAAATTTTAATTCCAGCATAGTTAACAGTGTTCTATTTCAGGTGTACAAGATAGTGATTCAACAATGTGCAGCCAATATTGTAAAATAGAGACAACAGAATATAAAAAAAATATTAACAAGCATTGCACACAGTAAAGGTATGTATTACTTGTAAAACTTTTGTATTATTAAAGTGTATGTGGGGGCGCCTGGGTGGCTCAGTCAGTTAAGTGTCTGCCTTCAGCTCAGGTCATGGTCCCAGGGTCCTGGGATTGGGCCCCACATTCAGCTCCCTGCTCAGTGGGGAGTCTCCTTTGCCTTCTCCCTCTTCCTCTGCGCCTCCCCATGCTTGTGTGTGCTCTCTTTCTCAAATAAATAAAATATTAAAAAAAAAAAAGTGTATGTGTATAGGAAGGTGTGAGGGAAGGTGAGTCTTCCTGGCGTGAAATGTATTTCTTCAGTTCTTCATGAAGAACATAACAAAAAAATATCTGAGAAACTCTGTCCTAGGATATGCTCTCTCCTATGTTCTCCAGCTTATCCATTTTATCTTTATTTTCTGATCTGTATCCCTTTCTATGTTCCTCCACTGTTTTAGTGTAAGCCCTAATCATTTTGGTTTCTTTGTCATCAAAATTTTTCCATGCTGAAAACTGCTACTCTAGAGATCTTTCTGAAGTGTATATTTAGACAGGTTAGCTTTAGGACATACTAATTTTTAGGGTGAGAGGTCAATGTTTAATCACCACCACATGGATTGGGGGCATTTCAAACACAGTTGACCCTTGAACAACATGGGTCACCGACTCATGCACAGTCAGAAATACATATATAACTTCTGACTCCCCCCAAACTTAACTACTAATAGCCTACTGTTGACCAGAAGCCTTAACAGTAACATAAACAGTTGATTAACACATATTTTGTATGTTACCTGCATTATGTACTGTATTTTTACAATAAAGTAAGCGAGAGAAAGGAAAATGCTACTGAGAAAATCAGAAGGAAGAGAAAATACATTTACAGTACTGTACTATAAACATCCACGTACAAGTGGGCCTGCACAGTTCAAACCCACATTGTTCAAAAGTCAACTGTATATCATAACATAAATGAGTACCTCAGACACTTCTTGGGTCCTTCTTATACTCTTCTCAGCCTCAGATTTGGTTTTTGCCTCAACGTGGGGGACAGTTAGTTCCTCACAGGATTCCACAGTTCACTTTGCAGGGACAACGTCGCATCTCTAGCACACATTCTTTGCTTTCTCTCGCAGCTCTCTGAGGGGAGAGACGCTAGTGGGAGCCTGCTTGCCACACAGACACGCACCTGTTGAGGACTAGCGTGGTTGCGCGCTCACGGACTGCGTGCGTGCGCGTGCGTGCACATGCGTGGTGACATCAGGGCTCCCATCAATAATGGGGGATCGGAGCTCCTCCGTGAATGCTTTTTACGGTTCTATCCTTGCATGGAAGATTCTGCGAAATCATTCCCATGCTTCTCAGAAAAAGTCCAGGTGGTACTGATCCCTGGCTGCTTACAGTGGTGGTCAACCCATAATTTGGCTTTTCCTCCTTTCCTTCTCTACCTAGTCCTTCTTTTTTGCCCCTTAGGGAGTCGTCTCCCAAGTAAACTACCTGCACACAACTCCTAGTCTTAGGCTCTGCTTTCAGGGAGAAAGTGAACTCCATCGCTTGACACTCCACGATATCTATACAAATTGCAAAGTAAATAATACTTGTGTAGTGCAGTGAGAAAAAGTTTCTGGAAACATTTATATAGTTTGGAGAATATAAACACACTCTTTTAGAAAAAGTTCTCCAAAATCTGTTCTCTACCTGGCTTCATTTTTACTGTTTCTCCATAGGTACTCTGTGCACAGTCCTAATCTGCCCCTTACAATTTCTGGAACATGCCTTGCTTTCTTTTAACCCCGTGGTTTTGCACAGACTGTTGCATCAAATGTGCTAGAGGTGATGGGTTCCCTCTAAGGAAAATAATCATGAATTATGCCTTTATGTCTCAAGCAACTACCACATCATCTGGCACAAAGTAATTGTCAAGAGGTGTTTATTGAATGAATGAATGAATACTTACACACTACACATTGCATTCTAATTCTTGGTTTAATGGCTTCTTTTCTCCTCAGCCTGCATACAGGCTTTCTGAAGTCAATTAGTTTATCTTCTTTTTGTATTCCTAGGTTAAGGCCAGGAGCAAAGTATGGACCTGATGAATATTTATTGAATGGATGAATGATAGGATATTATTTAACATACTGTGTTTTAATTTTGTGTTTACCCTTCTGTCTTCCTCACTATATTGTAGGGTCACACAAGGGATCTGTAGTTGAGCTCTGTGTACCTAGTGTATATTCAAGGGCCCGCACATCTAGTTATGTTTACAATTTTAAAAAACTTGCATATATTTTCTGGTGTTCTTTAACAGAAACAAACTCCTACCTAGGCAATATTTATGGAAAACAGAGCCTTATTTAAACAGTACAAACAAATCAATAAAATGTAGCTTTGTATCTGTGATCATCTTTATGATTGATTTTGAAGAAATAATTGATTTTAATATACCAATTTGGTTGCCAGTATATAGTTAAAAGAAGCTGGCTATTTGTTATGAAATTCCTTGGGGAAGGGTGGAGGTATCACCTTGACATAGTAATATTAATAAGTAGTAATCAAATTGTGAATACATCATATAGGTAGGAAAAAATAGATTAAGATTAGCCAGTTGAAATAGAAAGAATGGAGTCAATACATTTAGGAAAAACTACGCAAGAAATCAGATACTGAGGAAAGAGACCTCATTGAAACAGAGGGACAAAACGAGGACACAACGAAGGATTTGGTTTTTAGTCACAAGAGGGACACAGCCACAAGCATAGTGAGAGTCTAACCAGGTAGAGTTAAAACTGAAATGCTCTAGGGCACTTTGGGTACTTCCTACTTCCTCACTGACGTCGGTGAGAATGATGTTAATAAATTATATAATTTTTATTTATTTATTTGTTTTATTATGTTATGTTAATCACCATACATTACATCATTAGTTTTCGATGTCGTGTTCCATGGTTCATTGTTTGCGTATAACACCCAGTGCTACATTCAGTACATGCCCTCTTTAATACCCATCACCAGGCTAACCCATCCCCCCACCCCTTCTCCCCTAGGACCCTCAGTTTGTTTCTCAGAGTCCATAGTCTCTCATGGTTCGTTAAAATCTACACTGTCTTATCTTTTCCTTTTGCTGGAAAGAAATCTCATTAATCAGAAACAAGGATTGAGAAAGGGGCCAATGCTCACTTTCTAACTGATTGTCCGGAGAAATAGACCGAAACATGATCTTTTAAAACTAAGTCAGGAGAGTCCCTACTCTGTCCAACTCCTCACACTGGCCTACAGTCTGTACACAATTGGCTCCCTGTGCCCTTATCTCATATATTAGGTCATCTTCTTCTCTTCCTTGATCACTCTACTCCTGTCACAGATATTGAATCTGTATTTTTATTATTCTTGTTTCAAATTGAGAATTGAAAAGCAGCCTCAAATCTGACTTAGGATAAGTATCTTTGAAAAGGGACAATTCACATCTTGGTCACTCCTGTGACTTTTCCCAGTTACTGGATAGGTTCAAGCTCACTCAGTGGCTTGGGATTTAGCCAACCAACTGAGTGGGTGTTCAACTGTCCACAGCTGAGACATGTAGTGTCAATGTTATCCTCATGGGTGCTTTCCCAAACCTGCCTGATAATGAGCTGGTTCTTGCAAACCATGTGTCTTAGCAGATTGGACTCCTTTGCCAATAAAGTGATTATAGAATAGTGGGAAAAGCCTGAAGAACAGAATAGTGGCTAAGGGACAAATAAAGATTCAGAACTCAAAAAGCAATAAAACATTTATTTACAATCTTGGGTTGTGGAGGTACACAATCTCATGAATTCAAAGCAGGCAATCAAATGTTATGAAAAAGTTCATGGTAAACTTAGCCTGTCTGAGATGATAAATATGACCCTTGGTCAGGTAAGCTAAACACTGAAACTTGGAAAAAATGTAAAAATAAGTAAATATTTAATGGAGTGAAAGAATTCCATAAAATTAGTATTTGGGTATTTAATTTTTAAGATCAGCTGATAATGTGAATACACATTGATTAAGATATATAACATTTGAAAAAATATGACAGATAAGAAACATAGACATATTGGCAAGATTTTAATTTAAAATGTGTAGGAGAATTTTATTTGTATATTTAAGAAAAACCGGATTTACATTTATGTTTAGTTTACAGAAGCTACTCAAATACTTAAAAGTAATTTGGGGGCGCCTGGGTGGCTCAGTCGGTTAAGCGGCTGCCTTCGGCTCAGGTCATGATCCCAGGGTCCTGGGATCGAGCCCCGCATCGGGCTCCCTGCTCTGCGGGGTGCCTGCTTCTCCCTCTCCCTCTGCCTGCTTCTCTGCCTACTTGTGTTCTCTCTATCTCTCTGTCAAATAAATAAATAAAATCTTTAAAAAAAAAAAAAAAGTAATTTGCAATCCCATCATTTGTATTAGTTTGCTAGGACTGCTCTAGTAAAGTAGCACAGACTTACTGGATGGCTTAAACACAGACATTTATTGTCTCACAGGTCTGGAGGCTAGAAGTCCAAGAATAAGATGTCAGCAGAGTTGGTTCCTTTGAAGGTTTGTGAAGGAGAAATTTATTCCATGCCTCTCTCTTAGCTTCTGGTAGTTTGCTGGCAATCTTTGGTGTTCCTTGGATTTTGAAGTGTCACTGTGATATCTGCCTTTATCTTCACATGGTGATCTCCCGGTGTGCATGTCTGTGTCCAGAGTTCCCCTTTTAATAAGGACACCAGACTTACTGGATTAAGGGCCCATCTTACTCCAGGATGACTTCATCTTAATTAATTCCAACTATATTGACACTATTTCCAAATAAGGTTGAATTCTGAGGTATTGGAGATTAAAACTTCAACATATGATTTTGAAGGAAACGTATTTAAATCCATAATAGCATGTAAGTCTGATTTACCAGAAACTTGAAGTCATGAACATCAGCTATATTAAAGATTTTTAATCTTAATAAGTTAAAACACAGGCAATTTGAAGTTTTGCTTTCTACACATAATCCTCCCAGATATTAGACACTCAACTGATGGTCGTTACCAATCAAAGGCCAGCCAAGCATAATGCCATAGACTATAGCCATGGTCAGCAATAGTTTTTTACATGCATTCAACCTGCTCATAAGGAAGAAATAACATACTTGGGATATCTAGTTCACCCTAGAAAAATCTGAATCAATGTGGATTTATCTTTGTTTTGTAAATAAACCCAATAAAAATCATTAACTAGTTTGAAGTGGCCTATTTCCACAACAGAGACTGGAACCTGGAAAGTAGACTTTGCTTTCATTATGGCATTAAAACAATCTGGGACAAATTGTCTCACAATCTATTCAAGAGTTGATAAAACCAATAGTGATACAGTTCATTTTATAGAACTGATAATTATTTTGACTCCCTGATATACCGAATAAAAAATGATTTAGTTTTTTCAAAAAGTTATGTAATTTTCCATTAGTAATTTTTACATATTTTGAGTTTCACAAATAATGTTCCATAGTAAACAGGCTGATCTGATTAAAAACCATACACCTAGGTTTGTTCTCAATGCAGTACAATTAGTACTTTTAAGTGTATATTTTATCTATTCAACAGCAAATATATTTATGCTTATTTTTAAATGGGCTAGGTATATTCTATGCTGAATAATGGTGTCTTGTAACATAAATTCTATGTATTAAGTAGATATTGTGAAGTGGATATTGTGCTCTTCTCTTTTAGAGTGCTAAAACTTGGTTCCTAGTCTCTTGATTTATTACTTTCTTTATTCATTAAGAATATGTATGACTTTAGGTATTAAATTTGTGCAGTATTTCACACTAAAAAACCCCAGTCTCTTCCTTTAATGTTATTTGCTATATCAAAAGAAAATTAAGTACCATCACCAAGTAAACAAAATTTAATATTAAATATACCTTTTTAAATCTTTTCAAGTTTAATATTGGACATACTTCTTCAAATATTAGTACTGAATATAGCCCTTTGAACCTCTTGCCTTATCCCTCCTGAGTATAAACATGCATGTGTGAAATGAGGTAGCCTAGCCTCTCTCTCTTTCTCTTTATCCCTTCTCCCAGGTTGAAACTCACTGAACTGTTTAAATTGGCTAAATTATGACAGCAAAGGTTATTTATTGATTTATTATTATGTGATTGGAAAGTGAAGAAGTCTATTTCCTTATCTGGAAAAATAAGGATAGGGCCCAGGGGGAAAATATGTCAGTTTGAGGTGTTGATCTGAGGAACATAAAGGTTTGTGTATGTCAGAATCAATATTACAGTAGTTATGGAAACAGGGAGAGTGCTGTGAGCTATGGCCTTAGTGAGCACTGCCAACCAGAAAGAAGAGCAGAGGAGGGACGGCTAAGTGTTTTGATTTAGATGTGTGTCATTGTAAGAATTTGGTTAGAGTGGACCACAATACTCATTACTACATATAAATACAACATGACTTCTATGGGAAGAGAGTTCTGTCAGATTTTGTAAAATCTAGTATTTTTTAGACTATGTTTTCTTACCTTCTATTGCATTCAGTGTTTAACTCAGTAAAATTTACTGTATGAAGTGTCCCTGAGATGCAATTAGCATTTGCTCAGCAAACTACATCCTTGCAATGTAGCCTGGAGATGTCATTCGGGGGAGGGTGGACAGTGCCATAACTCCTCAGTGTTTATTTTAAATAATAACTGTACAGAAAAAAAATAATTTGAAGAATAGATTTGGACTTTCTTGGTCTTTCCTGAAGAACGTTTTAATTCTTATTTTAGAGCTCTTATATTTAGAATTTTATAGCTTAAGGTTTCATTCTAAGCTGTATAAAACCTATAAGTAAAAATATTGTTTAATTCAGGGTTAGGATGAATGATTCTGTCAGGTAGATAGCTATCTGGGTAAGTCTTCAGTGGAATCCTAAAGATGCTAATGAAAATATTGACTGTCTTCGTAATAATTTGGAATTGTTAGAGCTGAAGGCTCAAAAATTCTAAATATTTATGGATAAAAAATGAAATCATAGGAAGGCCATAAATAAAAAAAATTATTATCAGAAAGCTAGCTACCATCTGATGCAGACCAATATTCAGGTTAGTCTCTTTATCACAGTGATTATCAGGTACAATTATGCCCATTTAACAAACGAGAGGCCTAAAGCCCAGAAAAATGATAGAATATGACCGAAATATATAGTTAATTGAGGGAAAACTCAGTTTGAATTCACTTCTCATTTCAAAGTTCTATTTTTTCTTATACACCATGCTGCCTCCCAGAGGCAGTATTATAAATGAGAGAATACTGTTCCTCGTTCCCATGATATACTGAGAGTAACCATTGTTTAATAAGTAGAAAAAGGCCAAAACAAATGTAACAAAGATTTCTTTCCTTTTCTTTCTGTGTTTTGTCAGCTGATGTAAAGTTTTGATGTTAAAACTAAAAATGAAGTTTCCATTAAAGAGAAACTCCTCAGCGGAGAACCAAATGTTCTTCAAGGGAATCTCATTTATTTATTTTTCTCTAACAGGGTGTGCTCACTCAAAATGTGGTCTTCATTTTTTCCTGTTTTTCTTTTTCTTTTTTCTGCCAAACATTGACGGGGTGAAGCTGAAAGAACAAAACAAAACAAAAACAAAAAACAAACAAACCAAAAAAATCCAAAACCTAAACTAACTGCTCTTTCAAAGCTGAAAGCCATGGAGGATGTGAAGACTTGAATTTACCTTTCAGGTAGATTACTTTTGGATAGCGCTCCTGAGCCCCTTCAGTTAAGCAAACGCACATGAAGTACACATCCCTTGCTTGCAGGAAAAGTTTGAAGTAACTTGAATACATATATATTTTAGCCTGGAAAGCTAAGAGTCCTGGTGACATTATAAATTGTTGAGTGTATATTTAGGTCAGCATCACAACTCTTTACAGTGGTTGCTTCTTTGGGAAAATATTTCCTTTCCTTGTATGGTGTTAACTTTTTTGTATGTGTGTGGAGATATGTTATTTTTGTTCAGTCTGAGGAATAGGCTAAAATTGGTCCTAGCTAGAATAACTGTGGATCTTTATAGAATTTTTATAAGTGTTACACAATATGAATAAACAGGTTATTAAAACTGCCCCACTAATCTTCTTATGTAAATTGCTAAGACAAAGTATTTACAATGCATTGCTAAAGCCATTTAATGGCTAATATATTGAAGATTCATGTCCATTCTACTGGCCAACACATTAAGTAAGACATAAACAGAAAAGTGGGTATGAAATCAACTACACAAGACTATGGAATTTCTCAGAGCAGCTGGGGACAAGCTGTCCCTCCATGCACAGCTGAAATTTTACCCCAGTGTTCCCAAGAAGAGGTGGATTGTTTAGTACCGAGTAACTGTTAGATGTATCCTTGCTCTAGAGGTAGGATAAATAGCTGGTGTGAGGGGAAAGTCCTTAAATTTGGACTCAGACACTGCATTGCCAGCTGGTCACATATCCTTTAATAAAGGACTGCATTTCGGAGTGCCTGGGTGGCTCAGTCGTTAAGCAACTGCCTTCGGCTCAGGTCATGATCCCAGGGTCCTGGGATCGAGCCCCACATCGGGCTCCCTGCTCCGCGGGAAGCCTGCTTCTCCCTCTCCCACTCCCCCTGCTTATGTTCCCTCTTTCGCTGTGTCTCTCACTGTCAAATAAATAAATAAAATCCTAAAAAAAAAAAGGACTGCATTTCTAAATATGTCCAGACTTAAGTACTCTTGCCACTTGAAATACCTTATTAACTGAGGCAAACTGGGGTTCAAAAATGAAGAGGAGCTGAGACAGAAGTCTCTGGAAATGTCCAGCAGAATGACACCAGGCTTTAAGAGAGACTATAAAAATCAATTTGGACTGGACTTGGCACTTCTCAATGTATACAGGACTACTGATGTCCTTGCTCATAGTACTATTTAAAACCAAATTATTTATATATACTGAATGTTGGATTATTATGTTCAGATGTAAATTTCCTATTGGGTAAGAAGTCTAAGCCATATCCAATTACTTCTGTTGGTTTTTTTTTTTCTGAAGGCAGAACTTGTCATTGTTAAACATCCTGTGAAGTAGCTCACTTTGAATTGGGAAAATAAAAAATCGGGAAGGAGAACTGAAACTATGAATTTTTTTCTCTAAGACTTAGCTATTGTGCTTGGAACTTGTGTTATGGGCATATTAATACTATGTCTAATCTGATTGAGCTTGAGCTTGCTACATGAAAGTAGGGACCACATCTGTTTTATTTACCATTGCTCATTATAATGATTTCCCTATTATCTGGCACATAATATGGGCTTTCCCTCCAAAAAGTTTCTTTTATTGAGGTATAATTTACATAATAACAAAATATATAAATTTTGAGAGTACAGTTTGATGGGTTTTGACAAAGTTATACATCTGTGTAGCTACTATCCCAGTCAAGGTATAGAATATTTCCATCGCTCCAGAAAGTACCTTCAGCCTCTTTCCAGTCAACACTCCTCCAC
Organism: Halichoerus grypus; assembly: GCF_964656455.1. Lineage (NCBI taxonomy): Eukaryota > Metazoa > Chordata > Mammalia > Carnivora > Phocidae > Halichoerus > Halichoerus grypus. Next base: position 147,833,116 of record NC_135715.1, read on the forward strand.
CCCCATCCAAGCAACCACTCTTCTGATTTCTTTCAATCTTGAGATAACTTTGTCTATAATAACAACAATGTAGTATGTATTCCTGGGATTGCCTTCTTTCACTCAGCATGTTTTTGAGACTCACACACACTATTGTTGTATAATAGTATGTTCCTTTTTATTTCAAGTAGTACTACAATGTATGAATTCACCACAAATTTTTAATCAATTCATTTGTTGGTGAATCTTTAGGATATTTCTAGTTTGGGGCTATAATGAATAAATCTACTAGAAACATTCTTGTACAATTTTTAAAAAATATTTTATTTATTTATTTATTTATTTTAGAGAGAGAGAGAAAGAGAGAGCCCATGCATGCACGAGAGGGCAGAGGGAGGAGCAGAGAGGGATGGGATGGAGGGGGAAAATTCTTAAGGAGACTCTTGGAGCCAGACACAGGGCTCCATCTCACGACCCTGAGATCGTGACCTGAGCCAAAACCAACAGTCGGAGGCTGACCTGACTGAGCCACCCATGTGCCCCTCTTCTACAAGTCTTATTTAAAGATGTGTTTTCATTTCTCTGGGGTAAATATTTAGATATTAAATTGCTAGATAATTTGGTAGTTGTATATTCAACCATTTTCCTGAAATGGTTGATAATTCTTTTTTTTAAAATTTTTATAGTTATGTTAATCACCATACATTACATCATTAGTTTTTGATGTAGTGTTCCATGATTCATTGTTTGTGCGTAACACCCAGTGCTCCATGCAGAACGTGCCCTCTTTAATACCCATCACCAGGCTGACTCATCCTCCCACCCCTCGCCCCTCTAGAACCCTAGTTTGTTTTTCAGAGTCTATCATCTCTCATGGTTCGTCTCCCCCTCCGATTTTCCCCCCCTTCATTCTTCCCCTCCTGCTATCTTCTTTTTTTTTTTCTTAACATATATTGCATTATTTGTTTCAGAGGTACAGATCTGTGATTCAACAGTCTTGCACAATTCACAGTGCTTACCATAGCACATACCCTCCCCAGTGTTTATCACGCAGCCACCCCATCCCTCCCACCCCCCACCACTCCAGCAACCCTCGGTTTATTTCCTGAGATTAAGAATTCCTCATATCAGTGAGGTCATATGATACATGTCTTTCTCTGATTGACTTATTTTGCTCAGCATAACATCCTCCAATTCCATCCACATCATTGCAAATGGCAAGACCTCATTCCTTTTGATGGCTGCATAATGTTCCATTGTATATATATATACCACATCTTCTTTATCCATTCATCTGTCGATGGACGTCTTGGCTCTTTCCACAGTTTGGCTATTGTGGACTTTGCTGCTATAAACATTGGGGTGCATCGGATCCCTACATTTGTATCTTTGGGGTCAATACCCAGTAGTGCAATTGCTGGATCGTATGGTAGCTCTATTTTCAATTTTTTGAGGAACCTCTATACTGTTTTCCAGAGTGGTTGCACCAGCTTGCATTCCCACCAACAGTGTAGGGGGTTCCCCTTTCTCCGCATCCCTGCCAACATCTGTTGTTTCCTGAATTGTTAACTTTAGCCATTCTGACTGGTGTGAAGTGGTATCTCATTGAGGTTTTGATTTGGATTTCACTGATGCCAAGTGATGTTGAGCACTTTTTCACATGTCTGTTGGCCATTTGGATCTCTTCTTTGGAAAAATGTCTGTCCATGTCTTCTGCCCATTTCTTGATTGGATTCTTTGTTCTTTGCGTGTTGAGTTTGATAAGTTCTTTATAGATTTTGGATACTAGCCCTTTATCTGATATGTCATTTGCAAATATCTTTTCCCATTCTGTCAGTTGTCTTTTGGTTTTGTTGACTGTTTCCTTGGCTGTGCAAAAGGTTTTATCTAGATGAAGTCCCAATAGTTCATTTTTGCCCTTGCTTCCTTTGCCTTTGGCGATGTTTCCAGGAAGAAGTTGCTGCGGCTGAGGTTCTGCCTGTGTTCTCCTTTAGGATTTTGATGGACTCCTGTCTCACATTTAGGTCTTTCAACCATTTGGAGTCTATTTTTGTGTGTGATGTAAGGAAATGGTCCAGTTTCATTGTTCTGCATGTGGCTGTCCAATTTTCCCAACACCATTTGTTGAAGAGACTGTCTTTTTTCCATTGGACATTCTTTCCTGCTTTGTCAAAGATTAGTTGACCATAGAGTTGAGGGTCCATTTCTGGGCTCTCTATTCTGTTCCATTGATCTATGTGTCTGTTTTTGTGCCAGTACCATACTGTCTTGATGATGACAGCTTTGTAATAGAGCTGGAAGTCTGGAATTGTGATGCCACCAGTTTTGCTTTTTTTTTTTCAACATTCCTCTGGCTATGTGGGGTCTTTTCTGGTTCCATACAAATTTTAGGATTATTTGTTCCATTTCTTTGAAAAAGTGGATGGTATTTTGATGGGGATTGCATTGAATGTGTAGATTGCTCTAGGTAGCATTGACATCTTCACAATATTTGTTCTTCTAATCCATGAGCATGGAATGTTTTTCCATTTCTTTGTGTCTTCCTCAATTTCTTTCATGAGTATTTTATAGTTTTCTGAGTACAGATTCTTTGCCTCTTTGGTTAGATTTATTCCTAAGTATCTTATGGTTTTGGATCCAATTGTAAATGGGATCAACTCCTAATTTCTCTTTCTTCTGTCTTGTTGTTGGTGTATAGGAATGCCACTGATTTCTGTGCATTGATTTTATATCCTGCCACTTTATTGAATTCCTGTATGAGTTCTAGCAGTTTTGGGGTGGAGTCTTTTGGGTTTTCCACGTAAAGTATCATATCATCTGCAAAGAGTGAGAGTTTGACTTCTTCTTTGCTGATTCATGTGCCTTTTATTTCTTTTTGTTGTCTGATTGCTGTGGCTAGGACTTCTAATACTATGTTGAATAGCAGTGGTGATAGTGGACATCCCTTCCGCGTTCCTGACCTTAGGGGGAAAGCTCTCAGTTTTTCCCCATTGAGAATGATATTTGCTGTGGGTTTTTCATAGATGGCTTTTATGATATTGAGGTATGTACCCTCTATCCCTAGACTCTGAAGAGTTTTGATCAAGAAAGGATGCTGTAGTTTGTCAAATGCTTTTTCTGCATCTATTGAGAGGATCATATGATTCTTGTTCTTTCTTTTGTTAACGTATTATATCACATTGACTGATTTGTGGATGTTGAGCCAAACTTGCAGCCCAGGGATAAATCCCACTTGGTCATGGTGAATAATCCTTTTAATGTACTGTTGGATCCTACTGGCTAGTATTTTGGTGAGAATTTTTGCATCCATGTTCATCAAGGATATTGGCCTGTAATTCTCCTTTTTGATGGGGTCTTTGTCTGGTTTTGGGATCAAGGTAATGCTGGCCTCATGAAACTAGTTTGGAAGTTTTCCTTCCATTTCTATTTTTTGGAACAGTTTCAGAAGAATAGGTATTAATTCTTTTTTAAATATTTGGTAGAATTCCCCAGGGAAGCCATCTGGCCCTGGGCTTTTGTTTGTTGGGAGATTTTTGATGACTGCTTCAATTTCCTTAGTGGGTATAGGTCTGTTCAGGTTTTCTATTTCTTCCTGGTTCAGTTTTGGTAGTTGATACATCTCTAGGAATGCATCCATTTCTTCCAGATTATCTAATTTGCTGGCATAGAGTTGCTCATAATATGTTTTTATAATTGTTTGTATTTCTTTGGTGTTGGTTGTGATCTCTCCTCTTTCATTCATGATTTTGTTGATTTGGGTCATTTCTCTTTTCTTTTTGATAAGTCTGGCCAGGGGTTTATCAATCTTGTTAATTCTTTCAAAGAACCAGCTCCTAGTTTCGTTGATCTGTTCTACTGTTCTTTTGGTTTCTATTTCATTGATTTCTGCTCTGATCTTTATTATTTCTCTTCTCCTGCTGGGTTTAGGCTTTATTTGCTGTTCTTTCTCCAACTCCTTTAGGTGTAGGGTTAGGTTGTGTACTTGAGACCTTTCTTATTTCTTGAGAAAGGCTTGTATTGCCATATACTTTCCTCTTAGGACTGCCTTTGCTGCATCCCAAAGATTTTGAACAGTTGTGTTTTCATTTTCATTGGTTTCCATGAATTTTTTTTAATGCTTCTTTAATTTCCTGGTTGACCCATTCATTCTTTAGTAGGATGCTCTTTAGCCTCCATGTATTTGAGTTCTTTCTGACTTTCCTCTTGTGATTGAGTTCTAGTTTCAAAGCATTGTGGTCTGAAAATAGGCAGGGAATGATCCCAATCTTTTGGTACCAGTTGAGACCTGATTTATGACCTAGGATGTGATCGATTCTGGAGAATGTTCCATGGGCACTAGAGAAGAATGTATATTCCATTGCTTTGGGATGGAATGTTCTGAATATGTCTGTGAAGTCCATTTGGTCCAGTGTGTCATTTAAAGTCTTTATTTTCTTGTTGATCTTTTGCTTAGATGATCTGTCCATTTCAGTGAGGGGGGTGTTAAAGTCCCCCACTATTATTGTATTGTTATCAATGTGTTTCTTTGCTTTTGTTATTAATTGCCTTATATAATTGGCTGCTCCCATGTTAGGGGCATAGATATTTACAATTGTTAGATCTTCTTGTTGGATAGACCCTTTAAGTATGATATAGTGTCCTTCCTCATCTCTTATTACAGTCTTTGGTTTAAAATCTAATTTGTCTGATATAAGGATTGCCACCCCAGCTTTCTTTTGGTGTCCATTAGCATGGTAAATGGTTTTCCACCCCCTCACTTTCAATCTGGGGGTGTCTTTGGGTCTAAAATGAGTCTCTTGCAGACAGCATATCGATGGGTCTTGTTTTTTAATCCAGTCTGATAGCCTGTGTCTTTTGATTGGGGCATTTAGCCCACTTACATTCAGGGTAACTATTGAAAGATAGGAATTTAGTGCCATCGTATTGCCTGTAAGGTGACTGTTACTGTATATTGTCTGTGTTCCTTTCTGGTCTATGTTGCTTTTAGGCTCTCTCTTTGCTTAGAGGACCCCTTTCAATATTTCTTGTAGGGCTGGTTTCATGTTTGCAAATTCCTTTAGTTTTTGTTTGTCCTGGAAGCTTTTTATCTCTCCTTCTATTTTCAATGACAGCCTAGCTGGATATAGTATTCTTGGCTGCATATTTTTCTCATTTAGTGCTCTGAATATATCATGCCAGTCCTTTCTGGCCTGCCAGGTCTCTGTGGATAGGTCTGTTGCCAATCTAATGTTTCTACCATTGTAGGTTGCATATCTCTTCTCTCGAGCTGCTTTCAGGATTTTCTCTTTGTCTCTGAGACTCGTAAGTTTTACTATTAGATGTCGGGGTGTTGACCTATTTTTATTGATTTTGAGAGGGGTTCTCTGTGCCGCCTGGATTTTGATGCCTGTTTCCTTCCCCAAATTAGGGAAGTTCTCTGCTATAATTTGCTCCAATATACCTTCTGCCCCTCTCTCTCTTTCTTCTTCTTCTGGGATCCCAATTATTCTAATGTTGTTTTGTCTTATGATATCGCTTATCTCTCGAATTCTGCCCTTGTGATCCAGTAGTTGTTTACCTCTCTTTTTCTCAGCTTCTTTATTTTCCATCATTTGGTCTTCTATATCACTGATTCTCTCTCTGCCTCATTTATCCTAGCAGTTAGCACCCCCATTTTTTATTGCACCTCATTAATAGCCTTTTTGATTTCTACTTGGTTAGATTTTAGTTCTTTTATTTCTCCAGAAAGGTTTCTCTAATAACTTCCATGCTTTTTTCAAGCCCAGCTAGTATCTTTAAAGTGATGATTCTGAACTCTAGATCCGACATGGTACTAATGTCCCTCGCGGTTGGTACTACCTCTTGTTCTTTTTGTTTAGGTGAGCGGTGACTGTTACTGGGCTTAGATTGCATCTTGCAATTCCTATTAAAGTTTACTACAAATAATGTGAGAATTTATTTTTATATTTAGGACAATTATTATTATTAATTACCAGTCAGAGCTGTGGCCAATTTTTTTAAATGAAATTTCACAATTTTCCTAAAAAGGAAACTTGAATATTACCAAATGCAGTGCAGAAACCTCAAACCTATTAAGATTTTACATTCACTGAAGTGCTTTCTCAAATTACTTTTGTAGGTAACTCATCTCCTTTGATTTTTGATGTCAATTTCCCTGCAGAAAGAGAAAAATAATTAGGTTTGCTTGTAATACAGTTATTAGGTCAAATATGGTCAAATATTCCTATGCTTAAATTGAGAAACAAAGGTGTTCCTCAATTTAACATAGGACTCTGAAGCTGAGGTCCTTGTGAGCAAAGGTTAGACTCCCAGGAGTCCTTTGTTTGCTGGGTCCTCCCAAGTTTGATATTGGTCTCTCTCTGCAACCCTTGATTCCAACTACATGCCCATATCAGTTTCACCACATTGGCTAAAATGACTAGTCAATTCAGAGTGTAATGAAAGATAAGGGAAACTATATAACCAACTAGTATTAAAAATTATTAGCTAACATAGATTGAGTGCTCATAGTGTAACTGACACTGTGCTAAATGTTTTGTTTGTTAAACTTTATTTCTCACAATAAACCAGTGAGGTAGGTGAAATTCTTACCATTTTACAGATGAAACTGAGACTCAAAAAATCTTAAACAGTTTTTCTATGATCATACTGCTGGTAAGGATGGATCTTTAATTTGAATACAGAGATCATTTGCTTAATGTTTGTGAAGAATTTGCTATTGTCAAGGGTACTACCTTTTTATTTTTTTAGAAATTGAAAAAATAGCTTAACTATATATCCTACATTAATATTTTAAAAATGTTCTCAAGTTAGAAAGAAATAATAAGGACCTATGATGCTTTGGAGAACTTTATCTGATTCAAGCAAAGGGACAGGACTAATGAATACATGACAGACCACTCTTAGTGATTCTAACTTTGAAGATCAGCTAAATGAGTCTCTGGCCTCAGGAAAACACAAAGCAGGAAAAGAGAAAATTTTCAGAGAGCAGAGTAAGTAGAAAAGTAAGAGGTTTATACCATGACTAAATTAGTTGATTTTTTTTGGTATTGAATGAGTTGAAAAATTGATTATCATCCTTTCTACTGTGCATCTAGTCAGTTCCAGACTAACTAGCTCAAACTCTCTGTATTCTCTCTCTGATGTGTGTGATTGGACATCCTGTGCCCTTGGAACATATTAACTTCTGCCCTGTGATTCCTTGACTTATTCAAGGAATAATTATTTAGTTGCTCTTTTCCTCCCTGCCTTACCTTTATTATTTATTTCTAGTATCTATCCTTAAAGGTTTTGAAAGAATTCATTGACCAGTGGGCTGTGTGTCTGGTACAAAAAAGATAGGTCTGACAGATGATTCAAATATTCAGGAGAACCAATCAACCAAATAACAAATCAATAAATTGTGGTACCAGTGACTTCCACTAATAAGCCAGAATGATTTCATGTGGCTCCCCTCGCCCATTCTAATTATCCCAACAGAAAATTCTGATTCTGACATTGGCTGTGAACAGACCAGTTATAAACGGAGTAGTTTTCATTTCTTAATATATGTTAATAGATTTTTAAAAATTTATTATTATTTTTATTGTGGTAAAATAACATAAAATTTATCATTTTTAAGTGTACAATTCAGTGGTATTAAGTACATTCATATTGTTGTGCAGCTATCCCCACTATCCCTCTCCAGAACTTTCAAATCATCCCAAACTGAAACTCTGTATCCCTTAAACAGTAACTCCCCATTATCCTATCTCATCAGCCCCTGGTATTCTTTTTTTTTTTTTTTTTTTTAGAGAAGGAGAGTGCAAGTGGAAGGGACAGTGAGAGAGATGGAGGGAGAGGGAGAGAGAGAATCTTAAGTAGGCTCCAGGCTCAGCGCAGAACCTGAAACGGGGCTGCATCCCAGGACCCAGAGATCATGACCTGAGCTGAAATCAAGAGTCGGACACTTAACCGACTGAGCCACCCAGGCGCCCCTCCTGGTATTTTTTATTTTACTTTCTGTCTATGAATTTGACTATTCTGGGTACCTCATATAAATGAAATGATATATTTATCCTTTTGTGTTTGGCTTATTTCATTAGCATAATGTTTTCAAGGTTCATTCATGTAGAATGTAGCAGAACTGTTAATACATATTCTAACTGCACCAAGATTTCCCATCTGGCTCATCTGAAAATGTAACCATTGCTAAAAAGATACTTTTCCTGACTCAAAGGATTAAGAAGATAAACACAATTTCTGGTTTTAAATAGCTATATTTACTAGGTTACTTAACCACATTTCAAAAACATTTCTTATAATAATAAATTTCTGAAAAACTACTTAGTGATTTATTTAATTGTCTAAACTCTCTGGAGGAGGAAGTTTCAGAATGCCTATCTTTATAAAAGTGGTCATAGGTCTCTGTCTGAAATTAGGATATTTTTCATCATAAATGTTGTGATCTATAGGCTATAACTTTAAACTTGCTCCTTTTTGTCAACTTTAAGAACAAATTCTTGGCATGATGTGATACCATTCCAACATCTAGTAAAAACAGATGATTTCTTTTATTAAAACAAAGGGAGTAAGACTGAGATGCTTTAAGTTTTTGCTTGCTTTTAAAATATCTATCATCAGGGGCACCTGGGTGGCTCAGTCGTTAAGCATCTGCCTTTAGCTCAGGTCATGATCCCAGCGTTCTGGGATTGAGCCCCACATAGGGTTCCTTGCTCAGCGGGGGGCCTGCTTCTCTCTCTCCAGCTCCCCCTGCTTGTGTTCCCTCTCTCGCTATCTCTGTCTGTCAAATAAATAAATAAAATCTTAAAAATAAAATAAAATACCTATCATCAGAATATTTGATTATATGCCTAAAATCCGACAGTCTACCTTGCAAAAAGCCACAATTTAATTAATATATTCATTTTTTAATATAGCATGCACATAAAATCATTGAGACTATCCATTTTATCTGCTACTATTTTTGTATTTTCCTGACATGACATGTAAGTTATTGAATAAACATATTTTAATTGGCCATCTGAATTGATGAATGAAGTTCTGTCACATTGCATTTCGCACAACTTTCACATAATCATCTTATTCACTAGATCTATTCAACTGATTTTACCAAGCACCTGTACTATGTCACTTTTCTGTTCTAGAAAATTAAAATGCAATTGTAAAGAAGACAGAAATGGACTTTGTCTTCACAGAAATTTATTAACTACTGGGGAAAATAGAAAAATAATGGGCAATTGTAATATACAGTGAGACATATATTGTGATAAGTCCAGAGGGCTAGCAAGTACATACAAGAGTGTACAATAAACACATTGTAGACTCTAAGAAGAATATATGCTTAAAACGAAGACCATACCATCCTTGCTTTGTGGTGAGCCAAAGGAGTACCTATGAGCAGACCAAGATAGTCTTCAAAAAGTTGCTACCAATCTCATTCAGGGACAAATGAATCATTAAGGGCCCAAAGTTCTTTTTCTTAACTAAATTATGGTTACTGTAACTTGAGATTTGAGCCTAAAGAATTAAGGCAGTAATACCAGGCACCCACAAAAAGCACCAGCTACTTAGATCAGGCACTGCAACTTTTAAGTGAACACATAAAACTATTTGCAAAAGGTACTCCAAAGAAAGTTGTATGGCAATTATATTAAAATCACTTGAAATTTGGTGAGTATTCACTAAAGATGATCACTTTAGCTGTAGAATGCTTGCTATGTTGTCTGTCTTTCCAGTAAGAGTTAACTAGTAAGGTTTATTATATATAATCCTTAATATATAATAAAGTTATTATATGTAAGTTGTATATTGTATATTTAGGCTACTTCTAATTTAAGATTCTGAAACAATGCAAATTACATCTCATATTGGTAGGAGTGTTAAGTGTGTGTGTGTTTCAAAAGACTAACCAGATCATTAAGACATTAATTGTAAAAGGTAGGAAAGTGGAAAGAAATGTGTTAACACTAGTCAGCCCCACAATATTTTTAATGGTCTCTGTCAGAGGGACCATCCCCTCTGTTCTCTTTTTCTGTGTGTGTTACAGGCAGGTTCTATATAAACATAAAGCCCCTACTATGTTCTAAGAATGTGAACTGCTGGAGTACTTCAGTATACAATATGAACATTGTCCTTGGAAGATAAATTTTGAACAAATAATCAAACATTTGATGACTAATATAAGGACAAATTCAGAATTCTTTGTGGAAAAAAAAAAAGACCTCCAAAATCCCCACTACGGAGACAGTAAAGGATTTTTTTTACATCAACGTATAAAGACTAGGAGAACAAGAGAGGCAACAGCAGCTAAGAATTATTCAACAAGATTTTGAAAGCTGAATATCAGATGGATGAAAATAAACAATAAGAGAAAAAAAATAATTAAAACTAAGCATCTGGGGGTGCCTGGCTGGCTCATTGTTTTCTTTGACACATTACAATTAATTTATTGATAAAAACAAGTCCCTTCTATCCTAAATATTTTTTTTTTTATATTTTTCTAGGATACTGTTCAGGCATACTTTCAGGTATACTCAGATACTTTCAAATGCGTTTTAAGATCATTTTAACCAATTCTTTTTATATATGTGCATACATACATATATATATTTATAAAATATTATATCTAATGAGCTCATATATATCTATCATATTAACAACAAGATGTGTACAGTACACAAATGTGTGCAAATTAAGAATGGAAACTGAGAAAATGAGACCAACTTCTGTTTGGGGTTGGTTATGTTAGAGTTCTGTCTCCTAACTCTTCATGCTAAGGAATAACACAGTATCTTTAATTGCTTATTAACATAAAATACTGAATTTAAGATACATAAAATGGAGTAGTTCCTATGATGTTGTACAAGCATAATCCCTGATGATATGAGCATTTTTTTTAGCATTTATAATCTGATATCTAAAGAAATATAGTTGTATGCTTTTTAAATATTTAAAAAATTTTAAAATATAAATACATGTTTATTGTTAAACTCAAATATGAATCAGATTGCTTTGTGGTTGCTTTCCTCCCAGATGCTTAGTTTGTTTGTTTTTAAAGATTTTATTTTTAAGTAATCTCTACACTCAATGTGGGACTTGAATTCACAACCCCAAGATCAAGAGCTGCATGCTTCACTGACTGAGCCAGACAGGTATGCCCAGATGCTTAGCTTTAATTATTTTTTCTCTTATCTTTTATTTTCATCCATCTGATATTCAGCTTTCAAAATCTTGTTGAATTTTTATCTGCTGTTGCTTCTCTTGTTCTCCTAGTCTTTATAGGTTGATGTAAAAAAAAAAAAAAATCCTTTACTATCTCTGTAATTGGGATTTTGGAGGCAGTAGACCTGTGTTCATTCTCCTATGTCTAACCAGAATCTTCTTTCATTATTTTAATTATTGTTTTTCTTCTTCCATTTATTTTACTCCTCCCAGAACAGGATAATCATAAGATCTAGAGTATCTGGGCTTCAAGACTCTTACCAGTTTCTTTGTCCATTTAGTTTCTCCATATTACATCTGCTCACATCAGTACTTTAGTTTACCTGTATTCATTCTTTTTCCTACTTAATTTGTTTTCTTTTAAAATTAAAAATATGATTTTGGTTCCAGAAAGGCCTTTTTACCTGTAAGGTAGTTTCCTTAAGACTTCTCACTACTTTTATTTTTTTCTGTCTTTTTCTCCTCCACCCCTTCCTTCTAATTTAACATAAACTATCTATTGAAAGAAGAAGCCACCACTGAGGATGTTAAACACAAAGTTGATTTTATCGCTAGCTAATTCAGAGAGAGCTGTAGTTGTAGAACATAATCTCTCTGAAGGAAGCATTAAGGCATATGCACATGTGCATTGATCACTTGCATCAACGGTTCCTTGTTTCTATGGCCGAAGGACAGTCAGTCTTTTCCTAGGAGAATAGAAACCTTTTATTCTAACTCTTTAGTCATTGTATATTTCTTCCAGACCCATGTAGGTCAGATCAGTGGACTAGCAGGTAGTAAAATACAAAGGGGGAGTAGGCTGGCAAGCCAAGCCATTTCCACTGAGGCACTGGCTAGGTCCTCTTAGTTTTGTTTTGTTTTGTTTTTTTCAGGTCCCCTTAGTTCTTGAGATTTTTTTGGGTGTGAATAGTGAGAAGCCATTATCTCCTCAATTTTTAAATTATTCCTGATTCAGTAAGATCATTAAAAAATGCTACAGTTACAGATTCCTTGTGTATTTTCATATCACAACCCTTTTCCCAAATAGGTAAAGGTTTTTCCAAAACATGATTTTTAATGGTTGTAGGATTGATTGATTTCTCTTTTCTGTCATCACTTTAATTTTTCTAGAATCTCATTAGTAGAAAAAATGTTGTTGGCATTTGTTCTAAATAGAAGAATTGTTTCCTCTTCAGGTTATTAACATCTATGATCATTCAAATTTCAGTTTTAGCTGAACTAATTAATTAACTTAGAGCAATTAATAGAAGTAAATGTGACTGGATTGTTTTGAATATCCTTTATCCATACGTAATTATGGATGTATATGTGTATATATCCAAAGAGAGAAAGTGAAAGAGAAATATTTGATATGCTTCTTAAAAATCATTTTATAACTATAATAACTTAAATACTTGTTATGTATCAGAATTATGGGTTAATTTATTGGATAAGGCATTAATGACTGCATGGAATTAGGATGACCAATTCTTTTACTAAGCTTGATGGGGATATTATTGATAATTTATCAATTATTATACAGTATGCATCATTTAAAATAGCTTGCATTTAATGCAGCATAGTTTCCAGTCACACTGTTATCATAACAATAATAAACCTACTGGCACAGGCTAAGAAGGGTTTTATCATTATAGTGCTCTTTCTGAGCACGGGGGGGGGGGCTAAATAAACCAATTTATGACTTATTTATTAAATCAGGGGTCAGCAAACAATAGCCCATGGGCTAAATCTGGCTTGCTGCCTGTTTTTGTTAATAAAGCTTTATTGGAATACAGCCATGCTCATTTATTTAAATATTGTCTATGGCCACTTTCATGCTACAATGGTAGATTTGAGTAGTTCCAACAGAGACCATATTGCTCACAAAGCCAAAATACTTACTTTCTGGCTCTTTACAAAAACATATTTGCTGATCCCTGTATTAAATTGCTGATGTTAGCCTTGTAAAAGATCTATTACTTTGATTTACCTTTTGAAATTTCTTTAGGCATTTATAATTTTGACACAAAACACATTTATGTTGATAGCCATGTGTCAGTAAGATGCTGCTTATTAATTGTACTACTAGGTATTTACCCAAAGGATACAAACACAGTGATCCGAAGGGGCACCTGAACCGACAATGTTTATTAGCAGCAATGTCCATAACAGCCAAACTATGGAAAGAGCCCAGATGTCCATCGACAGATGAATTGATAAAGAAGATGTGGTGTATATATATATACAATGGAGTACTACTCAGCCATCAAAAAAAATGAAGTCTTACCATTTGTAACAACATGGGTGGAACTAGAGGCTATTATGCTAAGCGAAATAAGTCAATTGGAGAAAGACAAATATCATAATTTCACTCATATGTGGAATTTAAGAAACAAAACAGGATCATAGGTGAAGGGAGGGAAAAATAAAACGAGATGAAATCAGAGAGGGAGACAAACCATAAGAGACACTTCACAAACAGGGTTGCTGGAAGGGAGGTGGGTGGGGGTTGAGGTAGCTGGGTGATGGGCATTAAGGAGGGCACTTGATGTAATGAGCACTGGGTGTTACATGCCACTGATGAATCACTGAACTCTACCTCTGAAACTATTAATACACTATATGTTAATTAACTGAATTTAAGTAAAATAAACTTATAAAAATAAATAAATAAATAAAAACACTTCTATCTTTATCAAAGAAGATGTCAGTTGAAAGATGCTTTCTACACAGTGTTGTGTCATTGAGATTGGTTAGTATATGACACTTTCCTTACAATGACAGCCATACATATGAACACACATCTATCTTCATGAAAGAAGATGTTAATCAAGAAGCAGATTCTAGAAAACTTTGTCTCCTTGACTTACATAGATGGCACTTTCCTTTTGCTTCCACACATGCATTTGAAAATGCTTCTATCTTCATCAAAGAAGGTGTTAGTTGAAAGATGCTTTCTACACAGCGCAATTTCATTGATTGTAGTATATGACACTCTCCTTAAAATTCCTGTCACACATTTGAAAAAACAACTATCTTCATTAAAGAAAATGTTTGTAAAAAAAAAAAAAAGATGTTGCTTATTATTTTTATGTTCAGCTGCTAAGTTTATCAAAGGACTTGTTAAAAAATCCTGAAGTTCACATCTTCTGCTCTATTATCATTCTAAGAATAGTCATCATGGTTTAATTTGGAAATGATATATCTGTTGACTATCACAAGCCAATAGCAATTTGTTTTTAAATTTTTTTCTTTTTAAAATGTTTTTATTTCAAATACAGTTGATTTTTTGTTTTTGAAATGTTTTTAATTTGAATACAGTTGATACACAATGTTATATTAGTTTTGGGTGTAAAACAGTGATCTGACGAGTTTATGCATCACGCTGTGTTCACCGCAGGTGTAGCTACCACCTGTCCTGTTACACTGCTATTACAATATCGCTGACTGTATCCTTACACTGCGTCTTTTATTCCTGCGACTTACTCATTCCATAACTGGAAGCCTGTATCTCCCTCTTCCTTTCACCCATTGTGCCCAAGCCCTTACCTGCCCTCCCCTCTGGCCACCATCAGGCAAAACATTATTGTTCTCTGTGCCAATAACAATTTGAATATTACATTCATTCACAATTTTACTTGAAAAAATTGTTGACAATTTAAAAAAATTATTGGAGGCCATATAATTTAGTATTTAAGAACTATAAATCAGGTAAATTTGTAGTCTAGTCTATCCTGATAAAATGTATACTTTAAGTGCAAATTAGCTCATATGTGATTTTTAAATAAAGAATGATTCAGTATAAAAAGAAATTCCACTGGTTCAAATGCAGTTTTTTCCATCATATCGATTTTTGGTCATCAAATAATAGCAGCAGAATGCAAATTATGTTAATGCAGAATTCTGTTTCATTTATTAAAGGAATGAGTAATACTGTACTATGAAAGACTGTATTGTATACAATACCTGTTTGCCCCAGATTCTTCCTCTTGGTGACATGCTTTGTCTTGGTGCATTTTCCCTTCATCTTTATAACACAGCAGTCTCAATCATTCCTTATGCCATCTCCCATCAAAGTATGTTTTACCTTTTAAAAAAATCCTATATACATTTGCTATTGCAATCCCTTAGTTATGAGATTTCATATAAATTTTTAACCGTGCTAGCATTTTAAATAGGACTATTTTTCTTTAGCCTGATGCTCAGACAGTGGCAGGCTTTCTTTGGTTAGCCCTTAACCATATAGTCCCATAAGCTATACCGTTTTTGTGTATAATTCTGCAGAACATAAAGCTTGTCAAGAAAACACACTGTTTTGTAGCAGAAATTATAACTTGTTGGAATGTTTTAAGAATTAATTGAAACCATGCAGGTTAAACACCTGCTATAATGCCGAACAGTTTTTAGGGTAGGGAGAGAGTGATGGCATTCAAAACCTCTTGGGATAATCTTTAATAGGAAAATATTGGAAACCACCTAAATGCCCATCAATTTGTGAATAGATAAAATATGATATATCTGTACAAAGTGGTACTTAAAGTAATAAACCAGATACATATGTCAGCATAAACACATCTCAAAAGCATAAAATTTACAGAAAAAATCAAATTGTAAAGATCTATACAGTATATCAGAGTTATGTAGAGTTATAAAACAATGCAAATATGTTTTTTATGAAATACATATGCATTTAAAATATAAAGATGTGGTCAGAAAGATATAAACTAATTTCAGATAGTGATTACTTCTGTTGGAACAAGGAGAATGATATGAAATGGATTCCAAAAGTATCTGTAATGTTTTATCTCTTTAGGAAAAGATTGGGAAATTTCCAATTCCAGGTAAGACACAGTAAGCACACTTCCCCCTCCCACTGAACACTGCTTTCAAATCTGGGCGGAATGCATAAAGTGACGTATATACAGATCTTCCTTGACATACGATGGGGTGATACCCTGATAAACTTATCCTAAGTTGAAAATATGGTAAGTTGAAAATGCATTTTTACCCCCACCCTATCAAACATCATAGCTTAAATGTGCCCAGAGACTCACATTAGCCTACAGTTGGGCAAAATCATCTAACACAAAGTCCATTTTATAATAGAGTGTTGAATATCTCATGAAGTTTATTGAATACTATACTGAAGGTGAAAAACAGAATGCTTGTCTGGGTACAGAATGGTTGTCAGTGTATTGATTGTTTCCTCTCATGACTGCGTGGCTGAATGGGGAGCTGTGGCTTGCCCCCACTGCCTAACACCATGGGAGGATTGTGCACATATCACTAGCCTGGAAAAAGATCAAAATTCAGAACTTGAAGTATGGTTACTACTGATGTTTATCACTTTTGCACCACTATAAAGCCAAAAAATCATTAAGTTGAACCTTTATAAGTCGAGGATGACCCGTATTTTGAAAATAAAACAAAATTTCAACATTCTCCATAGGATTTAAATAAGACCTGGATTCTCATAACGTAATGTTCAAAATGTCCAGGATGTAATCCAAAGTTACGTAACATACAACGAGCCAGGGAAATCTCAGCTTGCGTGGGAAAGAGACTCCAATGCCAAGATGACACAGATGTGGAATTATGTGACAAAGACTTTATAGCAGTTATTTTAAAATGCTAAATCATGAGAGCTCTTGACACTAATAGAAAATTAGTCTCAGTGAAGAAATTTAAGAGTTAAAGAAGCCTAGATGGAAATTTTAGAATTTTAGGAAAAACCACAATAATTGAAACAAAAAATTTACTGGATAGGCTCAATAGCAGAGATGACAGGGGAGAGAGTCAGTCAGCTTGAAGATAGAGCAATAGAAATTGTCAATATAATGGAGAGAAAAATACTGGAAAAAACTGAACAGAGGCTCAGGGAGCTGTGGAACAATACCCAAAGGTCAAGTGTTCATGTCCTCAGTATCTCAAGAGGGAAAGCAGGAAGAGTATGGTGAAAAATATTTGAAGAAATAATAGCCGAAAACTTCCCAAATGTGGTAAAACTCAGTGAATCCCAAACAGGCTAAATACAATGAAGCCTATTCCAAGAAACAAACATCTGAAATGACAAAACAACTTGAAAGCAGCCAGGGAAAAATATGCTTTACCTATAGGGAAACCAAGACTTGATTGACAGCGTATTTCTCATCAGAAACCATGAAGGCCAAAAAAGTTGAATGATATAGTTCAAATGCTTTAAAAACTCCAAAACCAGAACCAAAAAACTGTCACCTCAGAATTTACTGAAATAAACTTCTGAAATGAAGGTAAAATAAAGGCATTCTCAGATGAAGGAAAACTAAGAGAATTTGTTGACAGCAGATTTGCTCTGAAAGAATTTACTTTCCATTTGTACTAAGCAGTTAATATTCATTGGCAACAGCATATCTGGTGGATCAAACAATACTGTCCTACTCAAAATAAGAGAGCTTCAAGAGAATTAGGAGTTGTGCTAAAAGTAATCAGCTAGGTGGATTTGGTGAGGAAAGACATATTGATGTAAAAGAACTCCTAGCATGAATATGGGGTCTTGAGGACATCTTATTCCAACAGGAATATGTCTGGTTTTTATGGCAGCCAAGCATTTCAGTACTACATGATACTGCTCTATAGTATAATACAGGAATCATAGATAAAATTAATATTATAGAAGCTAACAAACTTCTGATAATATTATTGATGATCAAATATATCGGGAGATTGAATTAAAGACTACAGAACAATTTTCCTATGGAAGTGAATTGGCTTGAAGAGGATTAAGGCTTGATTAGTAATAGATTGATGATTATATTTTTTAATCTTCAATAGATATATACTATGAAGTACAGATAGCTGTAGATCAGGAAGGCAAAAAGACTCTGTAAAGTTAGTAAAATATTGACAAAGTCTGTGCTGGCATCATTGGATGGTTCAGCTGCCTGTTTATATCCATACCAACCCTCCACTGATTATTACAAATGCTTGGAATCTGTATGTACATTACGATTGTTCATAAGATGTTTGATATGTGATGATATAAGGTATGTATTACTATCAAACTAAGAGTGGTTGTTTTGTCATAAAAAGGCCTTGATCACAGGCCAGGAGGGTGGACTATGCTGGGAGAGTTAATTCCAACAGCTTAGAATTATCCTGAGTTTTTCTACTGAAATAAGAATCACACCTCTGCAGCCCTGACCCCAGGTTGAGGCATGAAACATACGGATTTGTACTGCTTTGTAACCATGGGTTTGAGAGGAATTGTATCAGTTTGTCAGCATGATTTACTGATAACATTGGAACTGATGATTTGCATCTGGTCTCAGTGTGCTCCTGTAGGCTCCGCTGTTGTGGCTGGTTATATAAGAATATACCTACATGGGGTGCCTGGGTGGCTCAGTCGTTAAGCGTCTGCCTTCAGCTCAGGTCATGATCCCAGGGTCCTGGGATCGAGCCCCACATCGGGCTCCCTGCTAGGCGGGAAGCCTGCTTCTCCCTCTCTCACTCCCTCTGCTTGTGTTCCCTCTCTCGCTGTCTCTCTCTCTGTCAAATAAATAAATAAATAAATAAAATCTTAAAAAAAAAAAAGAATATACCTACATAACCAGCATCATATATGAAACCCAAGCTGAAACACCCTTTTGGATTCTCTGGTTTGGAGATGTTCCATGCATATATTAGTGATTCCTGATCTGAGAGTGATGAGGTATCTGGTATGGCCTTTAAAGAGAAAGGACTGAAGCCCCCAGATGGCCTGCTTTGGACACCTTGCTCAAAGACATCCTTTGGCTTGTGATGCATATCCATTCTCTAAGCTGTTGTTATAATGTATTGTTTTCTTGTAGATTGGCAAGCATTGCCATTTTGGGTCCTGTGAATCTTCTTTAGCAATCCTTAGCAAACCCTTCTGTAACTGTCAGAATTCCAATGATGTTATTGGCCATATGCTATACACTTGAAGGTCAAGTAGTGTTCTAATCTGAACATGCCTGAAACCTGAGAGAGGCTTCTACAAAGATTTTATAAGATTCAGCAGAAGAATAATTTCCCAAGTTCATGTCCAATTTTATACAAAAATCATCTATAACTATAAAGGAGTGGTGACAAAAACTGTATATGGAAAGAACAAAATAACTCATTTATTGCTGATATTTTTACCCTTATTCAGAGACATTTCTCATTTTAGAATGTCTAATGGCCTGGTCTTAAATTTATATTTCAATTAAGTTTTGGCTGTGTATTATGGTCATGAAGATTCACTATTCAGGTCTCCTACAACAAAAAGCTGCCATGGGAGCATAATTGACTGTAGCTTGAGCTACCACCCCCATGAATCTGAGGCCAAGCAGTCCCCAGACTGCTCCTAGGTAATGACTGAACATGGCAGGGTATTAGTGACAATCCATTTCTGCCTGATGCAGGATTCCTCTAATGTCCATGGAACATAACAAAATTTGATCAAATTTTAGGCCACAATTCAAGCATCAGTAGAATGAGAAAATTAATAAATAGTACAGTACAGTTTTCTGGTCTCAGTCTGATAACATTAAAATTAATGGTAGACCTACAAAAGCCCAGAAAATAATGAAAACATTCTATCAAAATGGTAAAAATATCTAAAATTTAATAACTGAGAAAAAAATGATATATTATGATCTATGAGACCAACTAAAGTAACTTAATTAGAAAGACTGAAGTTTGTATCCCCCCAAATCATAGCATAATAATTGCATTAGAAGCAAGCAAGAAAGAAAACAAATGCCTCAATTGAAAATAAATTCAGCTGAAGAACATTTAAAAAGACAACAACAAAGGGGTGCCTGGGTGGCTCAGTTGGTTAAGCGTCTGCCTTCGGCTCAAGTCATGATCCCAGGTCCTTGGATCGAGCCCCACATCGGGCTCCCTGCTCCACGGGAAGCCTGCTTCTCCCTCTCCCGCTCCCCCTGCTTGTGTTCCTTCTCTCGCTGTGTCTCTCTCTGTCAAAAAAATAAATAAAATCTTAAAAAAAAAAAAAAGACAACAACAAAAGGACAGCAGAAAGAGAGAACTAATAAAGATAAAAGAAGAAATCAGAAACAAAGAATACAAATAATAAACACATTCAAGTTATTTGAAAAAACAAAACAATAAATAGATTGTTAGTTAACCTAATAAAATAAAACAAATCTGAAAAGAGATTAAAAAAGTAAAGATGGCATCCTCATGTGAGCAATTTCCATGTTCCTTCTACTCTGAAAATTAATCCATCTGCTCCTTCAGAGTATGTAGAGATGGCTACGAGATGACTGCCTGAGTATTGACTGGGCCATGGGAGACTTCTGAAAGACAGAGTCAGCCCAAGGCTTGAGCTAAGACTAAAACAGATCCCAAAGCATGTCAGTCTACTCAGAAGACATTGGGGAGAAGCTGAACAGTGGAGTGAGGCCTCCTATACATGAGATTACAAAATAGGCATTCAGAGAAACTGCACTGCTGGACGTAACAGAAAACAATTTGAGCAACATCTTCCCCCTAACCCTTGCTCCCCAACCACAAAACAAAAACAAAAACAGCTTTAATAAAATTCAGGTACACAGAAAAAAGGGCTCTCAAGAACTTTTTTTAAAGCAGTATTTTTGAAGCAAATTAACCTGTAGATGATTAAAGCTGAGATCCAATATAGTGACAGTAGTAGTCCAAAGCACAGAGAAAACTTATGAGCAAAAAACCCAAATGGAATAGGGGAGCCTGACTGGCTCAGTCATTTAGAGCATGTGACTCTTGATCTCAGGGTCATGAGTTCAAGCCCCACATTGGGCATAAAGATTACTTAAAAAAATCTGAATAAAAGAGTATGAAATAAAACAATAGTAAGTAATAAACATAAAATGTAAATAGGGCTCCATGAATAGAAATGGAAACAGTTGTAGGAGGGACAATAATTTAAAAATTAATAGAAGAAAATTTCATTCAGTGGAGGAAGGACAAATATCTACATTTTCCATGATAAATGTTACCCACTTAGGGTTAAGTGGTGTTAAAAGTTTCATAGTAAAAAAGAATAAAAATAAATCAGAACAGTTCCTCATCTGCAGCCCTGGCTGTTAAGACAACTGAGAAAAGAATTAGAGCTCAACCAAAGCCAAGGTTACATTTATCTGCCAGACAAAAGAAAGATATTGGAGAAAATAAAAATATTTAGTGTATGGATCATACATACATATAAATCATGAGATCATGTGAAGCAAAGTATAGAGGGATTAACTCTAATTAAACAACAAATGAGTCAAAACAGTCTTATCATCATGGGTGAAGGAATGAGCAAGAGAAACACATGTTAGATGATGAATGGTATACACATGTATATAGTTACAACTGACTGTTATGTATTGAGAATGCGTAATATAAGTCCAAATAAGCATCCTTGAAATGGAGGGGACATGCTGCAAAGAATACTGTAATACTATTCCAGAAAGAATAGTGATAAAAAAAGGTAAAGTAAAAAAGTATTCTAAGAGTTTCTTCTTATTGAGGTGTAGCAAGTAGGAAGTTCTGAAAAAAGATTTTGTTAGTGTGGGAAATTGGCATTTTTTTTCTTTCAGATAATAATACAAAAAATATGCTTCTGCCTATGATGCTAGGAAAAAGAAAGGGAGAGAACCAATAAATGTATAATAACCTAATTAAATAGCATTTAAAAAGGACAAAGGAAATAAGTAGCAATTAGATAAATCAACAAAATTAAGGAGAAGGAAAACAAGAACATAATAAAGAACAATAGGAAATAAAGTATGATGGATGGACTAGAATGCATATGTATTACTCATTATGCTATATATAAATGAATTGAATTTATCAATTAAAAGACAGATTGACTCAAAAAGCAAAACTCACATATGATATTTCTAAGAAAAAAATTAAGTGATAAGGGGATGACCAAAGAGATGATAGACACATAAGCAAAAGTAAATCAGTAATGCCTGTATTAATATGAGAAAGGGTATAACTTGTCTATAAAGGCAATAAATAGGGATAGAGATGGACATAATATCATAATGAAGGATGTGGTTTATGAAAAACATAATAATAAACCTAGAATACAGAAAAAACAGCAGGTAAAGATAAAAATCAATACATTTAGGAATAAAAGGATAAACTTATAAAACAATTATATTGAGAGAATTTTGTTACAGTTTTTGATACTTAGACATGACTAGTACACAAATATAAGCAAGAAAATTTAAATTATTTTAAAAACTTGGCTTAATAATTTTATAAGATCTCTAAATCTCTAGACATTATGGTTTTTTTTCCATTTTTCTACTGGCTGACCAAAAATTGATCATGTATGGCTATAAGAATGTATTTTATGAAGAGTTTTATTAGATAATTTCTCTGATCATATTAATATCAAAGTTAGAAATAAATAAAATGTTATTGAAATAGTAACTACTTGAAAATTAATAATCACTTTCCTAAGTAGTCTGTAGATAAAAAAGGAAATTTCAAAATCATAAATGATCTAGTAAACAAGAAAGAAAAAAATACTTTGTATCAAAGCCCAGCAAAGAAACTCACTTACATTAGAAACACACATACAGGCCAATCCAAAGAAAACTAGAAGGAAGAAGTTAGTAAAGTTAAAAGTAGAAATTAATGAAATAAAAAACAAAGAAAATCAAGAATAAAGATTAAGTCCATCCAATAGCTTGTTCTTTGAGGAAGCCAACAAAGTAGATGAACCTCTTAGAAATCTGGAGGAAAAGCAAGAATGAGGAAAGGTACATAGCCAAAAATCTGAAGTTATTAAAAGGATTTTAAGACAGTACAACATATAAATCTATGGGGAAATTTTGGAAAATCATGAAATTAATTGCTTGCTAGCAAGATACAAGCTAACAAAGAATTGAAAATCTTGAATGAACCAATTAATGCTGACAAGATTAGAAGATTGCTTAATCTACCATTGCAAGTGGAAAGAGGACCAGGTGGTTCTACTAACTTTTAAGGAATAGGGAATTGCAATATTAAGCCATTTAAACCCCAGAAAAATCTGGAACTCTCCCTAATCCATTTATAATGTCAACATGTTTTATATGTTACCTTATTTACCTTCTGTATATATGTATTTTACATATGATATATATACATCTTATCTTATGGCTATATTAACTAAAAAAGTACTTGATAAAATTAACAGCTATTCCTAAATAAAGTGAGAATAATATGAAACAAATAATTTTAATAGAAGCTATCCTGCACAATCTATAGCAAATAGTATTCTAATTGGCAAAACATTAAGCCATTTAAATAACAATAAAAACTACAAAGAAGCTCTTGATGTAGACTTTATCATTCATATTTATTCTGAAGATCCTAGCAAATTCATTGAGAAAAGAAAAATGATTTGTACAGACTTTGGCAAAGAAGGGCTGAAACTTTTTTTTTTGCTGATGATACATTTCATAACAAGAAAACATACGAGCCTCTAGTTAAAAAATAAAGATAATTTAGAGGCACCTGGGTGGCTCAGTCACTTCAGAGTCCAACTCTTAGTTTTGGCTCAGGTCATGATCTCACAGGTCCTGAGACTGAGCTTTGTGCTCAGTAGGGAGTCTGCTTCAAGATTCTCTCCCTCTGCCCCTCCCCCACTTGTGTGCTCTCTCTCTTTATTTCTCTCTATAATAAATAAATCTTTTAAAAAAAGGTAAATTAAAATAATTTGGTGTGGTAACTGCACATAAATATATAAAATATAGATTTTCTCTATAATATGATAAACAGAGCAAAAAGTTTTCATTCACACTAGCAAAAACTTATAAAATACTTATGAATGAATTTAAAAATAAGGGCAGGACACATAAAAATCATAAAATTTAATTAGAGAGCATAAAGTGAGATTTGAGAAAATGGGAAGACATAAAAAAGGCTATCCAAGTAAAATATCATCCACGTTTTTATACATTTAATATCATAAAATACCAATTCTCCCATAATTAATTAATTTTCACACTTAATCCAATTCCAAATAAAGTTCACTATTTATATATATATAAAATGTCTAGATATAACATATATAAGAGCTCATTAGATGCTGCGTGACCACTCTGCCTTAGGAATGCCGCTGGGAGTTGCCTTCCCCAAAGCTTTCTTAGCGCAAACAACCGCCCTGTGATCTAAGAGATGTAGGCATTGTCTCTTAGATTATGTTTAGCAGAACTCGTGCGCAGATTAGCATATCGTATCTTTCCCATAAACAGATCCTCCTAGTTCAGTAAGACCCCTTGTCATACATCATGTGCTTAAGAAACAGTGGTAAAGATGTATGATTATCCTGAAGGACCAATAAAAGCGGGAGCAAAGAAGGGCACAGGGTCTTTGCCTCTGAGCATTGACCCCCTTGACTTCTCCTCTCTTTCACAGCAAAGTTTGGAGTAATCTTTCATCCGTCAGTACGGGGATTGCTGGCCATTCCCGGCATCTGAATACAACAAGAAGTGGGGATTTATAGCCCAGAATCAGGGCAAGGGGGTTGTGGTCAATGAAAAACTACTAAGAGGAAAGACATCAAGGGTAAGGTGACTATTAGTAAACCAACTTAAAGACCAGATCCTTACTGAAGGCTGGCCAGGTTGATCAGATATCAAGTGTGGGGATGAAGAATTTAAGCAGATATCAATGGCGGGGCAGGGGATGGGGGGAGGGTCTCTCTAAACTGACTTAGCAGGATTCTTGCTAAAATTGGGCTATGTAGGCCCAACAAGAATGGGGGCCAAGGTTGAGGCCTAGTCCAGAAGAGAGCTCAGAGGAGCCTGTCTAAAGTTTGTTCAAATGAAAACAGTATTTTGGCACTGGTGTAAAAAAACCAAATGATTAAACCAAAATTGATACTAGTATATATTTGAATTTAACACATGACAAAGGTGGTGTTCTAGTTCATGGAAAAATGATAATTATTTAAGTAGTGTTACTATACTGACTATATGGGATATAATGAAATTAAACCTGTATCTTAGATACAAAATTCAATGTAAATCTAAAGCTACAGAAATGCTGCAAGAAAATGTTACTACATGTGCAATTTAAGGATGGGGGAGATGCAGGAGAAGAGTTACTCTCACATATTACTTATGGAAGTATATACTATTACTGCTTTTTTGGGCAAAAGAATTCTTATAACATCTATTAAAATCACCTTAACTCAGCGATTCCACTTGTAAGAATCTTTCCCACAGAACATGATAACTTATTTAAGGATAGTATAAATGTTTATTGACACCTTGTACACAGAGGGAAGAAACTAGAAACAAAGTCAATGTCCACTGAAAAAAGAATGGGTAATAAATTAAGCTATAACTCTCTTAATTTTATACAGCAATTTTATAAAATGAGTTAAAGTTATGCAAGTTAACTTGAAGTAATGTTATATGGTAGTTTTAAGTTAAGAAAAGTAACTTCTTATGACCACATTTTAGAAAATGATCAAAAATATCCCTAATTAGAGTAATGTATGGAGTGAAGGTATGTGATTATAACTTTTTTGTGTGTATATACACAGCTGAATATTTGTGTATAATTATATGGACATGGAGAAAATTACACCTATATGTTAGATTGTTAATTTGTGTTATTTGTCCATGTGGGGTGTGTGTGTGTGAGGAGGGGGTGGCGGGAAAAGCTGCTCTGGGTGAAAGGGAGTAGGAGGGGTAGGAATAAGGTCAAACAAAACTAACTAAATAAATAAAAAGATTGTACTCCAGAAATTCACATGTATTATATTACTCCCTTCATTCATGTAAAGTTAGATATATATAAATTTTTTTAAAAAATTATTAAATTTAAATAATAAAAATGAAAAAAAAATGCCTCTAAGAAGACAATGGTAATATATTCACAGATATTGAGGAAATGGGAAAAAAAATTATGAGAGAATAAGGTTTCCAGTCAGGAGACAGAAAGCACAGTTTTTTTGTGTGTGTGTTTTGTTTTTTTAACATTAAAAATGTAATATAAAGAATTGTAGACCAGTTTTGGAGTACTGAAAACCAACAAAAGGTCATTGAGGTATAGAGAGGTATCAAACACAAGAAACAATTATGGTCCTGGAGCTGGAGGGACACAGGGAAGAACTGAGATGAGTAAAATGTAGAGGCTTGGAGAAGGGCCCACCAAGGATAAGACCCAGAACTCTGAGTTGGGGCAACAGTTGACTGGTGTTGATATCTCTGAGGCGGCCCAATGGGCCTAATTCTTGGAGATTTGGGAAAATTGCACACTGAACCAGCTACCGCTACTTGAACCAACTGTTGCTGCTATGGTAAAAATCTAATATTGTAGTGATGTAGACAGGAACAGGAAGGAATGAAAGGACAAATTTCCTTGGTCTCCTGCAGTTTTCCAGAGTCCCTCCAGGAAATTGTCCTTATTGGCACAGCCCTACAGGTTGTAGAAAGGGGAAATGGGTTTGCCCTGTTCGAGCCCCAACATCATGGAGCAGGGGATAGAATGGCGGGTTTCAAGCTGAGAGACACTAGTATAATAATCAGCAGACCTATGTCAATACATTTGAAAATTGAGATGGAAGACATATTTTGGAAGAAATAAAAACCTAAAAACGTTAAATGTCATTAAGAAATTAAGTTATTAAAGATTAACAATTTGACAATATAAAAAAATATGTACCCATCTATAAAGTCATACAGTACATAAAACCTTCAAAGCACATAAAATCCTGAGGGTCTTTAAGTTGCCCCAAAGCACAGACATAAAAGGAAATTCTCCCCTGCTCCTACCATCCAGCCCAGCCCCATTCATGGCTCTGGTGTCACACTCAGATCCACCCATGCCCTCTCCTGCTCACATACCTTCTGTGGCTCCTTATTACCCTCCGAAGAGTCCTGGCACCTCCCAACCTTATTCAGTCCTGCAAAATCTGCCTCCTTTTCTCCAAGTGACCCTCATGTTGCAGCCATACCCCCAAATTATTTTCCAGCTCTTTCTGACTCCGGCTGCCGTAGCGAGAGGGGTCGTCGCCATGTCCGCCCACCTGCAGCAGATGGTCGTGTGGAACTGCTCCAGCTTCCTGATCAAGAGGAACAAGCTGACCTACAGCACTGAGCTCAACAACTTGAAGGCTCACAACTCATTCCGCTACAACGGTCTGATTCACCGCAAGACTGTGGGAGTGGAACCGGCCGCCGACGGTAAAGGCGTGGTGGTGGTCTTGAAGCGGAGATCCGGCCAATGGAATCCCGCCACCTCCTACGCGCGGACCACCATCAACAAGAATGCCCGGCCACCCTCAGCATCCGGCACATGATCCGCAAGAACAAGTACCGCCCAGATCTGCGCACGGCTGCCATTCACAGAGCCAGCGCCACCCTGTGCCGCTAGAAGCCAGAGAGGAAGCGGGCCCGCCCCACCAAGAGCTCCTGAGCACCTGCCCCCACCTCCAAAGCAATGAAGATGTCAACCTCCTCAAACTAACTAACTAACTAACTAACTAACTAACTAAAAATTATTTGGCAAACCACACAGGATCTCTTCCACCTCTGCCCTTTGCCCAAACTGTTTCCCTTGCTTGAAAGACCACCCTTTCTCAAGCACTAGATCCAAAGCCCTTCACCTGGCCTCCAGGAAGCCTTATCTATGCTAGGCAGAGTCTGGCTTTACCCACGGAGTCTTCCAGCCCAGGTTCCTCCTGCTGTTCCACAAAGCTGGAGACCTCTCAGGAGCCCAGTAACACCCAACACAAAGCTGGGTAATGAGGATATCAGAATGAATCAGTAACTTCCTGCATAGTAAACTCCTATGCATCCGTTAAGATTCACTTCAAAAGGCTCTTGGATCAAGGCCAGTTTGCAAGAAGTGTTTGAATTCAAATCCAGGCCCCATCATGGCTTTTCTGTGAGACTTTGGATGTGTCCCCACCTCTTTCAGGGTCCCAATGTCCCACTTTTACCTTGTGAGTCTTAAAGCCCCCAGCCCGGCTAGGTACTCACTGAGGTGGTCAGCCTGCTGCCTGTTGCATGGCTACGGACACCACCCACTCTTTGTCACACTTGTTCTCCATCGGCAGCACCTTGGCACTGTCCCACGAGTGGGTCTTGATGTGGGTTGACCTTGGAGGAGAGGCATCAACGAGGCAGGTTAGGACTTGGACAATCCAAGCTCCACCCACCCCCTTTCGATTTCCCCCTCACTCACCGGCTCACTCACTCACTCACCCTTGCTCATCTTCCCCCAGCTCCCTACTGCTCTGTTACTCCTTGAATGGCACAGCATGCTCCTCCCTCCTCCTGGCCTTTGTTGTTCTAGGAACACTCTCCTCTCCCCAGGTGTTTGCTCCAGCTGTTTCCTGATCTGGGAAGTCTCCCTTTCAAGCAGCTTCTCCCAGCCTTCTCTACCCCATAGAAAGAATAATTTCTTCCTCCTCAGCAAATTCAGAAATTTTCTTAAAATTTATCATTACTTCCTGGCAGAAAGTTTAAATGTTTGTATCATTCAACTTATACAAACTGTCCTTAAATTTTCTGCCTCTCCAGATGTTTTTTTTTTCTTGTATGTTTACAGTTTCATTTTCCACCTACAAAAAAGCAATTTTTTTAAAAGAGGAAATTATCCTACCATATTCTAATACCAGGCTCTGAGAAATAAAGCAAAAAAGAAAACCACAGACTAATTTTATTTATGATGAATAGAAGTATCTAGTACCTTCAAAATATAATTTGAATAATTGGAGTGAATTATCTAAAAAAAAGTCTTTCATCTGTGTTATCTACATACTAAATGTAAAGTGGATAAATATTTCTCTCTTCTCTGCTGAATGTAGATAGTTCTATAGACTTGTACTAATAATTGGCTAAACACACTCAGGTTGGATTGATTCACTATCATGTAGGCAGTGGTTCTCAATTCTGGTTGCACATTAGCTTCATCTAGAGAACTTCGAAAATTCCTGATCTCTGGTTTGCATCCCAGACCAATTCAATAAGAGCCTTTGGGGAGGAACCCAGGCCTTAGTATCTGTAACACTCTGTAGGTGAATACAATGCGAAGCCAAGGTTGCAGGTGCTGAACATAACTACATACTAGCAGGATTTTAAATTTCCAAGGTTTAGTGACTAGCAGCTCAAGATCAGCAAATGAGCTTTTAAACAAAATTTTTTTGAAGAATAGTCATCTAATATTTTAACAATTTAAAATTATTTCCTCAGTTCAGGGACCTGTTAATAGCCAGAAACTTGACTGAACCAAACATAGAAGCTAAAATCACTACCTTGTGAAGCATGTAGCACTTTGAAATATTTAAGTGTTGAAAAGAAACTTCAATCATTTCTAAATTTTCAGTTAAATTTAATAAAATACAACTGTTCATTAAGTAATTTAAATGAGTGTTCAAAAAATTATTTTTTTCCTTTAAAGTTAGTCAAATCAAGGGGGGCCTGGGTGGCTCAGTTGGTTAAGTGGCTGCCTTTGGCGCAGGTCATGATCTCAGGGTCCTGGGATTGAGTCCTGAGACAGGCTCCCTGCTCAGCAGAGAGACTGCTTCTTCCTCTCCCTTTGTGCTCTCGAGCTCTCTCTCAAGTAAATAAATAAAATCTTAAAAAAAAAAAAAGTTAGTCAAGTCATTAGGATCACAAAAAGTGAATATTGGTATGTGTGATCGTTAACCTTATGTATCAACGTGGCTAGTCCACAGTACCACATACTTAATCATACACCAGTCTAGAAGTTGCTGTGAAGGTATTCCTAAAACGTGATTAACCTTTCAATCAGTAGACTTTGAGTAAAGCAGATTACCCCCATCACGTGGGCTGGCTTTAGCCAGTCAATTGAAAGCCTTAGCAGGAAAAGGGAATTCTGCTTTTAGGCTGCCTCTGACATCGATTTTACTCTAGGTCTCCAACCTGACAGCCTGCCCTGAAGGTTTTGGTTTCCAACCTCCAAAATCATGTGAGCCAATTCCTTAAAATAAATCTCTCTATATTATATACACATCCTATTGGTTCTGTTTCTCCAGAGAACCCTGATTAATGCAGTATGTTTAAATGGGAGGCAATTAGGGAGGCATTGAAGATAATTTTATTCCCATTCTCAACCCCACTCCTGTTCCTAATGTTTCCTAATACAACTGCAAATTAAAACTTTTAGATTTTTTTTTTTTTCTGTTGGCAAAAGTATGAGATCATAGTGTCCCCAACTCAAGATGTTATTTGGGGGGACATGTTGGGCCCAGTTCTCAAGGTGTCTGCTTTGCCATCAAGTCTAGCTTCTGGTCTTAGATAGATGATGGACCTGAATGTTTTTCCACAGGGAATGTTCAAGGTCTGGCATAAATATTCTGACCTATTTTGGGAAGAGAATAGGAATGATGGGATTGCTTACGTTTTGTTTTTTTTTTTTTTTCAAAATTTGTTTTTATTTTTGTATTTTCTGATTTCATACTCAGCAAGCTTTCAGTTATTTCACCACTCTGTTTAGTCTTATAAAGAATACAAAAATATTCCCAGTTACAAAGGTAATTACATTTTTGTTTACATGAGACAATAAAATGGGTGAAGCAATTTATATGAGAAAATGAAGTGGGGAATTGAATATCCTTTGAGTTAAATCTGTTTCTGTTTCTTTTTTTTTTAACCTTGAAGTCTTCTGAATGAAAGTTTTGGGCCCTTTGATCAATCACTTTGGGAAGTATCTCTATTTCCCTCTTCCTTTTGTTGACCTCTCAAGCAGCATTTAAAATTATTGAACCACACGTTCTTTTGATGTCTTAGTTTGGACTACTAAAACAAAGTACTGGGCTTTGGACTACTAAAAAAAAAGACTGGATGGCTTATAAACAACAGAAATCTATTTCTCACGGTTCTGGAGCCTGGAAGTTTGAGCATGGTTGAGTTCTGGTGAAGCTTACTTCCTGGCTCATCAATGGTTGTCTCTCTGCCAGGCCCTCACATGGCCAAAGGGGTAAGGGAGTTCTCTGATGCCTCTTTCATAAGGGCAATAATCCTATTCATGAAGGCTCCAACCTTATCACCTAATCACTTCTTAAAGGCCCATCTTCTAATAGGAGACTAGGATTTCAACATATGAATTTTACACAATATTCACAAATATTCAATCTATAACACACACTCTCTTTTGATTATTACGAAAATTTTACAAATCACTCTACTTCATCCCACCCACTTCTTTTAGGGAAAGTGCCTCACAAGTTGAGAATCTTTTTGGTTGGTGGAGAGAGGAAGAATATAAATCAAGATAAATCTGCACAATGTTTCCAACCTTTGTTTCCTGCAGTTTGTATTACGAAAAGAAAAGGAGTCCTCTTCAGATGGACACATTGTGGGGGTTTCTATAATTTCCTGACACATAATATTTAAGGTTTCAGATAAAAGATTTTTTAAATAATCTCTAAGCCTAGGATAGAAGATAGCAATTCTTTCAGCATATTAAAATATAAAATATTCACTAGCAGATTGATCCTTGCCATACAAAGATTTAATACTCCCAAGGCCAGATCTCAGAGTGGCATTGTCCCCTTCTCTTCTCCATCCTTAGGATATAAAGGTTTCCCTCTCTCTCTCCTTACCCTGTTGCTATACAGCTGTGGTATATGGCAAAAGACAGCTAGGGCAGCAAAGCACTTCCTGGAGTCCTTACATCAGTGGGGGTGCAGTCAGGGGAGGGGAAACTCAGAGCTGGGAAGGGCAATGAGAAGAGCCTGGAAGATAACTCTGCAGAGAGCTCGGGTGTGAGGTACATTGCTAGGGTCCTGGACCACCTGGGGGTATTTGTTAACCATGCAGGCCTTCTAAAGCTGAGTCTCTGAGGAGGAGGTTTAGAAATCTACATTTTATGCAGGCGTTAAGAAATATCTCTCTTGGTTTAAGATAGGACAGAACTCAGTATGAGCTGTTTTAGATAAATCAGTGCTGACTGCCCTTCTGAAGACTGACTCCTTGAAGTCGAAGTCACATAAAATATTTCCCTGGTTCCATTTGTGTGCATAATTAGCTACAAAGGCGCGCGTGTGTGTGTGTGTGTGTGTGTGTGTGTGTGTTTGTACAAAATAACCCTCTCTTCTGTGATATGTGGGGTAGTAGAAAGATAACTTCTAGTTAGGTAACAAGATGAAATTTGATGCCCTAAAAACCAAAAGAGACATTACATATTTCCAGTATTATTTGTTAGTTTTATTCTTTCAAATGCTATATTGTAATCTTATTTCCCTCACTTAAATGTTCCTGGGAGTACTGGGGAATGGAGGCAGATATTTCTAATTTTCCTCCATAAATTATTTGCATTTTATGTTTCCCAATTTTAATGCTAATGATGACTTTTATTTTTGCAAATAAAATAACTTACTTCAAAATATTTTTTTAAAAAATTGTAAAGATTTTATTTATTTTAGAAAGAGAAAGATAGTGCCAGCAGGAGGAGGAGCAGAGGGAGAGGAAGATAATCTCCAGCAGATTCTGTGCTGAGCTCAATCCCAGGATCCTGAGCTGAAATCAAGTTGGGCGCTCAACTGACAGAGCCACCCAGGCACCCCAAAATATTTTTTAAATTTTACTTCAACCTGTTTTTAGCATGACTGATACCATTTTTCTGTAATAGCCAAAAATCTCTCCACAGAACCTTCAAAAACATTTTCAGAAGCATACATTAATTTTTAAATAATATTTTCCCTTTAATAAAATTGTAGTTACTTACTGTAGATCATTTAAAATATCTGAAAAATGTAAAGAATTAAAATCATCTGTAAATTAAACTACTGATAGACTTTTTTTTTTAAACATGGAATTTCACTTTATGTATTTATTTGACAGAGAGAGACAGCGAGAGAGGGAACACAAGCAGGGGGAGTGGGAGAGGGAGATGCAGAGCAGGGAGCCCGATGCGGAGCTCAATCCCAGGACCTGGGATCATGACCTGAGCTGAAGGTAGAGGCTTAACCACTGAGCCATGGAGGCACCCCACTGATAGACTTTTAATATGCACTTTTACTTGTATGTGTAAGCATATACATTACCCACACATATGCCTGTATTTACCAAATACATATAGTGGGGTTATAATCTACCTTAAAAAGTACTGATCCTTTTTAATTATCAGGTCATGGACATTTTTACATGTCACTTAAAATTATCCTAAAACATTATTTTTAACAACTGCATAACATGCCATCATATTTTTAAACCACATCTCTATTTAAAGTTTAAGTTAGTGTTGTCAGTATTGTAACATTTTAAGAATACATTAGGTGTTCAGCTCAAAAGGCCTCTGTGAGACCCTAGCCATTATCGTGACTCATTATATCAATTGGTTTGAAGTGTTTCCCAGTAACAGTGATCTGTGGAAGATAAAGACCACAAAGGAATTTTACCTCTAAAGCAGAGTTTCTCAGTCTCAGTCACTATTCACATTTTTGGCTTTTTGGCTGAATAAGCGTATATTGTGGGGGGACTGTCTTGTGTGTTGTAGGATGTTTAGTAACATCCCTGGCCTCTGCTTACTAGCTGTCAGTAGCACTGCCCACTCCCTATCCAGGTGGGGAGAAAAAACCACACTGGGTTGAGAACCACTGTTCAGAACAGTTGGTCCTTAGTTGTCTGTACTCATAAACCCATGCAAGCTGTATAAGTGAGTTTATCTCTCAGGTGGGCCCTGCAGAGGTGAAAAAAACATTGCAGAACACCTGTTAATGAAGTTAATGTCATGTTTATGAGATCTGTTTGAGCAGTTCATTAATCTCTATGTCCATAACTACAATCTAGCTCATTCCACTTCACTGTGAACAATTACCACAGGTCATTTACCAAAGGGGGCTGAGTAGGTAAGGGGAGATTCATGTCAGTCATCTTATCTGAAAATATAACTCAAAACATGTGTTCCCCTTGTGGTGCACAGCATTGTCTTCTACTACAAATATTGAATCAATGATCTATTATACCTTAGATACCTTTTCTCTTAATCTAGATTTTTATGGGTTTTTTTCTTCTGATTAAAAATGTTGTGTGCTTTATAGTTTATTATGACTCAGATGGAAGGTAGAAATGTGCAGTTGCTGTGTCTAGTCATGCACGTTATCTACTGCACAAATCCTGGCCCTGCCATTCAAAACCCCGTTGATGTAACATGTCTGCTAGAGTTGGGCAACACTTGACTGCAAGCCTGGGACATTTGTCTAAATTGTACTCTCTCCTCTTTTGACACCGCTGCATCTAAGTGTCCTAAAATTCAAAAAATTTTGCTCT
Organism: Halichoerus grypus; assembly: GCF_964656455.1. Lineage (NCBI taxonomy): Eukaryota > Metazoa > Chordata > Mammalia > Carnivora > Phocidae > Halichoerus > Halichoerus grypus. The sequence goes on from NC_135715.1 coordinate 147,867,516, forward strand.
GTGACAATGCAAGAACATCTGTTTATGAATACTGACTGAAATGCTCTTTCACATTTTAATGTGTGATTTTTTTCGACATGTCTCATAGGATTGTGCTTAGTTATAAAAACTGTTCCCTGGATATATTTCTTAGTATTTTATAGAAGATTTCATTTCAATAAGTACCTGTCAAGATGTGTAAAGCTCTATTGGAAACACATATTTGAAATAAGACAATGTAGTTAGGGAATCATCTACCTGAAAACCCAGTTCAGGGATGCTGGCAGAAGTTAAACAAATATAATAATGCAGTGTTCAATTAAATAACTTACTAATAAAAGGGCACACCATTATGGGAGGGAAGAATTCTGACAGATATGCTTGAGAAATTATTCTAAGGGTTGGTATTTGAATAGGAATTGCAGTGTGACTAGATTAATTTTTTTTTTTTACATTTTTTTGACATTTTAGAATGTTTCTATAAGAATCAAGGGATGGTAAATAAAAGCTGAGGAAGTTCTATGGTTGTGAAAATTTGGTGTTTATTCCCAACCTCTACTCTGTATTCTTTTGGCAACAGTGCCAATTTTTATTTGGGAATCAACCCCACATGCCGTCTTCTGTCCATATGCATAGGTGGGCCCACACCATGTCTCAGAAGTGAAGCATGTGACCCAGTCCTAAAACAATCAGTGCATTGCATTTTCCTGACTACAATGATAGATTGGGGATAGACATGGGACTCAGTCAAAATGATCAAGAGACAAAGAGACTTTTGCTAACTTGTATGCAGATAGGGGAACCTAGATGCAAAGCTACAGAGCATGTTCCACAAACTTTGAAGGGTAGAATACAGTGAAGAAATCAATTTTAAGAATAGTGATTCATTGTAGATATCAGAAATTGTTAGATAAATCCACTTTCTCTCAATTCTGTTTATTGCCTCAATTTATTATGCTTCCACTGGTATATGGTGTAGCACTAACATTTGAAATGTTGAAAGATAAACTCAGATATGTTAAAAATTTTAAGAGTTTACTTGAGCAAAATCAGTTCAAACTGGGCAGCACCAAAGTGGAAATGATTAGGAGTACTGCACTGTAGTAGCTTGGGGAGAGACTTTTTATTAAGAAAAGGTGGAAGCAAAGCAAGAAAATTATTTGATTAGCTATAACTTAAGGGTGTGTCTTTTTTTGGCAAAGCCTGGTTGGCTGTTGTGATTGGTTGTCCTTAGGTTTTTATTTCTTAAACCTTAGGCATTTATAGGCCTAGGTTTTTGGTTTGCTCACATCGGCTTCTAAGGTATTAAGACCTCCTCAGTCTAATGGCCTCCTTGTTTGATTAATTTAACAGTACTTATCAGATGATTAGGTGAAAGGTAAATTTTTTTTACAAGGATCTTGAATTTGATCTGGTATGTGAAACAAAATGGAAACATGAAAAAATTAAATGTACAGAGGCAATGGTTTAATTTGGTAATCCTAGCATTACTGGGAAAGGTCATTGGGGTTCATGTCTTTTAGTCACAGTAAGAATTGAACATGCACATTTTCACTTTTTACTTTTTTTTTTAATTTTATTTTATTATGTTATGTTAATCACCATACAGTACATCATTAATTTTTGATGTACTGTTCCATGGTTCATTGTTTGCGTATAACACCATTCAATACATGCCCTCTTTAATACCCATCACCGGGCTAACCCATTCTCTCACCCCCCTCCCCTCTAGAACTCTCAGTTTGTTTCTCAGAGTACATAGTGTCTCATGGCTCATCTCCCCCTCCGATTTCCCCCTCTTCATTTTTCCCTTCCACTATCTTCTTCTTCTTCTTCTTTTTTTTTAACATATATTATTTGTTTCAGAGGTACAGGTCTGTGATTCATCAGTCTTAAACAATTCACAGCAATAACCATAGCACATACCCTCCCCAATGTCCATCACCCAGCCACCCCATCCCTCCCACCACCCACCACTTCAGCAACCCTCAGTTTGTTTCCTGAGATTAAGAATTCCTCATATCAGTGAGATCATATGATACATGTCTTTCTCTGATTGACTTCTTTCGCTTAGCATAATACCCTCTAGTTCCATCCACGTCATTACAAATAGCAAGATTTCGGGTTTTCTTTTTTTTTTTTATGGCTGCACAATATTCCATTGTATATATATACCACATCTTCTTTATCCACTCATCTGTTGATGGACATCTTGGCTCTTTCCATAGTTTGGCTATTGTGGACATTGCTGCTGTAAACATTGGGGTGCACATACCCCTTTGGATCACTACATTTGTATCTTTGGGGTAAATACCCAGTAGTGCAATTGCTGGGTCATAGGGTAGCTCTATTTTCAACTTTTTGAGGAACCTCCATACTGTTTTCCAGAGTGGCTGCACCAGCTTGCATTCCCACCCACAGTGTAGGAGGGTTCCCCTTTCTCTGCATCCTCGCCAACATCTGTCGTTTCCTGAATTGTTAATTTTAGCCATTCTGACTGGTGTGAGGTGGTATCTCATTGAGGTTTTGATTTGGATTTCCCTGATGCCGAGCGATGTTGAGTACTTTTTCATGTGTCTGTTGGCCATTTGGATGTCTTCTTTGGAAAAATGTCTGTTCATGTCTTCTGCCCATTTCTTGATTGGATTCTTTGTTCTTTGGGTGTTGAGTTTGATAAGTTCTTTATAGATTTTGGATACTAGCCCTTTATCTGATATGTCATTGGCAAATATCTTCTCCCATTCTATTGGTTGTCTTTTGGTTTTGTTGACTGTTTCCTTGGCTGTGCAAAAGCTTTTTATCTTGATGAAGGCCCAATAGTTCATTTTTGCCCTTGCTCCCCTGGCCTCTGGTGATGTTTCTAGGAAGAAGTTGCTGTGGCTGAGGTCGAAGAGGTTGCTGCCTCTGTTCTCCTCTAGGATTTTGATGGACTCCTGTCTCACATTTAGGTCTTTCAACCATTTGGAGTCTATTTTTGTGTGTGGTGTAAGGAAATGGTCCAGTTTCATTCTTCTGCATGTGGCTGTCCAATTTTCCCAACACCATTTGTTGAAGAGACTGTCTTTTTTCCATTGGACATTCTTTCCTGCTTTGTCAAAGAATAGTTGACCATAGAATTGAGGGTCCATTTCTGGGCTCTCTGTTCTGTTCCATTGATCTATGTGTCTGTTTTTGTGCCAGTACCATACCGTCTTGATGATGACAGCTTTGTAATAGAGCTTGAAGTCTGGAATTGTGATGCTACCAGTTTTGCTTTTCTTTTTCAACATTCCTCTGGCTATGTGGGGTCTTTTCTGGTTCCATACAAATTTTAGGATTATTTGTTCCATTTCTTTGAAAAAAGTGGATGGTATTTTGACAGGGATTGCATTGAATGTATAGACTGCTCTAGGCAGCATTGACATCTTCACAATATTTGTTCTTCCAATCCATGAGTATGGAACGTTTTTCCATTTCTTTGTATCTTCCTCAATTTCTTTCATGAGTATTTTATAGTTTTCTGAGTACAGATCCTTTGCCTCTTTGGTTAGATTTATTCCTAGGTATCTTACGGTTTTGGGTGCAATTATCAATGGGATTGACTCCTTAATTTCTCTTTCTTCTGTCTTATTGTTGGTATATAGGAATGCAACTGATTTCTGTACATTGATTTTATATCCTGCCACTTTATTGAATTCCTGTATGAGTTCTAGCAGTTTTGGGGTGGAGTCTTTTGGGTTTTCCACGTAAAGTATCATATCATCTGCAAAGAGTGAGAGTTTGACTTCTTCTTTGCTGATTCGTGTGCCTTTTATTTCTTTTTGTTGTCTGATGGCTGTGGCTAGGACTTCTAATACTATGTTGAATAGCAGTGGTGATAGTGGACATCCCTTCCGCGTTCCTGACCTTAGGGGGAAAGCTCTCAGTTTTTCCCCATTGAGAATGATATTTGCTGTGGGTTTTTCATAGATGGCTTTTATGATATTGAGGTATGTACCCTCTATCCCTAGACTCTGAAGAGTTTTGATCAAGAAAGGATGCTGTAGTTTGTCAAATGCTTTTTCTGCATCTATTGAGAGGATCATATGATTCTTGTTCTTTCTTTTGTTAATGTATTGTATCACATTGATTGATTTGTGGATGTTGAACCAACCTTGCAGCCCAGGGATAAATCCCACTTGGTCATGGTGAATAATCCTTTTAATGTACCGTTGGATCCTACTGGCTAGTATTTTAGTGAGAATTTTTCCGTCCATGTTCATCAGGGATATTGGTCTGTAATTCTCCTTTTTGATGGGGTCTTTGGTTTTGGGATCAAGGTAATGGTGGTCTCATAAAACGAGTTTGGAAGTTTTCCTTCCATTTCTATTTTTGGAACAGTTTCAGAAGAATAGGTATTAATTCTTCTTGAAATGTTTGGTAGAATTCCCCTGGGAAGCCATCTGGCCCTGAGCTCTTGTTTGTTGGGAGATTTTTGATGACTGCTTCAATTTCCTTAGTGGTTATGGGTCTGTTCAGGTTTTCTATTTCTTCCTGGTTCAGTTTTGGTAGTTGATACATCTCTAGGAAAGCATCCATTTCTTCCAGATTATCTAATTTGCTGGCATAGAGTTGCTCATAATATGTTTTTATAATTGTTTGTATTTCTTTGGTGTTGGTTGTGATCTCTCCTCTTTCATTCATGATTTTATTTATTTGGGTCATTTCTCTTTTCTTTTTGATAAGTCTGGCCAGGGGTTTATCAATCTTATTAATTCTTTCAAAGAACCAGCTACTGGTTTCGTTGATATGCCCATGTTAGGGGCATAGATATTTACAATTGTTAGATCTTCTTGTTGGATAGACCCTTTAAGTATCATATAGTGCCCTTCCTCATCTCTTATTATAGTCTGGTTTAAAATCTAATTTGTCTGATATAAGGATTGCCACCCCAGCTTTCTTTTGATGTCCATTAGCATGGTAAATAGTTTCCCACCCCCTCACTTTCGGTCTGGAGAAGTCTTTGGGTATAAAGTGAATCTCTTGCAGACAGTATATTGATAGGTCTTGTTTTTTTTATCCAATCTGATACACTGTGTCTTTTGATTGGGGCATTTAGCCCATTTACATTCAGGGTAACTATTGAAAGATAGGAATTTAGTGGCATTGTATTGCCTGTAATGTGATTGTTACTGTAAATTGTCTGTGTTCCTTTCTGGTCTATGTTACTTTTAGGCTCTCTCTTTGCTTAGAGGACCGCTTTCAGTATTTCTTGTAGGGCTAGTTTTGTCTTTGCAAATTCTTTTAGTTTTTGTTTGTCCTGGAAGATTTTTATCTCTCCTTCTATTTTCAGTGACAGCTTAGCTGGATATAGTATTCTTGGCTCCATATTTTTCTCTTTTACTGCTCTGAATATATCATGCCCGTCCTTTCTGGCCTGCCAGGTCTCTGTTGATAGGTCTGTTGCCAATCTAATGTTTCTACCATTGTAGGTTACAGACCTCTTGTCCCAAGCTGCTTTCAGGATTTTCTCTTTGTCTCTGAGACTCGTAAGTTTTACTAGTAGATGTCAGGGTGTTGACCAATTTTTATTGATTTTGAGGGGGGTTCTCTGTGCCGCCTGGATTTTGATGCCTGTTTCCTTCCCCAAATTAGGGAAGTTCTCTGCTATAATTTGCTCCAATATACCTTCTGCCCCTCTCTCTTTCTTCTTCTTCTGGGATCCCAGTTATATTAATGTTGTTTCATCTTATGGTATCTCTTATCTCTCGAATTCTGTCCTCATGATCCAGTAGTTTATCTTTTTCTCAGCTTCTTTATTCTCCATCATTTGGTGTTCTATATCACTAATTCTCTCTTCTGCTTCATTTATCCTAGCAGTTAGAGTCTCCAGTTTTGATTGCACCTCATTAATAGCCTTTTTGATTTCAACTTGGTTAGATTTTAGCTCTTTTATTTCTCCAGAAAGCGTTTCTCTAGTATCTTCCATGCCTTTTTCAAGCCCAGCTAGTATCTTTATAATCGTCATTCTGAACTCTAGTTCCGACATCTTACTAATGTCCATATTGCTTAGGTCCCTGGCAGTCAGTACTGCCTCTTGTTCTTTTTTTTTTAGTTTTTCCATCTTGTCATCTTGTCCAGAGGAGACTAGATGAATGAGAGAAGAAAATGCTAACAGGGTAACCACAACCCCAGAAAAATGTACACTAAACAAATCAGAAGAGACCTGAAACCACGGGAAAAGAAAGGGAAAGAAAGAAAAAAGAAAAAGAAGAAAATAAAAAAAAGAAAAAGAAAAAAAAAGAATATGATCAAATATGATCAGGCTGGTGAACAGATCAGTGCCACACACTAGATTTTGGGCATATTTTGGTCTGTTAGAAGAAACTGCCTCCCAAAATTTTAAAGAAAGAAAAACTTATATATGTACAAAAATAAGGGTAAATATGATGAAGGGATGGAATATGACTGTAAAGATGAAAATTATAAAAGATTTTATAAAAGGAACTAATAAGAAGTTAGTTGAAAAAAGAAAGAAGAGAGAAAAAAAAGAGAGAGAGAATGTGATCAAGCAGAGACTAGAACAAATCCATACACTAGAGATTTAGGATATTTTGGTCTGTTAGAAGAAACTGTATCCCAAAATTTTAAAGAGAGAACAACTTATATATATACACCAAAAATAAGGTTAACTACAATTAAGGGATAGAATATGACTCTAAAAATGAAAAATATAAAAGATTTTTAAAGAAGGGATTGATAAGATGTTGGTTGAAAAAGGGAAAAGAAAAATTCAAAAAAAAATAGAAAAAGAAAAAAAGAAAATTAAAAATATTAACTTTTTTTTTTTTTAAAGATTGTATTGATTTATTTGACAGAGAGAGACACAGTGAGAGAGGGAACACAAGCAGGGGGAGTGGGAGAGGGAGAAGCAGGCTCCCCACTGAGCAGAGAGCCCGACACGGGGCTCGATCCCAAGACCCTGGGATCATGACCTGAGCCGAAGGCAGACGCTTAATGACTGAGCCACCCAGGTGCCCCTAAAAATATTAACTTTGAAAGACTAAAGAATCATGGTAAAAAAGCCATGGATTCTATGTGCATTACTCCCCTAGCCCTGGAGTTCTGCCGTTCTCATTGATCGGTAAACTTGGTCTTGGCTGGCTGTTCTGCTGATCTTCTGGGGGAGGGGCCTGTTGCCGTGGTTCCCAAATGTCTTTGCGGGAGGCAGAATTGCCCCGCCCTTGCTGGTCTGGGCTAAGTAATCTGCTCGGGTTTGCTCTCGGGAGCTTTTGTTCCCTGCAAGCTTTCCGTACAGCTTTGGAGGATGAGAGTGAAAATTGCAGCCTCCCAATCTCTGCCTGGAGGAGCTGAGAGCTCAGAGTGCCACTCCTCAGTGCGCCCCCAGATAAAAGCAGTCAGTCACTCCCATCTCCCCCGTCTCTGGCCGCACTCCGTGCTCACCCGGCCTGTGACGGAGCATTTCTATCTCTGGCACCCAACTCGGTGTGGAGTCTCCAAACCCAGCAGATCCCTGCAGTGCACTCCCCCGCCGCTCCTCCCAGGGGAGGAAGGGGAGTCTCCCCGGATCTGCCACTTGTTGGGTCCCTGCTGGAAGAGCAGTGGCCTGACTGTGCCACAGATCATGGTTTATGGCAACCCCGAGCTGAGAGCCCACTCCTCAGCTCCGTCTCTGCAGCCGGCTTCCCCACTCTGATACCTGGGAGCTCTTCTGCACTCAGTCACCCCCGGTCTTTCTGTGACCCCAAGGGTCCCGAGACCACACTGTCCCAGCGAGGGTTCCACCCCCCGCTTAGCCACTGGAGCAACATCCCTCAGCGGAGCAGACTTCTAAAAGTTCGGATTTTGTGCTTTGCTGCTCTATCACTTGCCAGTAGCGGCTGACAGAGGCTCCCTCCCCCCAGGGTCTATCTTCCCGAATGTTGCCTCGGATTCACTTCTCTGCATGTCCTACCTTCCAGAAAGTGGTCGCTTTTCTGTTCAGAGAGTTGCTGTTATTCTTTTCTTTGATCTCCAGCAATGAGTTTTGAGTGAAGCTTTCTCTCTGTGCTGATGAGATTCATGCTACCAATGACAGTGGGGAGGACACCTGCCCAGCAGCCTCACCCCAATGAGCCTTCTCCACGAAGCAACTCTGGCGCTGGAAGAATCGCGCACCCATGCACCAGCACCCCTGCGCAGCCGCAGAAACCCACTTTTTACTTTTTAAAAAAGATTTATTTATTTATTTATTTATTTATTTATTTAAATACTTTTGATTTTATTAAAGAAAGTATAAAATACTGAATTCTACATTTTTAAACACTATTATTTTAAGAATCACTTATTTCTTCATAGTGCCAGCATGTTTCCCATACTTCCATATATCTTGAGATCTCCTCTCAGGAGGCTGGTACCACTTTTCAATAAGGGCATTAATAATAAAACTTCTGGGGTTTTCTTTGGGGTTTCCCCAATTTTTTCTCCATTTCTTTTTTCAGTTTATTCACCTCGTACCTCTTGGCCATTGCCACAAGATCCTCTGGGATACTCTGTCACGCTCTTTCCAGAATATTAATTAACTCTCCAGCAACCCTCCAGTCATTTCTAGTGAGGAGAGTAATAGATATCCCAGTTCTCCCTGCTCTTCCAGTGCGCCCTACTCTGTGCACGTATTCTTCGATGTTCCGGGGGAAATCATAATTATAGACGTGTGTGATATCAAGGACGTCAAGACCCCGAGATGCTAAGTCGGTGGCAATCAATATTCTTACTTTACCTGTTTTAAAGTTTTCTAATGCCCTCTCTCGGTCACTCTGCTCCCTATTACCGTGAAGGGATTCCACTGATACGTGTCGCAGAATCAGGTCGCTTGATAGGTGGTCAGCAACAGCTTTTCTGCTGACAAACACTATGACTTTGTCTCTGGGAGACATGCTTTCTAGAAAAGTTTGGATATGAGAGCGTTTCTCTTCTTCGGTGGTGACAATTACGTTTTGTTTCACGGTACTTACTGCCACTAGATCCAAAGTACCAACATATACAATCATTGGCTCTTTCAAGTAAGTCTGTGCAAGTCGACGGACAGCATATGGCCATGTTGCACTTGTCATAATAGTCTGCCTGTCTGGGCGCACATCTAATAAAATCTTCATTATCTGGGGTTCAAATCCCATATCTAGCATCTTGTCGGCTTCATCTAAAACCAAGTAGGTTACATTTCTGAGGTTAACAAAGTTATTCATTTGTAGATCATTCAGTCTTCCAGGAGTTGCAATAATAATATCTACTCCTTTCTTCAGATCTTGTATTTGTCCATTTCTATCTCCACCGCCATATATACACACACTTTTGAGGCCTTTATATGAATACTTAGAACATTCAGCTTCCACTTGAAGTGCTAACTCGCGCGTAGGTGAGAGGACTAAAATGCCGGGTCCACTCTTTCCTCTAATTACAGGCTGTGAATCCAAGTGTATAAATCCGGGCATTAAGTAGGACAGTGTTTTCCCGGTTCCAGTCTGGGCTACTCCTATAAGATCTACACCTTGTAAAACTATCGGCCATGACTGCGACTGGATCGGTGTTGGCTTTTGAAAGCCTGCCTTTTTAATGTTTTCCATAACCTCAGGATAACACTGAAAAGCATCCTCAAATTTACAAGTAGGATTGGGTATACAACGCTTCTCCCCTTCTTTCAAGTCATCACACATTATATTATAATTTTCTTTCCTCCAAATGTCTACTTGCATTTGTGACATTGAACTTGTTGCTTCTGACTCCACGTAAAGGTTTTTCTTAATTGGTGGTAAATCTTCCCACTTTTTTTCCCCCCATTTCAAAGCATCTTCTCGAATTTGATCCCAATCAATCAATGGCTGATTCTCGGTAACATTACTATCTGTCTTTACATCTCTTCCAACAGAAGGTTGGAATGCAATAATATCAGTTCTGAGTTTTGAATTGTAATTTTCTTTTTTTTAACAAGATTATCTATCACTGTTTTGGCCTTCGCCTGCATCACCTTGTTGCCAAAGATTCTGACCTCCGCTTCTTCTGAGTGACCTTTTATTATCTGTATTTTCATGTTTGTTGTAATTTGGATGTCTTTTATTTTTGACCCTCCACGACCGATCACAGCGCCGACCCACACGTTATTCAATCCAAAGTAAAGCGGCGGTTCTTGGAGGCCAGCGGCCACAGGTTGCTGGAGGCCGGAGGGGTTCCTCCAGCCGCCACCTCTGCCGCCCCTACCGGCCTCCTGACCTCTTCGATTCGGGTCCTCCGTGGGCCTCCTTTCCGGAGCACGGGACACCGCCGAGTTTCGCCGGGAAGCAACGACCCATGAGGAGGCGTTGGCGCCTCCTTCTTGCTTGGACCTAGTTCCGTGAGGAAGATCCGGCGCGTCCGACGTCGCTCCCGTCTGGCTCTGCACCACTCCACGGTGCCGGCGTAGAGCCTTCTCAAAGATTTATTTATTTATTTGAGAAAGAGTGCATGTTCACATGCACACGATGGGCGGGGAGGGGCTGAGGGAGAGGGAGAGAAGCAGACTTCCAGCTAGCGTGGAGCCTGAAACCAAGTCAGGGCTGGATACCACAACCCTGAGATCATGACCTGAGCTGAAATCAAGAGTTGGGCACTTAACCAACTGAGTCACCCAGGTGCGTCTGATTCCTACTTTACTTTTAATCAAATGGGTGATGGGGAAGATAAAGTTTGAAGGGAGTCCAAAGCGATTATCAAAGGTCAGCAAGAAGGATGATGGTGGAGTTGGGCATATTCCAAGATGAATGCAAGGAATCTAAGGACTTAGATTACTTGACAAAATTTCCCATTCCAGTAATATGGGTGATAATGTTAGCTATAAATCTATATTCATTTGTGAACAATATAGTTGACTTATGAACAATACAAATATTTGTAAAACATAATTTTTCTGATTGAATGTCAGCATAATACTTGGTTTAATTTTGTGATGCCAATGAAATCTGTTTATTATATGAAGTCAAACTATGGCTTCTGATGAAAGGGCATGCTATAGTATAAAGAGCACATGAATCTGGAATTATAGTTTCTAATCTTGATTGGACTACTGATACACTATCTGACCTTGGTCCCTTATTTCCCAATGTGTATGTAAAGAGCAGATAAAAATTCCAAGCATTTTTAAGAAAATGTTTTTGAAAGTTGGTTAAGAAATGTGAGCTATATAGAATTATAATTATTACTAGAATTATTATTTTATGCCAGTAAAAGAAAATAAGTGAGCAGTTATGAAAGCTTCTAGTTTTTTCTATTTTTATTATCTGTTGTGACAATTTGATGTAGTGATTACAGAAACTATCTTTTCATAAGATTCCTCAGCTCCTGTTAAAAGGAAGATGGCCCATTTGTTTTACATTATCTTTTTATTTCAGAGTGAAAACAGCTGAAACGTCATGCAGCCAAAGAATGATGTTATAACTCTGAGTGCTACTCTGTACACTATTTCAAATGAGAAAGTCATTTAATCAAAGATTAAATCATAGCTCATTTTGTGAAACCATTTATAAATGAGGAAATGAAAAATGAAAGCTTTAGTGACTTGTTATAGATCTCCCAGGTTTTCTTGATTTCCAATATGGGTTTTTTTCCCCTGTAAAATATAACTTGTGTTCTAAATTCATTGTTCACCAAACTTAAGGATGCTTGAGCTCAGTGTTTGAAATAGCTGAAGAAAGTACTCAAAATTTGGTTATAACCCATAGTCAACTTGAATATAAGGGCCTTTTAGTAGAAATATTCTGACATTTCACTATTGCAACTTTCAGGCAATTAAATCATCAATGGTCTGTCAACCTGGTACATGCATGGTTTGAGTGAAAAGAACTCAAAATTGTGGTAGCATTTTGTAGACAGCTAGAATCCAGCAGATAGACTAGACAGAAATCATACTTGACAGGCTACATTTCAGAGTGTTATGTTTGTGTTACTAAAAGACTTGATTCTAATTTTTACTCTTTATTTATTTTTTAAAGTTTTATTTATTTATCTTACAGAGAGAGAGAGAGTGTATGTGTGAACAGGGGAAGGGGCATAGGGAGAGGGAGAGAGAGAATCTTCAAATAGACTCCCCACTGAGTGTGGAGCCCAAGGTGGGGCTTGATCCCAGGACCCTCCCAGGACCCTGAGATCATGACCTGAGCTGAAATCAAGAGTCAGAGGCTTAACCAATTGAGCCACCCAGGTGCCCCAAGACCTGATTCTAATTTTTTTTGAAGATTTTATTTATTTATTTGAGAGAGAGAGAGAATGAGTGGGAGGGGCAGAGGGAGAGGGAGAAGCAGATTCCTTGCTGAGCAGGGAGCCGGACATGGGGCTCCATCCCAGGACCTTGGGATCATGACCTGAGCCAAAGGCAGATGCTTAACTAAATCAGCCACTCAGGTGCCCCCACCTGATTCTAATTTTTTAAAAAAATGTTTTCCACGTTGTGTTTATAATGTGAAATCAAAATTTTTGGAGGTGTGTCAATTGGGGGGTTCTGTTCAGACATCAGTAATCATATTAACCAGCTTAAGAACAAAGATTCTGAATTTTCCATTGCTTAAAGACAATGGAGGGTTCTAGACGGGAGGGGGGTGGGGGGATGGGTTAGCCTGGTGATGGGTATTAAAGAGGGCACGTACGGCATGGAGCACTGGGTGTTATACGCAAACAATGAATCATGGAACACTACATCAAAAACTCATGATGTACTGTATGGTGATTAACATAACATAATAAAAAAAGGACAATGGGTGAATATTTCCAATAAGACCTGAATATTTGAAAATTTAGCATTATGGAGGAAAGCAAGAATTAAAGAGAATAGAGGAAGGAAGAAAGGACAGTGTGAAAGAAATGATGTAGGATCAAAGTAACCACGTAGGAGATGTTGTCGGTGTCCTTCTCATATCCTTTCTATTTGATCAGAAAGTCATCCCCTAGCTGTGCAAGTGTTGAGGCTAACTGTGGAGAATTGTCCTTTTGCTGAACTGATCCTCATCTGCTAATGTTTGGGAGGTTACATGCCTCCCTATCCCTGGGGAAGCCAATAATGGACTAATACAAGGTACAAAAGCCCAGCCCTCTTGCTTCTGGGTGAGACAACTCTCTGTGCCAATTTACACTTGAGATTAGCCTCTACCTGATTTCGCATGCTTGCGGGCTCTTTCCTCTTCTCTATCCTTCCCTCATCTCATATAGGTTTTTCCTAAAGAGAACTTCCCCAATAAATCATATATGCCTGAATTCCGATCTCACTTCTCGGGAGTTCTACTTAAGAAAAGGAAGAAAAAGAAATAGAGAAAGAAAAGCAAAAAGCAAAAAAAAAAAAAAACCCCAAAACCCCAAAAAACCCAACCCTGCTGTCCAGCCTTGTGAGATGTTTTTTTAAACCATTAACCCCAGGCAAATTGCAACACCTGATTTTGTCTTTCACTCTAATTCACTGGTGAACCTAGTCTTTTCCCAACCATCTTTAAAATTTTTCATTAAAAACTCAACACAAGCACCCCACTTGTGGCAAATACATGGAGTTCAGGCTGACATGAAATTCAGACAAAGGAGAAGGAACTAGGGAAAGAACAAACTTGATTTCCTTGTTGAACCCAATTTATTTCATTTGTAGGGATTAGCGTTAGAACAAATAAAGGTTGTTTTTACTTTATCAAGTGCATATGAACAAATACAAAGAAACTTGTCATTCGAAAAGGTTAAAATAAGTTTCAGAGAATGTTTACTTAGACAAATGGTATCCATGCTGATTAATAAAGGGAAGTCAGAGGTACATTTCTAACATGAGGAAGCCTTGTCTTCTAAGGACTTTTACCAAGCTTTTTCTACTACACAGAGAAATAATATGTTTTAGGGGTAGTGGGGGTGGGGGTAGTTGTGTTGGAGTAGGTAGAAAAATGACCTAATCTCTAGAATTCGTGAGTAGGTTGTTACCAGGCAAAGGGTAATTATCGGGCAAATTTTGCCAATCAGTTCCCTTTAAAACTGGGAAAAGCGCCTGAATTACTGTAGGTGGGCCCAATATAATCATGAGTCCTTAATAGAAGCAGCAGGAAGCAAAAGAAGACAGTGTTAGAGTGACGCCGTAGGAGGAAGAATAGACTATCCAGGGCATTGCTGGCTTCGAAAATGGAGTAGGGAGGGGCCTGGGTGGCTCGGTGGGTTAAGCATCTGACTTTGGCTCAGGTCATGATCTCAGAGTCCTGGGATCTAGTCCCTTTCTCAGGCTCCTTGCTCAGCGGGGAGTCTGCCTCTCCCACTCCCTTTGCCCCTCTCCCCACTTGTGCTCTCTCTCTCTTTCTCTTTCTCTCAAATAAATAATAAAATCTTTTTTAAAAAAGTAATTCTATCACAGGATATTAGTATTTATAATCAGTGTTAAGACCAGTACACTAGGGGCACCTGGGTGGCTCAGTGGTTAAGCGTCTGTCTTCGGCTCAGGTCATGATCCCAAGGGTCCTGAGATCAAGCCCCATATTGGGCTCCCCGCTCTGAGGGAAGCCTGCTTCTCCCTCTCCCACTCCCCCTGCTTGTGTTCCCTCTCTCGCTCTCTCTCTGTCAAATAAATAAAATCTTAAAAAAAAAAAAAGAAAAGAAAATGAAATGGGGCCATGAGCTAAGGAATTCTGGCTGAATCTAGAATCTGGAAAAAGCAAGGAAATATATTTGTCCTTAGGACCTCCAGAAGGAAAGGCCTTCATCAGACTTCGGACCTACAGAACTGTAAGATAAGAATTTGTGTTGTTTTAAGCCACCTATTTGTTGTAATCTCTTATACCGGTAATAGGAAACTAATGCAGTGTGTGTACACATATATTTTAAAATTTAATGTTATAAGACTTTTCAACCATAAAGATAGACTACATGGTGACTTCCACAAATTAAGATATATATATATCTTATATACATATATATATGAACTTAGTAATTTTTCTTTGTACTGTGAACACCCTAGGTGTTCATTTTCTATGTCATGTCACATGTTATTCTCAACTTTTGCTCTCTTATGCAAAAATAATCAAACATATCACATGTATGGCTATTCTTATAACTAATTAATTAAATTAGATTGGCAAAAAAACGGGATTCACCTTGCTTTTTGCAATGTGGGCCTTATTCCAGGTCAATTGGTTTAATAAATCCAACCCTTCTCTTTTCATAGCTTTGAAATTTTCTATAGTGTTGATATAGTATAATTTACTCAACCATTCCTTATTGACAAATATTTATGTTTCTAGTTCTTTATGGTTGCTGTTGTTTCCTCTTATGCCATGGTTTACAATGGTATAATTTATTTTGGTGTGAATACCTACAGGTGCTGAGACTTAATATTTAGAGGATAAGTTGACAAAAACTGAGAGTGTTGAATTTTGATTTTTTTTCAATTTTGTGCTTGCAGGCCAAGTATGCCATCAGATGTAACAAAGATAATCTCTGTAAACACTTTAAACATTAATTTTATCCTTTCCTTCTGCTGTATTTAAGATTTCAGCTACTGGTATGTAAAACAAAGCAATTGACAGGTTTTTTTTTTTTTTTATTCCCAAGCCCATTTTATTAAAAAATATGTTAGAAAGGAAAGAATACTCATTAAGAAAGGCTGCAAGCAAAGCAAAGCAAAGGGCCTGTATATTTGCTTCTGCGGTGATTACCTGAGAAACAGCCCTAATTATCAACCTCTAGTTAATACCGTCACCAGTTTGTTTTTTAAATTTACCACAGGATTCAGTTATAAGACATGCTGATACTTCAATGGAAGCAGAGAGTAATGGAGTACAAAATGTAGAGGACATTAACCAGAATATATGCCCCGCTAGAAAAGTTGTTAAACCTGTTACAATATTTCAACAAATGCAAATTTAATCAGCTCTGATCAGGGAAGTTAGATCTGGTGTCCGTGTTTTTTTTACAACACTTGGAAGCATAGGTATAATACTTATTAATGGTATACACAATATGTGAAATAACATGGTGGAACTGGAAACTGATTTTACCTTTGCTGTCATTTTTTGTTGTTGTTTAGATTTCTTCTATCCCCTGGTAACTCCCCTGGCCCTGGATGAGATCCTTGATAAGACTCATATTTCTTATAGTTATCTTAGATAACAAAAAGTTCTGTGCTCCCTAATCACAAAGACTCATTTCAATGATTAAAATATCCATCCCACATAATGTGCAAAATGGGAAACTTCATTGTGAGTTAAAGCCTCTTTCTCCCGTTGCTCATGTACATTCCAGCTGAAAGTCTGCATTAGAGGTGGGGGTAGATGGCATCTTTACTTTCATGGCTATCTTCTTAGCATTGTTATATCTGTCCCACTCCCTGGACTATTGCTGGTAGGAGTACTGGAAGGATGAGGAATAAGAGGCAGGGTAGTTCTTATATGAGCTCAGGTAGAAGTCACTTCTTTGGCCTTTGCTGTTGTTTTGAGGTGATTCTTTGGGGTGTTTACTCCAATTTTCTTGAAGCCCTCTCCACATGGATAGTAATTTTCCTTCATCTATCCAGTTGTGATTCCCACACAGCTTCTGCAATTTGCGCTGTACCTCCAGCCTCTCTTGATGAGACTATCTTGATCCTCACAGGAAGCCCTCTTGGATGATTCAAAACTGCTTTGAGGCCCAGGAGGCTCTGTCTTCCATGTGGCCCATGCCTTGTCCTTTGGAAACCCGCTGTGGATGGTCAGTGGCTTCCCTAACCAACCCTCTCCTCTGCTGCCACAGGCTGTTTTTTTAAGATTTTATTTATTTATTTATTTATTTATTTATTTATTTATTTAAGAGAGAGAGAGAAACAGCATGAGAGGGCAGAGGGTCAGAGGGAAAAGCAGGCTTCCTGCTGAGCAGGGAGCCCAATGTGGGACTCGATCCGGGATCATGACCTGAGCCGAAGGCAGTCGCTTAACCGACTGAGCCACCCAGGCATCCCTGCCACAAGCTGTTTTGACCAGCCTCCTGCCCCTTTTATATTCAGGCTTGAGTTGGAGACTAGACTGGATATCCCTAAACTCCGGGGGATTATGTCAAACTCCTCAAGGAGTGGTCTCTTTGAAGCCTTGCTCACTTGACTTGGGACCAGGGACAAACTCACCATGTGTCCCCACATGCCTCCTCCAGCTCACTAGCAACTGTCTCCAAGGAAATCCTCTTCTTGTTTTCAATGTAAAAGCTGCCTCTTCAACCCCCCTTTAAAAGCCAGAGATGGGTGAAAATCAAGAGTGAGTTAAAACTGATTCACAGACAGCCCTTTTGCAGTCCTGCTAGTATTTCACATGGGAATGTTGAAGTAGTTGGCACCTACTGTCCTGGATCTCAGTAGAAACTTGAGTCAGAAATGGCCCCTTTCAATATCCTATTACTATGATCAGACTTGTAGATCCTGGAAAGTGCACAGCCATTGGCTAAAGCTATAGAAAATGAGAATTGGGTCCTGGAGGTAGTGTGGCTGGCAGGAATAAAACAACGTATTGGAATACCAGTGAAATAGGCTGATGTTTAATGCAGAATTCCAGTGTCAAAAGAGGGTATGTATCGTCAGAAGTTTAGAGCAAAAACTAGTTCTAAGTCCTGGGCAAACAGCAGATCCAGGAGGGAAAAATCGGCAGGCTGGTATCCAGGCTGTTTACGGCACACACTGCCCGCTGATCGTTAATACATTAAGTGTGTTTCTCTTGCTTCAAGCACTATGTGAACTGGGTATTAATGACCTCTGAGTTGAGCACCTGAATTATGCTAGCTGCTGGGAAATGAGCCAGGTGCTCTAAAGTGAGGTCTCTCTGAGGCTGGGAAGTAGTGAAAGACATTATTGCTGCTTTTTTTTTGTCCTCACCCTCTTCAACTCTTCTACTTGCTCCTGTCACATTTATAAGTATCTCCAGTTTCAAGGGAACATTGGCAGATAAAACTGATTAAATCGAGGTGAATTCTGACACTAAAGCTTAGATGTGATTTGCATAAGAATCTGGAAACAAAACGAGGGAGTTAGAATTATCAGGGAATACAAACTGCTAGTGCTTCTATTTGTATGAATAACTGAATGTTTTCCAAATTATTTTGTAGTAATTGAATCAGGAAACAATAACAGTTTATTTGCCTTCTCAAATCCCAGGCATTAAGGAAAAAAAATGCTTTCTTGTCTTAGCCTTCTTAGATTTCATTCTATCCTGTTGCAGAGTTTGCTTTATTTCTAGACCAGCCTGTGGCAGAAGGCCAGTTGCAATCTGAAAGAGATCAGTCACAGTCTTTGGTGTATTAAGGATATGTTCATATTAATAGGTTCCCTCTAAGGATATCTCACATCACCATTCCTGAGCCAAGTTTAAAACAACATGTGTAATGCTTTGAATACTGAGATTTAATGGAGTCGAAGGTGCCAATCTGTGTATGTTTTTGATGACTGTTATTGAGTTGGTTTAATTCCATTTAGTATGAAGTTGGCTGTTTGTTTTTGAGCCTCTATGAATTGAAATACTACACTGAGCAGCCTAGTATTTTAATTTTTCACTTTTTGTTGCTGGAAGTAGCATATTGGGTATGAATGTACACTCTTTAGATTAAGTCCTCAAATGAGTCAAAAGGACACAGTGTAGTTCAGTGCCAAGGTCAGACATAAAGGTTGGATTCCTTCACTCTCATTCTTGGAATTAAAACTTTTAAATCTTCAAAGTTGGATGGGACTTTAGAGAACATGTAATCTGATCGTTTAATTTTACAGATGAGGAAAGTATAGCCCATAATGGGGACTTGACCTTGATTAGCCCAAATAGATTTTGAAACATTAATACTCAGAATCACTTTTATAATAGTGGAAGCTAGAGATTGCCATATATACATTGTTTACTTGAAAAGGTATTGTTTAAATGTGATTATAATCACATATAAGAATCATATGTAGATTAACAATAGTTTGTGCATAAGTTATTTGGTCAGTGGTATTAGATCCAAAGTAGTGAGATTGTAATTGGCTCAAAACTGTCAGTTTTCTTTCTCCACCGTAATATGAATTTATTTTTTCCTAAAAAAAAACAAAACTAATGAGTAAAAAACTTGAATACAGAGAACAAACTGGTGGTTGCCAGAGGGGAGGTGTTGGGAGGATGGGTGAAATAAAGGGGATTAGGAGGTATAGACTTCCACTTATAAAATAAGTCATGGAGATAAAAAGTACAGCATAGGGAATATAGTCAATAATATTGTAGTAATGTATGGTGAAGGAGGGTGACTATACTTATCATGGTGAGCACTGAGTAATGTATAGAATTGTTGAATCAAAATGTTGTACACCTGAAACTAATATAACATGGTATGTTAATAATACTTCACAAATGTTTTCCATTTACTTTTTTCTTTTACTGAAGAAAAGAAAAACAAATTAAAAATGTAATATAATGTTAAATGGAATATTTCTGAAGGAAACCATACAGTCTAATTATCTGAGCTCTAGAACAGGAATCAAGGATGCAGTGTTCCATGCATAAATTTGGCTATGACAGCTATTTTAGAATATGATTATTACATGAATGGGTGGAGGAGTTCACTGTTTTGGATACTTCTTCGTTTACCTGAGGTAGCTGCCAGTTCCAGGCTGCAACCCCTCACCAGGAAGCTGGGTAGCAGTGCAAACACAATCCACTTATGATCCAAACGAGGGTGCAGATTAATGAGAAAGGCAGACACTCAAGGGAGGACACTGTTTACCTTGCCCTGGGAACTGACCCCTGGACATTTACATCCTCACATGGAAACTGAGCCTGATCACTTTATCCTATCCTATCTTTTTCAGTTACCTTTTGATTTTTCTCTAAGTCACAGATTGCTTTTTGCGAAAGAGGAAAGTGGGGAACTAGCCTGTGCTCTTTCTTTTCATCGCAGTGGTAATCAATCTTCAGACTTTACTGACACCCAGATATCCTAAAGCATAAATATCTCCAAGGTGTTGGATGGAAGTGTGACAGTTTTATGTAATTCTATTCAAGATTTTAAGAGCAATAGAAGATTCTAAAATGCTTCTGTCTCTATTGTAAATGCTGTCATCTTTGCTATTTTACCTTTTTGACAAATGCAAGGATTATGTGCTGGCATAGATTGATTTTTCTTTCAAACCTCTGTCAGTTCCAAAGAATGAATATAGTGCCAAAAATATATGTACAATGGGAATATTTATAACCTGGCAATTTCATATACAAAGGAAATATATCTGAGAAAGAGCTGAAGTGGTCTTCTTTTAAGATATTTTATTGAAATATTTTATGTCTCCAAGGCAATTTATACTTCCTGTGACATGTTTAACAATTAATACAGTGGAAAAATATGCCAGTATGTATCTTGATAGTCCATTGCATCTTTCAAATGTAAAATCATTATTTGAAGTAGTTCTCACACTTTTTGAAACTTATAATAATGGACTAACCAGGTATTTCTGAGCATGTACTGAATTTATGTGGACTCGCTGGAGTTGAAACTCCTAGTCCATGCATATGTAATGATGTAAAGGGACTTTTAAAAGAAACATCTGCAACTGAAAAGAATTATAAACATTAGTACTTATCATATGCAATGTACTGCGTTATGTTTTTCACATATATTGGCTCTTTTAAATTTGGCAACACCTCTGCACATATGAAATAATTGCATTTGTTTTCAGATAAGAAATTTCAGAAACAGAGAAGTAACTTGCCTAGCTAAAGTTAGGTAATGGAGGGGGTGCGTCCTGGGATGATCCCAGAGTCAAGCTCCCTGCTCAGCAGGGAGTCTGCTGTCCCTCTCCCTATGCCCCTCCCCCCTGCTCCTGTGTGTGGGCTCTCTCTCAGATAAATAAATAAAATCATTAAAAAAAAAAAAAGGTCATGGAAAGGTGGAATCAGAATTTTATATCAAATTTGCCTGACTACAAAATTGAGAGTTGCAGTTGAGAGAGATGGATGTGGGACTATTTTCTTCCTTTCTTTCAAGAAAAGCATTGACTCCATACACCGATATTTTTTCCCTCTATTTATTAGCATAGCTTGTAGGTAAGCCACAAGTCGTACCTAAGCGTAATGGGAACAATAATTAATGATGGTGAGAAATCTAACTTAACACATTCCTCTTCCTTTAACCCCCACTCAATCCCTTACTAAAACCTCTCTATTCTCTAGAAAGCACACAACAAATATATCTAAGGCTCTATTGTTCTGTTTCTATGACCCTGGTCCAAATCATCATTTTTTGCCTGGACATCCACAATATTCTCCTCATTCTCCCTGCTGCTGTTCTTGCCAACTCAGGTGGATTCTTCAAATGCTAGCAGGGCAAATTTTTAAATTGTAAATTAGAACATGTCAATTTACTGATTAATATTCTTTAATATTTTTCCAACCTATTTGGAATAAAGTAAAAATTTCTTATTTTGGTAGACAAATTCCTTAGTTCTATGGTTTTGGTACCTCTCCATGCCTTCATTTCATACCACTCTCAACATATTCCATACTTTAGCCACACCTGTTCTCTTTCCTATATGCCAAGCTTTGTTCTGCCTTAGAAGTTTGTATATGTCATTTCTGCCTGGAAGATTCTATCCCATTCTTCCACAACTATTTTTTTTTCCTCCCCTATGAGTTATTGGATTAAATATCACCTATTCAGAGAGGCTTTCTTTGATTATCTAAAGTAGCCTAAGTCCCATTATGCTTTTTCTTAACATTTAAAAATAATTTGTCATTTTATGCAACTTTGTTTATATATCAATTCTACCCTACTAAACTCTAAGTTCTATAACGTAAAGACTGTATGTTTTGATTTCAGCACAGCATATCCTGCCTTCTAAGCTAGGCACAAAGTTGGTGTTTAGGTGAACAAAGTGAATAAAATTACCATAATCAACTTTGTTTTATTTTGTGATTCTTACTAATAAAATGGAAACTTAAATCAATTACGAAATGTCTTTGTTGACCATTTACATTATGTCCAGTCTATTGGTAGGAGACTATGCAAAAAGATCAGTTACAGAACACCATTACAATGCAAGAACTCTTACAGAGTTAAAGATCACCTACTATAAGGAACACAGAGGAAGGAGCAACTAATGTTGCCTTAGGAGTGAATTCACTGACATTATGACATGGGAACCAGGTCTCAATGATGAGTTATAATTTTCCAGATTCAGAAGGTTGAACCTGAGTGTTGTGGGATATTTGGCTTTGGATGTGTGGCAGGAGTGTAGCCTGATTGGAATGCTGGTGGGAGAGGAGCCCAAAAGGCAAATTGCACTGAAAGATCTTCTGTACCAGACCATGGGGTTTTTAATAGGGAAGTGATCTGATCCATATAATTTTATGGAAAGGTGATGTGAGAGTAAAAAAACATTGAAATTAGAAGGGAGATTAGCTATGCAACAGGCAATATGATACCCACTGGGATTTCAGAAACAGTGACCTAAAAAGGGGTAATTAGAAGATATTATTTATCTGGGGTTGTCTCCATCTTTATCCTTTATCAGTCATTTGTTTGACTTTTCCACATTTGACTTTAGTATACATTTTCTAAAATACATTTGAAAATAGGGTATTTCTCTATCAGGTCATATATAATGCAAGTGTAATGAAAAATAGCAACTCTACAGTGTTTGAGAAATAGATGGGAGAGAGACTTCATAAACTATGTCATGCTTGAGCTAGGACCTAAAATAAAGGGGCAGGCTCACTTCAGGCAGAGGGAATAGCATAAGCAAAGGCATGGAGGCATGGTATGAACCAGGGATGGCAAATAATGTAATATGCTTGAACTACAGAAATAACCATAGGGATTCTCATGTGTCCATTGATTGTGGATTTTGGATGAACAAAAGGGGGCTCAGATAAAATACATAAATTTTATCATTTTGGGGCTTTTTTGAGCATGTGGTCCTCTAATGGTGAGATTGCAGCCATAATTGAGTAAGTTTCATGAGCTATTTAAATGTAACTGGATTCTCATCACTGCTAAGGATGCTCTAAATGTTCTTTTTTATTCTTTGCAGTGGCTATTTTAAAGGTTTCCACTCTTCTTAAACTCCAACCTTGCCTCACCCAGTTTCTTATAATTTATGGCTTTGAAGTGGGAGCCATCTGACAAGGGATGATGCAACTTCCTATCTCCTGGTTTCAAAGCTCCTTTTCTCTCTGCCTATCAGACTCCCATCCCACATTCTCCTTCTTGATCTCTGTTACTCCACCAAATTGCTATTAGAAAGAAATTTGCTGCCCCAACTTGTTACCTCCCACTCACTCCTGACCTCTTGTAATCCAGTTACCTTCTTTACTGCTCTTTGGAAATTAATCATTTTGTAATTTCTTACATTCCAGGGCAAATGAACTTTTTTAAGTCCATCTAATAAAATCTTCATTGGCTCCCTATTTCCTACCAAATTTAGAGACAAAAACCTGAACTGTAACTGAAAGTCCTCTACTATATTTTATACTCTCATATATAAAGTATAATTTCTGCTTTTAAGTTGTTTTTAAAACAGTCTCTTTATTTAGTTCATGGATGGTATATTAGTAATCTATTGCTGCATAATAAATCACCCCAAAATTTAGCAGCTTAAAATAATATACATTTATTACCTCACAATTTGTGTGGTTTATGAATCTGGACGTGGTTTAACTGAGTCTTCCCCTGCATAGTCTTTCATGAGACTGCAAATACTGCTCAGGGCTGAAGTCTCCTCTGAAAGCTCAACTCAATGGGGAAGGATCCATTTCTAAACTGTGGTTTTTGGTGGGATTTCATATTTTGATGGTTTTTGGAATCAGGGCTTCTGTTCTTGGCTAGCTGGAGGACACCATTAATTCCTTGCCATGGGGACTTCTCCAACATGGCAATTTCCTTCAATTAAAGCTAGAAAAAGAGAGTCTGACAGCAAGACAGAAGTTATTCTCTTATGTATCCTAATCATAGAAGTGTCATGTCATTTCATCATCTTTGTCATAGCTATTGATTAGAAGTAATAGTTCATGCCCACACTCAAGAGCATACCCAAAGGATACCCATCCTGTGTCAGAGATATTGGAACAGGATATGGGTATTAAGCTGCAACTGGATAACAACTGTACTATAGCCCTAGTGAGGGGTAGTCTTTTTTTTTTTTTTAAGATTTTATTTATTTATTTGACAGAGAGAGACACAGCGAGAGAGGGAACACAAGCAGGGGGAGTGGGAGAGGGAGAAGCAGGCTTCCCGCCTAGCAGGGAGCCCGATGCGGGGCTTGATCCCAGCACCCTGCGATCATGACCTGAGCCGAAGGCAGATACTTAACAATTGAGCCACCCAGGCGCCCCTGGGGTAGTCTTGACAGTGCATAGGGAAAGATATTTGAATGATGCACCTGGTCATCCAATATGTGTAGAAAGATAAGTGGCCTGAGGTTAGACATATACAGACTCATATACATACTCCTTTACGTATCTATATGTATATAATCTATAGGAGTTGGTGTATGTATGGGTATAGTCAGTGACAAATGGCATGGCTAGCTCTCCAGGGGCCGGAGAACAATTAGAAAATTGAAGATCAGGAGGTCTGGGGAGGAGGCATTTGGTTGTGCACATGGAAGTAGGTATGAAGTTTGAAAATCTTCATATCAAATGTTCATGCCAATCAGAGAGCACCTACAGGGTTAGAGGCACTACAGAACAAAATAGATAAAAAGATTTGGTCATGAGCCAGAATTTGTCACCAGCCATTCCCATGCTGGCATAATGAGCACATGAGTAAAGTGAAGAATGGAGGCTATTCATGAATCCAACAGCATGGACTCCAACTTACTGAGACTGGTCTACCTACTGCTACAGAATATCTACCCTATTGATGACAAAGGCCAAGACTAAGTCTTTGGATAGTTGGTGACAAGTAAGCAACGTTGGATCCTTTCTTCCCCAAAAATGCCAGTGATTAGCTCTGATAAGACTTTTCAGGGGCAGGTTTGCATTTCCTACCTATAGGATTTCAGCCAGCACTACTATCTAAGTTAGGTTTACATAGTGTTCGACCCACCAGCATGGGATCCTGATAACATTGTGTCTATTCTCAGGACCTATTTTTATACCAAAGGAGGTGGAAGAGTGGGCCCATGACTGTTGTGGTTCACATATAATGATAAACTGATGCCTGAATATAAAGATCTCTCATTCTGGCCTAACCCAAGACACCTTTGAAAGTTCTTTATCATTTGAGAACTGCCATTCAAGTCAGCTGAGGCTGTCTGGACTGCATTGCAACTCAGCTTCTTCCTCTGCCTAACCCTGCTATGTCCCTCTGCCTCTGCACAAGTGTTGGTTCCAAACACACTTCTCATTAAGCATTTTGCATGCTAAAGTTTGTCTCAAAGTCCGCTTTCTGGAAAATCCAATCTACACAGTCAACATGCCAGGAAAGATTTCCTACTAAATAAATAGCAAGGGACAAAGTCTTACCTCAAAGTATGTGCCTGAAAAAAAAAGTTCAAGGAAATATCTTAATAAAAAAATCTTATGAAGACATTCATAAAATGAATGGATCCATGAAATTATAGTGTTAACTTATGATTACAGTTCTAAAATAAATTGAATAGTGAAGTGAGATTTTAATGGAACACATAGGCAAACTATTTTACTAATTGTGATGGGCTTGTGAACTATAAGGATTTTTTAAATTCTAGAATTGACAATAATTATAGCTTAACTTATGTTTGAAAAGATATTAACTGTCAAAATTCAAGTAGGGTGTCATGTAGACAGTCACTTTTTTTGGAAAAATATAATTGTGAGGTTTTTAGTTGATAAATTTAAATCTCATTTCAAATAATGTGAAATAAAGTTAAAATCTATTTAGTCTTTTTCTTTTTCATTTGCTTTATCATCACTTTATATTTTGAATACTTTTCTCTTTATTATATTTGTCAAAATCTTTTCTATCTCACTCGATGCCAAGATAATGAAATGATTGACAGTTTTGATCGAACTGTGTCTTCTCAACTGAAGGAAAAAATATTTTTATTACTCCTATCCCACAATATACTTTCTGTAAGTAAAAAGATCTAAACTCCCCAACAAAGGCTCTTTTGAAATTATTTTAGTTATTAGTGAACAGAGCAGCTAATTGTTTATATTTTATGTGTAATCTAGAATCATGGAAAAATCCTTTAAGATGTCTGGAATCATTTATGTGCCTATACTCAGCAAGAAAACTCTGGAACTAGGCTGTCCAAGAGGCTACACACACACACCTACACACACACACACACACACATACACACACACATACACACACACGTGCAATCTGGGAGCTTGGCACTGACTGCGGGCTAGGGTAACTCAGTTCTCCACACGGCCTCTCCGTGTGGTCTTTCATCCTTCAATATTATATCCTGAGCTTCTTACATGGTGACTGGCTTCCAAGAAAGCCAACAGAGAAGCTCCCAAGACCTAGAGCTGAAGCATACAGCATAACTTCTATTATACTGTTGGTCAGAGGAAGTCCTAAGGCCAGTCCAGATTTATAGGGAAGAGACATAGATTTTACCCTTTGATGGGAAAAGTGGGAAGTTTATATACAAAAGGACATATTCCACAAGAAGAATTATTGTATCCATCTTTGGGAACAAGCTAGAATACTAAGGTTATAGACGTGGCAGCACCTGCTATTGGAGGTCGGGGAAGGTCTATCTGAGCAGGTGAAATAAGACCAGGAAGTTGAGTGAAATGAGGGAATGAGCTTTGCCAACATAAGGGAAGAAAGAACATCCTTGCCAAGGGAATATCAACTACAAAAGGCCTTGAAGTGGGAACAAACCTGGTTGTGTTGGAAGAAATCCTACAGCTTCTTATGATAATTAAGCAAGAGATGGTTGTCTCTTAAACTATGGAGCTATTTGTGAGTGTGGTAGATTCCTTCATTCAGTATATGTTTTGAAATAGAACTGATAGGACTTGCTTTCAGATTATGTGTTGATACGAGAAAGAAGAATCAAAGAGGATTATAAAGTTTTGGACTAAAATCTGGGCAAATAGTATTACCATTTAATAAGATAAGCTGGAGTCCCTTGAGGTGGAACATATGTGTTGAAAAATAAAAATTCAGTCTTAGATATTTACTTGACATTCCTATGGATATCCAAGTGGACATGCTGAGTTGGAAACTGGATTTCTGAGTCTGGAATCCAGTAACAAGTTTGGGCCTAGATATAAAAATGTAGCACTCACCATGTGTGATTTAAAAAATAGGGGATTTGATGAGATCACCCAGAAAGTAATTTTAAAAGGAGAAGAAAAGAGGTGTGGGGAGTAAGTTCTGGAGCATTCCAACATGTAGGGGTTAGGAAGAGCAGAAAGATCCAAAAAAGAAAGCTGACAATGGAAGTGATTGGTGTGGACTGTTGGCTAGGGACACAGTGTCCTAAAAATACATGAGGTAGGGAATTGCAAGAAGGGAATTATCAGTGGTGACATGATACTGAGAAAAGTTAGATGAGATCTGACTGTTGAATATGTATAGAACTTTGAATTTGAATGAGCTATTCCAGTGAAGAGTACAGCTAAGAGAGGAAGTGAAAATAATGTATATAAGTAATACTTATACATATTTTGCTTGTTTATTTTTTCCTGAAAATGGGAACAGATAAATGGGGCATGTTTTTTGTTGATGGAAATGATCCACATGGAGGAAAACATGATGATGCAAGAGAGAGGAGGATGATAAGAAGAGGTGTTTGCAATTGTAAGAGAAATGAGAACAAATATTCAGGTGGCTCATTGGGATATAGATAGGGATAAGGGCTTTTTATCACTTTAATAAAAGGAGAAGTATAGTTTGGGGTTAAGGACCTAAAATTGGCAGATTTAATGGTGGAAGACATGAAATTTCTCCTTGAAATTTTTATATTTTCTAAGTGAAAATGAAAGCAAGGTGATAAGGTAAGAGTAAGGTAGTAATAATAGGGTTTTGAAATTGAGAGGAAGAAAAGGGTGAAATAATTATTTTGGAGGAATTAAATGTGATTTAACTAAAGAAATGTATAGTCCCCAGACAGTACTAGCAGACCATTTGAGGTTTGTGGTCATAAATTAAGTAGGCCAGTGTAAGTTTGTTTTTTGTTTTGTTTTGTTTTGTTTTTTCAGCAGGGAAGCTAGTTCTTTTTATTTTATTATTTTATTTTTTATTATGTTCAGTTAGCCACTGTATAGTACATAATTAGTCCTTGATACAGTGTTCAATGATTCATTAGTTAAGTATAACACCCAGGGCTCATCACAGCACGTGCCCTCCTCAATACCCATCACACTGTTACCCCTTCCCCTACCCTCCTCCCCTCTGAAACCCTCCGATTGTTTCTCGGGGTCCATAATCTCTCATGGTTTGTTTTTCTTTAGGTGCACTCAGTTACCTAGGTTCAGGGGTAGAATTGTTACTGGGTTGCTTGGTTCTTGTCCCAGATGCACCAAAGAATTGGAGACCTGAGATCAGAACGGGGAGATAGAGTTTATTGGGTAGATAAGCATAGTACATTTTCAAGAGAAAAAGCGGGCCACTGCTGGAGCTAGAGTGGCAGTGGCCCCAGGAAGCTCTAGCTGCCTCCTTTTAAGTCTACTTTCTGCATCTGTATTTGGCTTTAATTGACATTTTGATTGACAGCTGGTGGTTATATAACATTTAGGCTTCTGTGCATGTGCCTACCCATGATGCATTCTGTTATAATTGTATTTATTTATGTATTGTATATTTATGAGTATCTAATGAGCTTTTGCTGTGACCTTAAAGTTACTTAAGGGCAAGTTGTACTTTTTGTGCACATGCTCAGCTCTTGGAAGTCCTCTTGGGCTTTTGAGCCAGCTCTGTGGCTAGACCTTTCCTGTTCTGTTAACCCTCGGGGGTGGCTCTGAAGGTATGGCCAGCACCTGTTTTATCCCTCCTCACTGATGCCTAACTAACTGCCTAACAGAATGGGTGGCTTTTCACAGATGGGAGTTTTTCCATGTGAGATGGAATGGATAGGGGAGATGAAAACCCCAAGGATATGCGAAGAACAGCTAAAATGATGAATCATGGAATCCAAGCTAGGTGAGGAAGGAAGTGGGAGAAATCAAGATGGTATTGGAGAGGGAAAAGAGGTAGAGCAGTGAACTGAGAATTCTGGTGGAATGGGACTTGCAGTGGTATGAGATTCCACAATTAACTTCCTTTCAGAACCCTGAAGATGTGACACTCTTTGGAGAGGGGTTTCCATGGGAAATAACTATGGCAGCAGAGACCAAGGTGTCAAGAGTCCTGGGATGGGAATGGGATAGACAAGCCTTGATGACCAGAATTAAATATCCTGCCAGCTTAAACAGATGAGAATTGGGATTAGGATTTTATTTAATTTTAAGGAAAGAAACCAATGTAGAATTTTTTATACACCTATAGACGTATGTGCGTATATGCATGCATGTGCATTTCTGAGAAGGGCAGTGGAACTTTGAAAGGTTTGAAAGTTTTCCCCTTTTAAAAGATATTTATGCATGTTATAATTTATGCAATTTATAATTAATCACAAAAGAAACAAAGCTTTACACATTATATAATGAGTGCAATCTGATATAGAGTGTTAAGATATCTAAAGAAAGAAAGTCGATTTGACACAAGTTGGTTAGTCCTGGGAACCTTTGAAAAAGGAAGTCATGAAGGCAAATTTGGCAGTTTCTATCCAAGCATTACCCAGGAGAAAAGTACATTTAGCCAACAGACTTTGAGTATACTGACTCCTGACTCCTTTGGCAAGCCTATCCCTGTTTTAAGATGAATTAATCAGTTGTCTGAGCCTAACGCCATTAAAAATTGGATTCATCTAACTTTTTTGTTTTGATTCCACATTTATTGAACAGCCTTCTGATTATTGTCTTTCTGTGTGTGCCTACACGGGCAAAATATGTTGCTCATATGAGTCTCAAAAATTTTAGTCCCTGTAACAATTATTTCACAATGTAAATTAAGTCACATTCTGGCTTCATTTATCTACCTCAGGAGCTTGCATAATGTGGGCTTTTTCTTGTGAAGTGGATTTGCTTTTGGAATGCT
Source organism: Halichoerus grypus (assembly GCF_964656455.1). Classification (NCBI taxonomy): domain Eukaryota; kingdom Metazoa; phylum Chordata; class Mammalia; order Carnivora; family Phocidae; genus Halichoerus; species Halichoerus grypus. The sequence goes on from NC_135715.1 coordinate 147,897,540, forward strand.
GACACAATCAAGTTATTAGACATGTAAAGCAACCGGCCAATTCACGGGCCATAGTGAATCTACCCAGGTGATGAATATTATTACTCTGTGAGGCCTCTTGGGAGGAAGCCAGCCTTGCCCCTGGCAGACTCCCCTGCAATCACTGTATACATCCTCTACACTTGGAAACCTGGCTCAAATTTTGCCTCTTCTGTGATGCCTTCTCTGGGTTCTCCATCTACTTTTAGCTGTCTGGGGGGAGGGTATTTTATGGATCACACTATCTGCTGGGCTCATGGAGACGCTTCCCTGCTCACAAGCAAAAGTTCCTCTTAGAGGAAGGATATATAACTGGTTTATGTCTGTCCTTAGATTCCCCCAAGCAAGTTATGTCTTCACATTTTTGGTCTGGAAGAGAAGGCTTTAATTACATCCTTATTTAAATACAGTATTCCAAGATTCTTGCAGGCCCTGCATGTGTTTTCCTATTACAGAGATGGAATAATTTATGGAAGGGCAAGAATACACATCAGGACTTTTTGTGTTAATGAAAACAGAAATTTTGATCACTGACATGTACTAGGAGGCTAAAATGGAAATATTTGCCCTCTAGTTCTCAATGAAAGTACTGCTATGGTAGTTGATATTCCAAGGAATCATTTATGTCTGTGTATATATAAGTTAGGGTGACAATATAATTTATCATTTAAACTAGGACACTTTTGAGAATGAAGGTATACACTATAAATTATGCCAGGAGAACAAGTATAAATTAAAACTGCCTTGGGTAAGCAGAGAGGTATGGTTACCCTATATGGAGGCTGGATTGATAATGAGTCAGGATAGTCAGGATAGGTCAGTATAACCATACTGTTTTAGCCATTATCTGCTACAATTGGTCAGTGCTTTATTTTGATATGTTATGTGCTATACTAGTTGAAAAACTTTTTTAAAAAAAGTTTTATTTATTTATTTCAGAAAAAGAGAGCACACAAGCAGGAAGAGGGGCAGAGGGAGACAGAGACAAGGAGACTCCCTGCTGAGCAGGGAGTCTGCTAATGGGGCTTGATCCCAGGACCCTGAGATCATGACCTGAGCTGAAATCCAGAGTGGGACGCTTAACTGACTGAGCCACCCGGGCACCCCTAGTTGAAAAACATTTTTTAAACATCACTCCAGCATATAAGGATAAAAATAATTTAAAAAATTTACACCTGAAACCTTGCTTAGGTAGTGAGAGAATAAAGCCCAAGGGAGATTATTTTAAGCAAAAATGTAGAGGAGAAAGTTTATTCATCATAAAGATCTCATTTCATTATGAATAATATATTTTATCTTTTTAATACTAGATGAGAGATTATAGTACATAGAGAAGTTACATTGAAAATATATTACTTTGGGGGAGGGGCTTTTTATTTATACATATATTTTTTTTCATTTATATATTTTTTTATTTTCAAGGTAAAGGAATAATAAAAAGTCTAAAATTCTAAAGTAGCGTATCACAAGCATATTCTATATAATTTGTCATCTTTTTAGTCCTTTATTTTTTAGTTATATTTTTAAACTATTCCATAGACTTTCATTAAGAAAGCTGTAATTCCTTAAAGGAATAAAGGAATGCCTAATTTAATTATAGCTTTCTTGCTCAAATTCTCTAGGAAATTAGACTTTTATTTAGGTTTTCAAATATGTTTACATAGATAGATGTTTATCTAAAAATCTTTTATGAAACTATTTAAACTTTTTTATTTTTATCTCTTTGCATTTTTTTAAATTTTATTTTATTATGTTATGTTAATCACCATACATTACATCATTAGTTTTTGATGTAGTGTTCCATGGTTCATTGTTTGCATATAACACCCAATGCTCCATTTAATACCCATCACCAGGCTAAACCCTCCCCCCAACCCTCTCCCCTTTAGAACCCTCAGTTTGTTTCTGAGTCCATAGTCTCTCATGGTTCATCTCCCCCTCCGATTTCCCCCCCTTCATTTTTCCCTTCCTACTATTTTCTTCTTCTTCTTCTTCTTTTTTTTTTTTTTAACATATAATGTATTATTTGTTTCAGAGGTACAGGTCTATGACTCAACAGTCTTACACAATTCACAGCGCTCACCATAGCACATACCCTCCCCAATGTCCATCCCCCAGCCACCCCATCCCTCCCACCCCCCACCACTCCAGCAACCCTCAGTTTATTTCCTGAGATTAAGATTTCCTCATATCAGTGAGGTCATATGATACATGTCTTTCTCTGATCGACTAATTTCACTTGGCATAATACCCTCTAGTTCCACCCACGTCGTCGCAAATGGCAAGATTTCTAGAAAAAGAGAGAAAGAGAACGCATAGAGGGAGAGGGAGAAACAAACTCCCCACTGAGAAGAGAGCCCAACTCGGGGCTGGATCCCAGACCCCTGAGACCATGACCTGGCCGAGGCAGAGGCTTAACTGACTGAGCCACCCAAGCGCCCCTAAACTTTATTTTCTGCCAAGCTGACTTCCATTTTCTGTTGACGAGCGTGCAGAAGCGCCTGCAACCTCTTGACGGTGGTTCCTACCCACTGCGCGGCCCAAGCGGCGGGGGGTGCAGACAGGCCCTGGGTGGGGGGCCTGGCGCTGCGGCTTCAGGCGGGACCCTCGGAGTAAGCAGAGGGCACCTGTAGCTTCCGCCTGGCCGCCAGCTCCGCTGAGTAGCAGCAAGTGGGAGCTGGCGCAGTCCGTTCGCCCTAAGTTCCTCCTTGCGCACAGTGTCTTTAGCAGCGGCCTGCGCTTCGTTTTCAATCTCTTTAGGATCTCTGTGCGAGTAGAGACCAGGCCTGACATTCTGTGGCTGCTCAGGGGGATGGTGCCACCGGCCGGCGCCCCTCCCCCACGTCAGAGCCACTGAGCGAGCTCCCTTGTTGCTCGGAGGTGGCAGTGACCACATGGAGCAGACGCGGGGTCGGCGGGTTAACTAAGACACCTCTGGAGAGGCGGGGGGTCAGCCCCAGGATCAGCTGCGGCTCCCAGAAGGCTGCCTCCATCTGGTTAGAGAAGGTTCCAGGGCCGCGCGGCCAGCATTAGGAGTGGCTCCAGTGGGAGCAGCAAACTTGAGCACAGCGCCCCGGCCACTGCTCCCGGAGGGCATGGTACCCACGGCAGCCGGCTTTTCAACGGCAACAATGTCACCAGCTGCCTGCAGAAGCTTCTCCCAGGTCCTCTTCAGATTTATGAGGTAATGGCATCGCTCTCCCTTTTGTAGGTGACGGTTTTGTTTGGAAGTCAGCGTTGGGGCCAGGTTGGTGCCAAGTAGGTTCCCGCTGCAAGGAATGTGAGGGCACCCTGCTCCTTTATTTGCAGGACATCAAGGGCTCTGACACTGTGAAAGCTTCCTGTTAAGTTATGGGAACGCAGCACAACACCTGTATGAACGCCTCCCTGCACAGTACGGAAAGGCTTGGTGGCGTTTATCTTGAGAGGACTGGTTGTGGCAGTTATTACTATTGTTCGTCAGTATTTACTGCTCCTCTGGAACTGAAGAAGACTGTATTTATATGCCCTCTTAGTAATGTTAGATGTGGCCTGTAACAAAAAAATAGTACAAATAAAGAGGTTAAAAATAAGGGTAATAACATCTATTTCATTTATTTTTTATAACACACTAGCCTCTGTGAAGTTGCTCAAAAGGGTAAATAAATCTTCATTGGTGTTCACTTTGGAGGAAACTGAGAAGCAGCTTAGACAAATCAGCACTTACAGTTTTGAATATTCTTTTGACTTTTGCTTTATAGTTTATACTTGAAACCACTGATTTCTACAGCCGAGGTGTTTTACTTTGCCATAGGAGAAATGCTATACAGCCACAGAGTCCCTTTATAAACCTCTCTTGTGGCTGCTCTGGATGAAGAATGGCAATCTTTTTGAGGTGACCCAAGTTTCCATCTCCCTAGTAAATATGGGAAGTGCTACACAGCCTTTATGCTGTCTGTCAGTTCCAAACATTTTCAAAATTTAGTTATGATCCATCTTCATTCTGGCTGCTATAACAAAATACTAGAGACTGAGTGGCTTATAAATAACAGAAATTTATTTATCATTCTGGAGGCTGAAAATTCAACATCAGGGAGCCAGCATGATTGAATTATGGTGAGGACCCTCTTCTGGGTTGCAGACTGCTTACTTCTTGTATCCTCACATGGCAAGGGAGTGAGCTAGTTTTTTATAAAGGCACTAATCCCATTTATGGAAGTTCCACCCGTATGACCTAATTACCTTCCAAAGACCCCAATTCCCAAAACTACCAAATTGGGATTAGGGTTCCAACGTATGAATTTGGTAGAGGGTGGGGGGAGGCTGGGGACACAAACATTCAGTGCATTGCCACATCTGTTCAGACCTTTTTGCCTGATGAAATAATAAACAGGTGACCATGAATAATTTTATGTGCTTTTTCCTTATATAAAAGTAAAATGTAGTCTTTGTAGTTTATTCAATAATAACAAAAAGAATAAGAAAAATCAAAAGTGTAGTCCTCAAAGGTGAAAGACAATTTCTCTAAAAATTGATACAGTATCTTGAAAACCAGATATGGCTATTTGATCTCAGAATCATTTTTTTTTGAAATCAGAATCAATTTTATTAAACTTTGTCCTCATAGGAAAATATTATTCTTGGCAGGAAATGACTTTGTATTCTAACAGTTCTTGAATCAGCTATACTCTTGTACCCAGTTAAGCTTTTTTTTTCCTTCTAACTTTTACTGAGAACTTACTTGTTAGATACTGTTCTGATGCTCTACATGTAAAACTCAGTTTATGCTTATCACAACACTGTGATGTAGGTGCTATTATTACCTTAATGTTAGAGAAATAACCTGAAGAACAAGAAAATAATTTGTCTTTGATTATTTAGTTAATAATTGGAAGAACTATGATTTGTGCCTTGTGTTTTCAGAGATTTTTGTATTAACCATTACACTATGGTTATTTATTTAACTTACGGCAAATGGCAACATCCATCAATGTATTTGAGATGATTCAAAGCTCTTAGCCTGGAGCCTGGCACACAAAGGCAACCTAGTATTTGTTTGCTATGTCCTTGTGTTTAAACAGTACATGGCATGCTCGTATTTTTACTAACCAAAAGTCACATAACAAGAAAAAAAATGTATCTTGTCTCGTTTATTTGGATGAATTGAAAACTAGTAGAATTGCTCACCTGCGAACACAGAAAATTGGAAATTTGTCCAATTAGGAAGCAATAATTATGCCCAAGTATCGCCCATCTTTGCCCATTTTCCAGGTTATAAAGATTTTACTCAAAGAGGAAAATAGTACTCCCAAAGACACTGTGCTCCATCTTTTGTTTTATTGCATATGCTTTTCTTATTGTGTTATTAATATTTCTCAATAGGTATACTTCCATAACCTGTGAATCAAGCAATACCTATTGTGTAATGCTGAAGCAGACAGCAGTCAGGCCTTTATTGTGTTTCATAGTGCATTATTTGGAGATTAAAGTGGAAAAAATCCAGATGGCTGATATAATTTGGGTGATTTTTTCACTGTTGAACAGACATTACTGATATGTAATACTGAAAGCCAATTTTTCAAAAAACTTTGGAACAATCTCTATCAAAGGGAATTGTGCCATTGCTAGTTCACTGTCTCAGAGAAAACAAGATGTAATGAGAATAAGGCCAGAAAAACCACCCAGCTTAGCCCAGTCTAAATTACAAGATGCAGATGCATGAGCTAAATAAACTTTATTGTTTTTAAGCTGTATTTTCTCGGTGGGTTTCCATAAGAAAATTAAGCCCTATAGAAAAAATATTTGAGTGACTATTTTCTCAGTTCTCCCAAATGGTACATGGTTAATTCGTTAATAAATGTCTTAGGGCATTAAGGCTTAACTATCTTTTGGAACCCTACTAAGAAGGGATGTTTCAAACCATTGCATTGTGGATGATTGTTGGATAGCATAATTGTAACAATAGATAACTAATGCAACCATATATTAAAATGCTTTACAAAGCCGTCATTCTTAAAATAATGTGTCACCAAAATGACAGATCAATGGACCAAAATTAAATATCAAAAAAGTCTGAAATATATATAAGATACAAAATGAAAGTGGGCATTTTAAGAAAAAAAAAAAGAGTATGTTCTGTCTTACTGATTCTTTCATTTGCTTAGGATGCATATAGATTCCTCTCCACTCAGCTTTATTGAAGTATAACTGATGACAAAAACTGTGTATATTTTAAGTGTGCAATGTGGTGATTTGATATAAATTGCAAAATGATTACTACAGTCAAACACATCCATCACCTCACCTAGTTAGCATGTGTGTAGTAGCACTTAAGATCTCTGTTAGCAAATTTCAAGTATGTAATACAGTATTCATTGCATTCACCATGCTGTACATTAGATCCTCAGAACCTGTTCACCTTATAACTGAAAGTTTTTTACGCTTTGACTAACATCTTTCCATTTTCTCCCTTCCACCCACTTCCCTGGCAACCATCATTTTCTCTGGTTCTAGAAGTTCAGGTTTTTTAGATTCTACATATGAGATTATATATTTTTCTTTTTTTTAAAAAAAGATTTTATTTATTCATTTGAGACACAGAGATACAGAGAGAGAGAGCATGAGAAGGGAGAGAGGCAGAGGGAGAAGGAGAAGCAGGCTCCCTGCTGAGCCAGGAGCCCGATGTGGGGCTCGATCCCAGGACCCTGGAATCATGACCTGAGCCAAAGGCAGATGCTTAACCATCTGAGCCACCCAGGCGCCCCGAGATTATATATTTTTCATGTAGTTTTAAATATATATATGAATTCCACTTGTGAAGCAAATATATTAAAAACAGGGACACGAAAAATTGAGGGAAATATTTTGGATATGTAATTTTTATTTGTGAAGCAACTACATTAAAAACAAATTGATGTGGGGTCCCTGGGTGGCTCAGTCGTTGGGCGTCTGCCTTCGGCTCAGGTCATGGTCCCAGGGTCCTGGGATCGAGCCCCACATCGGGCTCCCCGCTCCGCGGGAGGTCTGCTTCTCCCTCTCTCACTCCCCCCTGCTTGTGTTCCCTCTCTCGCTGTGTCTCTCTCTGTCAAATAAATAAAATAAAAAAAACAAAAACAAAAACAAAAAAACAAATTGATGTTGAAAATTGAGGGAAATATTTGTATAATTTTTATTTATTTAAGCACATTATCAAATGAAGATTAAACTCTAGGTTAAAACCTTCAAGCTGGCAAATTGTAGAATTGTGTACACACCTCAAATGGCAGTCAGTATCTTCTTTGAGGCTCATTTTTCTTTTGTGAGATACTTCAGAAGCTCTGGCTTCAACAGGAATGTGTAAACATAATTGTAAAGTGACAAAAACTCTTTTCAAATATAGAGTGCCTCTCGTTCTTTGTGTATTTGCAGCATCTAGACCAATACCTGGCACAGAGCAGGCTATTGATGCACATCTGTAGATTGAATGAATTAAACAATAAGATTTGTCTCTTTTGGATGGTTTAAGCTTTTTTTCTTTTCCATGGCCGGGCCCAATTATGGATCTTAAAGTATCCAAATCTGGTTTATTGGGGCAGAGCATGTACTAGAATTTTAACAGGATATCCAATGAAAAGATGTGTTGTCACTTGATAAGTCCCTTTAGAGAGTTGGGTTAGAATTAGTAAGACATTATGAGCATTTGAGAGGGTGGAATCTAAATATTGTTTTTAGATTTGCATGCAGAAGGGAGAATTAGTCCAGAGAATATGAGAGCAGAAAGGCAAACAAAAATACCTATCAATAGATACATGCTAATTGTTTAACAAAGTTATTTAACAAATTTTAAAAAATTGTTTAACAAACTCAGACCCATTTCAGACAATTCTGGATATAATTGTTTACTATTCTTTGCACTGGTCCCAAGATAAAAGTGTAGTGGCAAATTCTAGGAGATCAGCCCAGTGTAGATGGGGGCAGGACTTTGCTGTTGCTTGGAAGTGAGTACAGCATCCTCTGAGTAGGGAGCCATCCCTGGTAGAGCAAGAATTTCATAAGTGGGGTGAAAAGTCAGCAAAAGAAGCCTCTCTTAATTTCTTTTTATCTTTATAAAGTTAAAATGCCATAAATTCTTACCAGAATAGAATAATATTAGAATAATATTAAAGAATGCCAGAAAGTTCATGCTTTGTGAAAGCTAACCCTGGAAAGTGTGTAGGAGGTAAGGAAGATCAGCAATGTCAGGCAGAGGATGAGCAGAGGATGTTGTCTGGTTGTGCAAAGATCTTCATAGTATGTCTGCATTATATAACTTGAAGTACTGAGGCTATCTAGAACTCTGGACATGCCATTATTTATTTTCTAAAGCAAAAGCCCACCAAAAGTCAAGCATAATTAATTGGTTAATTGGTTAATTTTTTGGTATTATTTACCACTACTCCCCTCTAGATCATCACAAACTATCTGCTTACTAACCAAAATGTTCTCTTATTGTTTTGTTTATTTTATGATATATATCCAAAGAAAAAATAAAGCGTCTTGATAAATGTGATCTCTGAAGGTCAATACTTAGGATAAATATTTGTTCTAATATAGCATTTCTTATGTTTAAGAACTATTTCTCATTGGTTTGAATATAAATTCCTACTTGTTTATATTTGAAATTCTGTTTGACACATGTTTTCTCCTTAGCTTTTGAAAATATTGACAAATTCTCAACATATATCATTTTGGACTCTCATGGGTGAACCACCCTCTTTCTCAGCAGTTAACAAAGTCTGCTCTTACGTGATCAGCCAACTGGCTCTATTGCTGCCTCTGAACTCGGACTTTTAACAAGTTCCAAGATACTTTGAGGGAAAATTGCAAGTGGGAGAAATATGAGCATTTGTTGAGATTCTCTACTCTCTGATTAGAATATTATGTTTCTTGTCTCTTGTGAAGTAGAATTCTCACTTATGAAAATGTTCCCCATCCAATAATTTTTCAAGGGCCTCAGGAGAATTCCTGTTCAATTAAAACTGAGAACTCTTTACAGCATCTTCCTGAAGTCCAGGACCTCGCAGAGTGTTTGGGTAAAGAATAACAAGCCAAAGTACATATTTTTGTTATTCAGAGCAATAAAATCCACAAAAACTGAAAGAAATTGTAGCCAAAGCTTTGTTTATGTACCTATTCAACTTTTAAAATGCAGTGATTTATTTACCTAGCAAACTAGGCAAACTAATCTTACAAATATAATTTGCCTTCATTCTTCTCTCTGAACATTCACTCTTGTGAAACTGTTAATACTCAAATGGGCCCGGATGTCACCTACATGGAAAATATTCCTACATGTACATCTGTAGTACTTGTATGTTGGCGTGTTCTAGTCCAGTCCTTATATTATAAAGTCATACAATGGAATCTAATAATAACCAGTTCCTTATATTTATACAGTGCTTTTGACCTTTAAGACACTTTTTTTAACCTTTTTAACCTTTAATTTGCTTTAATATTAGGATAATGCCTTATGACATTTAAATCATGTTAATTTGCTATCACTAGAATGCATAAATAGTTCTCTAACCAAATTCTTTGACTATTTTTTTAAAAAGCCAAAACTATGTTAAATTGACCATATTCCACACGAAGAAAGTATTGATTCTACCTTGTGCCGAAGTGCTTGTGCCATGTCTGAAATATTGTTGTTAGTTCAGGATTTCACTCTGTAAGAGCAGCGCTAGAAGCCATCCAGATTAAGTGCATTATGCAAAGCAGTCATAGGAACAATAGCTGAAGTCTCTGGGAATGGTCAACTGGATAAAGGGAACACTTAGGACTTCTGTGCAGTTCTATAGGAATAAAGACCAGTAGATGGAAGTTAAAAGGAGATGGAATCAATGTTCCTGAAGGAATACATTACACATGCCTGTATCCTCAGTGCCGAGGGTTGTATCTGGCAGATGTTGAGTTCACAGGAAATGTTGGGTGTCAGAGATGACCAAAGATGAATATATTAAACTTTCTATAAAAGGAGTGAGCTCATTGTCACTGCATGTATTAGGCAGAGGCTGTGTAAACTTTGGTTGAAATGCTATAGAAAGAATTTCTGCATTAGGAGTAATGTTGGATATACTCCACTTCTTAGTTTCTTTCCATATTTACATATCTAGAGTTCCATAAATTCTTATCCACATTAAAGAGCCTTACATTGGTGTCTCTACCTTAAACATCACTTTTACAAGGTAAAATTTTCCTTTTAATGTGAAAAGTTTTACCCTGACTTTGTAGATTTGAAAGCTTGATTTAGACTTTTGATGGACTGAGTATCTTAGGAATTCACAGCCTATCTTATTCAAAAGGATTACAACATCAAAATCACCAGTTCCAGACCATAGAATTCTAAGTTGTTTCCTTGCTAAGCCTCAATATAATTCATATTTCTAAGTAAAATATGTCCTTAATTCTGAGAAGAATTTTAACTTTCAACTCCATTTCTAGTTTCTGATCTGGTTCCACCTTTGATTAACGATGTCAGGACCTAATCTGATACCACATGGAACAACAATAGTGATCAATCTTGCTTCTTACCTTGGACCAATTTATACTTCACGCTCTCCTTTCTGGCTTTAACAATCCTTAATTATTCACTAAACACAAGCACTCGATAAGTATTTGCTACTTTGGTTTTTCCAATACAAGAATAATTGTTGGTAAGACAAAAAGGGACGTGAAGAAGGGAGTGGTGTAGTGTGGAGTGAGGCAGGGTTCTCCAACACTGCTCCTCTCCTGTGCCTTATTCTCGGTGTCTTGCCCTCATCCTTCTGTTTACCTTCAGAAAATCTTTTATAATACTACTGAGACCACACATTCCTGGACATATAAACACCATATTAACAAATGTTTCTGTAATATATTCTCCAAGACAGCATTTGGATGTTTCCAAGTCATCTGACTTGGAATATGCTAGCTTTTGTTCATTCCATATTTGCAAGTGTGGGAAGCTCAATTTCTCCATGCAAGATGCCTGTGGTTTTCTTTTTTCTTTTTAAAAAAATAGACTATTTTTTAGAGTAGTTTTAGGTTCATAGCAAAATTGAGTGGAAGGTACAATATTTCCCTTATACTTCCTGCTCCCCTCCATTATCAACATCCCCCACCAGAGTGATACATTTGTTATGATTGATGAACCTACACATATTTACTATGCAGAGTCCATAGTTTACATTAGGGTTCACTCTTAGTGTTGCACATTCCATGGCTTTGGACAAATTTATAATGACCTATATCTACTATTGTAGTACCATGCAGAATAGTTTCATTGCCCTAAAAATCTTCTTTGCTCTACCTTTTTAATTCTTCCTCTTCCTAAACCCCTGGTAACCTCTGATACTTTTACTGTCTCCATACTTTTGCTTTTTCCAGCATGCCATATAGTTGGAATCATACAGGATGTAGCCTTTTCAGATTGGCTGCTTTCACTTAGTAATACACATTTAAGTTTCCTCTATGTCTTTTCATGGCTTAATATGCATCTCTTTTTAGTGCGGAATAATATTCCATTGTCTGGATATATCACAGTATTTATCCATTCACCTACTGAAGGATATCTTGGTTGCTTTCATGTTTGGCAATTATGAATAAAGCTGCCATAAACATATGCGTGCAGATTTTTGTTTGGGCATAAGTTTTCAACTCCTTTGGAAAATACTAAGGAGAATAATTGCATAGCTGGAGTATGTTTAACTTTATAGAAAACTGCCAAAATGCCTTCCTATATGGCTCTACCATTTTGCATTTCCACCAGCAATGAATGGGAGTTCTTGTTGCTCCATATCCTTTCCAGCATTTGGTGTTGCCAGTGTTCTGGATTTTGGCTATTCTATTAAGTGTGTAGCAGTATTTTAGTGTTTTAATCTGCATTTCCCTAATGACAGATGATGCAGAACATCTTTTAGTATGCCTATTTGCCATCGGTATATCTTTTTTGATAAGGTGTCTATTATAGTCTTCGGACTATTTTTTACATCAGGTTGGTTATTTACTTATTGTTGAATTTTAAGTGTTCTTCATATATTTTAAAGATTTTATTTATTTATTTGACAGAGAGAGACAGCGAGAGAGGGAACACAAGCAGGGGGAGTGGGAGAGGGAGAAGCAGGCCTCCCGCGGAGCAGGGAGCCCGATGCGGGGCTCGATCCCAGGACCCTGGGATCATGACCTGAGCCGAAGGCAGACGCTTAACGACTGAGCCACCCAGGCGCCCCGAGTGTTCTTCATATATTTTAGATAACAGTCCTTGATGAGATGTGTCTTTTGCAAATATTTTCTCCCAGTCGGTGTTTTGTCTTCTTTTGACAATGCCTATAACAGCAGAGACTTAATTTTAATGAAGTCCACTTAGCAATTTGTTCATGGATTATGCCATTGGTGTTGTATCTAAAAAATTAACTAAAAAAGTCCCTGCCAAACCAAAGATCATTTAGATTTCTCCTATGTTATCTTCTAAGAATTTTATAGTTTTGCATTTTACAGTTAGGTCTGTGCTCCATTTTGAGTTAATTTTTGTGAAGGGGGTAAAGTCTGTGTCTAGTTTTTTTCCAGCACCATTTGTTGAAAAGACTATCTTTTCTTCATTGTATTTCCTTTGCTCCTTTGTCAAAGATCAGTTGACTGCCTTTATGTAGGTCTATTTCTGGGCTTTCTATTCTGTTCCACTGATCTGTTTTTCTAGTCTTTCAATAATAACACACTCTTCATTACTGTAGCTTTATAGTTAATCTTGAACACACATAGTGTCAACCCTTCAATATTGTGTTGACATTCACAAAATGACTTGCTGGGATTTTGATTAAGATCAAAATGGGAAGAATTGATATCTTGATAATTTTGAGTTTCCCTCTCCATGAACATGAAATGTCTTTCCATTTATTTAGAACTTTGATTTCTTTCATCAGAATTTTGCATTTTTTCTCATACAGATTTGTACATATTCTGTTAGATTTATACCTAAGTATTACATTTTGGGGAGTACTGATATAAATAATATTGCTTTTAATTTCAAATTCCACTTGTTCATTGCTGGTATATAGGAAAGCTATTGACTCTTGCGTATCTTGCAATCTTGCTTTGTTATTAGTTTCAGAGGTTTTTTTTTTTCTCCTTTCAGATTTTCTATAATCATGTCACCTGCAAAGACAGTTTGTTTCTTCCTTTCACAACAGTGTACCTTTTATTTCCTTTTCTTATTGCATTAGTTAGGACTTCTAGTATGATGTTGAAAAGAGTGGTGAGAGGAGACTTTACTTTGTTCCTTACCTTAGTGGGAAATCTTGAAGTTTTTCACCATTAGGTATGATGTTAGCTCTAGGGTTTTTTTTTTTTTTTTTTAAGATATTTATGAAGTTGAGGAAGGTTCCCCTGTCTTCCTAGTGCTAAGAGTTTTTATCAAGAATGGCTGATGGGTTTCATCATATGCTTTTTCTGCATCTATTAATATGATCTTATTCTTCTTCTTAGCCTATTGATGTGATAGATTGCATTAATTGATTTTTGACTGCTGTAAAAGCTTTGAATAATTCTTTTTATACATTGTTAGATTTGATTTGCTAATATTGAGGATTTTGCATCTGTGTTTTTGATAAATATTGGTCTATAGCTTTCTTGTAATATCATTGTCTGGTTTTGGTGTTAGAGTAATGCTGGCCTCATAGATTGAGTTAAGAAGTATTCCTTCTTCTATCTTTTAAAAAAGATTATAGAGAATTGGTATAATCTCTTCCTTAAATGTTTAGTAGAATTCACCAGTGAACCCATCTGGTGGGTGCTGGTGCTTTCTGTTTTGGAAGGTCATTAATTATTGATTCAATGTACTTAATAGAAATAAGCCTATTCAGATTGTCTTTTTCTCCTTGTATGAGTTTTGGCAGATTGTCTTTTAAGAATTGGTCCATTTCATGTAGGTTACCAAGTTTATGGGCATAGAGTTGTTCATAATATTCTTTTATTATCCTTTTAATATCAATAGAATTAGTAGTTACATCCCTACTTTCATTTCTAATGTTAGTAGTTTGTGTCCTCTTTTTTTTTTTCTTCATCAGCTTGGCTAGAGGCTTATAAATTTTATTGGTTTTTTCAAAGAATCAGCTTTTAATTTTGTTGATATTCTCTATTGACTTCCATTTTTCAATCTCATTGGTTTCCTTTTTTAAAAAGATTTTTTTAGAGAGAGAGAGTGGGCATGCACATGCAAGAGTGGGGGGAGGGGCAGAGGGAGAGAATCTCAAGCAGACTCCCTGCTGAGCCCAGAGTCCAACTCAGGGCTCAGTCTCATGACCCTGAGATCATGACCTGAGAAGAAATCAAGAGTTGGACACTTAACCGACTGAGCTACCCAGATGCCCCAGTCTCATTGGTTTCTTCTCTAATTTTTGTTCCTTTTGTTTACTCTGAATTTGCTCTTCTTTTTCTAGTTTCCTAAGGTAGAAGCTTAATGATTTATTTTAGAGCTTTCTTATTTTTAAAATATATGCATTTAATGCTATAAATTCCCCCCAAGCACTGCTTTTGCTGCATCCCACCAATTTTGATAAGTTATATTTTCATCTTTATTTAGTTAAAAATATTTTTAAATTTTTCTTAAGATTTCTTCTTTGATTCATGTGTTAATTAGAAGTGTGTTGTTTAATCCCCAAGTATTTTCTAGCTATTTCTGTCATTGATTTCTAGTTTAATTTTATTATGGTCTGGGTGCACACTTGATATGATATATGTTCTTCTAAATTCGTTAAGGTGTGTTTTATGGCCACCAATGTGGTCTATCTTGGTAAATATCCCATGTGAACTTGAGAAGAATGTGTTTTCTGCAGTTTTTGGATAAAGTAGTCTTTATCAATTATATCCAGTTGATTGATGATGCTGTTGACTTCAACTTTGTCTTTACTAATATTTTGCATGCTGGGTATGTCCATTTCTGATAGAGTAGTGATGAGGTATCCAGCTATCGTAGTGGTTTCATCTATTTCTCCTTGCTGTTCTATCAGTTTTTGTTTTGTTAGGTGCATATATGTTAAGGATTGTTATGTTTTCTTGGAGAACTGATCCCTTTATCATTATGTAGTGTCCTTCTTTATTCCTGGCAACTTTCCATGCTTCGAAGTCTGTCTTTCTGAAATTAATATAGCTACTTCTGTTTTTTTTTTAAATTAGTGTTAGCATGGTATATCTTTCTCCATTTATTTTAATCTATATGTGTCTTTGTATTTAAAGTGAATTTCTTGTAGACAACATATAAGTGGGTTCTGTTTTTTGACTTACTCTGACAATTTCTGTCTATTAATTGGTATATTTAGACCATTGACATTCAAAGTGATTATTGATATAGTTGAATTAATATTCACCACATTTGTTACTGTTTTATTTGATGCCCTTGTTCTGTGTTTTCATTTTTTCTTTCAACCTTTTCTTTAATTTGTGGTTTCAATTGTGCATTTTGTATAGTTCCATTTTTTTTCTTTCTTAGCATATCTGTTATACTTTAAAAAAAAAAAAACTATTTTTAGTGGTTGCCCCAGATTTTGCAAAACATGTTTACAGCTAAGCTAATTCACTTTCAAATAACACTATACCACTTCATGGGTAATGTGAGTACCTTTATAATAACAAAATAATCCTCATTCCTTCCTCCTATCCCTTGTATCATTGCTGTCATTCATTTTAATCATTATATATATACATTTTCAAATACACTGTTGCTATTATTTTGAACTTATCTGTTTAATCAATTAAGAATAAGAAAAGAGTTTTTATTTTACCGTCATTTATTTTTTTCCAGTGTTTGCCCTTTATGTAGATCCAAGTTTCTGACCTATATCATTTTTTTTTTCTATATAAAGAATTTCTTTTAACATTTCTTGCAAGGCTAGTCGGCTAGCCTATTGGCAGCAAATACTCTCAAGTTTTGTTTGTCTGAGAAAGTCTTTTATTTTTCTATCACCTTTGAAGGATAATTTCACAGGGTACTGAATTCTAGGTTGGTGGGATTTTATTTTTTCGAAACTTTAAATATCTCACTACACTCTCCTTGTATGTGCATGGTTTCTGAGGAGAAGTCAAATATAATTCTTATCTTTGCTTCCCTATTGGTATGATTTTTTTTTCTTCTTCTGGCTTCTTTCAGGACATTTTCTTTATCTTTGATTTTCTGTAGTTTGAATGAGATATGCTTAAGTATATATTGGGAATTTATTCTACTTGCTGTTCTCTGAGCCTCCTGAGTCTATGGTTTGGTGTCTGATACTAATTTGGAGAAATTTTTAGTCATTATTTCATCAAATATTTTCTCTATTCCTTTCTTTCTCTTCTTCTGGCATTGCCATTACATATGTTATACCTTTTAGTAATTATCCACAGTTCTTGGAATATTCTATTTTATCTTTTTAAGTCTTTTTTTTCCTTTGCTTTTCAGTTTTGGTGGTTTCTGCTGAGATATCCTCAAGCTGAGAGATTCTTTCCTCAGTCATGTCCAGTTGACTAATAAGCACATCAAAGACATTCTTCATTTCTGTTAGTGTTTTTGATCTCTAAAATTTCTTTTTGGTTCTTTCTTAGAATTTCCATCCCTCTGCTTACATTGCCCATTTTTTCTTACATGCTGTTTACTTTATCCATTGAATAAATGGATATTAATCATAGTTGTTTTAAATTCCCAGTCTCATAATTCCAACATTCCTGCCACGTCTGGTTTTGATGCTTATTCTCTCTCTTCAAATTGCCTTTTGCCTTTTAGTATGCCTTGTAATTTTTTCCCTGATAGTTGGACATGATGTACCAGGTAAAAGGAACTTGTATTTAGGCTATTTGTAATGTAGTAGTAAGGTGTGGGAGGGAGGGGGAAAATTCTATAGTCCCTTTTTTTTTTAAGATTTTATTTATTTATTCATGAGAGACAGAGAGAGAGAGAGAGAGGCAGAGGGAGAAGCAGGCTCCCAAGGAGCAGGGAGCCTGATGCGGGACTTGATCCCAGGACTCTGGGATCATGACCTGAGCCAAAGGCAGATGCTTAACCATCTGAGCCACCCAGGAGCCCAAGAATTCTATAGTCTTATGATTAGGTCCCAGTCTTTTAGTGAGCTTGTGTCGCTGGATTGTGAACTTCCTCAATGCTTCTCAGTCATCCCTCTCCCTCCTTGCGCCAGATAGGGTGGCAAACTTGGACAGGAATTGGGTATTCTCGTCCTCCAGGTCATTGAGGCTCTGATAAAATCCCAGCAGGTTAGAGTCTGGTTAACTTCTCCTCAGGACAAGACTTGTTAAGAACAGAATGCCCTCTTGTGTTTCAAAATGGTTCCTTTTCCCCTTCCCTGACTGGAATTTCTTTGATATTTACTGTGAGAACCTGGTCAAGCTTCTAGAGGTAAAACTCACAAAAATGTGCCCCTCCTTGCCTTGACTGTGTTCTTCTGGAGCTTTTTACTCTGAGTTGTCTGCATTCAGCCTCAAGAAATTTATCAATTACTGTTTAGGTTTTCCTACCCTGGCACTGGTTCTGTCACCCTATGGCAGTTTCTGCTTGTGCATTTCTGCTCTGTTAAGTATTATTTATATTTGCCTGTTGGTGTTTCCAATTTGGGGGGGCTTCAGTTTGGTCTCTGGCCTTACTTCTTTTACAAATCTAAGAAGAGTTGTTGATTTTTCAATTTATTTCAGCTTTTTACTTGCTAGGATTGAGTAGTGACTTCCAAGCTTCTTATATGTTGGACCAGAAACCAAAAGTCTGCCTGTGGTTTTTCAAAGTACTCAGAATATATCAATTTGGTGATGTTTTCTTCTAATGTTGGAAAAGATAATATTAATATTTTCTTTCTTTTTTTCCAGAAGTTTTTATTTAATTCCAGTTAGCTAACTTACAGTGTAATATTAGTTTCAGAGGTAGAATTTAGTGATTCATCACTTAAATACAACACCCAGTACTCATAACAACAAGTGCTCTCCTTAATACCCGTCACCCATTTAACCCATCCCCTTGTCCACCTCCCCTCTAGCAACCCTCACTTTGTTCTCTATAGCCAAGAATTTGTTCTGTGGTTTGTCTCTCTCTCTTTTTCCCTCTATGTTTATCTGTTTTGTTTCTTAAATTCCTCATATGAGTGAAATCATAGCAGCATTACCAACAATAGCCAAATTATGGAAAGAGCCCAAATATCCATTGACTGATAAATGGATAAAGAAGATTTGGCATGTATGTACATTTATTATATATTAATATATTCCATTATATTATATATAATGGAATATTAGGCATCAAAAAGAATGAAACCTTGCCATTTGCAATGACATGGATGGAGGTAGAGAGTATTATGCTGAGTGAAATATTAATTATTTTGTTCCAAAATACAACCCTATCTCTGGCAAAAGTCAACTTATTTTTATAAGTAACAGTACATTTAAAACATTATTTTGTGTATTGCAGGATAATTTTCTCACACACACACACACCTATTCTAAGCATTATTTTAAGTTATACAATTGATATTCTAACTCCATTTCAGAAAATATGTAGCTCTTTTATATACATTAGATTACACAGTCTCTGTCTAGCAAGATACTATATTCTTGTTCCACCCCTCCATTGTATGTTGCTATATTAGTTAGGATTAGCCCATCCTAACTACATGGTCAAATTGATGTGAACCATATGTTTCCAGGCCATAAGAAGTCACTTTTTCATCTGCTTAAGAACCATGTGTATTACCTCGAGACCCTGGACTTGGAGTTGGCCCAGCAACTACATGAAACTTTGAATTCCTTATAAGATATGTTGGATACTGGCATTATGTTAGGTAGGGCCGTTAAAAATGATCATATAAGGAAAAGATGTATGGATATTGGCCATTTAAGGAGAAGTCAGTTGCTATGTGCCCTGTCTTTAACTTCTCACATCTATACCTGTTTCTTCCTCTGAAATTCTCTTTATTGCTCTGAATTCAGTTCATATGGTATTATTGGGTATGATCCAGTTTCTCCTTCCATAGTGATAAACATGTGATCTAGCTTCGTCACAGTGGTTGTTTTAAATTTGAACACATTATCTAAACAGAGCTAAACAGTTTTTTGGAGGGGGTGGATATAGTGTAGACACTAAGAAAAATAGTGTCTTTCTTCTTTGGGATATTAAGTTTTAGAATGGCATAATCCAGAGCTACTGTCTCCTTGCTTGCACAATTAGAAGAAAAGAGGCCAGTGAGGGTAGGATGCAGAGAAAGAATGAATCCTGACAATATTGTCACGTCAGCAAATCAGCTGTGCCTAAAGTAAGAACACAAGGCAGCCAAATTAGCTGGATGAGAAACTCACTCTACATTAATGTCTTACATGAGTATGCTACCCACCCCCGTTAAGTTAAGAGAGCTTTAAATTAATATTCAGATTTGAAGGGTGTATGCTGCTATATTTATAATACCTGCAATGGAAGTATATGTAATTGACTCCAAGACTGTTCTATGAGTGGTGGTTTCTCTAGCATTGATTTTTTTACTAGAATTTTCCTTGTCATTATCAAACTGTAATGATGGTCAGGGATCACAAAAGTTTGTTCCTGAGAGTACAACACACTGACTTCTCTTGGACTACTGCCACATATCTTTGGCTTTTCTTCAGAGTAGGGCTATAAATTTCAAGTGCAGGTCAAGCTCTCATACTTTGAAGAAGATCAATTACTAGGTTGAGGCTGGCTTAATCACTTGAAAACGGTATTATCACAGGGTATATGCACTTATTGTTTAAAATTGTCCTTTTGCTGTTTTGCCTTTAATGATTTTCTTCTGTATCTTTTTCTGTTGTTGAAGTGAGAAAGTATATGAACATGTACTTCATGTATGAATATGTACTTCATGTATGAACACGTCCTTCATATAAAATGTATGAACATGTAATTCATATAAAAATACTCCTTTTTCACTGATTTCCACTAAAGAGCTGCTTAGCAATGGATAAGATCACAATGCTGTACATTATGGATTGAAACATAAATAAGAAGCTAAGGCAATTTCTCTCCTTAAACTTCACTGAACAATTCTTGTTGCTGTTTTTGCAAATTAGAGATTCTTAAAATACACAAAATCAATAAGTAATATGCTTTAAATATCTTTTATCACACAACTCAACTCTGTTAATAAAAAAAAACCATTATCCATTTAGTTTTATGGATGGTGTGGGAGTGAGACCATAAATCAATGGGAACTGTCGTTACCAGCAAATTGAGAAACATTTAATGGTGTTTTGGTACAGTTTGGTTGTACTGTATAGATTAATCTTTTAAAAGCAGTTGCTTATTTGAGTGGGGATGGAATTTATATATTTCATTTTGATAAGGATGATAGGCAGTATTCAAATTTGTAATCAGAAACCTGATATTGTGAAAAATCTGCTGACTGTGGAGAGAAATTGAGTAAGCAAGTAAGAAATGTCAAAGGATATGGTAACCACCATGATGGTGCATGTGGTGAATTGGTACTCTAGGCTTCTGTAAGAAAGGGGTCACTAGTCTGAATCTTGGGCACCCAAATATAAAGCTAGTAGTGACTTGTACTCATGTTCTTGATAGTTTCCTAAATCTGTGGACAAAATGAGGAAATAAAAAAATTTTAAGGGTGATGTTTGGCAATTCAGATAATGCCACACTGTGGATATGTTTGGCCATTTGGTGATTTCTAAATCCTTTTTTTTTTTTTTTTAAAGATTTTATTTATTTATTTGACAGAGAGAGACACAGCGAGAGAGGGAACACAAGCAGGGGGAGTGGGAGAGGGAGAAGCAGACTTCCCGTGGAGCAGGGAGCCCAATGTGGGGCTCGATCCCAGGACCCTGAGATCATGACCTGAGCCGAAGTCAGACACTTAACGACTAAGCCACCCAGGCGCCCTTGATTTCTAAATCCTTTAAGGAAGAAACCAATTTTTTTTCTTGTTCTCACTTTGTTAGATTTATCAAATCCTCTCTTTTATCTAATGACAGCTGATCATCTCTTCAGATAGAAAATCCTTAAATAATATGTCAGTATCTTTTCAAGGAAATGTAAAACTAAAACAAGTTATATTCTTTTATTATTTAAATAATTCTTTTTTATTTTAAAGATTTATTTATTTGAGAGAGAGAAAGAGAAAGAAAGAGAGAACATGAGCGGAGGGGAGGGGTAGAAGGAGAGGGAGAAGCATACTCCCCGCTGAGCAGGGAGCCCAAAGTGGGGCTGGATCCTAGGACCTTGGGATCATGACCTGAGTCAAAGGCAGAGGCTTAACTGACTGAGCCATTCAGGTGCCCCTAAAGAATTCTTTATTCACTAACTCAGCTATCAGATTTTTATAGAAGACCTAATAATGCTAAAAACTGTCCTAAGCACTGGGATACAAAGATTAATGTGGACAGCCTCTGTTCTGTAATATAGATTGGAGAATGAGGGAATTGAACATATAAATTCATTAAAGTAAAAGCTACTGTAATACAAGTTCTAATGGGCACTAAAAATAAGATGCATTAAATTGCCTGGAGAGTGACATACTTAATATTTTAAAGATGCACATGTGTTTGATGGTTAGAAAAATGTAAAGAGGGATCTAGGCATGTGTAAAAGACTGGGAACTAGAAAGCACACAAGACTTTCTGGGAACTACAAATAGTTAGACTGGCCAAAGAACAGGCTGTGTGTGTGTGTGTGTAATACAAAGAGAGAAAACTGTAAATGTGAATATAAGGAACAAGGTAATTTAAATCCTTATTTGTATTACTTAAGGAGTTTGAGGACTGTCTTATGTTGAGGAACAGATTTACCAGATTTTACGTGAGGAAGAAATACATTCAGATTTTCTCTTTTAGAAATGTTGTACTGGTTTCAGTATGCCTTAATTGAAGCTGTGTGAAATTGAGGGTTGGAAGACAATAGCCATAGTACAAGTTGATAGAAATCTGTACTAGGTTACTGGTAAGGGTAATGGGGGAGGGTGTATATTTGAAAGATGTTTGGGGGACAGATGACAGTTGACAATGTGAAATGAAGGTGATGAAGATAAGGAAGTGGTCTATATTCCTGGCTTGGGCTAATGGATGGACTAACATGCTATTTACCTTAACAGGCAGTGAAGAATGAGAAAGCAGATTTGAGGGAAAAGGTAATGAATTCAATTTTTGACATACCATGCTTGAGGTAATTTAGGAACAATCAGGTGGACATATCCAGAAGACAGTTACGCATGAAGTTCTAGACCAGAGGACAAGTCATTGACGAGTATAGAAGTCATTAAGAATATGTGGTAGTTGAAATCGTCAGTGTGTATATGGAGAAGAATAAACCTGCAAAGTTGGCACCATGAAAAATTAAAGGAAAATGTTATTGAAAAGGAGTAGTCTGACAGTAGGAAAAAGTAAGAAAAAGTAGTGTCTTGGAAGCCATGAGCAAGAGAGACATCCAAGAATTAGGAGTGGTCAGTGTTATGAGATGCTATATTCAGATCTAGGAACATAAAGGTTAAAAGAAATCCAGTGGATTTATCATTTAAAAAATTGTTAGTGTCTTTAACGAGAGATTATTGCAGTGGTTATGGAAGCCAAAACACATTTTGAATATTCTGTCAGCTAAGTGTAATAGAGTCCTGACAAATTTATAAAAAGATACAATTGTTTATCTTGCTTGTTTCTTTTTCTTTGCTATGTGGAAGAACTAGAACAGCCAGAGAGGTACAGCTAGTGCTCTGCTGCAGAGGACTGTATCCTTTAAAACAAAATGTAATAGCACATAATGTAACTAGATTTCTATTTTCCCAGCTAGGGCTAAGACAGTAACATTCTGTTTCCAAGTGGCTAGTAAATCTCAAATAGAAGTGGAAGCCAAGCATAATGTACAATTGTTATTTCTATCTAAATGCATTTGATTTCTTAGTTCTCTTTGTTTTATACTTGGAGAACAGATTTTTTTTCCAATTAAAGATGGTTGGTACTGTTACACTTTATATAACTGAAAGCATAAATAAATCCAGATGACTTATTATAAGAAAAGAAGATATTTTACTCTGTGACAACCCTGGAACATATTAGAAAGATTTTGAAAGGAGTGATGTCTACTAATTGACTTTAAAGTCAACATTTAAAGATATAAACAAATAACCACTGCTGAGTAAAAAGAGATGTTTGCAAGAATTTATGGCAAACCTGTGATTTAATGCTTAGTCCTTGTATGTAAAAATTTTATTTTTATGTTTACATGTTTCCTATAAAATTTTTGTTACATTATTTTTTACATAAAAACCAGTGGTCATTAAGATAAACATTTCTTAATGCTACAGAATACTATTTCTGTTAGGTAATAACCAAACTCTCAATTTTTAATATAAATTTATCATTTTTCTTGTCCTCCTTCCCCCAGTTATACAAATATTATTTTGTAAAATAATGTGATTAGGAACACAATGACATAGAGTTGATTTGAATGGTGGTTTTTTGTTTGCTTTTGTTAACTGTATTTGTTTCTTGATATTTTGTGTCTTAAATCTCTTTTCAGCCATTTTGTTTTATAAAAGTACTTCCATGGCTTTTAAAACTATGTATTTTCTAAAATAATGCTTCAAGGTTTTAAATTAATTAATGGATAGTATTTTCCTTCCTTAGAATTTGGTCCTGTGATCTTTATCTTAGCTTTCATTACCAAATCTACAGATCCTACCTTTGTCATCTTCCTCATAATTTATTCTTTTTTTGATCCCTAGTGGACTTTGTAATATAGGCATTTGGGAAACTGTTCTGCATATTTTTCAACGGTCAGAATATGAGTTATGTTAACAAATTTGGGTCTAATTTTAACATGACTACTAAGAGACTCTATTTTGTTTCCTAATACAATTTCCATCTGGCAGTGAACAAAGAGAAAATAGTAGATGTTTGTTAGGAAGCAAAACAAAATGATTTTCTTCTTTGGTCAGTGGAAGAGTGTCTCTTGTGTAATAAGAGATGTAAACTATTTATTAAAACTCCAAAGCACAGAAAGCATACAGAGCAGTAATTTTTAATATTAAAATATATTCTAAAAATATTTTTATAACTTCAATTGAACAGTTTTCTACCACTATAGAAACACATTTAATATTCTTTACTTTTTAGGATTTAATATTGGTCAGGTGTGTTAATATTTAGTATTACAGCAAACTACTTAGTTTTGCTGTGATATTAAAGAATTACAGCAAATTATTTAATTTTAAAAATGACTATTAACTCTTAACATAGTCACTTTATTTGAGGGAATTAAAAACAGTAAAATACAGAGTAAAACCTGACCCTAGGGGGGAAAAAACCAAATTAAAAATTATTTTTGTTTCTATTTTTTTAATTTCATAATACTCTTTCTTTTTATGTGTGAGGTATAATGACAGAATAGGTTCTTCTCAGTTGATTTTTCGATTAGTTAACAAATGTTTACTGAGTACTTACTATGTGTTAGGTACTTTACCAAATACAGAGTGCACCAAAGAAACATGGGAATTATCAAAATCATGAGAATCTTTTCATAACGTTGTTATTTACTACTGTCTGCCCTAGGCAATTTATGCATTTTTTTTTAAAGATTTTATTTATTTATTAGAGAGAGAGAATGAGAGAGAGAGCATGAGAGCAGGGAAGGTCAGAGGGAGAAGCCGACTCCCTGCCGAGCAGGGAGCCCGATGTGGGACTCGATCCCTAGACTCCAGGATCATGACCTGAGCTGAAGGCAGTCACTTAACCAACTGAGCCACCCAGGTGCCCCTATACATTTTTAAATTGAAATACTTTAGATATACATTGGTAGAAAGTTAAATTCATAGTACATAGTAGAACATATCTGTTAATGGTGTTTGGGCTGATACTCCATAGATAAAGTGATAGAGCTTTAGAAGATTGTTACGAAAAGCTCCTCTCGTGTCTATTTCTGTAGTCATTTGAAAAGGATAAAAGAAAAGGACTGAAAAAATAGATCAACCTGTATTTGAAGAACAAGAACAGTGAAATCAATGGCTGTCCTGTCAATGCTGTCAAATGAACCTTTTCCACCTACACTCAAAATAAGCAGTTCTCTTCTGTTTGGGAAGTTTATATACATACCATTTTGGTACAGAACCACCACTGTAATGGCTAGATAGCTCAAAGAAGAAAAGCCAGAAAACTTTTAAACCATACTTCTAGTTCCAAGTAAGTAACTACCTCTAACTTTTTTGAAATGTGTTTGTTATTAATTCCCTCACTTATAAATTCTCTCTGAGAGATCTGCTGATGTAGTAGGAATATTTTTAAACAAAGAAATTCAGGAAATCCAGAGTATTAAGAGTACAATCTTCCCCGCTCATGTTTATTTGCTTGCTTCTTTAGACAAGCTTTGAAAAGCACTCTTCTTACAGTACTAAAGTTATTATGTTATATTTGTTGTCATGACCTATTATTGAGATGGCTAGGATCATCCTCAGTTTATTCATAAACTCCTTTTCTTTACCACGGAGTCCAGGGAGGAAAGAACTAAATGAGTACTTATCATTCTTAATTAAAAACAAATTTAACTTTAAACTCCTAAGTAGAAAGCCTGACCTTAATGTGATCAATGGAATCATTTTGGAGATTGTCTTAATTTGGTTACAAGGAATAGAAAATAAATTATCTTATCTAAAACCTAGTGGAATTTATTAACAGGCTATTGGGTTATTTCATGGGATCCAAGGAAAATTTAAACAACTAGTTCTTAGGAAGAGCAAAAAACAAGACAGTGCTGTGACTCTTAGCCGCAGTAATATACTCAATAGTTTCTTAGAGAAGGGGGCTGGGGTGTGGACCTCGAAAGAATTCCAATTGTTCTTTGCATTTCTGGCCCAGAGCCTATTCTACTCACACACTGAATAGCATGTCAGGGCATTTGTCCTTTCATACTCATACCATGAAACTGAACCACTAAAAATTATTACTAAGAAGGTAAGGAACAATAAATCCAAGGAAAGAAAGGCGAAGGAACATTGCCCAATGTCCAGAGCATAGATTGTTTATGTTGTATACCCAGGCTTCTTATAAATGGGGTGCATCTTACTTATGAAAGTCTAGCCCTTGGCTCCATGATCCCGAAACTATCCTAGACTTGATCCTTCTCAATTAAAACCCTCTTCTTAGGGAATGGAGTGGAAATGATGGTTTAGAAAGCCTTGATATCTCCTTATAGTCCAACTTATTAATCATCAAAATTTCATATTTTGGGAGGATGATAGCATGAAGTTCTTGGATTTTTTTGTTTTTACCATTGTTGCTTGATAACCTTCTGAATTATGTTCTGTAATTCTGGTTTTCATTGAACATCTTATGAGCTTTCTAGTCCTACATGGGTTTTTCCTTTAAAATTACCAGGATGGCACATCCAGTGGTCACTAGCATCCCTGCATTTTTTAAACAGAACCTTTTTCTTCCTATCACTTCCCAACTGCTTTTGATCTTATCTTTTTCACCCTAACCTTACACCCAACGCTCATTTTTCCCTTCATGTTTTATTAAACCGTTTTCCATCAACTCTCATCGTTTAGTTTCTCTTCTTGTTCTGTTTTCCTGACTTTGACAATGGCTCTTCTTTTTCATAACAAATTGGGCATGTTTATTTTGCCTTAGGCAATTGAGGATAATCATTCCTCCAACCTCGAATCCTTTTAGATGATTTTCTCACTTGCATCACCATAGACACAGAAATGGAATAAAAATGAACTGATAGGTCTAGAAGGGAATTCTTCGAAAGATCAGTTTTGAAACAATAGGTGAAGAATAACTAAGACAAACCTATTTTTAAGTTTGTAGATATTCTCTGATGAAATACACCTCAAGAATTTTTTGTATTTTTCTAGTCAACTATACATATGATTTAGATATAACACATTAGTGTCTAAACATGTACATTGAATTGAACCTCTCATGATCTGTGATATTATTAACATCCAAATCATTTTGGAATTGGCCTTTAAAATCTTCAAAAAATCTTTATTTACTCTACATTAATCTAGTAATTTGGTTGCATAGATAGTACTTGAGGTTTAATTGGTCCTTAAATAGGATTTATAGTTCTTTAAATTATCAGTAAATCAAATTTATATAAATTATAATTTAAGGGGGCGCCTGGGTGGCTCAGTTGGTTAAGTGACTGCCTTCGGCTCAGGTCATGATCTCAGGGTCCTGGGATCGAGCTCCACATCGGGCTCCCTGCTCGGCGGGAAGCCTGCTTCTCTCTTTCCCACTCCCCCTGTTTGTGTTCCCTCTCTTGCTGTCTCTCTGTCAAATAAATAAATCAAATCTTTAAAAAAATTATAATATAATTTAGGACTACTGAATGAATAGGGAAAGAGTAGCATATTTTATTTAAGTTGTTTTCAGAACTCTGATTATTGTTTATTTATGGCAAGAGTATTATTAGAATTATAATTTGTTCCAAGTATAACATATTAAACATATTTATAAAAGCATGATGTTACCTGGCCACAAAATCTGTTCCTTTTGAAAATAAAATGTAAACAACATTTAATTCCCAGGGGAGCAACTTATTTCTCCTAAAAATATTAAATCTGGCTATTAAAAAATAAGATTATATCTTGCAGGATCAAGATGGATTGTTAAAAATAAAATTAATATAAATTGTAGATTTGGTGGGCAATACTCTAGGCATGGTTATAATGATTCCTATTTGATCCATTGAAATTTCCAACATTTATGCTTATTAAGCAGCAGAAAGAGAGCACCAGGAATTCATCTCTAGCCATCTGGCTATTGGATGGGTGGTGGTGGATAAGTAGAATTTCTTCTGCTTCATCTGACTGGGAACCGGATGGGGTCTCATTAACTCACATGGAAGCTCCCATTTATTCACACAGGATTTCATACTACGTGCCTCTCAAGGACTTTGGGAAGTCTCAATGGGTTGAATCAAATGTATGGAAGAATGAGTCCAATCATTCTGGGCATTGTGCACTCCTGGCACTCAGTTTTTCCTGGACACTGCAATTATTTCCTAGAGTACAGTAGTTTCTAAGGGCTACAATGCATGGTAATGTCTGTCACCAGAAATCACTAGGTACCTCTTCATTCCCCTGGGCACTACTGCCCTGGTGCTAGTACACCAAAATCTCCTAATGGATGCTTCCCATGCTTCCCTGATCACTGCATCTTCATGATGCCAAAGCTACCTCATGGTGTCCAGGAAAGTGGAAAGTGCATCTCTATTTACATTACACCATCTGAAGGGTCCTAACATAGTTCTATTTTCACTCCTATGTTCCAAAAGGCCCTGAGCACTGTTGCTGCTTAGCATAGCAAATGGAGGCAAAAGGAGTAGTTACTGATATCTTGGTTACTTTCTTATTGTCTTAGAGTTTCTTCTCTGTCCACCACTTCTAGTTCTCAATGTAATTTGTGGAACATTATGTTGACTATTTACTATATAAATCATATTGTTTTATTCTTTGTGAAGAATTAAAGAAAAATATGACAATTTCTACCTCAAAGATCTTACAATTTAGTGGAAGATATTTTTTTAATTCATTTATTCAGCAAAGATTCATTGGAAATACTGACATAAGGGATCTAGACTAATTGTTAAGGGAATTCATATAAAATGTTGATTCTTATAGGGATGATGGGCATTCATGATGAAGGCAGAATTAGGGTTTGTCTTTGAAAAAAAGTGAACATTTTCAATAAGTTGGTTTGGGGGGAAGAGAAGAGAAAGGACAGTCTATTTAAGGCACGATTCAGAAAAACAGATGTGGGAAGTACTAGGCTGATGGGTAGCATGGGAAAGTAGAGCCATCAGGGTTTGGAAAGATATGCTGAGGTAAGACAAAAAGATAAGCTGGGACTAGTTTGTAGGAAATTAAAATTGCATGCTGAAGGGTTTGCATTTTATTCTAGGTATATTGTAGAGAAATTGAAAATTTTACATCAAGGATTTATGAAGAACTTTGTTTTAGGAAGAATAAATTTGTGCTTTGATTAGCTGGAGAAGCTGAAACTGATAATATGATTCAATTATAAGTCTCTTATAACAATTGAGGCAGCCATTGGGTGCCAGATAGAATATTTACTATTATTCCTGAATTGGCTAAGGCCCAAATCTAAGAACAAAAGATAGCACTCATTCTAAATAATACAGCAATCAACATTCAGTTGGAAATGGCCACCTTCTGGCTGGACTCACTGAATTGGCCAAACCCCAACAGTATTTTACCATATTTCTTCCCAGTTACAATAGGAAATAGCAGGAGAGAGGTGATTAAACGTTGGCCCTCTGGATTGAACATTATTTCAATGGAAGCTCCTTCCCTCTTTTCTAAGGGTGTAGGTGCTTTTTATAGTATGAAGCCACTTAAGGAAAATACCAGAAAATAAGGATTAGAGGTATCTGAACAAAGAGAGTAACATCTGATTCTCCAATTGGAAGCATGACAAGCAGCAAACAAATAGGTCCATTCTGATGTCACTCAAGGACCAGAGTGTGTAGTGAGGGAGTCCTTGGGAGATAATTTTGGGATTCCAGGAATATGAGGTGTTTTTCTTTCCAGTTCCCTCCTTCTGCTATTTGAAAGAAAAGGGGATTGTATCATATGTTTTCTGAAGTTGAGTAAGGAGGGTTCTTGAACAGGAATTGGAGTGACCACAGTGAGCAGGACTTGAAGGACGGTAGAGGAGTAATGAAGACATTTGGAAAAGTTTAGGGAAACTTGCATTATGGAAGAGGACCCCATCTCTTCCCGTAGCTTCTTGTGAAGGATCAAGAAGTTACATGAGGAGCAGAAGCCAAGGGACCACTTGATGGCAAATCCAGTTTAACAAAAGCATTAAGGATCTATCAAAGGCAGGCACAAACATTTCCAGGAGTCCCCAGCTTAAGGCTTTTGTGCAAATTAGACAAAATCACCATTCTGGATGCTTTTGACACAGCTTGAGAAACTGAATGGGGATTGGATTTCAGCATCCAATCATCCCTTCAGCTGGGAGTTTTTGTGCCCTGCAGCAAGGAGGGCAGGGGCGATGCTGACCATTGCCTCAAGAAAACCACATGCATCAACTATGTGAAGCCTACTCCATCAGCAGAGAACATTAGTATCAGATAGAACAGACTGAATCTTAGTGATGTGAGGAACATCTCTTAACTGGTGTGGGAGCAGTAACATTAAGACATCTTTGTCTTCTCTATCTTACTTTGTGCCTTCAATAGCAGTGAAACTAGTGCCTGGAAAACAAAGAAGAGCTATCTCTGAGTCAGGCCAACTATGCACCTTCTCATTCTTAGTAAGCAGGACTCAGTTCTACTCCTTAATGTGGGAGGTGGGGCTAGGAAGACAAACATGGAATCAAGTTTGAGAATGAACTTTTTAAAAAGAGTAGAACTGAGCCCTAAAAATAAAATGAGACCACAATAATAGCCAAGTGTAACAAGAAAATGATGGAATTTAGCCAAAATATCATTAAGTGGAACATAGCATAGCTGGAAGGCAATGAACCTGGGAAAATTAAAATCATTTTATGCTTATATCCTGATGACTTGAAACTCTTCAGTAAACTGGTTACACGTTAGACTATGAAGCCTTGAATTAAAAATAACAACAACAAAGAAATGGGAATAGAAGCCAAAATAAATTATTTAACCTTATCTATAAATTGCCCAGCTATTAAACATATTATCTCTTTTCTGTTCTTCCATCTCTATCTTACTTTTCTTTCTAAATCAGCAGTTTTACAGATATTGTAAACCGTATCCATACTTTACACATCCACGTTGCCAAATTTCATATTTTTGGATATTTCCCAATAAGCCTTTTAAGAACTTTGTAGCACACTCAATCTCTACTGACTTCAGTTTCTGAAATCTGGTCATTTTAACTCTGGATGGCATTATCTTTTTATATATTATTATATTTAACATTTAATATATTAATATATATAAGAGAATATAGCCTTCCTCAAATCCAGGATAAAATAATACTATTATTTCCACATACATTTTGATGATCCGCAATTTCTCTAATGACCTGTGTTTTCTTATGCAGTTTCTTTTTATTGCTTGTTTTAGCTCTCAGATGGGAGAAGAAAATGACACTCTTTAAGGAAACTAAAAAGTGGATCTAAAAATTTTTAGTGAATTTTGTTTTGTGAAAAACAATTTTGGGGGGTCATTTGTTTTCCTGGTGAACTACATTCTAGGTTTCAGAAATTCCAGATGGAAAACATGCATCAAATCCATTTATTCAAAGCAATATATTGATCTGAAGAACAACTGATCATTTTTATGTAACTATTAGAATCACTGGTTTATTTTGAAATATACTATATGCATCACTGGATATTTTCTTTCCAAAGATTCTAACACCATGTCATCACACATAATAGAATTTGAATATAAATTTTATCAGAATTAAAAATATAAATGCAGATAAGTTTTGCCTTTCCATGAAGAAAAGGAACCTAAGTCTAATGTACAGTTTAAGCCATTATTGACTAGAGAATATTAGAAACAGTCAAAATGCAGCTCTTTTATATTATTTCAGTACTAAATGTACTGGGTTTGAGAGACACCTTATTCTCAATGGT
This sequence comes from Halichoerus grypus, assembly GCF_964656455.1. Classification (NCBI taxonomy): domain Eukaryota; kingdom Metazoa; phylum Chordata; class Mammalia; order Carnivora; family Phocidae; genus Halichoerus; species Halichoerus grypus. Next base: position 147,929,109 of record NC_135715.1, read on the forward strand.
GATATATTTACTTACCAAATACTAGGGTGGATAATTTCTGTGTATGGCTCACACATACATCTTATGTTATTTCTTGTGTTATTTCTTATTTGTTTCAAGTTCAAGGTGAAATTGTTGGACACAAAATTGAATTATGAGATTACACATAGAGTTAATAGAACCCTATGTATTGGCTACAGATGCAAAATTAAGATTTCCTAATCTAATTCTCCTTTTTAGATGAGTTGAGAATTATGTCATTATTTAGTGTTAGAACCTGAATATTTCTTAACTCTTCACTTTTCCTTCCTGATATCCCTTTGAAATCAGCATTTTTTTTTTTTTTTTTTTTAGTTCTCTCAACAGCCAACACCAACTCCTTTAAGAGAGGAGAGAGGAAGGAGGAATTAGAAAGAATATTATTCTAGGGTGTTTGAAGGCTGTTCAACTTCTGAAAGGGACTTAAATCTTCAAAGAGACGAGGATGTAGTCTTTCCTTGTTATTGTGGGGAAAATAGCCTAGGAATAATACAGCTGTTGGATATCTTTATAATATTGTTATCAAAAATATGGAAAATAGCATTTTAAAGAAGAGCAGAGTTCATTTTCTGAGAGGTGAGTATGTGTGACCTCAGTCCTCAAGAATTGCAAGTTTTTTAAAGTTCATCAACTTCATAGGGTGCCTGGGTGACACAGTGGGTTGAGTGTCTGACTCTCGGTTTTGGCTCAAGTTCTGATATCAGGGCCCTGGGATTAAGCCCCGCGTTGGGCTCCCTACTCATCAGGGAGTCAACTTGAGGATTCTCTCTCTCCTTCTGTCCTCCCTATTCATGCACACACACTCTCTCTTTCAGATGAATGACTGTGACTGACTGACTGAATGAATGAATCTTTAAAAAAAAGTTCATCAACTTCAGGATAAAATAAAAATTCCTTCACTTAGTAAATGGGAGACTTTGTGAACTTAGTCACTGCCCCATCTCTTGAGCTTTGTTTCTGCCATCCCTCCACATCTCCTCTGAGCTTTTGTCACCCCAGGTTAGGTGCAGTTTCTGACGCTTTCTTTCCTCTGTATTTTTTTTTTTTTTTTTTCAAATGCTAGCCTCTCTGTCTTCCCCAGCTTATTGTCAAGACTTAGCTCAGGTGAGCACCACTGTGCAATTGTAGCATGCTGTGTAATCCTCCATCTGATAATTTTCAAATGATTTTTTTAAACCTGTTTGTCTTCCCTAATGCTGGGTGAGGAAGCATGCCTTTTATCCCTTTATGTGTAATATGTCTGGTGCAAGATTTTACTCATAAAATATTTCTCCAATTAATAAATAGATAAGTGATGTTAGAATTAAGAAATTCAAATGAATAGAAACAAAGCGTGTTTGCCCAATTAGGAGTTATTTCCCTCCTCCAGCAAATAGAAACTTGCCTACTTTCTATGAGGATATCTTGTACTTTCTCTTTGAAATTTTCTTCTAGAAAAAACCAGTACTATGAAATGTTGTATTCGCACATTATTCCTAAAAGAATGGCATTTAGAGTTTTACAAATTGAGATGTCTTTGTCACACCCAGTGATATCAGCAAGGCTCCCTCTGACATCAGTGAGTTTACTACAGTTCATTTCTACATGGATGGGTCAACTTACGGTATTAAAGACTCACAAGCAGTACAGACATTTTAGCTAAACACAGATGGAACAGGATCACAGGGTCTCACATCACTTAACATAATCAGTGTTCCTACCAATAAATTTCAACCGGTCTCAGCAAAATTGGAATTTGCTTACAATTAAACCGTGAAGGAGATTGAAAATCCAGACATATGTTTACAATGGGCTAACTCCTGTTAATTATCAGAACTATCAAACTTTTAAATTGTAGATTTATAAAAATGATGTGACACACACACCATGCCTATTACCTATCATGGGATTTTTTTTTCTAGTTAATCATTCTATTTACAAAAGAAAGCTAGCAATTTTTTTTTTCATATTAAGCTTTAGCTGAAAATACATGATCTCTATTTTTGTTGGAAAAAGCTTCTCTTCCAGAGATGGATTTCTTCCATTTGTATTTTTAACACTTGTACATCAGAAAGTTCTAATTAAAAAAACTCACAAATGAGGAATTTTGGACTCCCAGCAAACTTCGATTTTAATTTTCTTCACACAGTTTTCAGTGCTTTCTTACCTATGTATTTCAGTTTGCCCTCCATGAAGATTTTCAGGGTCATGTGATTAAAAGAGATGCTCATATTTCAAAAGGGAGGAAAGAATTCTAAACAAGGCTACTTCAAGAACTAGGAAATCACCACTTCACAAAGATATAAAATATAGAGGTCATGTTTATATTTTGTCCCTAGCTGTGTTTTGTTTTTAATTGATAAATTTTGCGTATTTAGGAAGAGATATACTGCAAAATCAAGGCCCCAAACCTCTTTGCTTTGATGCTGTCATCCGCATTTTAAAGAGTTTTATTTAGAAGTTTCTGAGAGCAGTTGATTGTATAATTTATCAGATATACTAAATTATAGTTCCATGAAGTTAAAACTCATTGCAAAGACTCCTATGAAGCAATTTAATATTTTTTAGTTCTGAGTGAAATCTGCTTTTTTTTTTTTTTTAACAAGTGTGATGCTTTTTCTTTTTTTAAACCAAGTGTGAGATTAGTTTAATCCTAAACGTCAAGTTCCACAGATAATAAAGCATGTATAATGAGCACATTTTAAAAGCTTCTTTGTAGAATTAAATTCTGATTCCATGATTTTGACTCTAGCAGTTTCCACTTACAATGTACAGTCACGTGAAGAAGGCACTAAGGTCTAAATCTTAGGTCATAATTTTCAGAAAAGAGGGATTCTAATATAAACCTGGGAAAAGATGAGATTGAGTTAGATTCTTTAGTTTTTATTCCCCCTTCCCTCTTGCATTATGCTTAAACAATAACAGCACTTTCCCTAGTTTCATTTTTCATAAGGAGGGTGCTATAGTCTGAGTGTTTGTGTCCTTGCAGATTCACATATTGGAATCCTAAAGCCCAATGTAATGGCTTTAGAAGGTGAGGACTTTGGGAAATGATTAGGTTCTGAAGGTGGAGCCCTCAGGAATGGGATTAGTGCTCTTATAAAAGAGATTCCAGAGAGATCCCTAGCCCCTTCTGCCATGGAAGGATATAATGAGAAGTCTGTGACCTGGCGGAGAGCCCTCGTCCAACCATGCTGGCACTCTGATCTCAGACATCTAGTCCAGAACTGTGAGAAATAAATTTCTGTTGTTTTAAGCCAGCCAGTCTGGGGTATTTTGTGATAGCATCCTGGATGGACTAAGGTGGAGCCAAAGGGAAGAAACAGTTGATAGTCAAGACTAAGAAGAAGGAAATCAAAGAGGAAAAGTATTACCAACAGTGTAACGTCATAGAAAGAATATCTCTTAGCTTGTTTCTTTTTGGTTTTTTCCTTTCCATTCTACAGCGTAGGTTCCAGTAAGTACTCATTGTAGGTTCATTTAATAGCATCAAAATAGTGATGTCGAAGTTGTATTTTACAAGAAATTAAATATTTTATGGTACTTTATAAGGCACATTGACATTGGATATTGACAATTAAAGTTAGTACAAATTAATTATGAACGTATATAACTATTACTGCAACTATATTTTTCATAGGTTCAAATTATATTATCATAATTATTTATCATAAGGTACGTACATGTTAGGGTTAGTGCAGAGCATGAAATCAGACATAATACTTGGCTTGCTAAAATGTAACACGGAGGCCGCTGGGGGTGAGGGAAGGTTTCAGAGAAGGGCGTTGGCCTTTGGAATGCAGAGGCCTGTGTGACCACTCTGCCGTTGGAATGCCTTCCCTGAAGCTCTCTTAGCCCAAACAGCCACCCTGTGATCTAAGAGATGTGTGCATTGTCCCTTAGGCTATGTTTAGTAGAACATGCAGATTAGCATATCTTATCTTTCCCATAAACAGATCCTCCTAGTTCAGTAAGATCCCTGTCACACATCACGTGCTTGAGAAACAGTGGTAAGGATTTGTCATTATCCTGAAGGACCAATAAAAGTGGGAGCAAAGGAGAGCAAAGGGTCTTCGTCTCTGAGTGTTGACCCCCTTGACTTCTCCTCTCAGGGCAAAGTTTGGAGTAACTTTTCATCCATTGGTACAGGGATTGCTGGCCATTCCCGGCACATACAGGCTGGAATTGGAGCTGAAAAGTCATTAGAATATGTGTCAGGTCTAGAGATGAGACGAGCAATTCTGTCTTCATTTCATGGGTAATACTAAATCTCTCTCCTTTTTCATGTGTGTCTGCAGAATTCTTTCTGTAGAATCTTTCTGCTCTAATTTCCCATTACTACTGACATGTTGGCTCTTGAATTTTTTCCTTCTAATCAATCTAATTTTTCTTTTCGTCATTGCTTCTGGCTATTTATGGCTTCTGCTGTTTAATGACATTATTTTTTTTTTCATAATTCTTCATGGCTTCTAACTCTACCTCAATTTTTATGGCTTTAACTCTTCTTCAAATCTTTCCTTGGCTTTAGCTCCTGCTGTTCACTGCTTTGTTCTCTTTCCCGTGTTAAATTCCAAAAAGAGATTTGATTGGCCCAGTTCCTCTTCTGGCATCAGACCATGCTGTAAATCTATTCCAGTCTTTAGATCAGATGTCCTTAGGTTCAGTCAACTATAGATGTTGGAGTCATGCATCATGGGATGCAATCACATTTAGAAGAGACCATAACAGTATTAAGAGTAATGTTGCAAAGGCTATAAACTCTGAAGCAGAGGAGATACCTTTAATTTGTAAGATTGTCAGCATAGCACCACTGGCAAAAGAGAATTTATAATTCTGGTGGTCATTCATTCAAATAATATATATATATATATATATATATATATATATATATATATATATATATATATATTATTTAATGACCATGTGCCAAACACTATTCTAGCCTCTGACATTATAGTACTGATCAAAAATAAAAATAAATTGCCTACTCTTATGGAGCTTGAATCTTTGTGGATAGAGACAATGATAAAAAATAAAGATAGTAAGTGCAATGAAGGTGGCAGTAAATCCTATGAAAATAACAAAGCAGGTTAGGGGCACCTGGGTGGCTCAGTTGGTTAAGTATCCGACTCTTGATTTCAGCTCAGGTCATGATCTTAGGGTCTTGAGATTGAGCCCTGCATTGGGCTCTGTGCTCAGCAGGGAGTCTGCTGGAGATTCTCTCTCTCCCTCTGTCACTGCCCCGGCTCACATGCTCTTTCTCTTTCTCTCTAAAATAAATAAATAAATCTTTAAAAAAATAATAAAGCAGGTCAAAGGGATAGAGACCCAAGGTGTGTGTCTAGGGCCATGGGATGAATTGTTATTTTAAATAACACTGTAAGGGTTGTTCTCTTTAAAAGATGGCATTTGAATGGAGACAGGACTGAAATCCTTCCTTAGCTTATTACCTCTGACTGTTCTCAAAGGAGTTTGCTCACACTTATAGGTTTTAATATCCCTAAAATCAGAAAGATAGGAGTGGGGTTTTTTGTTATTTTTATTTGCTTTACACTACTGAGGAAAGAGGATGTTAACAAGAATATGTTCTGCTTTTGCAGTTGGTATTGCATAGATTGGAACCACAAAAGATAGGAAGGATTGTGGTACTGTCCAGGAGAAAAACAAGAGTATCCAAGTCCTCAGTGATGCTGAAAAGAAGGGATCCAGCCAACTTCAGCCTGATGAGGTCTTGGGTCTTAGATGTTAGCTATATAATGACACAATAATATGTAAAACAGAACTCATCTTTTACCCCAGACCAATCTTATGTTTTGATGTCATATTGTATTATATCAAATCTATCAAACTAGAATCTCACACTCAACTTTAATCTTATTTTCTCTCACCTCCCTTATGTACACAATTAGCCACTAATTCCTACCCATCGTCTTATAGAACTATCTACAAAATACGTCCATTGCTTTCTGTTTCTCTTGCTGTGGACTTCTTCTAGGCCTTTACAATTTCCATCTTGAATTATTGCTACATCCTTGCAACTAGTCTTCCTGATACCAATCCTTTTTTATCCCAGAGTGTACACTGACCCCAGAACCATTTTCTTAAATAGACAAAGCTGCTCTTTCTATACACTGACTTAAAATCCTCTGAAGGCTCTTCATTGTCTCATATGGTGATTCCAAACAGGCTTAGATTTGAATATGCTTACCATTTCATGCTTTGTTTCTCTTTTCTGCCATTACAACATGGAAAACTCTTGGAAGTTTGGAACTAAAAAAGACTTGGAAAATTCTTACCCTTCCTCAAGATCCCGTTCAAGGGGCACCTGGGTGGCTCAGTTGGTTAAGCGACTGCCTTCAGCTCAGGTCATGATCCCAGGGTCCTGGGATCAAGTCCCGTATGGGGCTCCCTGCTCAGCAGGGAGCTGCTTCTCCCTTTCCCTCTGCTTCCATCCCCTGCTTGTGCTCTCCTGCTCTCTCTCTGTCAAATAAATAAATAAAATCTTAAAAAAAAAAAAATCCCGTTCAAATGTCACCATTGAGGAGGAAGGGAAATACTTCCTACACATGTTGAGTCCTTCCATATGGAAGGATCTCTACAAGCATGACTTTTGTGCTCTCCTTATTTTTCTTCTCAGGAGAAGTGGAAAGACTCTCAGATTAGTGAGTTTGGGAGGAAGAACTGGGCACGCATGGTTCCACTCCCTCATCTCGTCTTTTTGGGTGCTGGCCTATAGCAAGGGCATGTTTTTTCTTCTTTCTGCCATGTGGTGAAAGGGCCTACTACTTTCATCTTTCTAATTCTGAGGCTCAGGATTACTAAGCCCATTGTTACTGTATATAAGGCACCTGGCATAGATTAGATGGTCAATAAATGATTGTTAAACATATTGAATGAATCATAAAAGTAAAATTGGTTCACAATCAACTAGCAGAACTCTGACAAAGAAAAGTATTTTGCTGTACCCCTTTCAGTTCCTGTAATAGCTACTTGAAGAAGCCTTCAGCATCTTCAGAAAGTGTGAATTTCTCTTCAGTGGACCTTGATTGTCTGTACATTAAAAATCACCTTGGGGTGCTTGGAAAACTCCCTACAGATTCCTATGTGCACCCTTAAGATTATGATTCAGCAGGTTTGAAGTCTAGGCTGAGACTGATCATTTTAATAAGCACCACAGAAGATTCTTCAAATGCAAATTGGCTACTGTCTTTAGGTTTTTAAAGAACTCTGTTTATATCTCATTATTGGGTTTTATTCACATGCCTGTCTTCCCCAGCAGGTTATGAACTCACTGGGGGTATTTGTCTCAGAATTGCAAACATATAACCTAGAACCTGGAACCTGGTAGCTAGTCAATACATGTTTATTGAATAAATGTTTGTTGATAAAGACACACATGGGATTTGTGCTTCCTTTTTTATTTATAAAGCCAGCATTTGGGGATAGTCAAAAAGAACACAGTGAAGACATCATTATTCCATTAAATGAGCTCACTGTTAGCTTATGAAGTGTCCAAAATTTATGTGTTTTTCAAACCGTATAGCTTGTAGCATGTTTTTTAAAAAATAGTGAACATCTTTTTTCTATGCCTAATTCATAATATTCCATTAAATTGTCACAAGGTCTTCCTTTAAAAAAATGGTAAAATGATAAGTCATAAAAATCCCTACTATTTATAATGAATTATCTTTATTTTATCCTGAGAGTTGGCCATATCATAAACACATTAAATGTTCTCAGCTCTCCTAGCTTTCACTTGTGTATATTTTTCATATGACCACAACAGCATGTTTGCTAGGCAACAGAAAGAGGAAAATCTTTCAAAACATAAATCCATGAATTCCCCTTAAGAGAGGAAAAGGCAATACTTGCTGCATTACTTAGGGAGTGAAAGGAAAGAGAAAAAAAAAATCAGATTGGCTTCTTTGCAGCTGTGCTCCAGAACTCAAGGCCACACCTGGACCGGGTAAAACTTCTCTGATTATAAACCTTTGGCTAAAAGGAAAAGTTGCTGCCTGAAAAAGCAGACTATGTCTTTGGGGATTCCATTTGGCTATTTTAGTATTTAACAGATGTAATAGCTGAAGGTTTATATTCTGAAAATAGCATGAAGCCTGTAGGAGCACTGCGTTTCTTCTTGAAAATTCCCACAGTGAGCTTAGGTGTTTAAAATGTATTCAGAAGTTGGCAATGTATCAACTAGAAACATCTCCCTAAATCTGTTTCTCTTATTTTAAAGTACAATTATTTATCGTGTAGGTATGTTATGAATATCGTATTTGCATATGCTGAATACAAACATATAATTCTGCAAATGTTTTATGGTTTCAGGTTGAGATACACATATTCTTTTTAAGTCTGAACATCAAACAGCAAATATTGATTATAATAATCTGCCTCATTTATATATAAGGTATACCCTGATGAAAGCAAAACACATACATTCGCTTTGGCTTCCATAAAATAAGTCTCATATCAGTGATAAAATGTTTTTCTTTATCATTTTAATACAGCTGTTAAATACTTTGTGGCATGATATTCATACTCATAATTGCTAAGAGAAGGTTAGGCAGTAAACTACCTTCCTTCCATAAACATGCATTGTCTTCACATGAAATTTAAATGCAATTTTGATCAAAATATTCTAGTGACACAAGAGTAACAAAGCATATCTAATAGTAAATGCTATCTTAATGGCATTAAGTTATGGGAACTTTTATATTGAATGGCAATATTTAGGAATAATTTTCATTAAAATCACAGTGATTTGCAGGAGATTATAAACAGAAGTACATTTTAGAAAGCCATCCAGGAAGAAGTGCCAAAGTATTTGTACTAATATTGCCAATTATATCATCAAAAAGTTTGCCCTGGCATTTAAGGTAAAAAAGAATATCCACTCAATTGGCTGGAAAACTATATTATTTTTAGTTTTTGTTAATAGTAATGATGAGTAAAAACACTGTAAAGATTTTGGGAGTGTGTCAAATAATCATTATTCACTTTAATTAGAATGAGGAATACTTAAAAACTTAATAGGTACACTCCTAGATCATTAAAGCATTCCTCTTAGTTCTTCAGATTTATTTTGGTGGTCATAAGAAAATATAAAATACCAGTCATGTAAACTGATTTTATAGGGTCTTTATAAGTAATGTGGCAAAGAGAAGATTTGGTAAATAATTACAGAGACATGGAACATTGGACCATTTATTGAAGAATAAAAAACATGTGATAGAAATTCTTGACTATTAATCCTGGTGGAGAATACCCAAGAAATAATTTTGTGATTGCTCTTGTCTCAGTCAAAGTAGAGTTTCATTAAAATATTTATTGGTTTGGAGCATTTTCCAAAGTTTTGTAGTATTAAATGGCATTTTTCACAATTTATAAAATCATACTGACTCTTTTCATCCTATATTTCTTTCAGCTGAAAGCATAAATTATTGACAATGAAAACAACTTTAGTAAGGAAATCAGAGGACTTGGGTTTATGTTCTGATTTTGGCACTAACTAGATACTAAGTCTTTGGAAATAAAGTTTAATTTCAGTCTCAGTTTTAATGCTGTAAAATAAAGTTGATGGACTACATAATATAATGTTCATTTATTTCTTGAACATTTTTCAATCAACAGATTTATTGAATGTTTATTATGGGCCTGGTGCCTTCTATGTGGGAGGCACATCCCTGGGTAGTATGAATATTGTGATAAAGCAGATCAGATTCTCCCAGCTATGGAGTTTACACTCTGTTGGGGTTGACAATAAATAAATAATTAAATAAGTATATGATTTTAGATAGCAATAAGTGTAATAGCAACCAAGGAAGGAAATAGCAAATCACTGGAATGAGGTGCTATTTGATTGACAAGTGAGAAGGATCTAGTCATGTAAAGACCTTGTAAGAACTTTCCCCGCAGATGTAAGAAAAAGTGCCATAAGCCGTGCAGATTAACTTGTACCAATGAGCAAGGATACGTCCGGTATTGCTTGAACATGGTGATCAAAAGGGAAGTGGCAGTAAAAAGATGTAAGAAGTAGTTTGGGTCAGATGATATTAGATTTTGGTGAGGATTTTGGATTTTATTTTAAATGCTATGGAAAGCCATTTTAAAGTTTAAATAAGATGTCTGATGTGACTTAATTTATCTAGCAAAAAGAATAATATGGTGACTGTGTAGAGAGGACTATTTTGTGCTTTGTGTTGTGGCCCAATTACATGTATGTGCTTATATATATGAATGCATGAATATGGACATTAATATGTGTATCTATATATGATGAAAAATCAAGTTGAATCATTGAATCAAATTTGATTTGATGAATTAAATTGAAATGATTCTATAAATTTTCCCTCTAATAATTGAAAAGTTAATTAGAATCTAGTTGAGTAATAAGGATATTCAATAAAAACCTAATTGTTGTATGTGTAGGAAGATGGTATGAGGTATTAATTGATACCTGGAGGTTGGCTATTGGTCTACCCTACCTCTATAGCCAGGCAGTAGATCAGTAGTAATGATGAACAGAGGGGATTACCACTGCACCAATAGAAAACATGTAAGATACTTTTTTTTCCCTTTGAACTGACTGTGAGATTAAAGTTTTAAAATGAAGAGGATGAACTCCAAACAAGAAGAAGCACATTTTAAAAACAAAAGTTATAAAATGGAGCTGTCACATCTCTAAAGAAGTCTTCTATTCAACAGAAAAGGTGGTTTGAAGGAACATTGCTGGTAAATGTTATTCGAAAATAAGATAATTTCACATTTAAGTTATATGTACTTTGATTTTAGATTATGTGTAGTTCTAAGTCACATATTCTTTTGAGAGCAAAGTGACACATAAATGAGTAAGTAAATTAAGTCTAGTTTCTAGTCTGTGTAGTTACATGCTTAAAATGGAAATTATTTTTTGTAACTGGTTACTAATTTATATGTACTTCATAGGAGTGCTTGAGCTGTTGACCCTTTTTAAGCCTACTGAACCCAGTTAGTGGTACATGTGTTTTTAAATGACACAAACTAACGTGAAAGCCATACTCTTTATCCTCCATAGTGTTTCTCCATTCCTTCTGATTCCTTTCTACTCTCTTCTTATATTCCTTAAGTGACTAAAGCATTTAGAGCTGTGCCCGGTACATAGTGACTATATAGTAAGACAACCATAATAGTATTATTTATTACAATAGTTGTTATTGACACTATGTTCTGTATCTACTGACCCAGAAATTTCAGTGTCCTTTACTCATTCCTCTCAGTTCATAGCCATTTCATATACTTTTGCCTTATATTGTCTGTCATCATATTGCTATGATTAAGTCTCATTGATATGAGACTGGCCTTTCTTCTCTGTTCCATTCTCATTTAGTTTGGGCCCGTATCATCTCATCTTTGTACAAGTACCACCCAAAGAAGAGGACCCATGTTCTGGACTGTACTCTTTTTTTTAAAAAAATATTTATTTATTTTTTTTGAGAGAGAGAGAGCACATGAGTGGGAGGGGCAGAAGGAGAGGAAGAAAGAGTCTCAAGCAGACTCCACGCTGAGCGTGGAGCAAGACTTGGCTCGATTTCAGTACTCTGAGATCATAATCTGAGTTGAAACCAAAAGTCAGTTGCTTAACTGACTGTACCACTCAGGCGCCCCATGGACTGTACTTTTTAGAGGAACACCTTCTAGTCCTCTCCCAGCCAACCCCCCATGGGTGAGTCATTTATGGAGCCAAGGGGAATATGCTTTCCTAACCCTAACATCCTTCTAGACTATACTCCAGGAACCCAGGACTTTTTAAGAACCTCTTTGCTGGTTGTGTCTTCCCAAGGTTTGAATGGGGACTCACAGAATTGACTTTTGGCCAACTATTCTTTGTTTTTGTTTTTGTTTTGTATCATGAAGGGGGTTGGTAGTGGCAGTGGATAGTTTTTGGTCTGAGGTCCTTGTGGTGAACGGGAGAGCTAGAGGAGGGAACAGAAGAGGGGCACAGGCTGGGCCTCCATTTACACCCTTGCCCTATCCCCCCAAAATTAGTGGAAGGTCCATTTTGATAAATACAACCATTACCTCATTAGCCTTCCTCTCTCTAGTCTCATGTTGCACGCTTCTTTCTCTAGTTTAATACTTTCTGGTGTCTTCTCACTGGTTACTTGGAAAGTCCCGCCTTAGCAAGATATACAAGGCCTTCGTATTATATCTCAGGTTCATCTTTGGGCGTCATTCTGCATCTCAGTCCCAATACTCCACTTTCCATGCCTTCTGCATGTCATAATTTTCCATATACATTGTGCTCTTTCACATTTCTGTGTAGAAACTGCAGGACTTTCCACTTCCTAGAAGACCTTTCCTAATTTACTGCCTTTAAGAATATGTTCATTTATTCCTCTAGATTCAGGTTGAATACAGCCCTTTCTATGAAGATTTTCTGGTTCCCTGTAGAGTGTTTCTCGCTCCTCTGCATAATTGCCCACTTTATAGCTTTCTTTGATTATAATGCTTTTCCTATTATATTGTGCTTATTTCTTTGAGCATCTGTCTTCTTTGCCAGAACCTGAATTAATCAAGGAGAGGTCTCACTTATCTAAGTCTTTACACTATCTCCTCCTCAACCTGCATCCTGGTTCCTATAGTAGAAACTCACTGCATGTTTTCAGGGAAAAATAAAAATGAGGGAAGGAAGAATGGTGTATCACCTTTTGCCTTATTCTCCCTGCTGAAGCTGCTTCTGTTGTTGTTCATCTTTTCTATTTCTTTAATTTCAATCTATCAGTCTGGTCCTTTGTTAGTGGAGAATGGAGTATGGCCTTGCACATTTCTTACACCTTCCAAATTCAGAAATAATTATAAATCTCCCAATATTCACTATCTAATTTGTCAGAATTGACAATTATAAGGAATTATTTCTATGTAAATAATATGTAAATTTGTTTTTTTGATTAAAGAGAAAATATATTATTTTGCCAGACTTTTTATTTTGCTTTGGCAAACTGCATACTATGCTCGAGATCTCAACACCAAAATTTGTTTTTATTCTTTGTTCAAGTTGAAGCTGTAAGGCACAGAGACTCTATAGGTTTTGGACCTAAAATGGAGATGTTTTACTGTGATGTGGACACAGCAAAATCCTGAGACAGCCACACATTATTTTCACGTGCATTCTGTGATTATCTGGACATAACGGTACTAGTGAAATAATCTGAGTTCTTATCATGCAAAATTTGAGAGAGTTTTATTATAGGAGAGAGTTCTAGTATAGAAATAGATAAGTCCTTGTTTCATAAAATTTTTGAGAAAAAAGATGCAAAAAAGCAATTATTAAATAATGGAAACATTAATCTACCTTTTGTAGTTTTAAAATTTCTGGAAAATTTAGCAATACCAAATGGAGGGAAATGAATTATGCACCAGGCACTGTACAAATCACTCTGCACATTATTTTATTATTTCATTTAGTCATTGTTAATTAGGAGGGTATCATCCCCATGCTACAGTTTATGAGATGGTTACTTGAATATATTAAGTAATCTGTTCACAGTCATAGAGTTAGTACTTTAGAACCAAGATTCAAAGGTATTTTATATGGCTAAGAAAATCTACTTTAAAAAAAAATTCTAGTATAGTTAACATACAGTGTTATATTACTTTCAGGTGTGCAATATAGTGATTCAGCAGTTCTATACGTTACTCAGTGCTCCTGATGTTAAGTGTATTCTTAATCCTCTTCCCCTATTTCACCTATTCCCCCACACACCTCCCCTCTGGTAACTACTGGTTTGTTCTCAGTATTTAAGAGTCTTTTTTGGTGTGTTATCTCTTTTTCTCTTTGTTCATTTGTTTTGAAGAAAGCTTTTAACCATTATACAGTAAATCCTAGACTGAATGGGGTAATACTACAGGCTACACGGAAGTGTATGAGATGCTGACAAATGGTTAAAGAGATCTGAATGTCTGTGAGTTACATCATGCTTAAAAAAACAGGTCATCTGCCATTTTCTCCCTGAAAGCTTTTAGTGTATTTAAATAGCAATAAAGTTGAGGATACTTCCTGGGGATTAAGGACTGCCTAGAATTAAAGGCCAAATGCTTTCAACAACTTCTCCTAATCAAAGATAAATTCTCAGGAAATGCCTTGTATCCTCATCATTGTTTAATTGAAAGTTCCTTACTTGAATTTACTACCTCCCTAAGCTTTTGTTAATTACTACTATTGAGGCCTCAGCAATAACCTTTCTCTGTGACTTAATTTCCATATACTCCTCCCATTCCCAAACATGTGTTCCTGGAGAAAAAAATTAATCTTAAAATACTTTATTAAAAGTATATATTAATTTGTTCCTTAATTGTAAAATATGACAATAGTAATTTGTTACAATGATATTTAAAGCAAAATGCAATTTAAAATCTCTCTACCTCCATCCTATAAATGACATCCTTGCCTTGAAGAATAACAATATTAATTTTCAAGTCATCTTGAATCCAAATCACTTCCTGTATATATCTTATTTATAACTGTAAGACAAATAACTGAAAGAGGCCAACCAAGACAATTTACTTTTACTTTTGGGGGAAATGGAAATCGTGACAACTACTGAATGATTTGCTCATTTGAACACTGACTGAAAATTCCATGTATGAGGAATGGGAATGCTTTGTTTTCAAACTACAAGCAATCAGGGTTTTTCCTCCCCCTCCCCACCGGATGGCTCTTCAACTATATTTTCTTTTACCATTTTAGAATGCAGGGCCATCTTTAAGTTGTTTTCTTTGTAACTTGGACTCACGTGAGAAATGCTAACACAAGGAAAGAGGTTACATGTATGGTTTGTTGCTTCAGAGTATTATTGTTAGTGGCTGCCTTTTATACATATTCTTTAAAAAATGGAGTTTGTAATCCCTTCCAGTGAATCCTGGGAGTAGATAAATAATGAGGCCATGCTCCGGAAATGTCAGAGGAAGGTGCATCCTGGGAGTGTGTTACTCCATCACTCTCAGGAAGTGACAATCTAGTCCTCTGTCAGATTGGTCTGTACAGGCCTTCTCAATGTGGCCAGCTTCCTCCGATTCATGCCTCGGTAAGTAGTTATGGCTCAGATAGGAGTGGCTCTCCTAGGTTTCAAACTCCCCTTCTAGGAAAATGTTTCCATCATTTACCATTTCCTACAATTGTTATACCTCAAGCTGAAAAAGCTGTGCCTCGCTGGGAAAAGGCGGGATTCTGGAACTCTCCTTTTCCTGTCTATCACCTGAATTAAAGCCAGAGGGAGGGGAAAGGGATATAGCACATTATGACATCTCCATTGAAAATGGAATTTTACAAAAAAGTTTTAGAAACTTACAGCTAGTTCCTGAATGGACGCCTTAATTTATGTAGACAGAGAACCAAGTAGGAAATGTAGTCTTTCCAAAGTTAGGTTTATACTTTTCTTGAAATATTCTTCCTTCACCCCACTTCTTCTTCTTTTTTTACACATTGCGGCATTCTAAGTTACTCTACTTGAAAATGATTAAATAGAACTGGGGAGGAATCCCATTCTTTATTTTTCCTCTTGGTTTCCTATTGCCAAGTAAAAGCCTTGCCTGATGGCTGTCCAGCTGATGGCTGACTGTATGGTCCGGGTTGGACTGTTCCAGAGAGTATTTGTACATTTCTCAGGCTCTCTGTCAAATTTGTTCTTTCTGCAGTATTTATTGACAAAATGGAGGTTAAAAAATAATGAACAGTAGTCTATAAATTCTTCCTAGTAATCTTTTACCAGAGGAACTTGCATAGGCTACTTAATAGATATTTTTCAAACTTCTATCCATTATCTCCTATAAGGAAATCACACTATCATATTACCCAAGAGAAAAAGACTTCTCTTATTTTCCATCAGTATGAAAATAGCCTTTAAATCAAGAGTGGCCTTTGATCTAATGCTAATATAAGTGTATAATGTCTATGCCTTTATTCTACCCATCATAAAAATGAAAAATAACATAAAATTAAAGATTCTTTTTATTATCACAGCAAGTGGGGATTTAGTCTTGTTAACATAAAATTTCTTTTTCATTAGCAATTTTCACACACAGATAGAACTTTAAAGGTTGTATGCTTATGTTCATGGCATCTATAACATAGTCTGTTAAACAAAGCGGACCCACACATCACACTGGAAATTGTATGTAAAATTCTGACAAAGATAAATTGCCTAGAATTTTGATGCTCCTTTTTGAAAAGAGGGGGGAAAAAAACTCCTTCTTTTGACATATTTATCTATTTGCTGTAAATTAGAATTATCAGTTAAGCAAAAATACTAGTGAGGGAAACATGAACATGATTATATTCTAGGCATTTCTCAGTCTTAGTTAAATATGGAAACAAAACCAAAGACTACTTAATATAAGTATTTAATTTTTTTAATCCCCCCCAACTCATTTTCTTGATGTTTCAGAGAAAGGGTTTTTAAAAAAATATGTCATTTGCCGTGTTTCTTGTTTGCTTCTTTAATTTGTAAAATGAAACTGTTCTTCCACACAGAATTACTTTGTTTAAACCATTCTGGAGGGACCTTCAGCAGCTGTGATGTGATTCTGATATTCAGTGGACCCTTTTTGGAAGTTTCTTTATCCACCAAGGAGATCCTCTAGAGTAATGTCTCAAACTGTTGACCCTGCTCTCCTAAGCCCTCCACACAATTGGCCAGCAGGGTGCAGTGGCTTTCTTGGCTTTTACTTTATTTTTCAGGATATTTCCTGGCCTCGTTGTGATCACTTTTTCATTGTCAGCCAGCTCGTGAACTCTCAGGAACAGACATCCTCACAAACAAAATGACATTATGAAAAACAGACCCTGGATATTGGCACATCAGCAAAACAGATGGGGATTTGGGAAAGAAAAAAAAAAAAAAGCAGGGGGGAGCTTTTTTGGAAAGATTGGCATGGATCTCCTACATGTATACAAAATGTTGCTCCATTCTTTACCACCCAAACCAATACAAATTTTAACTTAAACAAGGGGAATTCTAATGTAATTACATTAAAGGAGAACATATTGCATGAATTGATAGAAAGAATTTAATTGTAGGATTTTAAAAAAGTTGCTTGGCAAATCTCTGGGTTATTGGTAATGAATTTATATTTAAGAACTTCAGAAGCTCAGTAAATTTAAACAATCAAACCAAATTTTTTTTTTTTAAGATTTTATTTTTATTTATTTGACAGCGAGAGAGATAGCAAGAGAGGGAATACAAGCAGGGGGAGTGGGAGAGGGAGAAGCAGGCTTCCCGCTGAGCAGGGAGCCCAATGTGGGGCTCGATCCCAGGACCCTGGGATCATGACCTGAGCCGAAGGCAGACGCTCAACAACTGAGCCACCCGGGCGCCAAACCAAAATTTGTATAAGATTTGTTTCATGTAGTATTAAATATTTATTTTGAATAAAATCCTTCATCTTCCTAATTCACCCAATTCAAAATAATGATTGGCTAAAGTTGTGAAATAAAGATTTTTTTTCTAATATTGAGATCTAACATTTATTAAGAATTTACAATGGGGGCGCCTGGGTGGCTCAGTTGGTTGAGCGACTGCCTTCAGCTCAGGTCATGATCCCTGAGTCCTGGGATCGAGCCCCGCATCGGGCTCCCTGCTCAGCGGGAAGCCTGCTTCTCCCTCTCCCACTCCCCCTGCTTGTGTTCCCTCTCTCACTGTCTCTCTCTCTGTCAAATAAATAAATAAAATCTTTAAAAAAAAAAAAAAGAATTTACAATGGATTAGGCACTGTATTAAAATCTACATTATCTCATTTAAACTTCACAATAACCCTACGATGAAGGTAATTTTATTATCTCATTTTTTTTTAACAATGAAGAAACTGAGGATTAGGCAGTGTGGTCTAGTTCACAGGATTAGCACATGCCGGAGCTGGGACTGGACCCCTTGAAGTCTGATTCCAGAGCCATTGCTCTTAGCTACTACACCCTCGTCTGTTACTGTACCTTCCTGTGTTTTTCCACTTTGGTTACACACTAAATAATCTGTAGAATAAAACAAAAACAAAAACAAAAATAACTAGTGCCTAGACATCACCTCAGACAATTCAATCAGAATTTCTGTAGTGGGAGATTTGGTCTGGGCATTAATAGTTTTTAAAAGTTTTGTGCATTATTCTGAATTGCAGTTGAGATTTAGAATCACTGTTCTGAACCAACAATGTTCTAGGTGGTGAGATTACAAGATGAAAATGGTCAAGTTCTTTCCCTCACACGGGAGTATATTAGTTTCCTGTGCCTGGTGTAACAAATTACCAGAAATTTGGTGGCTTAAAACAACAGAAATTTATTTTCTCACAGGTCTAGAGGCTGGAAGTCAAACTCAAGCCTAAAGCAGGGCCATGCTGCCTCCAGAGGTCCCAGGGGAGAATCTTTCTGGTCTCATCTAGTTTCCGGGGGCTGCCCGCATTTCTTGGTTTGTGTCTACACATGTGATTGCATTGAGGGCCTACCTGGGTAATCCAGATAATCTCCCCATGTCAAAATTCTAATCAATCTGTAAAGATTCTTTTTCCAAATAAGGTAACATTTAAAAAAATTCCAGGGATTAAGACCTGACATCTTTGGGTGGCCATTATTTATCCTTCAATAAGGAGTCAAACCACTAAAGATAGAATTCAAATACAAATAAAAAAATACTATGAAAAAGGGAGAATTTTACAATAGGTCCAGAGAAATTATGGAGGTAAAGGAAAGCCAGCACTTTAAGTGCTTTTAAGCCATTCATATGATAGTCTCTTAAATACAACTTACTCTGTAATGTAAAGGCTACTCTTTAAATGACCATCACTTTCCAGACTTAACTTTATATTTAATCTTCTTAAAATGTTTTTAAGATTGTATTTATTTTAGAGAAAAAGAAAGAGCATGCAGGGAGGGCCAAAAGGGGAAATAGAGGGAGAGAACTTCAAACATCCCCACTGAGTGTGGAGCCCAATGCAGGGCTTGATATCACAACCCTGATATCACGACCTGAGCTGGAACCAAGAGTTGGAGGCTTAACCAACTGAGCCACCCATGCACCCCTAGATCTAATTTTTGTTGTTGTTGCTATCATATTTGGAATCTTTCCAAAAATCTTGATTTGCAGAGAATAGCTTTACACTTGGAATTTGAAATTTCTATTATGAGTGTGCTATTAGTGGAAACAAGGTTTGGATGGGATAACAGGAGAGAAGAAAAGACATTGGACTCATTTATAGTTATTTAAGAATTTAATGAGCCAGAGAAAAGAGTGAGTGAGGCTATGTGTGTATATGTAAATATATCACATTGATCATGAAGTATCCTTTTTCTCGCTTTCATGGAGTTAATGATTTTCAAATTTGTGATTTTTTTTAACTTTTAAATAATTAATAATCCTTAGAAAGATTATAGGTATGTTATAGAATGTCTAATACAGGAACTTTCTCTACACTAAGTAATATATATCTTTATTGCCCCAACCATTGTGAACATTCGGAATTGCATAGTAGTTGACAATAGCTTTCTCAGCTACAAATGTGACTGATGGTGTAAAACCTTCCCCCTTCTTACGAAGTTCATCTTCAGTTCAAGTGTAAAGACTATAGGTTTTGGAAAGAAATAATATAGCTCGGCAACTTGTCAGCCAGGTGACCTTGAACAAGTTATTTATCCTTACTTCTAATATAGGGTTAATGTTACTTATTCACAGAACTGTGAGGATTAAGTGATAAGACATACTTAAAGTTTATAACACAGAGACTAACATGGATTAGATTCTTTAAAAAGTTATTTGTCAACTGCAGAAAAGGCCATTAGCTAGGTGATTACAGGAAGGAGTTTACAATTCTAAAGATATTCCTTTCTTACTGGAATTCTTAGTATATCACTGAAGCTTAGAAGCCTCCTAGCAGATAATCAACACAGTCGAGACAATGGTTATAACCAGGCCCTAAGTAGAAAAGATCAGAGGAACAGTCACTGGTTCTAGAAAAGATTACTTCATTACAAGTTTAGATTAAATTTGACTTTGTTCTGCATAGAAAGTCCAAGTATGTACTCTTCCTTACTAAATTTCAATGATGTAGATCTTTTATTCAGCCCTTCGTGGTTTGTTTTGAACACAAATTCATGTTCTGAGGCATGAGTTAGGATCTAAATTTAGTCATAATCAGGGACATAAAGAATATAACATGCTTTCAATTTTATTATGCATGTCATCCAAAAGCACTCACTGTAGCAAATTTAATTTAATTTTTCAAGTAAATAGATTTGATCAGCAAAATCAAATGATCTTGGAAACATCAACTTCAAAAACATACAAATGAACGTTAGCCTGTGCTCCAAGCATTTTATTTCCTGAGAATTCCTAAACAATATCTTCAGGCAAAGTTAAATAGATTCAACTCACAAAATACTGCATCTAGACTCCCTTTCAATTCACACAAGGTTATATATCAGTATGGGAAAATGATAATATTTTGACATATTTCATTTCAAGACTTATTCGTTGAGAAACTTTATTCTGTACTAACATTTTGAATGTCTTAAGCATAGAGAAGAAAACTAAATGTCCTACTGGGGGAGATATTTAGATATCTAAACTGTAATCTTATTGTTGAATAAATGGATTTAGGTATTCCTTCAAAATCAAAAATGTATAGATTTATAAAAGTAAAAGCACCAAATTTTCTCTGGAGAGAAAGAGGTAGAAGATGTAGGATCTTAAACCTCAGTTCTTTATATGATAACATATTTTAATTGTTTTTAAAGTATGGGGTAAAGTTGAAGGATAAAGTATATAATAGGAACAGGAATAAGGTATATAAAGGAATAAAGGTATATAAATCAACTATTCAATATTATAATATCTGGTTTAGTGACATAGATGAGATTTTTATAGGCCCCAAATCTAAAAGTAAAGCTATATATAACTTAAAAATAGACTTTAGTTTACTCTGTTTTCTGGCCAAAATGTGAGTAGTGTGTTTTTTGTTATTAAAAACTTGATCCAACTTTTTCATGGCTAAATGATCATTTTCCCAGGGTAATTCTCTTAGAAAATGTTAAAATGATGTTTTAAATGCTCCTATGGTACTTGCTGAATGATATTTGAGACAGAGGCAGATACTCTTTGCTTCTGATCTCAAGCAGGTGAGATTAATTCATTCATAGCTTTAAAACTTACCCTGAGAAATGTTCAGGTTTTACGGTGTTACTTTCACAAGTGATTGTTTCAAAGTCTGAGAATTTGCAAGTTATATTTCATATTTTTCTTTTCTTCAGTCCTTGCATCCAATCCATCAGGAAATCTGGACACTATTTTTTTATACCTCCACTTTTATCATTACACTGAAAAAGGATAATTTTTTTAAAATTCTAGTATAGTTAATAGTGTTAACAGTGTTCTTTCTATTAGTTTCAGTGGTGCAATATAGTGATCCAAGAATTCTATGCATTACTCAGTGCTCTTGAAGATAAGTGTACTACTCTTAATCCCCATCACCTATTTAACCCATCCCCCAAACCACCTCCACTCTGGTAGCCATCATTTTGTTCTCTATAGTTAAGAGTCTGGTTTTTTGTTTGTCTCTTTTTTTCTTTGTTCATTTGTTTTGTTTCTTAAATTCCACATATGGGTGAAACCATATGGTATTTGTCTTTCTCTGACTTATTTCACTTAGCATTATATTCTCTAGATCCATTCAAAGGATAATTTTTAAAGTTAGAAACAAGACTTTCTTATAAATATCAAGTGAGCACATACGAAACATTTATTTAAATCATTAATGAGGGAATCAGTAAGAAAGGTATAAAGCCGATGGAATATTATGCAGCCATCAAAAAAACCTGAAATCTTGCCATTTGCAATGACGTGGATGGAACTAGAGGGTATTATGCTAAGTGAAATAGGTCAATCAGAGAAAGACATGTATCATATGATCTCACTGATATGAGGAATTCTTAACCTCAGGAAACAAACTGAGGGTTGCTGGAGTGGTGGGGGGTAGGAGGGATGGGGTGGCTGGGTGATAGACATTGGGGAGGGTATGTGCTATGGTGAGCACTGTGAATTGTGTAAGACTGATGAATCACAGACCTGTACCTCTGAAACAAATAATACATTATATGTTAAAAAAAAAAAAAAGATAGCAAGAAGGGAAAAATGAAGGGGGGAAATCAGAGGAGGAGACGAACCATGAAAGACTATGGACTCTGAGAAACAAACTGAGGGTTTTGGGAGGGGGGGTGGAGAGATGGGTTAGCCCAGTGATGGGTATTAAGGAGGGCACGTATTGAATGGAGCACTGGGTGTTATATGCAAACAATGAATCATGGAACACTACATCAAAAACTAATGATGTAATGAATGGTGACTAACGTAATAAAATTAAGAAAAAAAAAAAGAAAGGTATAAAGCTAGTTCAAGGAGTGCTTAAAGAACAGAGATTGATGTAGTCTATTAAGAAAGACTTGCTGAAGTAGATTTGCCAAGTTAGGGACAAAACAGTTTAATATTCTACAGGGTGATAAATTACAACCTTTGGGATTACCTTTCTTCTAGAAAGATATTATTTACATCTCCAGTTTCCAAGTGAACATGTAACTTCACAAAATCCTGGCTTTAATCAATAGTAAAAAGCAAAGCAAACAAAGGTACATACTCTAGGAAATTAAATTATTTTTGGGTGATCCTGTTAGTGCCCCAATTAGTGACACTGAAATTATATGCAGATATTTTATTTCTTTAGTAGCTGTTTTGGATAATTTTTCTTTTTTTTTTTTTTTTTTTAAGATTTTATTTATTTATTTGACAGAGAGATAGCACAAGTAGGCAGAGCGGCAGGCAGAGGGAGAGGGAGAAACAGGCTCTCCCCTGAGCAGGGAGCCCGACATGGGGCTCGATCCCAGGACCCTGGGATCATGACCTGAGCCGAAGGCAGCCGCTTAACCGACTGAGCTACCCAGGTGCCCCTTGGATAATTTTTCTTAAGAGTTTCCTCTTGTGATTATAAATAATCCCCAAAGAATATTCTTTGTCACAAAAAAGGCTGGCCTTGTGTTTTGGTATGATCAATTAATATAGGTTAGTAAAAGGAGAGGGGGGTGGGGGGGAAAAATATAGGTTAGTAAAAGGCATTAATTAAACATATAAGCTTCTTTATAGGTAAGTCTAGAGACATTTAGTTTTGAGCAACTATTATTGCCAGAGAATTAACTTCTTTCTAGAGATTGCATAAGGAAAACATTAAAAGTAATAACATACCAAAATAAATTGCATTGGATAAAATATGACCACAAATACTTCTCTGCTTTTTTCATCCAGTCTTATTTCCCCCTTTTAAACTTGGGTTGGTCTTGTGACTTTATTTAGCCAATAGAATTCAGCATAAATGGGTGGCTGTATGTCTTTTCACCACTATATTACATCAGAATCACCACTAACACATCTATCTCAATAAATATTTGCTGCATAAAAAAATAAAACTTGAAATTTGTCTTGATACGTCCAGTTGACAAATGAATTATCAAGGCATAATTTTTACAGAAAGGAGATTATAGGTTTTACCTCTACACTAAAGAGTTTCCTAAATAAACTTGAATGAGCAGTTTATCTTTACCCTCCTATCTTTCTGAGGCAGGTCTGTCCCAGTTCAGAATTCTTGTGCTGGCTGTTCTTACGTCTTCGCAGCAACAGCCCATGTTGAGTTCTTTTTACTAGTGGTGTCACATTATCTTTTTTTTTTTTTTTGTATTTTAATTAATTTATTTTTTGATGTAGTGTTCCACTAGTGGTGTCACATTGTCTTTTAATACCTTCCTTATTTTTATTCAAACCCTTTGAAGTCTCTGCCTAGTTATGATGGGTAATAAGATAACCAGATGCACTGATCTTTGCCTTGGTATTACCTATGTAGGAGGAGGCACAGAATAAAGATCACGGGGTTTGGAGTCAGACCCAGAAATACCAATGTGAGTCATCGTACTACCCTGCAGCTAATAATCATGTGATTTTAGACCAATTATTTTATTTCTCTAGCCTCCATTTTCTCATATGTTTATTGGAGAACATAATTCTACCTAGTAAGGCGATTGTGAGAATGAAAAGGAGCTATGTATACATAGTTCCTGTTATGTAGTAGAGGATTAAGTAACTGTAGCTATTGGAAGGAGCGGCTTTCCCCCCAGAATGTTATATTACCTTTCACTAGATGTCATCAAAAGAAATTAAGGATTTTAATGTTGAGAGATGGGAGGCATCTTCCTAGATAGCTAGCTATCTCCATCTTTTCCTCCTAGGGTAAACACTATTGCTTTGGAAGAAGACACTTTGAGACATAAATGGTGAATTTTTCCACTGTGGTTGACTAATCCTAGCCAAATAATCAGAAGAAATTATAATTTTCCAAGAATAGCCGTAATTTTTGAATCTGCAGTAAATTATAAAATTTGAAATTATATGCATGGTAGATATTTTACAGTTCTGCATATATGACATAAAATTTTGATTAGAATTTCTTGATATAATTTTCTTTTGAGCCCTCAACTCTCAAAGAATCTCTTACTACTATGATAGTTTATATGTCTAGAAAAGTGTTAAATGCACATTGTGTTTAGAGAGCATTTATTGAACAATAGTTTCTCCTGTTCTAGCAAATTGTCTGCTTTCTTGGTTCTTCATAAATGTAATCTGAACAGGCCATGTTGAATATGTGAGGTGAAGGTAAAATACTGGATAAGGTGTAATTTAAAGCATGTTGAATTAATGAATAGCATAACAGAACAAATGATTTTTTTTTGGTTCCTGGGAAAATTTAATTATAAAAGTATTTTTTCTAATTCCTGATGTTTGTATTATTTGAAAATGAAATAAAATCCTAAAACCTATTTTAGGTAATTTGGTTCATCTAGCTTCAGCTCAAGAATATGCTATCATATTACTCCTTCAATTAGCAGATTAACTTTTAATTGATAGAGATCTGTATTCATAATTGGATTTCCTTTGGTCAAAGTCAGCTTCCACTGATTTTCAGCTAATGAATTCATCTATATTCTACAGCTAAGAACTTAGTTTTGAGGTTTTATTTATTTACTCCTTTAAAAAATAAATTTCAGAACATAGATCAACAGCACATTTGAGGCACTTGTTATTGGAATATATTTACTTCACTTTAGAAAGAATAGCTTAGGCTCTTTTGTTTTCCTCATTTGTATTTATGGCATTACAGTTATGCTTTAGTGAGGTAAGAGGGTCTAATTAGTGGTAGAGTGAATATGATGAATGTTGATACTCAGATCAAATTCATATTCTCTTCCTCAATTATTTGGGGGACTATGTTATTCTGGAAATCACTTTAACTCATTCCCTCTGTTTGGTTTAGGAACAGCCTGACATTGTTTTAAAGAGCATATCTTTAAAGTACTCAAATTTTCCATGAAACTCTATTTGCTCCATTTAAAAGAGTCAGCTCTTCTACCTTTGTTTTAGCTGTCCTCTGCTACACTCACTCTGGTGGCAGGAATCACCTTTCAAAGGTCACACAGAGCCAGTAAAAAAGCCATTCAATCAGTGCCAGTGGTATTATGGTCCTCTGTGAACTATCCCATCATTACTCAGTGCTATATTCTTAAAATCCGTTATCCATTCACTAAAAGCATAACAAAGGAGGTGGGGGAGCTATTTCCTTTTTGGCTTTAACAGAATAGATTATAATTCCTTGGTTTCTGTATACCTGAAAGATATTCTAAAAGGTCTGCTGAACTAAGTCAGCTTTTTGTGACTCAACCAACCCACAATCTTCATACATTTGCAGCACTTGTAGCTTTTTCTTGGTCATTGCTTATAGTTTAAAACTCTCTTTAAATGTTCAAATTTCGCTTCAGTGGTTTTTAGTAAAGATACTAATAGTGTACTTTTCTGATACCTAAAAGCCATTCACAACAAAAATGAAACTATGTAAAGTTGTTTCCAAAATCAAGCCAAAATGAAAGAAGGCCACTCAGTAGAAGCTTGAGGAGAGCCTTAGGGGAGTTTTAGTGTCTTCCTAATTTCCACTTACAACCCCCACCCCTACACACATATGCACACAGTAAAACATGCAGCGTCAAAACTAGTCTCCTAACCTCATCCCCTTCCTAAGCCTCTTCTATATAAAATTACAGCAAATGTCACTGTCACCAGTTTCCTTGTATGTGTTTTGAAGATTCTGAACTAGTTGATATCTGACTTCTTACATCTTTAAATTTCTATACTAAATGTCTTTATCCAGTGGTATGTCCATATGAGTAATGAGACTGAAGGGAGTTAAAGAGTAAGCTATACAATTTTCTGCAAAGGGCATGCATTTGAGTAGGAAGTGTAGACTGATATGATTTCAATGGTTTCTCATCATGGACGCTGGCAGTGGTCTGTTCCTAGATACTGAACACAAACTAGTCAATGACTATAATGTAATAAACATAGAAAACACATTCCTTTAAGAATATCACTCTCTATTGGAGGAAAAAGGACAAATACGAACACTACATGGGCTTATGAGATGGCAGACAACTGGGCTGTAATGTGTAAAACATAGTTCCTGTTATATGAGAGAGAATATATAAATGTTGAATTACCTAACTTTTTGTCTTGTTTGTTAAATTTTTTGAGATATAATTGACATAAAGTATTATATTAGTTTCAGGTGTACAACATAATGATTCTATATGTGTATATATATTGAGAAATGATCACCACAATGTCTAGTTAATGTCCATCACAACACATAGGTACAAATTCTTTTCTCCTGATGAGAACTTTTATAATCTACTCTATTAGAAACTTTCAACTATACAATACAGTATTATTAACTATACTCACCATGCCCTATCTTACATCCAAGGGTTTATTTATTTTATACCTGGAATTACCTAACATTTTTGAAGATGTGTAGTTTGATTATTCTTTCTTTGTTCCTTTAACAGAAACATGACATCAATACCCAGCTTACACCAGAATGCTGGATTCCTTGGCTCTCTTTTATACTCCATATCCATACAAATATCTGTTGAACTTGCCCACTTCCTGTCATCGCTGCTCCACTACCATAGTTCAGAACACTATTATTTCTCTCTTAAATTATAGCAATGGTGCAAGTGCAGGTGGACTCTGTTCCTTTTGTGCTGTCCTACAATTTGCCTTTCAAACTTCATTTATACCAAAGTTTTTTTCAGTTTCTAAGATTTCCCATCATTTCTTTTTAATATTTTTGTGCCTACTCTTTTTTGTGGTTGTTCCTGAGATACCATCTCCTCTCCATCTTCTGGTGAGATGTAACTTATTTCTGGTAATTTTTTTAACGAGCCCCACAATCTGGGTTAAATGTCTTTCCTACATGCCTACATGCCTGTATGGTCAGTGACTGGACCATAGACCATAAACTCTGAGAGCTGAGAACCTGTTTCGTTCAGATTGTATCTTCATCTCACATGTTGTCTATTATATCATAGGCCTTCAATAATCATTTATTGAATTATTAGAAATAGGACAAAGGTTGGCAAGCTATGGGTTGTGGGCCCGTCATATATTTTTGTAAATTTTTATTGGAAAATAGCCACGGCCATTAGTTTGTATATTGTCTATGGATTTTTTGCACTACAACGGCAGAGATGAGTTATTGGAGCAGACATCCTATAGCTTATGAAGTCTAAAGTAATTACTATGTCCATCCTTTGATGAAAAATTTGGTGACTATTGATGTAGGGCTATGCAGGCTTTTTATTCTTGAGTGAGCTTTGGTAATTTGTGTCTTTTTTTTTTTTTAAGATTTTATCCATTTATTAGAGAGAGAGAGTGAGAGAGCACAAGATGGGGGAGGGTGAGAGGCAGAAGCAGACTCCCTGCTGAACAGGGAGCCTGATGAGGGACTTGATCCCAGGACTGTGGGATCATGACCTGAGCTGAAGGCAGCTGCTTAACTGACTGAGCCACCCAGGCACCCAGTAATTTGTGTCTTTTAAGGGATTTGTCCTTTTAATCCAAATTCTCAAATTTATTGATATAAAGTTCTTCAAAATATTCCTGAATTACCCTTTTTAATGTATGAGGATCTATAGTGATTCTCTTTTTTAATTCTTGATATTTATCATTTGTATCTTCTCTCTTTTTTTCTTCACTAGTTTGGCCAGATATTTATCAAATGTTTTACTCTTGTCAAATTAACCAAATATTACCTTTTGTTTTCTTTACTATTTCTAAGGTCACTCATCTTTATTATTTCATCTCTTCTGCTTGCTTAGGGTATAATTTGCTCTTCTATTTATAGTTTTTAAAGGATGTTTATCTTGTTTGGAGTTCTCTAGACTTCTTTGATCTGTGGTTTATTGTTTTTCATTAATTTTTAAAAATTCTCAGATTCTGTTTTTCATTTTTTTTCCTGTTCTGTTCTCTTTTCATCCTAGGATACTAACTGTACATATGATAGACCATAGGATGTTGTTTCATAGTTCTTAGATGCTCTGTTCTATTTTTTTCCCTACTTTTTTTTTCCCTTTGTGTTTCTTTGTGTTCTATTATATGCTATTAACATTTGAATGAGTAAATTCTGAATAAAGCAGATTGCTATCCATAATGTGGATGGGTCCCTTACAATCAGTTGAAAGTCTTAAGAGAAGGAAGACTGAAATCTTTCAATGAAGAAGGAATGCTGCTTCTAGACTACCTTGAAACTTGAGCTGCAAGATCAACTCTTTCCTGAGTCTCCAACCTACCAGCCTGCTGTCCAGATTTAGAACTTGCTGGATCTCACGATTACATGAAACAGTTCTTTAAAATCTCTCTCTGTCTCTGATATATGTGGGGTGTTTGGGGTGCATGTGCACATGCATGTGTGTGTGCATGTATCTCCTAATGGTTCTTTTTCTCTGGTGAACAATAATGCAAGACTTCACACCCACCACCCAGTCACCAAGGCAATGTTATGTTTTAGGTGTTTGCTATGGTTGCATCTCATTTCTAGTACCAGTTTCTTTTATTATCTATTGCTATGTTAACAAACCACCTTAAAATTTAGGAGGTTAAAACAATACCTTTTTTTTTTTTTTGCTTATGATTCTGTGTATCAAGAATTTGGGGGCCAGGCGTAATCTCTGTTCTATGATGTCTGGAACCTCAGCTAGGATGGCTCAAATGGCTGGCAGATGGTAAGGATGACTTATTAGGCCCATATGTCTATGGCCTCCATTCTGAATGTTAGCTGAGTTTCTTGGTTCTCTTCTACATGATCTCTCAATCTCTTAAACTTGAACTTTGTCACATCATAGTGGTTTTAGGGTTCCAGGAAGGGTTTGAGATACAAGCACTTATCAAGACTCTGCTTTCATAGTATTGGTCTGATAGGGTTGATATAACAAAATGCCACAGACTGGGTAGCTTAAAGAACAGAAATGTATTTTTCACATTTCTCTGGAGACTGGATATTAAAAATCAAGGTACCTGAAGGGTTGGTTTCTCATGAGAACTCTTTCCTTGGCTGATAGATGGCTGGCTTCTTACTGTGTCCTTACATGGCATTTTCTCTATGCACATGCATCCATGATGTCTCTTCCTCTTCTTATAAGGACAACAGTCCCATTGGATTGAGCCCCTACCTTTATGACCTCCTTTAATTTCAATTACTTCTTCAGAGGCCCTATCTCCATATACAATTACATTGGGGTTTGAACCTTCAACCTGTGAATTTTAGGACAAAATTTAATCTGTACCATTTGCTACATATTGTCCCATTCGGCAAAAGAAAATATGTGGCCAAGCCCAGAGTCAACATGGGGAAATACTATACCAGGGCAGGAACACTAGAGGTGTGATTTGATAGAGGTATTTATAAAAGATGTATTTATAACTTAGAGAAACAGATACTCTGATAATTTTTTAAATTTATTTTTTACATAGTTGCTCTGGTGGCCTTTTTTCTATAATAGAAGTCAGCATGGTATAAGTTACCTTTTTAACTACTTTTCAAGGTACATATTAGTCTTCTACTTAGAAGTCAAAATTGGTTTATCAAACAATTTTTATAGAGAGGGGAGAAGTGAGGTGGTTAATAGATTATTAAAGGCCAAATTAAACCTCTGTTGTTGCCATTTCAGTATTATAGAGATGGAATAAGTGAGGCTTTATATTTTAGTAGAAGAAATTATCCTAAATTATTTTATTTAATTTTATTTTTGGGAAATTTCAGCACTTCTTATCAATGTCCTAGCCAACAACTACCAGGAATGCATCTGCAGTTGGGCAACTTAGGTTTATTACTCATTACGGTGAGAGAGAATGCACACCATGAAGGACTATGGGGTACCTTGGAAATAGGGTGTTAAAATGGACTTATTGTAGGATTTGGGCTTTGGTTGGGTGATTTTGGGAAGAGTCCAAGGAATTGGGAGTTTGCTGTATATTGGCTGTTATCAGAAATAGGGGACAATTCTATGATTAGCTCTAAATAAATCTTACCTTTACGGAGGCTAGAGTAGAGCAAGGCTAAAGCAGTGATTGCTAAAGCACTCATATTGGCTGGAAATGGGGAATGTTTAGCATTTTGTGCTTGGAGAGTGTTCATGTTTTATCTGTGTTCTGGCATGGTTATGGAATAGTCTTGTTTTTGCCTTGATCCATCACGATTACAGAGTGCCCTTGTCTGATATTGATGTTCTGTGAGGTTATGTTCACCAGGAGAGCAGCAAGGCCTTGCTGTCAGTGCTATGCCAGCCCCTGGATGTCAGGGGCTGCATTTTCTTTTTAGTTCCTGTCCCTTCATTTGACCTTAGTTGGGGCCATACTACTTGATACAAACTTCTATTTCATTATGTTCAAAGTAAATACATTTCACATGACAAATAATAAGCTCTTTTGGGATTATCTGTATTAATTCTAAATTTTATTCTTTTACTTTCCTGGCCTAGACACAGAGTGAGCTTCATAGAATACACAAAGGAAATCCCTGTGCCTCTCTCTCTCCTCATTCTGCAAGCACCTACATATGTCTCCCCAGGTTTTCAGAGTCCAGACTCTGCATCTGAAGCACCACCCTCAGCCTGTCCTTTGGAGCTGAGTGCTTTGGGCCTTTCTTCCTTAATTACCCATCAGGATATACTTGCCCTGTCTCATTTCCTCAGTTCCCACAGCTGCATTAAAAATTTGGCTAACAAATCCTTGATAATGCTTTATTACTTTTTTAACTTTATGGCAAATCCTTTTTTATTGTAACTTCCTGGAAATAATTTTTGACTTCAAAATGCTAATGGTTTCTGGACTAGAAGTGCAAAAGTTATCTGGGGCCAGAAGAGCACTTTTCTCCCCCTCAGATTTTCCAAACAAAGTTGGTGGCTTTCTACCCTGTTGGTCCTGGTTACAGACTATTTCTCTTATAAAGTCAGAGTGGGAGATTTTGCTCATTAATGTTCTGCCAGGCTTTGGGAAGTATAAACCCTAGCTGTGTCATTCTGGGAGGAGTGGAAAGGACACTCTGTACCTTGGAATGCCAGTTCTGATAGAGGATAGAAGAAAGAATGTTTCATTATTTCATTGGTTTTCTAACTGTAGGCTAGCTCTCTCTAAAGCCTACCTTTGATGTATTTGAGATATGAGATTATTCTATTATAGTGTGAAGTCCAAACAGTTACTTAACAGATGGTTATTATTATTCTCTATAGCAAAAATCTGATCTCTCTTATCAAAAAGTAAGTGTTCTGTGGAGAGGATTCAAAGAATCAAATCACAGTATTTGTAGGGTGATTAATTGTTTTTATCAGTATGCCTTAGCATCAAAGAGGATTTCACACTTATCCTGAGAGTACCACATGGCCTCCATAATTGTTAGATTTATTTTCAGGGATGAAAAATTTAAATAGTTTTATTACTGAGTAATGTATTTAGCATGTGTGCTAGAATGATTTCCAGTGGTTATTGGAAGTTCTCTCTTTGCAACACTGATTGCAGAAAAAAGCTTTCAACTGCTATTGCAGTAAAACAGATGAGGTGGCTCCCATCACTTGGAATGTTGGCTCTACTTGAAGGGTGATGGATTGGTAGGTAACTATCAAAGGATATATTAAAACATTTCATGTAATTCCTGCCATTCCTGCAAAAGAAAGATGCCTTTATCATGGCTTTTTATAAAGAAACTTCCAATAAGTAAAAACAGAGACTATAGCAGAGACAATTCCTGAAATTTATTTTGAGTTTCAAATACTCATTTTATTATTAATTAATATAGTAAATCTGGACAATGCAGTAAATCTGGGCAATTTACTTAAGAATGAGGAAATACAAACTTTATAATGCATTGAAAATAAACCTCAGAATTAAACTTCTAGAAAAATGTATGATGTCGTGTAAAAATATGGCCCAAACACATGGGTGTCCCTGCATTTTTACTGACTTCAGCAGTATCAGTGTTACCAAGAAAAATCTGTTCATAAGCTTAAGAAGTTCCAACATGTCTACTGTTTGATCTTTATAAATAAATAAATCTAATTCAGGGGAAAGATAATTTTTATTAATTGAATTTTGCCCTCCCATAATTTGTATGTTGAAGTTCTAACCTCTAGTACCTCAGAATGTGATCTTATTTGGAAATAGGGTCATTGCAAACATGATTAGTTAAAATGAGGTCATACTGGAGTTGGGTGGGCCCTTAATCCAATATTACTAGTGCCCTTAATAAAAGGGGAAATTTGGACACAGACACACACACAAGGAGAATACTACATTAAACAATAACTCGCCTTCTTCCATCCCCCTAGTCCATGGAAACTTCTACTTTCTGCATTATGAATTTGCCTATTCTAGGTACCTCATAAATTAGGAATCATAAAATATTTGTTCTTCTGTGTCTGGCTTATTTCATTAAGTATAATGTTTACATGATCCATTCATGTTATAGTACATAGTACAGTATATAGTATAACATGTTATGGCTAAATAATATTCCATTATACATATACACCACATTTTATTTATCCATTTATCTGATGATAGACACTTGGATTTTTCTAATCTTTTGGCTATTGTGAATAATGCATGAACATTGGCATACAAATATCTTTTCTAATCCCTGCTCTCAATTCTTTTGGATATATACCTAAAAATGGAATTGGTGGTTCCTCTGGAAGTTCCATGTGTAAGCCTTCGAGAAACCACCAAGTTGTTTTCCATAGCAGTTGCACCATTTTACATTCCCACCGGAAATGCTTGAGGTTTCCAATTTCTCTATATCCTTGCTAATACTTGTTATTTTCCATTCTTTTTTTAGTCATCTTAGTAGGTGTGAAGTAGTATTTCATTGTGGTTTTGATTTGCATTTCCCTAGTGAGTAATGATGTTGAGTATCTTTTCATATACTTATTGGCCATTTGTTTATTTTCTTTGCAGAAATGTCTGTTTCAGTCCCTTGCCCATTTTTTTAATTGGGCTGTTTGGTTTTATGACTTTGCTTTTGGGTGTCATGTCCATGTAATCATTGCCAAATCCAGTGTCATGAAGATTTTTCACAAAGTTTTCTTCTAAGAGTTTTATAATTTTAGCTCCTAAGTTTAGGTGTTTGGTGCATTTTGAGTTAATTTTTATACCTACTGTAAGGTAAAGGTCCAGCTTCATTTTTTGCATGTGGATATTCAGTTTTCCCAGCATCATTTATAGAAAGACTGTCTTTTCCCCATTTAAATGGCCACTTCACCCTTGTAAAATTTAATTGATTTGATGTGGGAGTTTATTTCTGGTCTCTCTATTCTATTACATATGTTTGTATGTCTCCCTTATGCCAGTGCCATACTGTTTTAATTACTTTAGCTTTGGAGTAAGTTTTGAAGTCAGGAAGTGCAATCCTCCATCTTTGTTCTTCTTATTCAAGATCAGTTTGCCTTTTCAGGGCCCCTTGCAATTCCATCAGAATTTGAGGATTGGTCTTTCCAATTCTATGAAAAAGGCTGTTGGAATTTCGATGGAGATTGTAGCAAATTTGAGAAGTACCCTTTTGCCACCTTTCAGCCAATTTTACCTTCTCCTACCACCATGGGTAACCCCTATTCTGACTTCTTTTTTTTTTTTTTTTAAAGATTTTTTATTTATTTATCTGAGAGAGAGAATGGGAGACAGAGAGCATGAGAGGGGGAGGATCAGAGGGAGAAGCAGACTCCCCACTGAGCAGGGAGTCTGATGCGGGACTCGATCCCGGGACTCCAGGATCATGACCTGAGCCGAAGGCAGTTGCCCAACCAACTGAGCCACCCAGGCGCCCCACCCCATTCTGACTTCTAATGTGAGATCTTGGTTCTGCATGTATTAGCCATAATTTTGTCACAAAAAAATAAAGGCTTGATTTTTTTTTTTTTTAAAGAAAACAGTAAGTTACTAGAAACAAATTTTCTTTGCGGAATATTTTGGCAGCAGTTTAGCCACAGATTTTCCAGATTTTTATTTACCTATTAGAACTCAAGAATTTATGAGTTCAGATATATTTTGTATTTATTTTAAAATGACATCAAACTTACAGAAAAGTTACATCAATGGTATAAAAGATTTTTTCCTGATCTGTTTGAGAATAATATGCCAACATGATGATCTATTACCCAAGAATATTTGGTGTGTAATTCCTCTGAAAAAGATACATTTTCCTATCTAACCACAATCCAACCATCAAAATCAGGAAATAAATAAGGGTACACTGATACATTATTACCATCAAATACTCAGATTCAATTAAAGTTTTACCAAATGACCTAATAATGTTCCTTACAGTGAAACCATTCAGTAAAGGATTGCATGTTTCAATAGTGGGTGTGTCTCTTTAGTCACCTTAAATCTAGAATAGTTCTTTAGTGTTTCCTTGACTTCATGACCATGTAGCTTTTGAAAATTACAAGCCATTTATTTTGTAGAATATTCCACACTTTGATTTAGCTAATAGTTTTTCCTTATAGATTCAGGGCATGTATTTTTGTCAGGAGTATCACAATTGTGAGGGTTTATACTTCTTTTGCTTAGGTGGTACACAGTTTTGATTTGTTTTGTTAACTGATTTCATCACTTGATTAAACTGATTTTTGTCAGATTTCCCCTATAATTTTTTCTTTTTTTCCCTTTGTAATTTATAACTATTTTATACAGGAGGTGCTTTGAGAACATACAAGTACCCTTCTGATAAAGCTTTCACAAACTTGTTTTAGCATCTATTGATGCTTCTCAGCTGAATTAATTATGACACTTGCCACATGGTGATTTTTAATTCCATCATTCCTTCTACATTTATTGATTGGCATTGTTCTATAAGAAAAAAAGCTTTATCTTTTTACCTTCATTAAATTAATTAAAGTAGGGAGTCATGGATTTATATTTTATTTAATTAGGTGTGATCTATTAATGCCTTTGTTTATTTTGATACTCGTTTTCTCAGATCTGGCCAGTAAGAGTCCCTTCACGTGGTTTCTGCATCCCTTTAGCATGACCCTATCTTTTTTTGAGCACTTTCTTACTTTCACCTAAAATAAAGTCTCATTTGTGCTAACTCTGTCCCAAACTGGAATTCACCATTTGAAAAACATTCACCTGTTTTGTTTTTTTTTCTGTTTGTTTGTTTTAGAAAAAAACCATATTTGAAAATCAAGGTTAGATATCAAGTGAGCTTGTAACTGTTGGGATATTGCTGCTCCTCAGCCATCTGAGTGGACACAGCAAAGGACTAATTTATATATTTTTTATAAATTATATATATGCATATATAAATATGTATACAAATATGTATATTCAAATACATATTATGGATAAGAGAATATAATACACACACATACACACATTTAGTTATCTGTCTCTCTATCTCTTTAGAGCTAGATACCCACACCCAACACTGAATTCACATCAATACTAATTCTATGCTAATTCTAATACTAATTCAACATCACAGGATTCATGCTAGTTTTTTGTTTTTCCTTTTCATATTTGGAACTCTTTTCTGACAATGAGAAACCTGGCTTCTGTTATCTTCAATATACTAACTTCCTAGGCCAGTGACCCCTGAAGTTGTAACCAACTTCTTA
Organism: Halichoerus grypus; assembly: GCF_964656455.1. Lineage (NCBI taxonomy): Eukaryota > Metazoa > Chordata > Mammalia > Carnivora > Phocidae > Halichoerus > Halichoerus grypus. The sequence goes on from NC_135715.1 coordinate 147,965,158, forward strand.
TTACTGTTACCACTACCCATCCACTAACACCTTTTTCACTGAAATCATGCTATAACACCAGTTCTAGACACGCCTTCATAGAAGCACCCTCTTCACACTCCTCAGGCTCTGATGTTTCCTGTGGGCTAAAAATGTCCTGTAGTTATAACCCTAAATGCCATGGACCTTTCAGTAATAATATAAGATAATTAGATAATATTTGCCAGGCTTTTCATAATGTTGATGAGACACTTTTGATAATTCCATCACAACCGGCCCTTTGGCTGTATTAGGGTGTCTAAACTGCTTTCTTATTCCTAAGTGGAAATCTACGTTCAGGAAGGTCTGGCTCTTAGAGGTAAATGACAAAGTTTTTGTTTGTTTGTTTGACAGATTATTTTTATCTTTGGTTTTAGAAGAATTAACTGCACTGTGATCTTGTTGAGACTACCTAGGAATGAATTTATAAAGTAAAGTTCTCCAGTTCATATCAGAACCAAACTCCAACATTTGCACCAATCTCACTGTTGGTTACCTTAAATAAACAAAAAGGAATATTATGAATAAACTTATTTAGTCCAATAAACTTATTTGCTCATAAAATCTACTTTAAAAAATTAGTTTGTAAAGGTTTACATTTTAAATAAATTTCAACATTTTCTAGGTTGATAAAATCATGGAACAGTTTTATGTTGATGTACAATATTTGTGCATTTTAAACACACATTCTAATTAATGAGTGTGCCAAATTTACTACTACTCCACTTTGGAAATTATTGGAGTCTGAGGCACAAGGTTAGTAGTAATTTAGTCTCAAAAAACATATCCTATTTTGATAAAAGATTTCATTTAGAAAAACACCCCATATTCATTTAAGTCATTTGGTGGAAAAATAGGTCATTAATTTGGAAAATCCAGTTTTTGTTTAAAAATGGTGGCATTATAAAGTAATAAATCTATGTATTTCAACATGTACTTTGAGTCCTATCTTTCAATCAAATTAGACTTCCAGAAAGCTACAGTTTTAGATGAATTTCTTAGAATGCATCATTTGCATATAATTTCTTTAAAATGTTTATTAATTTTGAAAACAAATGATTAGTTACTCTTATGAAAGTACTCTTTTTATAAATGTAATGCTGGTGAAATTTTTCTTTCATTTTAGCAGATGCTTTCTCATCTTTTTTGAGTTGATAAGGATTACACAATCCCCTTGTGTTTCATTTTGCAAGGACTTCTGGAAAGCACATGCTAAGTTTCTTGCTAAATCACATCAATGATATCAACCTCAATAGTAAATGTATTCACAACTGTTTCTTCCCACACGGTTTTGGTTTTTGTGAAAGACCTATATATATTTAATATAGTCTTTTATTTTAAGTTTTCAGATATTGGATATTTAAAATTATGTATTTGTTGATCAATAATTTACATATAAGATTGATTTTCAGGTGTGAAACATACATAGCTTTGACAGACTATGTAGGCTCTCAAAGGATGGCAGCATTTTTTAGATATATAATTAAAGGCATTGTAGTCATTTTGATTATGCAGTATGTTCAGCATCTGTAACAAATACTCCAGTAATAGTAGCTTAAACAATTTAGAATTTATTTCTCACTCATGTAATAGTTTAGGCATAAGGAGTCCAGATCTGGTACCATGATTGTATAACCGCCCAGATGCTTTCTGTCTCATTGCTCTCCCTATCCCTTGTATATTGTGAGAGGTGTGCAGGTAAACTGGTTCTCTGGGGGAAAAAAAAATCCCTGATTTGTGGTATTTGCTGGTTATTGTAGTGCAAATACTCCATATTTGCTGATTTTAAGCTATCAGTAGCTTAGCCACTGGCTTGCAAAATCCCTGAAAATTTAACAGTTAGCTCAACACATTGGCTCCAGCCCAGCATTAGGTGTTGCTTTCATGTCTGTGGTCATGATGGCTTACCAGCAGGACCATATTCCAGTCAGAGGAAAAGGGCCCTACTCTTAGGAGTGTGACTTGATGATGCCCACATCATTTCCTTTTCCATCCTGCTAGCCAGAAGTTAATCACATGGCTACACCTACGAGACAGGCTAAGGAATGTCTTTATTTTGTTTAGCTGATTATGTTTTGGTTCTTATAGAACAAGGGAAGAAAGGCATTGGTGACTAATAGTAGATTGTGCCACAGACGTGCACGAAAAAAACCAGTGACATGTAGTCATGACTATGAGAATGACAATAATGACTATAATGAAGAAAGATTACATGACTAAGTTAATAAATGGCAGCTGTTAATTTGAAGATTTTTCCACTTCAATTAACAATGGAATGAGTAATAACCAAAGTGTCTCAAGGCAAAGAACAATGCAATGCTACATTAAAACAGTGACAAGAATCATTGAGATGTTTTCAGAAGTTAAATATGATTTTTGTACTAATCCATTATCATTACACATTTTTCACAAGGTACCCTTGTGGAGTTTTTAAAGTTATTCAAAATTACATATTAATAGAATGGATTAAGAAAAAAGTTGAACTCTGAGAAGTCTTTCCCGCTCTCCAGCTGTTTATTGCTGAAAATAAAACAACAAAGGCATTTGAGAATTTTATATTCCTAAGAATTCAGATTAAAGAATGAGTAATCTGAGGGGTTGTCTATAAATCACAGTTGAACAACTGGGCTGGGTTTGTTTATAAAGAAAAATAAATAAAGGTGTCCATGACAACCAGTACATTTCACATAATATTCTAGAATTCATATTAAAAGCATATTTAAATTATGCTCTTCAAACCTACAAATCAAAATACCATCACTATATTAATCAGTGATATTCTCTACAGCAAGTTACATCACCCACTTTCTATATAACACAACCAAAGTTGTCCTTATGTTTTCTTCGGATGGTAAAATATAATGAAGGGGTGGTTGATCTTCCCTTTGAAAATTGTCACATGATCCCCAATCACATCACATATTAATTTATACCTTTCGATTTTTCCCCAGCTTTATTGAGGTATAATTGACAAAAATTGTGTATATTTAAGATGTACAGAGTGATGGTTTGATATATACATATACATTGTGAAATAATTTCCACAATCAAGTTAATTAACATATCCATCACCTCCCATGGTTATTATTATTTTATTTTGGTATGGTGAGGACACTTAAGGTCTACTCTCTTAGCAAATGTCAATATAATACAGTAAAATTAACTGTGGTCACCATGCTGTATGTTAGATTTTCCAGAACGTATTCATCTTGTAACTCTATTTTAATTCTTTATTATTTTTAGAAAATCCCAGAAAAGGAGACTTTTTAATATCATATTTTTCTTTCTTATTTTTGAATAAATAAAAAAACAGAAGTCATTTTTAACATAAAGGATTGATTCTAGAATAATTTTATATAAATCTGTTTTCTGTGTGAATTTTCTGTATTCTTAGTTGTTTTATAATCCTTAATCTATTATTTTTCCACCCTGAGTCATCAAAGTCTTGGGTACCATTTTCCCTTCTAAAAATCATTATCATTTATCTTGCTTCAGGGACCTATTCTTTGCTTCCAAGGTCCTAAATATGTTCATTTTCATTTATTCAACATGTGTATTAAGTATCTCTATTGTGAGTATACAAAGTGTCATAGTGAAGCAACGTTTACATTCTGAGACACTATGGAGTCCAAAAATTTGTAGAAGGATACAATGTCTTGTTCTCAAGGAATTTATAATCCAGTAGATGAATACACACATACTTAGAAGAGAATATATGCAAATGTAGAAACTAAAGAATATAGGAGCATAGAGAAATGAGGGGTCATTTCAAGCATATTCATGGTGTGTGTGTTATGGGCACCATGGAGAGAAAATTGCAGTGGAGGTTGCTTAGCTTTCAACATCTATTTCACTCTTACTAATGTGCTTCCTGTAACAAAGAAGCTGGAAATGTAAAAACTACATTTCTCATAAGCCTTTGTAACTAGGGTCCTATACAATTTACCTTTGACCAATGATATCCTTGCATGCAAGATTTGGAAGACAGAACTAAAACGAAGGCCTGATTATGCTGTTTCTGCTGCCAAGTTCAGTCATGAAACAATTTTCCTTCTTCCTTGGTAGGGTTGGCAAAGATCCCAGGATCCTGCCACTATCCCCATGGGTGGTTTGTTTGAGAGATAGAGCATGTAGAATCAAATTTGTTATTCTAGCTGTCTTAGTGTGGTGCTGAGCCTGCCACAGTGGTGGTGGCATCTTGATAGTAGCTATCTCCTGATTTTGGCAGTTCTCTATGGTAGTATCTGGAACCAGTGGCCTCCACATCAAAAAGACAATTGATGGTCTATTTTAGTGGTGCTGGTTTGAGTATCAACCTAGAGCCTGTTACTTCAGCAGCAAGCCATTTAGTACACTGTATTAAATCTCTTTGGTTTTAAACTAGTTACACAGACTTGTCTCTGAAACTGACCACTGATCAACACGGTAATACTGTAAAATCTTCTGCCTCTTCTTTTATGGGAAAATATGATTGAGTAGAACATTCCAGACAGAATGAGTAGCTCAAGCAGAAGCAAAAAGTGCAATATTTGTGTAGGATCCCTTTTAGAACCAAGCAGCTAGAGCTAAAATGTTAGGGCACTATGGAGTTTTGGCTGGAAGTGCAGTTTGGAGAGGACATGATCAGTAGGCCGAGGATACCATCTTTTATTGGCCAGACAATGGGGTGTCAGGTAATTTGGGAATATCAATCTGGAAATGGGATATGGAATTGATTTGAGAAAATGGAGACTGAAAAGGGCCTGATCCATTAGAAGAGGAAGGCAAATAAGATAAAAAGGATAGAATAATGCAAAAAATCTAATGGACAATGCTGGGTGAGAGTTCTTGTGTTCATTTTAATTGTGATTTTCCAGATAAATGTACTATGAGCCTCCAACTTTGTCATCTGAATTATTGTTGGGAATACAGTATGGACTTCAGTGTAGGCTTAGGAAGTGCTAGATGCAGAAGGTAGAAGAGGGACTGGGCTGAGGTAAAATGCCATCAAGTGAAATGAGCTAGTGAGTGTCAGAAATGTTTTCCATAAGCAGGAGCTCTAATTGGATGACATTGTTGGTTTCAAGTTGAATTTATAGAAAATTAACTAGTTGTAGACACATTCTTCTTATATCACAATAATTTATTATAGCCAGTTACCCCCAAGTTAAGGACTTGTCTAATTATTTAGTTATGAGTATACTTAAAGACCAGTGGACTTAGAAAATGTCAGTCCAGGTCCTGCTTTACTTTTTGTGTGTGTAATTGTAGACAAATCCCCTGACTTCTCTAAGTCTGAATTTCTCTATCTGCAAGATGGGGATTCTAATACCTGCTTTAATGGTTTGAAGGGCTTATTTTAAGAATTATTTCATTTTGAAGAAACATCTTATTCGGTATTCTGTTCCAGACTGAACTCTTATTGTGTAACTCAAAAATTTCCAGTTTAAACTTTCTTTGCTTAAATTCTCTCCTAAAATATTGCTTGTGCAATCCCAGTTTCATTTTTATTATTATTTTCTTGATAAAACTTCCCTCTTCTCACTTTCTATGTAACATTTCTTGTAAGTATGTGTTTGATAGAGTGTGTAAGGGGATTTTTTTCTAATTCAGTCAGACAAAATTTTGTCTTAATGGATGATATAATCAAGCTATATTTGTTAAAATTACTAATTTTTATTTTCCAACTTGTCTGTGTTTTCTGTTAACTGGGCATTTCTTTGTCTTTTATTCTTTCCCTTTTGTACCTCCTGTTTGCTCACATTTATTTTTGTATTTGATTTTCAGACTTTTTAACCATAATGTTCCAAGAACTGGTTTTATTTGAATGTATCTTGTTATGGTTTGTAGTGCTTTGGGAGGATTTATCAGTTTTTAAAGTTTTGTGACCATATTCTATTCAAATATTGCCTCTATCTCATTATTCCTCTCCTCTCCTTTATGGACTCCAAATACCTATTACTGACCCTTTCACTATGACTCCTATATCTTTATACATTTCTCTTATTTTCCATTCTTTTCTATCATTGTACTTCAGATTGGATATTTTTTTCTGAATCACCTTCTAATTCACTGCTTCTCTCTTTAGAACTGTCTAATCTTTTAGAAAACATATATTTTGATTATTTTCACTTTTCAATTCCAAAATTCAGTTCTTGGCTAAAATCCTTCATATTGTCATTTAATGTCTGTGCATATTAATCTCTGTTGTTTTAAAATTATTTTCTCCAAATTCTAATATCTGGGTCTCTGGTGGGTCTGTTTCTATTAGCTGATTTTTCTCTTCATTTCATTTTCAGTTAATTCTTGTCTTTTTTTCCTCATGCTTCTTCTTTTCTACTGAGTGCCATACACTATATATGAAAAATGTTAGATGTAATATTATGTTTTTAGATTACATTATCTTTCTCCAGAGAAGATTTTTGTTTTCCTTCTGGTAGGTAAATCATAGCTGATGCAGCAAATCCAATTAGACTTTTAGCTGATTCAAAGTTGGTCTTGAATCTCTGTAAGAGCCAGTTTATTTCTCACATTTACTCCTAGAGTATATCCCTTTGGGAATACAAACTACATACTCTGTATCTATAATAAGATCCCTCTGTCTTGGTTGACCCTGGGATCTAATTTTTGTCTTTAGCATTATGAAATTGCCAAAAAAAAAAAAATTCTCTGCTTCATAGCCTCTCAGCTGTACTTTCTGTTTTTCCTCTTCCTTGTCAGACACTGTTATAGAACTAACAAATGCCTCCATGGGATATTTCATCCTCCTCATCCTAACATCAGATCTTCTGTTGCCCATTAATCCTCTCAGCCATTATGTGTTTTTGGATGGAGGGAGAAGCAGGAAATTACAGACATGGTTTCCTTGCTATCCTGAAGAGGGTAAAACCCTTCTACTTTTATACTTATCTAAGCTTTTTAATTCTACTTCTCAGGAATTATGGTCTAAATGGTGGTTTGCTATAAAACTGCAATCTCTTGAGCAATTTGGGTTGCTAGGTTACAATTCTTTCTGCTCTGGATTCTTATAACCATATGTGGGAGAGATCTATGCATAAGCATTTCTTTTGTCCCAATTAACTGCCAGAGCTTAGCCTATAGTTTAGGTCATTAGGCACATTTTCAGAGACTCCTCAGTGTTTAAATTCCAGTTGTGTCCTTCTGATTTCCCCTTCCTTGCTCACTTGTCCAAATCTTACCATTTTAGGACAAAGAAACAGCTCTTATCTCCTTACTTGGTCTTCCTATTTTATATATTATGGGTTACATCTATGTTCTATGTTTATACATACTTTCATTCTTGATATTTAAAGTCAGGTTTTTGAAATTATTAACAATATGCAAACAACGCCTTTCTCTCTCAAACATCTCTTCTTTCGATTGAAACCCAGAACTTTCAAAATTACATTCTGCTGTAGTTTTATAAAAGTCAACTTAGGGGGAACAGTGGTCCACTGCTTGTGAGACACTGTACTTCCCCAATCCATGGATTATTTTCCCTTGAATGAAGAATATCAAACTTGTTACTAAATTGTTTTTGTTTTGTCATTGGCAGTCTGGGCGATGAGATGGGACCTGCAGTCAGCTGCTGAAGATTCTGAAGATGGCTCCTAGGAGCAGGTGAAGATACCCACAGAGCCCTCTTTGTGGCCTCTTCAGCACTCTCCAGGATCTCTGGTAAGTTGCTCTCAAATGAAACTCTGCTTATTTTGCATTTTGAGCTCTTCACATTTGTTTGTTCTAATACTGCTGGATGGGAAATTGTAGTGTGAGACTCCAGATTTTTCACAGGATTAAAACTGAGATGTGAGAGACTCCAGATTTTCGTGGTGAGATTTAGTGGGCCACAACATTTGGGTTTATGGCCAACCTCACCTGTAAGGTGAATGTCTTTGGGAGGTCCTGCCAGTTCTCAGGAACTGTGCACAGACAGCCAGAAACAGTAAGTCTGGTTGAATTTGGCAGGATTATTTCAAGGGAAAGTAATGGCTATGCCTCAGTCAAAAGAAAGCAAGATGACAGCTGTTAGGGGACTCACAAAGCCTTGAGCTAAGTCCACAGCACAAACAACTGGGGGACTTAGGGAAATAAATTAAGAAGTTCAGAGTTTTTTGACCAATGTCTCATCAAAATCTAAGTAGGCACAAGTCAGACTATTAAAAGCCGTTAGGGTGTCTGTCACTATAAAGAAATCTCCTGAAAGGAACAACAGATCTACTGCTAATGGGAATCTTAGAAGCCAAAACTGAAAAATTGGTGGGCACTGGTTGAGCACTGAAATACTGATGGATGGCTGGCCACCTAACTCTATTACTGCTGTGGTAGGATACACTGATTATGGGTATGGGTTAGATTGACACTAAGTCACCCACCAACCTCAAGAAACTGTCAATGCAACGAGGTACACTGTAAAGCATCACAAATGCACAACCCAGAAGCCCATCTCCCTTAGGTATTCATTTGGCTCCAAGAGATACAAGGCTTACCTAAAGAAAGAGGATACTCAAATTTCAAAGAATTGAGTGCTCCACCTTCCAGCAAACCTGCTTATTTTATGTCTAAGGACTGTAACCCTGGAGGCTGTAGATATCTATAAAAATGGAAAAATCTTACTAAGACAACCTAGAATTGCAATGGTAATTATAGGGATTTTTCCAATTAGACAAGATCATTCATTTAGGAAGAGCTCTTTAAAGTAAGGGTTCCCAAATCAAACAAACAGAATGTGATACCTATTTTAATTGGCAGGCAGAGATTCCAAAAAGCTTCAAGATTCCAAAATAGCTTGATTGAAAGTTTCATTGCAAAAGGTTAATGAAAAGGACACAACAGGTGCCTAAAAGAAAAGATTGTAAGACTGATATGTCCCCTATTACACCCCTCTATCCTTCAATTCCTCAGTACTCACAGTCTACTAATCTGAATTGCCTTTCCACTTGGAAGAGGCTATAGACTGTAAACAAAAGTCTGCAAGTGAGTGGCCTTACAGTTACCCTCATATCTATCCTCAAAGGAGGGCTCCCCTATGAGCCCTTTGCAGGGCTGATGCCACTCTCAGGGATTCTCCAGTAAGCTGCCAGTTATTTCTTTAAATAGCCAAGGAGAAATTAAAATTAAAATTAATAGAAAACCTTGCCAAATTTTGGTGGCACACTTTGTATGTTAAACTCCACTTGCTCTAGAGTCTGGAGATGGGATCCAGGGAAAGCTGGATCCAGAAAAGAGTGAGAATTCTTACCAGAATCAGCTGTAGTGGTCAGATCTCTGTCTGTAGTGTCCAATTCAGAGATGACAGTAAAATTTCACATTATCTCTTCCTTTCCAAATCTATACCCATTGGTTGCCAGTCCTTTCTCTCCCAGAGGCAGATATTGCCTTTTTGATTGCCTCATTTTGTGTCCTGAGAACTTGGCTTGGCAGCCTTCAGGTTGGGGCCCCCAAAATATCATCAGACAGAAATGTCAGTTGCACCCCATTTGCTGCTAGATATGGCTAAGTCTGGGTTGCACAGCAGTTGCAGTGGGGTTTCCACCAACTATTGCTAAGTCTTAGAGGAATTATCTCAGTCTTTTTTTTTCCCCTCAGTCTTTCTTTTAACTATCTTTAGGAGCAGTTTTGGAAGTTGGGAGGGTAATATCTTTTGCACCCTTTGATGCCTCTCCCAAGGCTACCTTGAGGTTGTTCAATACTGCCAGAAATATTTGGTGTTTGTCCCTGCTAAAACCTGACAAGATATTGAAATGATTTTTTTAAAGTAGCTTTATGGCTAAATTGGAAGTTGATATTCAGAGCCTGGTAGAAACTTTTAAAATGCCTTCTTAAGTTAAATGTATCCAGGGTTGGGGGGGCAGTCACATTCCAAAGACAAAGCTCTAAATCTAAGACATAGGGATATTTTGATTCCCCTTTTAGTTGAAGATTTTCTTTCTCATCTAAAGAAGCAAATTGAAGAAAATTGTAGTTGGATGGATGGATTTGCCCCTTGATGTCATTCAGGTCGCAATCCAAGTCTTTGAGGAATTAAAAACAACTGCCTTTGTCTTATAAATTGAGTCTATACAAGTACAGAGATGCAGCTCTGGAAGCAACTCAAAACCCACTATCTTTTTTACCAATCCTAAAACCTCCCCTATTTATCTCAAAAGACTTGTAGTTATTGTAATAATTCTGGCCTTGGGAAAAGAGAAAGTTCTTGGAGGAACTTGAATATTTTTCCTGTGCCTTTGAGATGTAAATGTTCTACCTGGTCTTCTCTAGAATTTTATCTAGACCATCTCTTTGAAATGCAGACTTCAGGGAGGTAATTCTTATTGGAAGGGAAAAAAAAAAAAGGTGACATGATATTTGGAAACTAGGTGTAAATCTTAAGTCTTATCCATAAATATTAGTTCAAGCCATCTGAACAGGTAACTTTAACTTATTTCATCTGCTAGAAACATAATTTAAATCCAGCAGTTATTCTTTTATAAACTAGTGAGTTTTGCATTATCATGCCTGTCTCATGTCTAAAATTTTAAAACAAAAGGTAAAGATTTCTGTTTACCTCTATCTCTATGTTGATGTATATTTATGTGTGCATGTTGTAAATGTGTGATTTTTTTTTTACCATCAGATGGTATTGCCCAAATCAATTTGTAAAGAGCTCTATTTAATTGGCTTAAAGAAAATGAAGCATTTGTATAAATCAAGTATATATTCAGAAATATAGAAATTGACCTAGATGTTTTTCAAGTTCACATGATCTAGGATAATAGTCAATAACTAGCTTAAGGTTGTTGGTTTAACTAAAATAGGCATTTATTCAGTTATCAGCATTACATATAATACTTTTATTCTACCTATGTTTACTAAAAGTCAAATAAACTCATGTTATCTCTCTTACAGAATTTGTCAGCAAGAGAGATAACTCATGAAACTTTTATGAGTAATCTAGACATAATTGTTAAGAATAAGAAAATTAAATAGACATTGGTAAAACCTTATAAATGAATTTTTCAACAATAAAAAAGTCAGTTTAAATGTAAATGCTTTGAATCTTTGTTTTTCAAACTACTCCCACGTGAAGGCAGTACATATAAACCCCTTATTGAAGTTTGGATGATCGGAGGAGGCAAGATTTGAAGTAATTTTCAATTAAGTAGAGTGCTAAGTGTGTGGTATTCTAAAATAAATAGTATAGCTATAGTCACAATGATTATGTCAATCATTTATTGGGTTCTTGCTGTGTTTCTTAAGGGCCCGAAGTGTTTTGTGAATCTATATGATTTCCTCAACAGCCCTGTGAAGTTAAGGTAATTATAGGTGAAAATAAATCTTTGGGAAGGACAAGTAACTTGCTCCACTCACCAGTAAGTGGTAGTTCTGAGATCTGAGCTCAGGTTTGTCTGATTCCAAAGTTCTATGTTATACATGCCTTTTTGGTTAATTAGACTTTATCTTATTCCTATGAAAATAATAGTGGTAGTATGGAGCCTTACCTGGGAAAGGCAATTCAATTTATAAAATTATGATGTTCAAATGAAATTTTATCTTGCACTTGATAAAATGATTTGTAAGCTGTTGCAATGCTTTATTTTCGTGTTTGTGTGTGTGTGTGTATTTCATGTTTTGGATTGGAAAATTTTGAAGGCAGGATTTTCCTTTCATATTTATTACTATATTTATTATGGTAAAACCTAAGCAAATTCTTGGTTGCTATTCAGTTCTTATTCAGACAAAAGAGAAAAATTTACAGAATACTGTTTTTCATAATTTTACCTGGAACCAGCTCTGGAAGTTACCATGGCCCGTAAGTTGAAATAAGGGTGTTATATTTTTTTCTTTTCATACCTGTAGACCAGAGCAGTGAGATTTACCTCTGAACAATGATCAAGGAGATTTCTCCCTACTGTTTTTTCAGAAAGCAAGTTTATTTTGTGGTAAACTGGTGTAGTATAGGAACACAATATCAAAATATAAATTCAGGAACTCCATTTGAATAAATGCCAGAGTGGTGGGGGAAAGAATGCTGGAATCAGGCCTAGGCACAGCAACAATAATAGTAATAACAACCATGATTAAAGAGCAATGACTGTTTATGAACACTATACTAATACTGCCTCATACAATCCTTACAACTCAAGGTAGATTTCATTACACCTTTTTTGCAGAGGAGGAAACAGGTTTAGAGAGGGTAAGTCCATTATCCAGCATCACACAGGTAGTGATGAACACAATCAGGATTATGTCATAGGTCTGTCTTACTTCAAAGTAATCTATTTAGTACTAGGTTGATATTGCCTCTCAAATGCAATCTGGTCCAATGCTATTTTTTTTTTTTAACAATTTTCTTATTTTGGGGCGCCTGGGTGGCTCAGTTGGGTAAGTGTTTGCCTTCGGCTCAGGTCATGATTCTGGGCTCCTGGGATTGAGCCCCATATCAGGCTCCCTGCTCAGTGGGGAGCCTGCTTCTTCCTCACCCTCTACCTGCTGCTCCCCCTGCTTGTGCACGCGTTCTTGTGCTCTCTCTTTGTCAAATAAAACAAAAAAAATTTTTTTTTAATTCTTTAAAAAAAACAATTTTCTTGTTTTTAAAATGTAAATAACAATCTTCACAGAGTAAAAGGATTGTATGCAAACTGACGGGCTCATAATAGTCATAAAATATATCACTCCTTTCTAGTTATACCCTAGACTTCCCGTTGTCAGTTATTGCTAGAGAATTTTAATGGTCAAATATACTTAATAATAATGTACATCTTAGGCATTAGAATAATAGTTTGAAAAAATTCCCAGCATAAAGTCTCTATAACTTAATTTATCAGTGGACAGAAAAGGAATGAGTATTTAGTACTTGATATTACCTAATTTCATCCAGGTCTCTTTTTGCTGCTATATCCTCTGGGTAATAATTTGACCTTCTCCTTGAACTTTTTTTTTTTTGTCATTATTTTTAGGTTTCTGACTTAACAGGAAAAAATTTGCACCATTTTCTTTTCTCCACAACCCTCATTTTGTTCACATTTCCTCTCCTCCTACCCATCTCCCTAGGCAACAAAGCAAACACAGGAAAATCTTTTATTTTCAAAAAATTTAAAACTTTAGATAAATGTTGAAGAAAAAAATAAAGATTGTCTTTTCACATGCTTATGTAACTAGGAAAAAAAGCAAACACATTTCTCACTTCCATTCTTACATTTTATATAGCAGCTGTTGTCTCTCTAGGAACTCTGAGTTTGCTACTCACCCAGACAGCAATTAACCTTCAATCTTGAGCATCTCTCCATTACATATCTCTTTGTCTTCCTTGTTTTTTCTTTATGTGAAACCATATACACTGTCAGGATAAAATAATTTCACATGTTCAAAGTAAACAAAACTGCTCATTTTGGCCAAATATCCCTCAGAAGTTTCTTCCAGGGAAACTCCAAACCAGATAAAAACTTAATGTGATTTTTCAAATCATGATCTCAGTATGTTTGCAAATGATTTATTTTTCATAGTTACTAAAATTTTGCTTGAAAAATATCTAGTGTAACGCAAGAAATCCTTGTTATACTTTAAAAAAAAAGAGAGAAAGAAAAAAATACCAGTAAAATCTGTTAAATAAAGGACCAGTTCTGGACTAAATCAATAGTCAAAAGTTTTCATTAGATTTAGTTTGTAAAGCATGGTTGTTGGGGTTGGGTATGTGGCCAGGGCATCTGGAGTCGTCAGGAAAAGCTTCTGTAATCTCTGCTCAAATTACAGCAATATTTTTTTTCATGGGAGTTGTGTCTTTGACCCTTGTACACTATTAGAAAACTTTAGCTATTTCAAACCAAACTTGGCAAAAAGAAGTCAGGAAAACACCAAGGTAATGGTTGCTTTTTTACAGTAGGATAGTGGCCCACATAAAAATTTTTTTTCAGTATAAAAATAATAAAATCCAAAGCTACATGATCTATTAGAGTCATGTCAGGAATTTTAAAAATCAACTGTGATGAATCTATAATTTCATCACACAACACTTTTTCAACCCCAGAAAGCATTTTTACTTCATATCCTATGTGTACCTTATTCATAACTCCAGCTAATAAAGAAGGCTTCCCATGGAAACACTATGTAATTATCTTATGAAATGAATATCCTGTCTGTAGTCAGATCACATCTCACTCATATCTGAGGCTGGCACGTACCCCTCTGATTACACTTATATATCCACACTTGCAACATAAGCTTCTATGTTGCCCTACCAAGGCCATGTTAGTATACCTGAGTGGACTAACACTTGAGATGACTGCTATTTAAAGTGAGCACCTACAGTGTTATCAGGCTCTGTGCTAGGTGGTTTATAAACATTTTTAATTTGCCTTCAATACTTAATATTGTTTTTCTAGTATGTAGGCAAGAAAATTAAAACTTGAGAAGGTTCAGTAGTTTGCCAAAAATAAATAGCTATGAAATGGAAATCCTGGAATTGAAATACAAATCTCATCCCCCAATCTAGGGTATTTCTACTACAATTTATTATGTACAGAAGTGATTAATGGAATTAAAGAATCACTGGGGGGTGGGACAGATGGAAATGGCCTTATTTCATGCTCCAAATATGGCATTCATTTTTGGTAAATCATTACAGGATAGTCATTTCTTTTTCTTTCTTTTCTTTTCTTTCTTTTCTTTCTTTCTTTCTTTCTTTCTTTCTTTCTTTCTTTCTTCCTTTCTTCCTTTCTTTCTTCCTTTCTTTCCTTTCTTTCCTTTCTTTCCTTTCTTTCCTTTCTTTCTTTCTTTCTTTCTTTCTTTCTTTCTTTCTTTCTTTCTTTTCTTTCTTTCTTTCTTCTTTCAGAGATGGGGGGAGGGTTTAAGGGAGAGGGAGAGAGAGAGAATCTTAAGAAGGCTTAATGCCCAGCATAGAGCCCAGTGCAGGGCTTGATCTCACTACTTCAGCCAAAGTCAAGTGTTGGACACTTAACCAACTGAGCCACCCAGGCGCCCGAGGACAGTCATTTCTTTATAATTATAAATTCATAATATTACTATCCAGTTTCTGGTTTGTGTGACTAAGGGGTCAACATGTTTGATGAAAAAATAGTTTATTCAATTTAAATATGTTCCAATATGTTGAATACAGTACTTGTAAGGATATCCAGTTTACCTTTTTTAATCCAGTGGAAAGGAAACTCTGCAAGTAAGCAATAGCCAGGTGCAAGGGGGGCAGTACCTTTTGACTGTACTTTCTATGTAAACACAGAAATCCTATGGTGGCCTTTTTAAAAAGTGTCCTTTGAGTATCAGAGTGAGTCACTGTAAAAAGAAAAACTTAATCACTTTTCAAAGCTGCCAGCTGGAATCTTAACTGGAAATTCTGCAGAAATACCTGTTAATGCTTCCAGTTGTTTATGACCTAAAAAAAAAAATTGCTGAATCATTCATTCTTAAAAGATTATTATTGTAACTGTATTGTTTTAGTGGTGTGAAGGTACATTTCCTATTTCTTGTGATTTATGGCTCTACATCTTTATGAATGGTAGCCATTTTCCACAAGCAAACTGTACAATGAAAGGAAAGGATTAAAAGATAGTTATCCCAAATCCCATAGAGTAGCTTTTATCTGTGTTAAGAATTCCTTTTTTTCTTTGCAATTATCTCACTCACCTGCTTCTATATTGTTGTGTAATGGACTGATATTTTCCCACTTAACCTTGGCATTATACAAGGCAAATGTCTAGATTACAGTGACTAATTTTTAAAAAGACATGCGAAGTACACATATGTAAAGTTATGTGAATATAAATTATCAAAAATTTAAAATATAGAAATCTGGTTTTTAAAGTTGTAAATAAGAGACATCTGGATATTTATCCTTGACTGCTTTTATAATATACTTTGAAAAAATATATTTTAATTGGATTTATTTTGACTGTAATAGAAATGTGAACTGGAGTTGTATTTTCCTGAATTCCCAACAAGTAGAGCACAGAATCTACACAGTTCTATAAATTATCTTTAAACACTGGATTAAACATAGATAAACAATTTTTTTTTTTAAAGATTTTTTATTTATTTATTTGAGACAGAGAGAATGAGAGAGAGAGAGAGCACATGAGAGGGGGGAGGGTCAGAGGGAGAAGCAGGCTCCCTGCCGAGCAGGGAGCCCGATGCGGGACTCGATCCAGGGACTCCAGGATCATGACCTGAGCCGAGGGCAGTCGCTCAACCAACTGAGCCACCCAGGCGCCCGGTAGATAAACAATTTTTACTTTCACTCTATTAAAGCATGTATATAGACTAGATTTTTTAAACTATGTTTTAATGTAGCATATGTAGCATATAATGTAGCTATATAAATACCATTTTTAAATGTTAGTCTTTTCAATTTTATGGAAGACCAGTTTTACCCTATTTAAAATAAATTTTTGACCAATTATACTAAAAAAATAACTTTTCCAATTTAAATACTTTTTTTTCCTCTTCATTCACCACAGCAAATACATATCTAGTCATCAACTTTCATACTGACTCACAACATGATTTCCTTAACAAGTTCATTGGGAGGTCATTGATGTTTTGCTTTCCAACTATTTCAGTCTCATTGGGTATTGTATATTGTAACAGAAGTTTAATGTGAGGTGATTAAGGTTTTGCATAAAACTACAGGCAATTTTACATGGCAGAAAATATATATTATATTAAAGTGGCTTAAAGTTTTCCATGTTTTATTGTACATTAAATGTGAAATATCATTTCAAATATCATGTTCAAATATCATTAAAACATTCCCTTAGAAATAGAAAATCTAGAGAGTATACATGAATGAAATACACAAAATGAAAATTATCTGTGAATGACTTTTGATTGAGACAGTCCCAGTAGCAGAATGTCTGTGTGGTTTGTAGAACATTACAATTCACACTACATTAACAGCTTCCTGTGTAATCCTCCCAAAATTTACCTTGAAGAATTTAAAGCATTTAGTTTGTACATTTTCTGGGTCACAGGCTCCTTTAAGTTTCTGACAGTGCCATTCCCATACATAGGTACAATGGCATATGTACAGTGGCAAAGATTTCCAAACTACCTAAAGCCTGTAGACCATAATGAATATATGTGTGCCTGAATAGGGGAACAGATGTCATCTTGGGGCACTTACAGCTTTTGCATCTATGAATGACATTTGGGGGCAGTGTGAACACTATAATTATAACATGGTAGTTTTAGCTACAAAAGGCAAGAAAGTCTCCTAAAAAATAGGAGCTAACTGAAGGCACTTTCTGCTTCATAGGATTGGCCATATTTAGTTTCCTCTTTCCTTCATCTTTTATTTCCCCATGCCAATATTCTAGAAACATAGAAAAAATCGCCTGTTTGCAGAATGTATGATAGTTTTCTAGGTTATTTGATGATAGTACACTTTTAGTTCTATCACTCTGAGACCAAGTGAGCTTTGTTCTTATTTTAGAAAGACAAAAAAGGAAAAGTAAGCATGTTGACATCAAATAACAAAAAATTTGTCTTTAAACACATTGAAATGAGAAAAAAATCATTTTTGCATTCTTTCAAAATTCTATTTTATTGTGGTAAAAATCTACTATCAAGAAATTTTTAAGCATACTGTACATATTGTGGACTAGATTTAACAGTGTTGTACAACAGATCTCTAGACCTCATTCATCTTGCATAAGTGAAAATATGCTGTTGATTAGTAACTTCCCATTTCCTTTTCCCCCAGCCCCTTGCAACCAGCATTCCATTCATTGATACTTTGAATTTGACTATTTTAAGCTCATTTTTAAAATTTCACCCAAAATTGAAATTAAAAAATTTCAAAGCAATATAAATATATTTTTAAATGTTATGAAATTATATTAATAAGACTAGTTCCTGCTGCTATTTTCCAGCATTATTATTTCTAGCATTATTTTAAGGAAGCCAAATGGCTCAATTTAAATGTCCATATTACTCTGTAAATTATGGAGAGCAAAACTTTAGCTGATAACTACTTCCCTAAATTAGTTAAGGTGATTTTTGCCAATGCTAATTAAGGGCAGGGAATGTGCCAGTGAATAAGATATTATTCCAGCTTTCAGAAAACTTACTCTTCCTATATTTAGGTAAAGTATGCATATATTAATAATTACTAAACTACAAAACAGTAAATCCACTACTCTCTCATCTTTCTAATGAGATATATCTATAAAGTGAAGTGGGTTCAATTGGGAAAATACAAAATAACAAAAGAAATGTGTATATGTGAGGTATGTGTTTGTGTTAATATGTGAGCTGCTTTATATTTGGAATCATTTATTGGTTAAAAAAATCAGGTGAAAGTAGAATTTCAACATATTGTAAAACAATAAATGTGAGTCATTATTTAACATTAAGTGCATTAGCTATTTACATTAACCCTGTACTTTCTAGTTCTTAGCTGAGGCCCATGGTTGATCCTCAGGGGAACTGTAAACTCCCTGAAATTTTAATAAAAACTGTTGTGTGTTTGTGTACACATGCATTTTTCAGGGAAAAAAGTCTTTAGTTTCCATCAGCTTGTAAAAAGTATCCATGACCCAGGAAAGATTAAGAGTTGGTTACTATATTATCTGTCCTGATTATTCAATGTAAATTGGAAAAATAAGTAAATCTAAAACATTGATGTGATTATTTATTCCCAGAGAGCATGAAATAAGACTAATTAGTCTTCTTTTGCTGGAATGGAATTACTGAAATGTTCAATGTAGAAAACAAATATTAGCCCAGAGTAATGTGATAAGAGAAACTTTTCCATGAACCTAATAACCCAAAAGAAGAGAAATATGACTATAAGTCAAAGATGATGAAATTCATTTAAAGTGGTGCTCTTTATCAGGAAGAGCCTCATTAAGAATGAACATATTTTCACAATATTTCGCACAATCTCTATTTCAATTGGAATTAGCATTTTCTTCCCAGTTTAGCTAATATTGTGCTAATTTGTTAAACAGCCGTATCATCAGGAACATATTTAAGTTTGAAATTGTTGGTGATGATTAATTAGGTAGAAATTGTCCTTTATTTGTTAAATTATTGAAATATGCAAAGAACTTGTGTTTTTTTTTAATGTTGAGAGATATTTATGATTGCCAGGTATGTTACAGAATGCCCAGGTAATGTGAATTTCAGATAAATATAAATGTGAATATTCAGATGATGAATAATTTTTAGTATAACTATGTTCCAAATATTGGATAGGACATACTTATACTAAAAAAGATTTGCTGCTGTTTATCTGAAACTGAAATTTAACTATGTATGCTATATTTTTATTTGCTAAATCTAATAGCCTAACATGCATATTTGCTGCTGAAAATTATTTCAGAGGCAACAGAATATAATTTTATTGCATTATAACTTAAAATGAACACTATAAGGAAGAAATTCCCTTGAGAATCAATATTCCCTTATGAAAAACATAAAAGTAAATGCTTTCTGTATGTCCATAACAGCTAATAAGTAAATATACACAGTAAAGAAGAAGTTAAGACAAATTTAAGTTTTAAATAGATGTATTATTATGTTTGGTAAAGGAAGGATTCAAATATTACATTTCATGGAACTCTATATCTTTTATACTGTAAGAAGATGCCTGCTAAGAATGAAATGGATTTCAGCATTGGAATTGGCATGTCCAGAAATGTTTGTAGGATGTGGAATGTAAGAACCAATGGACAGTGTTGGAGTACTGCAAGGTTACTAAATATGGACTTACCATGATTAAGTTTAATTTAGTAGCCATAGAAGTGTCTTGAAGTATGTAATGAGGCAAAAGGGAGGAAAAACACATCGGAAGAGGAGAATGTAGAAAGGCACTGGAAAATTGAGGGAAGGAGAAATAAAGGAGCAAAAAATAATCTCGGCAAGAAAGCATAAGGGAAAATGAAAAGTAGACTTAAAGAGCAGCAAAGAGTTAAATTAGCAACCTGGATTGAAAATGTTCTATTTGGAAGGTAAAAGGAATATAATTAATAGGGTTTCTCATGGGTAAAGAGCCAGTTGGAAAAGTCAGGCTGAAGGGTGAGGGAAGGCAGGAAGCAATATTCATGCAAAATCCAGATGAGCTGTGTAAGAGAGCAACACAATGTGTATTTGCAAATCATACAGTTGAGGCTATAGTTCTTAGGAGGTGGGTTTGAGTGAGTAATGTGAATGAATCAAACACAATGTTAGTTGTTAGAAATAGTTTAGGAAGGGTATGTGGTTTAGGAGAGGTATGGTCAGTTAGTGGTTGCTATGTGTGTATACCAAATAAGATTGTTTATTGGATAATAGAATATAAGACTTGTCTAAATTGCATGCTTGGCTTACTCTCTTGCACTTTGTTTGGGTAAAAGAAGGTGTGAAGAAGTTTCACTCATTTACGCACTTACTGTTTGTAGAAGAGGCTCCCTATCTTGTGATCCAAAGTCACATAGCACATGAAATGAAAAAAAGTTCAATACATATTAGTTGAATGAATGAATGAATGAATGAAAAGAAACCCAGAAGTATTCACAAATATTGCACTAAAGCAACTCCATTTCCCAAATAGTTACAGAGCTTCCTCCTATATATAAGAATAGAGGTTAAACTATGGCTTTAGTCAGTGAAGGAAATTAGTTTTTTAAAAAGAAAAGAAAAAGCCTCTGCTTCTTTAATATCAGTTTCAAGATTCAATATCAGTATTCACTAATAGAGGTGCAGATATATAAACCAGATACATTTTCAGAGTAGCCAGAGCATTGCCCCCAATGAAATAGGCATATGGGAACCCATGCTGAGGTAATTATAAAGAAAATATAAGTCATTGGGCATCTGGGTGGCTCAGTCGTTAAGCGTCTGCCTTCAGCTCAGGTCATGATCCCAGGGTCCTGGGATCGAGTCCCACATCAGGCTCCTTGCTCGGCAGGAAGCCTGCTTCTCCCTCTCCTGCTCCCCCTGCTTGTGTTCCTGCTCTCGCTATCTCTCTCTCTGTCAAATAAATAAATAAAATCTTTAAAAAAAAAAAAAAGAAAAAGAAAATATAAGTCATTTAGGCCAGTATGTTCTTGAAGAGTTCATAATGGTTTGACAACTTTAAAAACAAATGCCCCTCCACTCAGGTTCCCAGAGCTATCCAGCTGGTTGTAGTTCTAACACATGTTCATTTAAATTAGTTGTTTTTAAATATATTACCATTTTTAGAAGCTATTTTTATTAAGAGTGCCTCAATTCTAATTTAATTCATTTATACCTAAAACTGATTTACAAAGGAAAAGCAAACTAAGACACAAGGAAATATCATTTAATGACCTCTGGATGAGGAAAATTCAAGAAGTCAGACAATATCAAATGCTGGAGAGTATATGGATCAAAATTGTTGTTGAGAGTCAAAATTTGTCCAACTAATTTCAAAACAATTGAACACTTTGTAATTACCTTTTGGACTCATTCCTGGAAACATCTTTTTACAAGTGTACCATAAGACATGTACAAGACTATTTTAGCAGCACAGTTTACAAATGAAAAACACTGGAAGCAAACCAAATGAGCACTGACAAAATTAATTTTAAAACTGTGATGTTTTTATAAAATGGGGCACTCCACAAAGTGAACTGTAATGTTATGGATACTGTTGTGCGCCACTAGATTCTCCGCTTCAGCACTGAGGCACTCATTTTTTTCCAGCTGCCAGAAGTATTGTTTGATGATCAGTAATAGCTGAATTGCTCCTGGGACATCACCTTGGTCAAAGAGACAAAAACTGTCTTCACAGGGGTAGTGTACATCTAATAGGCTGTGAAGGCCTGGCCACCTTTTTTCAATTTGGGACTTCTTCATAGAGCCACCTCAGCTTCAGAGCTTTGTTGGGTTTAGCCAAGTTCTCTGTTGCAAGTGTAGTGCAATTAATTCAGTGTCTCCCTTACCCAATTCCCCTTTCCTCATTTCTTAGAGTGGTTCCTGAGAATACTTCCCAATAAACCACTTGCACATATATTTTTCTCAAGTCAATTTTCTAAGAACCTGAACTATGGCAGATGGTATCAAGAATAGTGATTGAAACAGGTAATAAATGGGAATTTTGTAGCTAGATCACCAGTTGGTCAGCTGCCAATGAGGACCTCATCACAGATAGCAGGTGGAACATGTATAATAACAAGGCGTAATGTAGTGGTAAAATTGCTAAGTTTTATTGGTTGTGAATAGAAAACAAGAGTAACTGTAAGTAATAACCTGCAAATGCAGTATCTCAGTATTGGAAAGATTCAGGGGAAATAGAAATTATAAGGACTGAGGAATCAGAGGGTTACTGATGTGGAAGAGGTTGGGGAAGAACAATGCATGAAAGAAAGAATGCATTTAGGACTGAAAACTATAAGACATTGATGAAAGAAATTGACAAAGATACAAATGAAAGATATATTGTATTCTTAGATCAGAAGAATTAATATTGTGAAACTGTCCATACTGCCCAAAGTAGTTTACAGATTTTATGCAATCTTTATCAAAATTCCGATAGCATTTTTCATAGAAATAGAACAATCCTAAAATTCATATAAAACCACAAAAGACCTCAACAGCCAAAACAATCTTAAGGAAGAAAACCAAAGTAGAGGCAATACACGTCTTGATTTCAAACTATATTACAAAGCTATAGTAATCAAAGTGGTATAATTCTAGCATAAAAACAGACACAGAGCCCAATGGAACAGAAAGGAGAGCCCAGAAATAAGCATGCACATATAGTTAACTAGTCTATGACAAGGGTGCCAAGAATACACAACAGGGAAGGGAAAGTCTCTTCAATAAATAGTGTTGGAAAAACATATGGAGAAGAAATAACAGAAAAATCATCATTAGGCTGACATTATAGTAAACTAATCAAGCCAGACTTGTAAATGTACTCCAGAACTAGTAGGTGAACATTGAGAATATAATCTATGTTTAAAACATGCCTGAAAAGATAAGAAAATTCATTTACATTATCTTAGAGTATTTGTCCACAAAATACTTCTTAATTATAAAGAAAAACATAGTAATGTTATAGTGGAGAAACCTAGCAGATAGCACCTTAAGTGATCAAAGTTAATGTCACTAGTAATGTGACATTGTGATATACTCTTGTGAAGAACATAGCACAGCTTCTGGGGGTATTCTGGTTAAAATGGATAACCTGAATCTAGTTAGGGGTAAACTTCCAACAAACCCAAAGTTCTACAAAATAATTGACCCATACACTTAAAAAACATCAAGGTTACAAAACATAAGGAATACAGAGAAATTGTACCAGATTGAAGGAGCGTAAGGAGACATGACAATTAAGTGCAACATGTTATCCTGCACTGGGTCTCTGACTATAGATGATGATGATGATGATGATGATGATGATTATTGCTATAGAGGACATTATTGGGACTATTGCCAAAATTTGACTAAAGCTTGTGGACTGATGATAGTACTGTATCAGTTTTAGTTTCCTGATTTTGATGTACTCTGATTATGTAAGAAAGTATCTTTGTCTTTTAGGAAATATATATTGAAATCTTTGGCAGTAATAAAGTATCAAGTCTGCAGCTTATGCTCTAGTAGTTTAGAAAAAAAATCATATGCTGTGTATAAATTACATATATATATAGAGAAAGAAAGATAAATATTTAAAATGATTTTAAATGTTAATGACTGGAGAATTTTGTGACAGTAATGGGAATTCTTTGGACCATGGCAATGTTTCTATAAATTTAAAATTATTTTAAAATAAAAAGTTGAAAAGCTAACCTCTAAAGTGAGTCATAAGAGAGCTGTATAATAGTTTGAAAGCTGAGATTCAAACAGTAAGCTGAGAAGTTAGATTTGATTTGTCTGGACAAATGCATAAGCTGGCTCCTTATTAATTTGTTCAGTGAACTTCAAAACAGGATCATACATTTTATTTCTTTATTAGTAAGCAAGACTATGGGTTTTGTTGTTTGGATTTTATTTACAGTATTATTTTGAGGTTCTGGTTTCTAATTCACATGCAACTTCATAAACTTGCCGTGATTCATGGCTTCTTGTTCATGTTTCTTGATTTACGAGACTGAATTATGAAATCTCATAAGTCAGAATGTATGTGATGGAGCCAAATTTATTTTACTGGTTCTGTATTGAGTATTTAGAACTGCTGAATTGCTATAAGTAGGAATTAAATATAAAGGACGTTCAGAGGTTATAAATGCTTTGGGTAGAAATTGCCTAAAGCATTTTTGTGAGTAAAACTAGCTTCATTAAGCAATACATTAAAAAAACAAAAAAACAAAAAACAAATATGGAACACCAAAGTGACCACCTATGGATTCTGAAGTGATTCTGATTATGTCAAGTCAGCTAAATAGTAATATGTTAAAAAAAAAAAGAAACAAACCTAAAATGACTCAAATTACTTCCACTGACATTTTAGTCAGATCCACTGGACAAGTTATTCAAGTAATATGGCAGTCGGGTGCCTGGGTGGCTGAGTTGGTTAAGCATCTGCCTTCGGCTTGGGTCATGATCCCAGGGTCCTGGGATCAAGCCCCACTGAGCAGGGAGCCTGCTTCTCCCTGTCCCTCTGCCTGCTTCTCCCTCTCCTTGTGCTCTCTCTCTCTCTCTGTCAAATAAATAAATAAAATCTTAAAAAAAAAGTAATATGGCAAGCTTCAAACATAGGAAACATCCCATGTATATCCATCCAAGTTTTTGATTTTTTGAAGACCTAATACTGCATCAATATCTATGGGAACTTCTTCCACAAGGTGCTACTTATTATTGGAAAGACTCTAAAGTCACCCTCTGATCTAAATCTCTGGTAACCTCTAGGAGAAATAATGAATGTTTTATTTACAAGATTTGCCTTTGTCTTTTCCAAAACCATGTGAGTGCAGTATACAGCATTTACCTGATACATTTGATCAACATGGAGAGTCAAAATTTTTCCACAAACTAATTCATCTAGCCTAAATTATATTAAAATTTATATCTGCTATCCCTAAATTTTCCACAATGCAATAGGAAGCCAAACGCAGTAAAAATCTAGCATGGAGCCCTCAAACATAGAAAACATATGAGGTTTATTAGAATGGAGTGGAGCTGACACCATACCAAGAAAATTCAATGAATAAGATTATCTGAGGAGCAAAGTCAAGGATGTTTGGGAGGAAACTGATATTCTTAAAAAAAAAAAATTCACAGTAAGTTTAAGGAAACAATAAGTATTATTAGTTTGGGAACAGAAGAGACTAAGGTTTTAATTTATTTTAAAATATGATAGATTAATGAGGATGTAAGTCAAACAGGAGTCAAGGGAAGAGTTAAGAGGAAGTAGAGACAATAGGACTCAAAAACACATTGCTCTAAAAATCATTTGCACACATCGATTAATATTCTTTATAGAATTTTATCAGTTAGATAATGCTTATAATTCATCCATTATTCTTAATTACTGAGTCACATTATTCTGAACCAAATTATTGTCCCTCCATGACCCAGTGCTATAAAAAAATTAAACATAAATATACAGTGCATATCACACTAATAAACATAATTTAAAACATGCACTAAAGAAAGGTCTTTCTTTCTCAACTTTTCGAGTAAATCTTTATTAGGGAAAAAAATCATTGAGAATGTAGTCTATATGAAAAATGTGCCTGAGAAAACAATTACTTAGTAACTATGTTCAAAAAGACGTGTGTCTCATCATAACATTTTGACCAGCCTTGATCTACTGAGGAGTTGACTATAAATCTTGACAATGGTAGGAAGTGCCCTGGGATCAGAGACTCCTCCAGTGTTACTGTAATTTCTACAAAGTATTTCCTCTTTGATATTACTTGTTTATGATACACAGTTTAAGACCATTCCTCCTCCAGGCATAGCAGGTAGAATTCTTTTCTTTTCCAATTCCTTAGAAGAAAATTTCTCAATAATAATCTTTGATTGTTTAATAAATGCTATTTCATGTGAGAAAGTGTTATTTATTTCTAAATACTTTAGCTTCTGTTTATGTGTTAGTTTAACCTTTATTTGGGTTTCATGTTGTAATGATCTACTTATTTCTGCTTTCACTCTTGACCAGATTCTAACTTTAGGTTACCCCCTTGCTTACTCTTTTTTAGAATCTACCAGTGAATAAAAACATGCATTGTTTAATCCTCTTATAAATGGCAAAGTTCAGTGGGGGTTACACAGTGGTAACAGGCCTGTTTTGGGAAATGAAACTGATTGTGAAAACATGCTACAAATTTGTTTTAGGCTAGTGCTTTTTAAATAATTCAAAGTGAGAATTTTAAAACTAAATCATATAGATCCATTTTGAACATTGTTTATGGTGGGGTGAAATAATCTGGTTCTGTGAGCCAGGGACTATGTAAGCTTAGTCCCTTAGCCACTCTAGTCCTCATTTGTCTCATTTACAGAGTGTGAAAATTGGGCTATATGACTTCCATGTGCCCTACGACTCTGTGATTCCATGATTTGCCTCTTTCTGCTTCATGAGTGTGACTCTAATACATGTAAGACAAAAAACCTTTCAGAAGTAGAGCCCCATGTCTAGGACATAAATAAAGGGTACTTTGAAAGGTATTTCAATATAACTTAAATCTCTACATCTTTAAACTTGTCCTTCCTTCTGATTGGGATTCCTTTCCCCAGTTCTTCACGTGACAGGCTCCTCATCACTCTTATTACAGATCGAATGTCATTTCTTATGTGTTGTCCTTTATGACCACCTATTCCAGGGAAATAGTGGAATATCCCTTAGAAAGGTCCAGTTTATCCCATAAGAAATATGTTTTTAAAACTTCTCTAGGAGATTTTTTTTCAGAAAGTTATTTAATGGCCCTGGTAATCATAAACACATTATTTTTTCATAATGAGTTAAATAGTTTACTAGAAGGAAATGAACATTCAAATGTAATGAGTTTAATTGATTAAAAGAGTGTTTTCTGGGGATTAAGCAATAGTTGCAGATGTTGCGTTTACTGCTTAAAATGTGCTGATTCAAGGAACTTAAATGTTAAAAGTATTTGATTATTAAACACTGCCTTTAAAATATGTAAAAAGAATTAATTCAATTCCTTTTTTTTTTTTTTTTTTTGGTCCAGCATTGCAGCATCAATGAAAAAGGATTAATGTATCAGCTAAGTCCTATTTAAGTAGTATATTTATCCTTATAAAACTGGGACAGTCACCAGGATAGAGTTAGGATCCTCTAGACTGTGAATTTCTTTGTTTTTGATGATCTTGACAGTTTTGAGGAATGCTGGTCAGGAATTTTGTAGAATGTCTCTCAATTTGGGTTTGTCTGATGTTTTTCTTATAGTTAGATTATGGTTATGAGTCTTTGGGAGAATGACCATAAAATTAAAATGCCATTTTCATGTGATAGAGTTTTGTATTCTGTTTATCATGATAACACATCACTCTGTATAATTATCTGATATTATATTATACAGATTATATATTATTGATAGAAAATTTTTGTTTATAAATTTACTTATTTGTTTAATAAGCCTCCCAACAATATAGATCAGATCCATGAAAGCCAATATTTGGTTGTCTTGTCCATCACTCTATCCCTAGAGTCTTGAAGGGGGTGGAGCATCTAATAGGAGTTTGATGAACTCTTGAGAGAGTGAATAGATGAGTGAATTATCTTCTGTATAGGTAGCTGAATCCCAACTCAACTCCATTTGAATGTTGTGGCCAATATATTAAATAATATACTAAGGCAAAGTCTTTGAATTTGGGTATAATGTCAAGAAGATGTTACCCGTTGAGTTTAAACTAATATAAATCAATAGACATACCTTAGTCTAAGGACATACCTTAGTCTAAGAGGTGGTCTTGGATTTGAGTATTCCCTAAATCAAATCAGGATGATCAGAATTTACTTAAATCTGGTCCCAGAGAACAGTATATATAATATATCCTTTGGGGGAATATATCAAAATAGTACCCAATCTGAACCATGAAAACAGAAAAAACTTATTAGGATTTGGCTACTAAGATGTAGAAGCATATGTCATTTGCAAATATCTTCTTCTATTCCATCGGTTGCCTTTTAGTTTTGTTGTTTCCTTCCTTGTGCAGAAGCTTTTATTTTGATGTACTCCCAATAGTTTATTTTTGCTTTTGTTTCCCTTGCCTCAGGAGACCTATCTAGAAAAAAGTTGCTATAGCTGATGTCAAAGAGGTTACTGCTTATATTCTTTTCTAGGATTTTTATGGTTTCAGGTCTCACATTTAAGTCTTTCATCCATTTTGAATTTATTTTTGCATATGGTGTATGACAGTGGTCCAGATTTTTTCTTCTGCTCATTGCTCTCCAGCTTTCCCAACACCACTCATTGAAAAGACTGTCCTTTCCCCACTGGATATTTTTTCCTGCTTTGTCGAAGATTGACAGTTATAGTTTTATATTTTTATGTACAGTTGTAGGTTTATTTCTGAATTTTGTATTCTGTTCCATTGATCTATGTGTCTGTTTTTGTGCCAGTACTATACTGTTTTGATTACTACAGATTTGTAATATAATTTGAAATCCAGAGTCGTGATGCCTCCAGTTTTGCTTTTCTTTTTCAAGATTGCTTTGGTTATTCAGGGTCTTTTGTGGTTCCATACAAGTTTTAGAATAGTTTGTTCTAGTTCTGTGAAAAATGCTGTTGGTATTTCGATAGGGATTGCATTAAATGTGTAGACTGCTTTTGTAGTATAGACATTTTAACAAAATTTTTCTTCCAATCCATGAGCATGCAATGTCTTTCCATTTCTTTGTGTTGATTTCAATTTCTTTCATCAGTGTTATGTAGTTTTCAGAAAACAATTCTTTCACCTCTTTGGTTAGATTTATTCCTAGGTATCTTATTATTTTTGGTGATATTGTAAATGGGATTATTTTCTTAATTTCTCTTTCTGCTGCTTCATTATTGGTGTATAGAAATACACAGATTTCTGTACATTGATTTTGTATCCTTCAACTTTACTGAAATCAGTTCTAGCAGTTTATGGGTGGTGTCTTTAGTGTGTTCTGTATATAATAGCATGTCATCTGAAAATAGTGAAAGTTCTACTTCTTCCTTATTGATTTGGGTGCCTTTTATTTCTTTTTGTTATCTGATTGCTGTGGCTAGGACTTCCAGTACTGTGTTGAATAAAAATGGTGAGAGTAGACATCCTTGTCTTGTTCTAGACCTTAGGGGAAAAGTTCTGTTTTTTCCCATTAAGAATGATGTTAGCTAAGGGTTTTTCATATATGGCCTTTTTTTATATTGAGATATGTTCCTTCTAAACCTACTTTGTTGAGGGTTTTTATCATGAATGGATGTTACACTTTGTCAAATGCTTTCTCTGTGTCTTTTGAAATGATCATATGGTTCTTATCCTTTCTCTTAATGATGTGATGTATCACATTGTGAATATTGAACCACCCTTGCAACCCAGGAATAAATGCCACTTGAGCATGGTGAATGATTTTTTTAATGTATTGTTTGATTCAGTTTGCTAGTATTTTGTTGAAGATTTTTGCATCTGTGTCCATCAGAGATATTGGCCTGTGGTTCCCTTTTTTTAGTAGTGTCTTTATCTGGTTTTGGCATCAGGGTCATGCTGGCCTTGTAGAATGAATTTGGAAGGTTTCCTTCTTTTTCCGTTTTTTTTTTCTTTTTTTTTTTTTAAATACTTCGAGAAGAGTAAGTATTAACTCTTCCTTAAATGTTAGGTAGAATTTGCCTGTGAAGCCATCTGGTCCTGGACTTTTGTTTGTTGGGAGTTTTTTGATTAGTGATTCAATTTCTTTGCTGGTTATTGGTCTGTTCAAATTTTCTATTTCTTCCTGTTTCAGTTTGGTAGTTTATATGTTTCTAGAAATTTATCCATTTTTTCTAGGTTGTCTAGCTTGTTGGTATATAGTTTTTCATAATATTCTCTTATAATTGCTTGTATTTCTGTGGTCTTGGTTATTATTTTTTCCTCTCTTATTTGTGATTTTATTTATTTGTGTCCTTTCCTCTTTTTTTCTTGAAAAGTCTGGCTAGAGGTTTATCAATTTTATTGATTTTTTTCAAAGAACCAGGTCCTAGTTTTATTTATCTGTTCTGTTGCTTTTAGTTTCTGTATAATTTATTTCTGATCTAATTTTTATTATTTCCTTCCTTCTCCTGGTTTTGGGTTTTGTTTTTTTTCCTTTTCTAGCTCCTTTAAGTGTAAGGTTAGGTTGTTGAGATTTTTCTTGCTTGATGAAGTAAGCCTGTATTGCTATAGACCTCCCTCTTAGAACAGCTTTTGCTGCAACCCAAAGATTTTGGACTGTTGTGTTTTCATGTTCATCTGATTCCATGTACTTTTTTATTTCTTTTTTGCTGGTTGACTCATTCATTTTTTTAGTAGGATGTTATTTAACTTCCGTGTATTTGTAGTCTTTCCATATTTTTTCTTGTGGTTGATTTCTAGTTTCATAGCATTGTGATCAGAAAAGGCGCATAGTATGACTTCAATCTTCTTGAATTTGTTGAGGCTTGTGTTATGGGCTAATATGTTATCTATTCTGGAGAATGTTCCATGTGCACTTGAAAAGAATGTGTATTCTGCTGTTTTAGGATGGTATGTTCTGAATATATCTATTAAATCCATCTGGTCCAGTGTGTCATTCAGAGCCATTGTTTCCTTAATTGATTTTTTATGTAGATGATCTATCCATGATGTAAATGGAGTGTTAAAGTCCCCTACTATTATTGTATTATTTTCAGTTAATTCCTTTATGTTTATTACTAACTGTTTTATGTGTTTGGATGCTCTCATTTTGGGTGCATAAATACTTACAAGTGTTGTATCTTCATGTTGAATTGTCCCCTTTATTAGTATATAGTGTCCTTTGTTTCTGTTACAGTCTTTGTTTTAAAGTCTATTTTGTCTGATATAAGTATTGCTAGTCTGGCTTTCTTTTGGCATCCATTTGCATGATAGATATTTCTCCATCCCCTCACTTTCAATCTGCAGCTGGCTTTCGGTCTAAAATGAGTGTCCTGAAGGCAGCATATAGATGGGTCCTGCTTTTTTATCCATTCTGGCACCTTATGTGTTTTGATTGGAGCATTTAGTCCATTTACAGTCAAAGTAATTATTGATATGTGTTTACCATCATTTTATTATTTTGTCATTTCTGAATATTTTCTTTAATCCATTCTAGTCTTTAATTAAGTTTTGCTGATTTTCTTTAGTGGTATATTTGGGTCTCTTTGTCTTTATTCTTTGCAAATTTATTAGTGGTTTTTGATATATGGATGCCATTAGGTTTGTATATAACCTCTTCTGCATATAGCAGTCTATATTAAGTTGGTGGTCATTTAAGTTTGAACCCATTCTTTACTCCTCTCCTCCCCATGTTTTAGGTATATGTTATATTTTATATCTTTTTATTTTGTGAGTTCCTTGGTTGATTTTTTACAGGATTCTTCATTTTTACTGTTTTTTTGTTTCTTACCTTTATATTGTCACTTTTGGTCTCTCCTTTCCACTCACAGAGTCCTCTTTAATATTTCTTGCAGGGCTGGTTTAGTGGTCATGAACTCCTTTAGTTTTTGTTTGTCTGAGACACTCTTTATCTCTCCTTCTATTCTGAATGATAGCCTTGCTGGCTTGCAAAGTTTCTGCTGAAACATCTGGTAGCCTTATGGGTTTTCCCTTGTAAGTTACTGTCTTCTTTTGTCTTGCTGCTTTTAAAATTTTTTCTTTATCACTATATTTTGCTAATTTAATTATAATATGTCTTGGTGTGGATCTACTTTTGTTCATTTTGATGGGAGTTCTTTATGCCTCCTGAATCTGGATATCTATTTTCTTCCCCAGGTTAGGGAAGTTTTCAGCTATTATTTCTTCAAATAATTTTTCTGCCCCCTTTTTTCTCTCTTCTATTGGGACTCCTATAATACAGATGTTATTACATTTGATGGAGTCATGGAATTGCCTAAGTGTATTCTTGTTTTACATAATTATTTTTTCTCTCTTTTGTTCAGCTTGATTACTTTCCATTTCTCTGTCTTTTAGGTCACTAATTCGTTCCTCTGCTTCTTCCATCCTGTTGTTTCTATGAAACATGTTTCTCATTTTAATTATTGAGCCCTTCATCTCTGCTATGTTATTCTTTTTCTCTGTGTTGAGGGTCTCATTCCTGTCTTCCACTCTTTTTCTCAAGTCCAGTGAGTATTCTTATGATCATTACTTTAAATTCTGTATCAGGCATATTACTTATATGTTTCACTTTGATAACTGGCTTCAGCCTTGTCCTGTTCTTTCATTTGATAGAAGTTTCTGTGTCTTCTCATTTTTGTTAAGTCTCCATGCCTGTTTCTCTGTGTTAGGAAAGTCAGCTATGTCTCCTGTTCTTGAGGTAAATGGCCATATGAAGAAGAGGTCTTAAAGTGCCCTGCTGTATAGTGTCCCTTTGTTCCTCAGGGCCTGGAAAATTCTGGGAGTATCTCCAGTGTGTGCTGTGTGTGCTCTGCTGTTTTGTCTTTATCCTTCAGTCTAGTCATCTACAGAGGCTCTCTTTGCCTGTTGTGGGCAATGTTTGGTCCCTGGCCTGAATGTGGCATGTTTTAACTAGGTGTGTTCTGGTCCGTTTGTGAAGTGAGACCTGGTGCCACCACTGCAGGAACCAAGGGTCTGCAAAACTCCTGTGAGGGGAGACACAGTGTCATGAGGGATAGGGCCTGTCTTCTGGGGGAGGGGTCCCACCATGCTGGGACTAGGCAAGCATGACTGGGAGGGGCAGTTCCCCTGGAGGATGGGAGGGCAAGTCTTGGTGTAAGCAAGTTGGGTAGTGAGTGTCGGCCCTGCACTGGTTCCCATGGGTGGCCCTGTGCTTATGCTGAGGGGTGGAGGTAGGAAATGGCACAAGCCAGTTCTTTTGTTCCCAGAGGGTATCTCTGTGAATGCTGTCTCTCTGGGACACACTCCAGGATGAGTGAATAACTTCTCCACTGTGTGCCCCAGGGACTCTTCAGATCTCTGTTTCCACGATGTCTGTGCACATGTTGTCTGTCTGCCTTCTCCCCAAGAGCAGCCCCAGTGTCCCCCACTGATCTTTAAAACTCTATGCTTTAAGCACCCCTAGTTGCAAGAACTCACGAAATTTGGCCCCTCTCACTTTCTGAGCCAATTGTTATGGGGATTTGTTTTCCCTGTGCACTCCCCTGTGTGCTAGTCTCCCTCTCACTCTTCCATAGCTCCTTCTCTGCTCAAGCAGTCACAATCTGTTTCTTTCCCAAACTACATCTCCGCATTTCCTAACTTCTTTGATGTGGCCTCTTCTCTACCTTTAGTTGTGGAGTTTGTTCTGACAGTCTTCAAGTCAATGTCTGGGGTATTTAGGATGATTTGATAGTTATCTAGTTGTATTCATGGGCAAGGTGAGACTTGGGTCCTCCTACTCTGCAGCCATCTCCCAACCTCTCTTCCACTAACTTACAACTTAAACTTAGAAGTTAGTCATAGAAGTTAGAAACATTATTAGAAATATAAATGGAGAAATAAATCTATTACATAAAGGCAACTTAATTTTTCAAAAGAAATAATTTTGAATATTATGTATTTTAATGGTAGTCAAGAAGGACAACTTCAGTGAATCAGAAGAGCAATTATAATCAGGAATGTTTGGTTTTTTGTTTTTTTTTAAAGATTTTATTTATTTATTTGACAGAGAGAGACAGTGAGAGAGGGAACACAAGCAAGGGGAGTGGGAGAGGGAGAAGCAGGCTTCCCGCTGAGCAGGGAGCCCGATGCGGGGCTCAATCCCAGGACCCTGGGATCATGACCCGAGCCGAAGGCAGACGCTTAACCGACTGAGCCACCAAGGCACCCCAGGAATGGTTGGTGTTTTAAAATATGAAGCAATAAGTGAAAAAACAGTGAAGGTCTTAGATATGCTCACATAAATTATTAGTGAAGCAACATGAAATAATGCTGTTTAAGGGGAATGGCAAATAAAGCTAAGACATTTGTGAACAGGTTTGACTAATAATTCAAGCATCACGCTTCTGCTCTACCCCCATGAAAATTCTCTCACAAAAGATAAGGCTCCATTTTTGGTGACACTATGCTACTTTTGAATTATCTCCATCATACCACTTAACTCATTTGTTTTATTTACTACCTCTGTCTTCCTCATAGACTGGGAGATCACTGAGGATAGATATGTCTTTTTTGTCATTCACTCATACGTTTACTCACTAATCCAACCATTCAAACATTCATCTATTTATTCTTGCATTCAGAAGATATTTTTGAGTGTCTACAATGGGGCAGACCAGTTGAGGCTGATTATGAATACTTGAAGCTTGAAGTCTCCTACAACTTACAAAATAGTTCCCAGAAATAAATATGGGGCATACACTTCAAGTAGTTGTTATGGTCCATTACACACTATTTGTATGTCCCATTGGTCCTGGTTTCAGGGGTGGGGGAAAAAACCCAGTTAAATCTATATAGCCTGAGAAATTGATATGTTAAACTCTATCTCTACTTTCTGTGACAAGTACTATCTTACAACCAAATGGGAAAGCTACTCAAATCCACAAACACCCTAGATACCTAGAATCTAAAATGTCTATATTGGCTATAGGAGGCTTTGTAGTATCAGAAACCAAAATAATTGTCTATATAGTAACTTTCATTTATGCCCTGCAGTCTTACTATGTGTATCTGCTTGCCCTCAGAGCCAGAGGCCAAAGAATTTATTGATATCAAATTGCATTGAGCATTTCTTTATTAATTTCTCAACTTCTGCTGAATTTCATCTTCTCCCACTATAAATTTAATTCAGAATGAACATGACATTTCTTCATGCCTTCTCCTTCTAATATGGTAGTACAAATGATGGCACCCCTTAGAACTCTAGGTGCCCACAGCCTCAGTAAGGTGCCATGAATGGAGGTAGCCTTTCAGATATTCTTGAGCTAATTTGAACATTCTGTAATGTCCTTCAGTTTGTATGATGCCTTGGGTATATGGCAAAGTTTCAACCTCTGGATTGAGAAGTGCCAGTAAATTTAGATCATACTTTGACATCTCTCCTCAGTTTTGTCTCACAAAACCTCTCATGAACTTACTGGTCATGAGAACTGATAGCAATTTGATTTCTGGTCCAACACTGAGAAGTGTATCTTCAAAGCACAGAGATGGTGTCCCTCTCCATCTTGTCTAGTCAGCATAGCTATTTCTTACTAGACAAAAAATCTCTCAGATACAAATCCTCTGGTCTATTAAATATTTAGTAGTTTCAGTATATGTTTATCTATAGACTCTTCATTTGTCTCCTCTTATCCCTACTTTTCCACACTCAACAGGCTAACAGGCTTTCACAATAAATGTAGGAATTTACTTATACCTTGGCCGTGTAAGGATTCAAAAACATGTCCTACCTCAAATCCCATCCATGTATCAGAAATAACATTTATACAAAATAGTAGAAGGAACTTAGTTTATAAAAAGAGACCTGGTACCAACCTCTAGTCTTAGGCAAAGCACAATG
The DNA here is from genome assembly GCF_964656455.1 of Halichoerus grypus. NCBI lineage: Eukaryota > Metazoa > Chordata > Mammalia > Carnivora > Phocidae > Halichoerus > Halichoerus grypus. The sequence continues at coordinate 148,000,643 of NC_135715.1, forward strand.
ATTCATTTTGTAAAAGAAAACTACTAGATATCATGAGCACCTTTAAAGCATGGAAACATTATTTGGAAGATGTAGCTCTATGATAATGAACCTGGGAAATAAAATTTAGGACAAGTCAGACTGAAAAGTATAGAAAACAGTTTAGAAACCACTAATAGGGTATTGAATAGGAAGTAGCATTATCTGGTATGTTTGAATTGGGTTAGCAGTAAGGGCAAAATTTAATTTATGAAGACTATTGTAAAACTATTAAAATGATTCAGGTCAGAGATGTGGTGAAAAGTATTTGGATTCTAGATATATTTTGAAGGTAAAGCAGACATGATGTGCTGATGGATTGAATATAAGTATAAAAGAATGGGAGAAGTCAAGAATTACCCTCAATACTTTTGGCTTAAGCAACTGGAAGATGGAGATGCCATATTTTAAATGCAAAAGATGGTTCTTAGAAAGAGAAATTTGTAAGGACAGCTCAGGATTTTAATTTTGGACTAGTTGAGTTTGTTATGCTTATTAAATAGCCAAGTGAAAATGTCAAGTAGGCATTTGACAGTTGTCAAGAGAATACTGAGCATAAATTGGGACTATCAGGAACCTGAAGTTCACAGGGCTATTAGCTTAAAAAGAGAAATTTCTGTCATAAATAGAATCAGATTTATACTTTTATTTTCTAACTAATGGTCCAGAGTTATATAAATATCATTTATAAATGAAACTTAAAGAAATCCCTGGGTACAATTTAAATGGTATATTTAAAAATAAAGACACTATATATAGTATATTCACTACCACACAGTTGAAATATCATGTAAAACAAAGTTATACAATTTGAAATTTAGGGGGAAAATCAAATTATTTTAAATTTAATTTTGAAGATGTTTTGTTCACACAAATTATGCTCAGAGACTGAGATTATCTTTGCCAATAATTTATTCAACACAGGTTCATCGTGGGAATTATAATTTTAATTATATAATTTAAATTAATTATAATTTAAATTTTAATTATATAATTTTAAGTTATAATTTATAATCACAAGCCAAAGCATACAAAGTAATGTCTCCTAATTAGCCAATAAAGAAAAACATACTCCAAACCAATGATAGATTAATTACACTATTTTTTCAGGCAAAGGGGAGATGAAACAAAGTCCGAATTTAGTTGAGGTGTACCTTTCTACAAGCTGGTTCTCAGAAGAGTTGGCTGAGCCAACCAAGAGCTGACATCTAGCTGCCTGTGCAAATTGAAAGTCCCTTGTTGCTAGAGAATGATGCTAGTGGAACAAAGGCACTGGTGTTGGCAGGCAAGATGATCTCCTTCATGGGGTTACTGCATGGTTTTCATCACTACCAGCAAGGAATAGCCTTACCAGGGCAGGAGCTGATGTCCCAAGATCTTTGGAGAGCTATTTAGATCAGTAACCTGGTCCAGACAGAACACTCTCAGTTAAGTCCTCACAGATTCTTGGTATTTAAAGTATCCATTACTTCATAGTCACTTTTCCATATGTTCATATGGATAAGCACTCAGTAGCACAATAATTTTGATGACATTATTCTTGACATGACCTCTGCAATGTAAACAAAGTCACCCGTAGATCAAAGCAACTTCACTTAAGCCATAAGCAAGTAGGTTTGAAATCATAACAAACCAATAGACAACCAAAAGGCTTATTTTATCTCTGATCTTTAGTTTGTTGAGACTATCTTGATTCAATCACATTAATAATAGAATAAAGAGAATAAATAAATAATTCTTTGGAAGATTTGGCTATAGGTGGAGAAATGAGTTACTTAAATATTTTACACAAGAGTAATATATGTAACCTCAATGCTAAGATATGCTTTATTTTTAATGTAAGTATTATATATTGCTGCTACTTTGTATAAGTAGTGCATGGGGACATGAGGCTGGAATAAAATATATGCTTTTTCAAATAATTAATGATAACATGCAAGACCTAAGTGTGTTTCTATGGGCAGCATTTTATAATATTCCAGTTGACATTTGATCTTAAGTTCCTCAACTGAAAAATCAATATAGAAAGGTAAGACCTTATTTCAGGGCTCCACCCAAGGCTTCTGATGATTATGTTTCAAAAGATTTCCTCTGCAGATTTTCCACTGCCTTCACAGGAGCTCTGAAGCACTTGGGATGAGACACCATTTCCTTTATTTACGGGAAGTGTTGCTAAGTTGGGGCCTCTATACTTACCATGACATTTTGCTTCAGAAAGATAGGAGAAAGAAAAATAACCAAGACTTTTGGCAGATAGTTTCTGCATGATTATGAAACAGGGTTACCTGAAAAGTGTTGTGTCCTAGGGGGAATAGTGGAAACAGAATAGCTATAAAGTAATCATGATTAACAAATTTTTAAACAGAGAAAATTCTGATTTTATTTTAAATGCTATTATTAATACTTTAAATAAATTATCATATAATATATTAAATATGAAATTATGGCTTTTATGAACAAGGCACTGGCTCATTCAGTCAACCAACCACTTGATTTCAGCTGTCTGAGAAATGCCAGGAGAGGTCATTCAAAAGGGCAAAATTGACAAAGCAGCAAAATTAAATTTCTCCTCACTTGAATTCTTCTCTAATTATTCTAAAAATACATAGAATCACTTCATTGCTTAAGGAAGAACTTTAACAACAAAAAAATAAATTGGGAAAACAGCACTCTTTTTTTCTCATAAAGAATTAATGAAATTGGAGATGACATTTTAAATAAAAATGTAACTCATATTTTAATTTATTTTTATAGTAATATGAAATAACACTGTTTTATTTTCACTGTAATTATCAAAATGCAAACAGAAATGCTAAAAGGAGATAATTGTATATTAAAATGGATGCTTCCACCCATTATTTATTTAAACTCTAGATCAAAAGTTCATCCTAGGCATTGAAAAAAATGTAATTAGATCTACATAGGAATAAAACCAGATTTTCTTGAACACAACTGAGAATAATTATAGCAGAATTATGAGTACTTTAAAAAAAACAGAAAGTGTATGACTACAGAATAAAATTATTTATTGGAGAGACTACTGAATGCGCTCAAAAACTTACTTTTTCACCTTTCCTACATTATGTCATCAGACAGAAAGTGTAAAACAAAATTTAAATCACAAAAGCATTAAAACAGAGAAATGGTTCTAACATGATTGAAGAGCCAGTGGAATTGGTGTGATGAATGACACATTTAACTGGATTTTTTTTTTAATATTTAAAAGATTTATTTTTAAATCTTTATGGTGAATATTTAAAAGATTACTAAAATATCAAAATTGCCAGTTTGCAAAGATACCACATACAAAGGGGAACACAAAAAATTATTCAATAGTCCAGAGCCCATTTAAAATTATTTTAGTTTTTTTTTTTCCCCTAGGGAAAAATATGTGAAAAAGTTCACTCAAGTTTTTTAGAAATACAAAAACAAACAAACAAAAAACCCTAAAAGCATTGGATGCAGTGGAAAGAAGGAAGAGCAAATCAAAGGAAAATAAAGAATTGCAATGGAATAGAAAGTTACACATAACAAGAGAGAGAAACAAAAGAAAAGAAAGAAAATGTGAAAAACTCATGTGTACCAGATGGAGAGCTCTCAGTGAAAGATTCAGGAGAGGATCAGAATTTAGGAGAAAAAGACAGGAAATCTAAGTAGTTTTAAGATGAGTTACTATTATTTATTTGGGCTTTGCACTTCTGAGAGTTATCTCTGCTTGCTTCATTGATTAGTACTATTATAATAAAGATGGTGACCATGACAGCTAACATTTCAAAGAATTTACTATGTTTCAGAAATTGTGCTAAGCACTTTAAATGTCTTTTAGAATTGTTACAATAACTTCATGAGTTACAGATGCGTAAACTAATATTCAAAAAGATTAAAAACCTTGTTCTTGTCCACCTGGCTAGTAAGGGTTTGTAAAGACAGACCTTGCACAACTAATTTCCAACTCCAAAGCCTGGGTGATCATTGGTTTTCCTCTGCTATCTGCCCAAAGGCTCTTCAATGGAGAGGGTGCATTCTAAAAAGAACAATAATTTTAACTCACAAGGTATTTTTTTTCTTTTGAGTTGCCACATCCCTCATGCTTCTTGCCTTGGTTTACAATAGGATTACAAATCAGAGCCAAATGTTTCCATACATCTTATAAAGTATCTCTGAGGTTTGCACCATAATGGATGTTTGTGGGCAAAAGGGAAGAAGGGACAAAGACGCACTTGACTTTGCAAAATGAAGAGAGGGAGACAGGAGGGAGAAAAGGACAAAAAGAGAAAGAAGAAAACCAAGACAGAGAAGCAAAAGTCCAAAAAATAAAAATAAAAAAGAGAGACATTGAAAATTATTGGAATATTAATTATTTAGAGATATTTTCTTACAAGCAGAGGCTTGCATACTGAAGTTTGATACCAACAGAGTGCAGTTATATGAGATGAAGAATGTCTGTGAAATAATAGCGAATACCTGACACATGAATTAGACACTCTTCTAACTTTTACACATATTAACAAGTTTAAAGTAAATCAATTCTATAATTAAGGTCCTATTATTATTCCTACTTCACAGATGAGGAAACTAAGTCTCAGAAAGGTAATTGACAACCACCAAAGCCCTACAGCTAAAAGTGGCAAAGCCAGGATATGAAAATGGGGTTGTTGTCAGTGTCCATGGTCTAAAAGTTCTACATAAGATATAAAAATACAATTATTAGTTAAGGCAAATAAATCTTTTTACTCCTTCCACTCAAGCATAGTAGCTTCAAGTAGAGCTAGAATGATTCTTTTCAAATATTCATGTCTATGCAAATATTTACAGACCTTATTATAATCCAAATTCTGTTTAGTAGATCTGGAGTGGGACCTCAGACTCTGCATATCTAATCAGTTCTGTTAACAAATGATTAAGACAATTTAGTTGATACAAACAAACTTTACTTAATACTTCAAGAAATAGACTGTCTTCTTTGGGAGAACTGCAAAATGCAGTGAAAGACAGAAAGCTTTTATAGGATAAAGAATAAAGAACAAGGAGGAGACAAATAGAAAATAGCTGATTGCTGGGACCACATAGTCAACTTGTTTGGGGTGAGAAGGAAAAAGGAATTAAATATAGAACCCAGAGTTGGCTTAGCATTTGGGGATTGGCTGACTGCATATACTGTATTTCTGGTCAAGTGGAGCATTGACATTGCACAAAAGTTTTTTAAGTTTCAGTTTGCTGACATGGACCCAGGGCAGGAGCAGCTCCATCTTAAGCCTAAAAGGTTGTTTAGCAGTTCCTATGTGATGCTGATGCTGTATCCACAGACCAACAACTGAGTGGCAAGGGTTTGGAACTCTACTGTAGTCTCCTGAGAGGAGGATGGTAGTGTAGAGGTGGTGAGGGTGTTGTGAAATGACAGGGAGATTCGTAAGGGAGGGTTTAAGTACCAAGGTTGAGTTAAAACACATGCTTGATAATTCATAGACCTTTAGGGATGAGGTAGTCTTGGATGAGGTAGTAAATTAACTCAGAGTTAATGAAGTCACACTCGAAGGGACTTGTGTCTTGATTACATAGCAAGTTGATGATGACAACCTGTGGTTCTTGTTCCTGGCCCTTTGCTCAGTTTATTCTGCAAAGGCAAATCTGAAGGATATACCCACTCTCATTGTCTAGCTTAGTCATTACAGAAGATTAATCATGGCTATTTTTTTAAAAAGAGAGTCCAGAACCTTGTTTTTTAACCTTAGTTAAAATATATTCCTAGTTTGGGGAAATGTGGAATTATAAATGAAAGTAAGGGCTTTATATCAGGTAGGGGTCTGCAGAGAAACAGAACCCATAGGATACACACACACCCGCACACATGTGCTCTCTCACACACATACACACCATACATATACACACATATATAAAGAGATTTATTATAAAGAAATGGCTCAGGTGTGTGGTTGACAAACTGGAGACCTAGGATTGTGATAGTGTAGTTCCGGTTTAAAAGCCAATAGGCTTGAGGCTCAAGAAGAAATGATGTTTCAGTATGAGTTCAAAAACCAGGGAAACCCATGTCCCAGCTCCAAACAGTCATGTAGGAGGAATTTCCTCTTATCCAGAGGAGGGTCAGACTTTTCATTCTACTCAGGCTTTCAACTGATTGTATAGGACTACTGATATTAGGGAGGGCAATCTGCTATACTCAGTCTACTGACTCAAATGTTCATTTCATTTGAAAATACACAGACACACCCAGAATTATGTTTGACCAAATATCTGAGCACAACTTGGCCTTTAGCTAAGTTCACACATAAAATTGATCAGTACAGGCTTTGAAAACTTGACTTAATAGATTAGAAACAATTTATATAGAAATATGTGCTTTGTAGTCATACTTAAGTCTTGAATGAATCAATGCTATAAAAATCCTGACAAACCATACCTGGTCTAATTTCATTACTTTAATAGATCAGCATTGGGAACCCTATTTGTTTTCTTCAGGTGTCCAACAGGTGGTGCTATGCATTAATTTACTATGTGAATACTAAGATTATTATTATTATTTAGTTGCCTCTTTTTGTGAAGAAAAATAAATATAGCAATCTTAGTTTAGCAGTAAGTTGAAAAACTGGAAACTATTATTCATAAGCCAGTAGCTACTCAAACCTCAGTTCTCTTACTTCCAAACTCTTTGACTTTGGGAAAGTTATCTAACCTCTGAAATTGTAGTTTCTACCTCTAAAAATATGGAAAATAAATGACCTTCCTGTCGTCATGATGATTAATTAAAATAATACATAAGGAAGCCCCTACTGAAATGTCTGACACTTAGTAAAATTTTAGCAAATGCTAGCTACTGTTGCTATCATTATTTCTAAAAATTTTTTCTAGACTAAATCACTATCTCTTTATATTTAGCATGTATGAAATATGCTGCAATTAACATGCATTCCACATTAGAATAAAGTTTATGGACTAAGTCCTTAAAGAACATGTACCAGAAGAAAACATACTAAATTTTGGATTCAGCACTAAGAAAGATTTTTTTTTTTTTTTTAAAGATTTTATTTATTTTTTTGACAGAGACATAGCGAGAGAGGGAACACAAGCAGGGGGAGTGGGAGAGGGAGAGAGAGAAGCAGGCTTCCCGCTGAGCCGGGAGCCCGATGTGGGGCTCGATCCCAGGACACTGGGATCATGACCTGAGCCGAAGGCAGACGCTTAACGACTGAGCCACCCAGGCGCCCCAAGAAAGATATTTTTGAATAAATTTCTAATATGTTATAATACTTTAAGTGGATATTTTATAACCACCGCTTTAATGAAATCTCATTAAAGTATGTACTTGGTAGTTTAACAAAATTGTATTTCTTGTGTGTAGATTCTTTTATGGTTTACTCTTGCCATTAGTGATTTAATTCTGTTCATTCCACTTCTGAAGGGAAAATCATAATGATGAAGTTAAAATGAATAAGGATACGTGATTTAGGGTAATTTTGTGTTTGGCATTATTTAACAATGGCTATTCTTGCTAAAGAATTCTGAGTATGAAGACTGTCAATTTGTTGAAAAGAATGATTCTCATGTTAAGCACCTTGTAAAACATCTTGTAGATTATAATTAAAATGTCCAACTAATAACATAAGTTTCTGCTCTTCTATTAAACTTAACAGTTAAATGAATATTGCTAAAGATATTTACTGACAAGAACTGATTCACCTTGGAATCTTAGTGATTTTATAATGTAGTACTGAGGTTTTGTCAAAATGCCCTAGGGCTCTAGGAACATTAGACAGTAACTGTTTCTCTATCAATAACTTTTTATTATAAAGGAAGTTCTAATAAAGCACAAAATTGGTTATTTCTGTATCTACTCACTTGACAAAAGACATGGCTATTAATCCTTAAGGAAAAGAGTGGAGTGAAAAATCTATCCAAAAGCAGTCATATATTAAGGACAGAAGGTGGACTAGGAGCCAAGGGGTTCATATTCTATTCTGTCTAGGTAACTGTTTTACTATGTGCCCTTGAATAAAAACTTTATTATGTGAACCAATTTTCCCTCTTTCAAAGAGATAGCTAATAACAGCACAAAACTGACTGAGATTGTGAACCTTTCTGCCTTCCCCAAATCCTTGATTTAAAAAGAAAAAAACATGTATTTCCTGAAGAATAAATCCCTGATGACATTGGAAGGTCTCTGGACCACAAATGTTGAAACCACTTGCGATAGATATGAATTGATGAAAGAAATCATAGTCTTAAATTAATAAATTTGATGTCTACTTAGGAGGGTTTCTGTGATCTTAGAGCAGTCTAGGCATGTCTCAAGAACAATAATAGAAGAAAGAAGATGGTCCTAGGACAAGGATATTGAACCACATACATTTATATGGAGAGCCCAAGTTGGATTCCCCTTCCCCATACCCAGCCCCCAACCCTTATGTTGAATTGATTACTCACAGGCTAAGGCAAGGAGTTGGAGATTTGGGTTGGAGTGCTCCAGATAATTAGTGTCCAGAGGGAAAAGAGATTTCCCAAACCAGAAGATATGCTATTGTCTCAATTTTCTAACAGAATATCTAACTTGTCATCAACATTATCACCAGGAGCATGTTCTTGTAAACAAAACTAGTATTCACAAGAAGGGGAACACATTCTTAAAATAAGACTGAACGCATCATTAGCACCAAATAGTTGAAGAATGTAGTGGAAGAGAGACACCAGGGACTAATTCCCAAGACAATTCATTTAATAGCATGAACATAAACAGATATTAAGCTAAATAACACATCTATAAAGTAAGAGTAGAGAATCAATTAGAAGTCTTAGAAATAAAAAAAAATCATTAATATTAGGGTTCAAATAGGGGCTAAAAATAATAGTTACAGCTGTTGAGTGAATTGTTAATTGAAAAACTGAACTGTAGGCATCTCCTAGAAAAAGTTGAAAAAAAAAATACAAAGTTGGCAGTGTGGCATAAAAGTCAAGAGAAGTAGAAGAAATCTTTAGAAGTTTCAACATACATCTATTAGGACTTTCAGAGGAAGAAACAGAAAAAAATGGTAGAGAGGAAACAAACATAATAAAAAAACATTTCCCAGAACTGAGGACAAATTAAAAGGCATTAGTCCTGGGAAAAGGATATTAAGCAGGGTCCTGAGCCAGTGGGTGAATTAAAAGGCCACACCAAGCAAAAAGAGAAATTCCTATAGTTTTCAGAAAGGAAAATCAGGTTGCCTGCAAAAAATGAAAAATCAGGCTGGCATATGATGTCTCATCACTATGATTGATTGTTAGAAGACCATGAAGCAGTATCATCAAGTACTAAGGGGAACACAGTGTTGGACCTACTTTCATATACTGAGGAAAACATTAGCATTCAGGTGAAAGTGGAAAAACAGATATATTTCCAGAGTTTACCTATTCTCAGGTCTTATTTGATATAATTACATCAGTGCGCACCCCAATAAAATGAAAAACTAATTAAAGACTGAGTATTCTTGGAATAGTGGTAAACAACAGCAACAACAAATTAAACTGTAAAATCTGTTGTTAAGTCTAAATTACTATTGATACATAATATCAAAGCAAAGTAGATAAAAATAGCTAAAATCCTAGAAGTTTCCACATGGGAGTGATATATATGATTGAGTATGTGTAGGTGTGAGTCAAATGGGGGATTTAAAGGCTCAAGAAGACACTTGTCTTATTTAATGAGAATTTGGAGACTAATTAATGGTAGATCTTGATAGAAAACGTAAGATTAAGTGGGTGTGATTAAGATTAAGCAAACTTAATCACCACTAAAAATTGAAGTGGAATTTTCCTGAACTATTAAAGTAGAAAAGCAAAAATACTTCCAATTGACTAGAGGGGAAGAAACCACACAAAAGACATTCTATACACTATATACCAAATAGGATGGATAGACTTAATGTAAATAAATTGGTGTTCACAATAAATGTGAATGTGTTTAATTCCCACAAAAGACAGTAAATCTTACATGGGATAAAATTATAAACTTGGCTGTAGTTTGTTCATAAGAAGGGTTAGCCCAGAACAATCTCATTTTACACCTGTTGCCATTTTTCCTTCATACAAGTTCTGTGCCTCAGGGAGATATTAAACAGCTTATAGAATGAGAGAGGCTTCAATATTTGCTCATTAACAAGATTATTCTGGCAATATATGAAGAGATATTGAAGAAAAGAGGCAGTTGAAATACTCTGGAGATTCTGAAGTTACTGTTTCATAGATAGATCAACTAAAACAGTATGCTTTGAGTAGCAGTAATACTGAAGAATGCTTATGGATGGTACTTTTAAAAAAATGTCCTGTAAATGATTCTATTAAATGCTATGGGGGAAGAGTAAGCTATGTGTGTTGTGCTACGTGTGCATTATATAAAAGAGGGGGACTAGAATGACCTGAGGAGTAAAGAAAGTTTCCCAGAGGACCTAATTTTAGAGTGTCCCATGTGATTAATAGGCTCAGAGAAATGGGGGTCAAAGGAGAGAGCAGAGTGCTCCATGAAAGGGAACAGGAGGAAAGGAACATGGTTCTAGGACTGAAAAATTACCAGTGTGACTGGCATGAAGAAAAAAAAAGTGTCATGAAATTAGAGTGGATAGGTGGGCAGAGTATGGATTAAAGATGTATTAAAGTTAGTAAAGCTATTAAGTCCATGATATTAACAATATCCCAAGTTTCCCAGGATGTTCATTGGGATATCTTACTCAAGGGTACAATTTAAAAAAATTTTATTCCTAGAGAAATGAGAAGTCATTGTAGGATTTGAAACAGGGAAAGGATGATCATAATAGAATGGTGTCTTTCAAAGAATATTCTAGTTTCTGTGTAAAGAATGGATAGGTCAGAGGACATATCTGCTGGGCAATTAGGAGTGTAGGTGAGAGAAGATGGTGATTTGGACTGGAATCGTGATTGATGAGATACAAGGACATGGACAAATTTAATAAACATTAAACAGAATCAACAGGAATTGGTGATTTGGGATGTGAATACTCTAGTTTTCTTTTGCTGCCTGACAAATTACCACAAATTTAGCAACTTAAACCAACACCCTTGGGTGCCTGGGTGGCTCAGATGGTTAAGCATCTGCCTCCGGCCCAGGTCATGGTCTCCAGGTCCTGGGATCAAGCCCCATGTCGGGCTCCCAGCTCAGCGGGGAGTCTGCTTTTCCCTCTCCCTCTGCCTCTCCCCCTACTTGTGCTCTCTCTGTCTCTGTCTCCAATGAATAAATAAAATCTTTAAAAAGAACCCACACCTATTTGTTTGCTCACATTTCTATAGGTCAGAAGTCCAGCAAAGTGTGGCTGGGAACTATTTAGGTATGATGAGGCTGAAATCATGTTGTTGGCGGAACAACTTTTCTTGGGGTTGTAAAATTGAGGCTCCATGTTTTGCTGGCTGCCAGCCAGGGTTTGTTCTCAACTAAAGGACACTTCCATTCCTTGCCACATGACTTCCTTTAATCTTTGAAGCCAATAGTCAGAATCTCCCTCCTGTGGAATCCTTCTACACTAGTTTACTCCTTCAAATCCCTTTCAACAGGAAGAGCCTATCCTTTTTAAGTACTCATCTGATTAGGTCTGGCCCAGGGAGGATAATCTCCCTTTCTTAAAATCTACCATGCAAATAACAGAACATAATCACAGGAATGATATCCCATTATATACACTGGGCCTTCCACAGTCTGAAGGAGGAGATAATAAAAGGGCCTGGACCATCTGGGTCCTTATAGAATTCTATCTACCACAGTGAAATTTAGGGAAAGATGTCAAGGATAATGACATTTTTGAATTTGAGAATTCTTGTCTAAGGAAGCGTTTAAGTGGTGATATTCTGAATATGAATCAAATGCTTAGAATTCTTAGAATACTAATGTGCACTGTGAATTTTCAACTGTGTACCACACAAAGAAATTTGATTCCACGAAGCATTGAAGGACTAGGGTCATACAGGAAAAATTGCCTCAAGGTATAATTCAGAAGAGGGACTATAAAGGCATCAGTCATTGGGAGCCTGAAGATTATTTTTATCACCTATAAAGGAAATGGAGCAGAGATTCTTTGCTCTACCACAAGAAGTTTGCAAAAATACTGTATTATTTGGTAAAAAAAAAAAAAAAAATCTTAGAAAGGAAGCATGCACTCAGGGAGTTTCCTGCCTTTTGCATTGTCTTGGTTCATTAAGATGAACATAATTCCAGAGTTTATTTCTCTTCTCTGGACAAGTTTAAATACCGTGAAAATTTTCTGAAATTATGTAGGGAAAGAGATTTCTATTTGTTTCTTTTTCCCCCTTTAGGTGGCTAATATTTTGTTATTTGTTATGGCCTTTAGTATAATTGCTTGTGGTTTATGGAAATATGCTGAAGTGACAACAGAAAAAAATACTAAAGAATAAGTTTTATTAATTATGAGAAATGAGTGATGTGTAATATGAAAGAAAACAAACCAAGAAGAAACAAGAGCTCAGGGATCTGTTTTATTCTCCTTAAGCCATAAATTTCATGTAGGAAAGCAAAAGAATACATAGAGAGGAAGGAGAGAGTGTTCCAGCAACACTTGAAGCCATACTAGTTTTTGTGAGGAAATTCATGGGGAGATAAAGTGCATAATTTGTCTCCTTAACTAGCTACAAATGAGAGAGTAGTCTCAGGGAGAGTGAAAGTGTGCCCTTGATGGGAATGTAAAACAGCAAAGAAAAAAGAACATGTTCTCAATTCCCAAAATGAAAAGATATTTGCTTCAGTTAAAATTAAATAAAGTCAGTTCACATTCAATAATTGTAAATCAATGAATATGTCCTATGCAACTTTCCTGCACCTTATGAAAAAAAAATTAAATCACCACTATATATGTATGGTCATAGTTTATTTTCTTTTATTGTGTAATGAACACTAAGCAAGCAAGTAATGAAAAATACATCTAAACTATAACTCTGTTGTTTCTTGAAAGCCAAAGAATCGAGAAATGGTGAAAATTTGAAAATTTTATTTAGATGACAACACTTTTGTTAGAAAATTAGAAAAAGGTAAATGAGTTCACAGAGTTAGTTTTCACAGTTCTGAGATTCTACACCTATAGGTGGCTACCCTCATATTTTGTTAATGTAACACTCATAAATGGAATTGGTAATTACATTGTTGAATGAATAGTTATGTCTGCCTCAGTACCACTAGCAGCCTCTATTAATGTTCAGAGAGGTGAAGCCACTGACTCACTTTCATTTTATTGAAGAAAATGTTGAATTAAGTAATTAAAAATTCTGCAAGCAGTTTGACCGTTATGTTAATATATGCCCAACTTTCTACTTAACAGCTTGAATTGGTGATTCTGTGTCTTAATGACTTGTGACAAGTAAGATAAACTGAGACTATTTCCCTCCTCTAATAATTTAATAATTTAAGTCTCAGTATTCCTATAAATATTGACCTGGGCAAGAACAGAACAAAAAATGGGAACTATATCAAGGATTTGGAGACCAACAAAATATATTGAATTACTGATGTGAATGATCGTGTAGCCAGAAAAGATGTTTTAAGCAGGAAGATCAACGTCTTGGTGTTAGTGTTTTTAGTGGTTTGAGAACAAAGTGTTGAATCAATAGTTTTGCCATGTGACAAAGGTATTTGGACAGGTGGTATTTAGACTGGGTATAACAAAAGCTTGTAACTTCAGGTAGCTTGTGTTTGAATTCTGGAAGTTGCATTTACAAATTGTCTAAACTTATGCAAAATTTTAATCTTTTGCACCTAATCAGTGTACCTTTTGCATGGAACATGGAGGGATACTATAGGAAATAAGTAAATAGGGCAGGAGGAGAATCAAGAATGTAGTGATGTAAAATTATTATAAACCAGTATTTTGTCTTCAACACCATGCTTCTCATTCTATATACTCTTCTTGGGTGATTATGTACAAGTCTAATTATCATATGTATTTTGATAATATTCAGATTTATAGCTCTAATCCAGATCTCTAAGATTCAGACTCTTATTTTCAATTTTAAATCTCCATTTATTAACACATTTTTTTGCCAGGAAAAAATAGTAACAACAACATTTTTGTTTGTTTAGAAGAAAGGATCTTAGTCCATCTTATTAGCTATACCCAAAATTTCCTAGGATGTTCATTGAGATCTCTTACTCAAGGGTAATAGAACTGAACTCTTCATTCCTATATACTGCTTGTCTGGTATCCTTTATAAATCTTTTCTTTTGTGCTAGAAAATTTGGGTCCTCCTTCACTCTCCTTTATCCATTGTACATAATTAGGTGCTGTGATTTGTTTGGGATTGCACATGTGATTTTTGCTGATATAACCAAAGAAAATCTGAAGATTTTTGTGAAATTAGATGTACAAAAGAAGCTCTTGTTCCATCTAGGCTTGAAATTATGAGGCTGTGAGACTGGAGTGGTTGTTGCCACTTTGTCACCATGTGAGAAAAAAAATGCCTGAAAATAGAGCTAAGTTGGGGAAGGCATGGCTGGGATATAGAACCAGGACAATGCATAATGGTGATGTCATTAGTGCCCCTTATCAATTTGTGCTTACATTGGGCTTCTCATTCCACTTTGGCTTGTGGCATTTTAGGTTGGGTTCTCTTTCACTTGCAACTAAGGGATTCCTGACTCACACACATGATTCTCCATCTCTATCATTTCTACTTGAGTTTAGGATTGTATTACTTCTTTCATGAATTGCTCTGAAGCCTCCCTACTGATCTCTGCTGTAAAATTTCCCATAAGTTCTGTCCTCCACACAGTTTTTTTTTTTTTTTAAGAATTTTATTTATTTATTTGACAGAGAGAGACAAAGCGAGAGAAGGAACACAGCAGGGGGAGTGGGAGAGGGAGAAGCAGGCTTCCCACTGAGCAGGGAGCCCGACGCGGGGCTCGATCCCAGGACCCTGGGATCATGACCTGAGCCGAAGGCAGACGCTTAACGACTGAGCCACCCAGGTGCCCCCGGCCTTTTTTTTTTTAAGAATTTTATTTATTTCCTCCACACAGTTCTTCGAATGACCTACCTAACATACAAGGCTGAGCATGTCATGACCCTGTTTAAAACATTATCTGGCTACAGAATGAAGACCAATATCTTTAATCTTGTGTGTGAAGCTCTGCAAGATAAAGCCCCCACCTAACTTTATGACCTACTTTATCATTGTTTTCTCCCTCTTAATATTTGTCTACTAGAAGCACTGAACAGCTAGTACAGTTCCTTTACAAACACACTGTGGCAGTTTTTTATTGCCTTCACTTAAGTTCTTCTTTTGCCTAGGATACCCCTTTTCACTTTGCTTATTCATTCTTCTGTTAAGAATCAAATTACACTTATGAAAACTCTCCTGACTCACCTCACACTCCTCAAAACTAGGTTAGGTGCTCTTCACTGATGCTTTCAGAGACCAATCACTATTTTTATCATTGCATTTACCATATTATATTGAAAGCATGTGTTCATCTCTAATCAACCCACTTTCCCCCACCACCGTCCAACCCACCTACATATATGACCGAATGTTATTTTTCTTTGCATCTCTAGAACCTTGATAAGTTCCTTGTAAATAATACCCAATAAATGTTTATTCAACAAGTGAATGTATAACAGAAAAGTACCACCTTGCTATTTGGCTCTTACATTAAAGGACTTCGTAGTTGAACAGAGACAATGGAAATATATTTTCAAAGAAAACAATATTAAAGAGAATACGTATTTCAGTTAATAAAATGTAGGATCAAAATAACTCTCTCTCAGGTCCAGGAGTGAAAAACATCATTGCTGCTTTTCTTCCAACCACTTCAGAAACTGATATTTAATTCTTCAGAAGAAGAGAATTAGGTACCCTGGTCCAATTTGACAGAGGTTGAATTTGTACATCAACTTAAAAACTAAGTTTACACTAATCTTCCATTACAGATGAATATATCTTTAATATTCATCAATTAAAGTCAAAATGACACTTCTGTTTTCAATTGAGTGCATGTATTGCATTAAAATTTCCTAACACCATTATAGCTTACTGACAGCCTAATGACTGCAGTATATTTCAATTTTACACAAACAGGAAGTACAAGAGCCTATTCTAAATTGTATTTGAGATTTATCCCTTTCCATATGGCCATAGGAACTATTTTTTTCACCTTTGGGGTTTTCCTTTTCCACTTGGGATTTTCTTCCCTCTTGTATTTCTTCATTTCATTCACAGCAAAAGCCAGTGGTGTCATGGCTCCCCAGTTCTCCAAATCCCCACCCATAATACATTCAACCCTTATTCTTCATCTCAGTCTTCTTTCACTACATTGTAGATCAGTGTCCAATGTCAAAATTTGCAGGATTTCTGGGTAAGGTGAAAGAGGAAGAAACTCTGTGGTGGTTGTTCCCATGTATGCACCTTTTGTCCAGTGTTACAACAACCCAACTCCAGTGCTAGATTCATTGGGAGCATCCTCAGCTAAAGTTGTATAGAGTAGGGAATTAAGTCCCTATTTATTTTACATAAACTTTTCCCATTATTTCAGTTTTCGTTAAGCTTGTTTTTCCAACCCTGGGTATATTATGCACCAAGTTGGCCTAAAGGAAGAGCCTTACCAGCTCTCCATTCATAATTTTAAATCTTTTTGGACAAAATTGGTATGTGTGTGATTTTCCACAGAAGTAGAATTGCCTTCCTTACTAACTCTTCAAATGTAAGTTAAATGAGATGAGAGAGAAATGTGGAGATTATGTGGCTTTCCAGTAATTTAACCATAGGAAACAAAATTATTTATGCATATATGTAAAGGAAAAAAGTTGAGAATGTTGCAAATACCACATATCTACTATTCAAAAAGAAACTGTCATTGAATAATACCTACTGAAGAGATTGAATCTTTCTTTTTTACAGTAAACAGTATATTATTGCAAAATATCTCTCACAATGTATACCCTTTTCCTAAACTGATAAACTATAATACATTGCCTGAAGTAATATTCATTTATCAGAACCACTTGATAAATATCTCCATTATTTTGTGAAAAACTATAGAGGAAAAATTCCCTATATAAGCTGGTTAACAATTTCTTTAGTGAAGCAACATTTCCTGCTAAATTCTCTTAAGATGCTGTTTTCAAGTTATCTTTCTCTTATACAATTTTCTTTCTTACACAAATTTATTATGAATTAAGAGTGCAAGTAGCTTTAAATAGAATTTTTTAAAAAATGATATGATAAACACCTTAAAACTATTCTTTCTTTTTTTATTTTTATTTTTTATTCAGAATTTTATTTAAATTCTAGTTAGTTAACATACAGGTTTATAAAAAACTATTCTTTCAATAATTTTCTACTTAATAGTAAAGGGACCATAGCTCTTAAAATTTAGCTGGAAAAAAAACCCCAAAGGTGGATCATTCTCATCCAGACTGATTTAATCTTATTCAAAGATGACTGGTTACCTGGGCATAAGAGATGAGGATTATGAGGATTTGAGGAACAAGGAATGGATCACGAACAAACAAAAGATATTATTTCTCTATCCTCTTCTTAGCTAATAAATATTCAGGAGAATAAAAAACAATACAAATTCCATCTTCATGAAACTAGTGACCACATCACTAGTTTCTAGGATTTAAGTATTCCAGTAAACCATAGGTTTTTTTTTTTTAAGTACTCAAATATATGTATTTTTGTTGGCGTAAATATGATTATTTTGTCAATTTGAAACCTTATTTTTTAAAAAGATTTTTATTTATTTATTTGACAGAGAGTGAGAGCACAAATAGGCAGAGAGGCAGGCAGAGGGAGAGGGAGAAGCAGACTCCCTGCCGAGCAGAGAGCCCAATGTGGGACTTGATCCCAGAACCCTGAGATCATGACCTGAGCTGAAGGCAGACACTTAACCGACTGAGCCATGCAGGTGCCCCTAAAACCTTATTTCTTAATCATTTATATCTGAAACTCAAAATCAATTACTCCATTATGTGTACAAAATGGGAACTAATGGACAGTCTCAATCCTAGACAGGTTTGTGCTTTCTAGAATCACAGTAAGCAACTACGTTATGTTATGGTGAAATTTAAATTGCAGTAATTCTGGGGCGCCTGGGTGGCTCAGTCGGTTAAGTGTCTGCCTTCGGCTCAGGTCATGATCCCAGGGTCCTGGGATGGAGCCCTGCATTGGGCTCCCTGCTCAGCAGGGAGTCTGCTTCTCCCTCTGCTCCTCACCCTGCTCTCGTGCTCTCTCTCTCTCAAATCAATAAATAAAATCTTTAAAAAAAATTGCAGTAATTCTTATCCTCATTCAAATATTTTCTAAACATATGGAATATGATCATATAGTATTACAGTTTATACATGTAACATCAGAAACTTCATCTGTATATGAAGAATTTAAAGATGAACAAAAATAAATACTTTTACTGAAATAATATCTGGAGGTTTTGTCAATAAATACATTGTAGTCTGTAGTCATTATGACTTGGTCAGAAAAATGAAAACCTCTCCAAGTGTTTCGAACAGGGAAGGATTAAAGTAGGAAATTGAAAGCTAATAAAACTATTGGAGGACTATAAATCCAAAGCTCAGGAAAGCCACAATAGTTCCAGGAAATCATGAAATAGAGGAAAAGCTGGAAACAACCAAAATGGCTCATACCAACTGTCCACACTGCTGAAATGAGCTATTTGTAGAATTACGTTAAACTGCAAAAGGATTCTCAGATGTTACTGGCACTGCTCCATGTGAATTCTCCTCCTTAAGTTTTATGCACAAATTAAATAGCATTTTAATAAATGTAGCTGTCTTATTTGAGTAAGGAAGGACCAGAGAAATTGAAGATAAATTTTATATGAGAAAAACAATCAATTAAAAGCAGAAAAATTGGAAGTGTAAGGGGTAAACATCCAAAAATATATTACAACATAGCATAAAAACTTTCAATTAAAACAGTAAGTAAATATCATCCCTAAATTCTAATTTTACATGTATTCTGAAAATCAATAGTTCTCAAACTTAGTTGCACATTAGAATCATTTGGATGCTTTTCAAAAATGCCAATGCCTGTGCCCATGAGGAGGTTTGTATTTATTTTATCTAAGGGGAGCACAGACATTAGCATTTTGTCAAATATCCACAAATGACTCTTTGTGCACTCAAACGTGAAAATTCTTGCTTTAGAGAAACTCTGGAACATATTTACAAGGAAATGTGTACAGGAATGCTTACAGCAGCTTGTTGAAAAATCTGGCATATTGGAAGCAACTTAAGTGTCTTTCAAAATGTGAATGTAAAATTGTATAATCATATAATGGAATATGATAAAGCAGTAAAAATGTGTGACTAGAACTATTTACATATCAAGATGAATAAATCTTCAAAACACAATGTTACAAAAATAATTTATAATGGTAAGTACAGAATATTATTATACGTGAAGTATGTTTTTAAAAATTACAATTCAGACTCTGTGGGGTATCGCCAAGTAGAAGTGTTCAAAGGAAAATTCATGGCATTAACCTATAAAATTTAGAATCAAGAATGAATAAAAATATAGTACATATTCTATTCAAATCATTGGAGAAAAAAACTACAAAAAAGAAGCTGAAAGCAGAAATTGTATACTTATCTGCTTACACTGATACATATTTCATGAATAGCTTTTTATTGGAGGAAATAGATATAATACCATCTATCACAAGAAACAAAGGAAGAAATCACACATACACAATTAAAAATGAGAATAAGAAGATTACCAAAAGGATAAAATTGATTGAAATATTACTAAATATATGTGAAATTTTTACAAAGATTAACTCATTATAGGAAAATACAAATAACCAAATTTGACCCCAGAAGAGAGAAATCCTAAATAGAACAATTGTATGGAAAAAAGAAATTCATTAAAGTGCTATATCACTAAAAGGCATCAGGCTCAAATATGTCATAGCATATCCCTCTCAAAGCTTCTAAAACAGATAATCTGGTGCTATTTAAACTACCTCAGGATTAAGACAAATGTATTTATTTGCATGGATATTAAAGATTACCAAAATAAATTCAGTCAAACATAAAGGCTGTTTACATGTTATATGTTCCTACCTGAGTTTATAGAAAAGCATATTTTTATATTTATAAGCACAAAATATTTCTGGAATTAAAAAAAAAATCTGTGCCCAGTGGTAGCCTTTGGAAAATGAGCTTCAGAAAGAGGTTTGTTTTTCACTCTATGCCCTTTCATTTTCATGCAATGTGCATTTTTTATCATGACACATGTAATTTTTTCAATAAAAACAGTATTAAAAAATAAATGTTAGAATTCTGAGAACAAAGGGGGTTAAACTTAAGTGACCATCAACTTAATATAGACTGCTAGATGAATAAGATGTTATCTATAAACCTAATGGTTTATAGATCAAACACCTGTAATGGGTATGCAAAAAATAGAAAGGAATCCAAGTATATCATTAAAGAAAGCCAGCAAACCATGAGAGAAAAGAGCAAGAGAAGAAAGGGACAGAGAATAACTACAAAAACAAGTAACCATAAAACAAGTAACCATAAAACAAGTAACAAATGGCAATAAGTATATACCTATCATTAGTTACTTTAAATAGAAATGGGTTAGACACTTCAATCAAAAAACATAGGGTGACAGAATGGATAAAAACAAAACAAAACAAAACAAGATCCCGGGGTGCCTGCGTGGCTCAGTTGGTTAAGCATCTGCCTTCAGCTCAGGTCATGATCCACGGTCCTGGGATCAAGCCCTGCATAGGGCTCCCTGCTCAGTGGGGAGCCTGCTTCTCCCTCTCCATTTGACCCTCCCCCCTGCTCATGCTCTTCCTCTCTCTCTCAAATGAATAAATAAAAAACAAACAAACAAGATCCATCTATATGGTGCATACAAGAGACTCATTTCAGACCTAAAGACAGATGCAGATTGAAAGTGAAGGGAGGGAAAACCATTTATCATGCAAATGGAAGTGAAAAGAAAGCCTGGGTAACAATACTTACATCAGGCAAAACAGACTGTAAAACAAAGAGTGTAACAGGAGACAAACCTAATCATAAGGGAGCAACACAACAAGCAGATATAACAATTGTAAATATTTATGTAGTCAACATGGAAACACCTCAATACATAAAGCAACTAAAAACAAACATAAAGGAAGTAATTGATAGTAATACAATATAGTAGGAGACTTTAACACCCTTATCAATAGATAGATTATCCAAACAGAAAATCAACAAGGAAACAGTGGCTTTAAATGACATATTAGACCAGATGGATCTAACAGATATATTCAGAACATTCCATCCTAAAACAGCAGAACATATATTCTTTTCAAGTGCACATGGAACATTCTCCTGAATACATCACATATTAGGCAACAAAACAAGTCTCAACAAATTCAAAAAATCGAAGTCATACTATGCATAGTTTCTGACCACAAAACTATGAAACTAGAAATCAACTGCAAGAAAAAATCTGGAAAGACCACAAATGCAGGGAGGTTAAATAACATGCTACTAAACAATGAATGGGCCAAGAAATCCAAGAGGAAATTAAGAAATACATGGAGACAAATGAACGTGAAAACACAATGGTCCAAAATCTTTGGGATGCAGCAAAATTTATTCTAAGAGGGAAGCTTATAGCAATCGAGGCCTACCTCAAGAAGCAAAAAAAAAAAAAAAAAAGAAAAAAAAAAAACCAAAAAAAACCCGCAACCTAACAAAACACCTAAAGGAGCTAGAAAAAGAATAAACAAAACATAAAACCAACAGAAGGTAGGAAATAATAAAGATTAGAAGCAGAAATAAATAAAATAGATACTAAAAAAAAAAAATAGAAAAGATCAATAAATCCGGGAGCTGGTTCTTTGAAAAGATCAATGAAATTGATTAACCTGTAGCCAGATTCATCAAAAGGGAGAGAGAGAGAGAAAGAAAGGACTCAAATAAACAGAATCAGAAATGAAAGAGGAGAGATCACAACCGACACCACAGAAATACAAAGGATTGTAAGAGAATATTATGAAAAATTATATGCCAAAATACCGGACAACGTAGAAGAAATGGATAAATTCCTAGAAACATATAGCCTTTCAAAACTGAATCAGGAAGAAATAGAGAATTTGAACAGACCGGTTACCAGCAATAAAATTGAATCACTAATCAAAATCTCTGAACACAAAAGTCCAGGACCATATGGCTTCACAGGTGAATTCTATGAAACATCTAAAGAAGAATTAATACCTATTCTTATCAAACTATTTTAAAAAATAGAAGAGGAAGGAAAGCTTCCAGATTCATTCTGTGAGGCCAGCATTACCCCAATACCAAAACCAGATGAAGACATTACAAAAAAAAACCCAGAAGTACAGGCCAATATCTCTGATGAACATTGATGTAAAAAATCCTCAACAAAATGTTAGCAAACCAAATCCAACAATACATAAAAAAAAAAAAAGTCATTCATCATGATCAAATGGGATTTATTCCTGGGTTGCAAGCATGGTTCAATATTTGCAAATCAATCAAAGTGATACATCACATCAACAAGAGAAAGGATAAAAACCATATGATCATTTCAATAGCTGCAGAAAATGCATTTGACAAAGTACCGGCATCCATTCATGATAAAAATCCTCAACAAAGTAGGTGTAGAGGGAACATAATAAGAGTTATATATGAAAAACTCATGCTAACATCAAACTCAGTGATGAAAAACTGAGAGCTTTTCTCCTAAGATCAGGACCAGGACAAGGAAGTCCACTCTCATCACTTTTGTTTGGCTGGCCAAAAATAGAAAATATTTTTGTACCTTCCTGCACAAATGAACAAGAGATTGTAAGATTGGCTTTTGATATATTTTTGCTTATATATAATTTATAGTTATTTAGCCTTTCAGAATTTCTTTATTACTGTAAAGAAATTACTTTATTTCTAGATTTCCAAAATATCTATATTTCTAAAAGAATATTACTATATTCTTTTGGAAAAAGCCAATAATTGCATTAAATTTTCAGAATTTATAAAATGGCAAAATGATCCTTTTTGGTAAAAGATATAGTTCATTATTGTTTAGGTAGTTTATATTTCTTCTTTCATGCATTAATAGTTTTATATAATATCCATACTTAGTTTTAAATATAGGAGGAGATTTATTGTGGTTTTAAGTTACATTGTACTACTAAGGTTTTATCATGAACTCTTTTAATCATAGATCAAATTCCTCCTCATGAGAATTAGCCACTCAGTCTCTTAATGAGGTGAGCAGCAAATCTAACCTCAAAAGGAATCAAATTTCTTTTGCTTTAAGGTATCTACAAATCTATGTCATTCTCTTGCACAGAGCCCTAGGATATTTTACAAAAGACAAATATAGATCAACAGACGATTAAATGTAAAATCCAATAGCTTCACTGCCTTAGAATTTTGAAGGACATACATATATCAATTAAACACAATCATGTCATTATAGAAACAAGCAGGCTGGAGCACTGATGTTAATTATATCTTTTAAAACCAACCTTCAAAATAAATGCATTTAAGGGTGATAAATTTCTTCATCAATTTAATATGTTCTTAATTTTGAAAAATAACATAAGGCAAGAAATGTTGTTAAAACCAAAATATCAGGAAATTACTTCATCTGAAAACAGCATCTGACAACAAAAATGAGGTGGTATCCTGGATAGCTGTTATTGTGCTTTAAATGTGTGTTGGATAGAAATTATTTCAGTCACATATTTCCACCTTTTTGAACACTTGGCCAACCTGTCTTCGCTGTTACGCATTTAAGCCAGGAAAAAAAAAAAAAAAATCTGTGGAATAAGAAGTATATTCATAAAGAGTTAATTACGTTCCATAGACTCCTAATTATTCTCCATGCCTTAACTGGTTTTCCCACTAGGTACAATTTCCATTTTAAAGTACCCTATATATGCTGAATACTCACTCCTTTAGTCCCCATGCCTAACAATTAAATCCAAATATATTGGCTTGGGATTAAAGATCTCCCATACATAGCATGATCATGCTGGTTGTGCCTGAGCTAGTCCAGGTTTATACCTGTTGTCCTGGTATAATTAATTATAGTACCCTATTCAGTCTTGAAACTGTTCTGTTTCAGAATATCTAGCTATCCTTTCTATAATCAAATTCCAGCCACCTTTCCCAATCATATCTTACACTGATGTGCATTTTATGCATCTCATTCTCAATCCAAAGTAAATTGTTTTGTTGCTCCCCGTGTATTTGTCTCTCTCCTTTCTTGTGCCTCTGTTTATGCAGTTCTCTTGTCCCCTCTGAAATGATCTTCATCCCCAATTGCTTTTGTCTCTCCTTCAGTGTTCACCTTAGACATCACCACTTTCACAAAACTTTCCTGATTCCCACTTAAAGGCAATCTCTTCTTTCTCTAATTTGTATAGTAGTTTACCTAGATCCATTTCACAGTACAATTTTCCATCTTAACTTGAGGTTATTTAATAAACATCTGATCTCCACTGCTTCAAGGCAGAATGAGTACATTACTATCTTACCATTCATAGTGCCTAACATCTAGGAAGTGCTCAACAAATAATGGAGAATAAATGAAAAATTAAAGTCATACATTATGGTACATTTAAAAGGGTTTATATCCAAAATAATTACATTAATCAGTGTAAAGGAACTGTGAAAAAGAAAATAAAATTTAACCTTATTGAAGATTATATTAATTAGATTTTTATCTCTTAAATTAATGGGGATTTGGCCTTATAATTCATATGGCATAACTAAATAATTCAGAATTTTGAAATTCATATCCTTTAAGATTTTAAGGCTTTTGAAAAATACTTCAATACCATTATATTGTGTTAGTTTTAATTTTCCCTGCCTACTGATTTTTAACCACTAAATTCCACTCCTGCATGATTAAACTCAACAGCTTTCTATAAATAACTTACAACACAGTTTGAAGTCCTGCATCAGTCTTAGGAATCATTTGATATTCTTTTAGTTCATTTATATGTATTTCCAAAGTTGTTTTACAAAGAAAATGCTGTATTAGTGTTTATAAATTTAACAAAAACAAAAAAGCAGCAAATCTCCTTCTCTAGGAAAAGAAAGCAATTTGTGTTTAAGAAAAATTGCTTTGTTTTTTAATTCTAACATTTCTTTACCATTAAAAGGTTAATGTCACTGTAGGTCATATATTTGGAAATTAAATAGAAATGCCATCATTATTTTCTAAAATGTGAATAGTAATTTTTAAAAGTAGGAATGAAATCCCAGTAAAGAGAGGATTGTAGTGGATTATTTTACAATATTTCTAAGGCTATAAAAGTAAAAATATTTTTAAAAATACATAAATATATTATATATAATATAAATATACATTATATACATATGTATTAAATATATTTAAATGCTAACACAGAAGTTAATGTTCTTTAAGTAAATGGAGAAAACATTTTGATGAATTATGTTGTCTTTAGCTATCTCATAAAATGTACAAGACAAATCATTATATTAACATTACTTTGTGAAGTCATTTCCTTATTGGCTCCTCCTAGGAAGTTTTAAATAAAAAAAAAAAAATTAATTGTCAACTCATGTCCTGAACACAAAGGTAGATACATTTTGGGTTTAAATGTTAAGGTGTTTTGAATATAACTGGCAATAGAAAATGTTTCCTGAGCTATTGAAAGGGCCCCTTTCCCTTACCTTGAAACCTACTGTCTTAGGGACTGCCAAACAAACCCAGCCTTGTAAGGTTCATTCTTAAACCAGGTTTCTTCAAATCTTGCACTTTAAAAACTGCTCAGGGTAGAGTCTATACTCTAGACCTGGGATGGTGGCAGTAAATCCACTGACTTTTAAAAGTCAAAGAATATCAGAAAAGTAAGAAATCAGATCTTTTGGATTCTAACTTACTGAGTTTTTTTGTTTACTTGTTTTTCTACATCCAAAGACTTTCTTACACTATAGTCTGAGGAAAACTACATATAAAGTCAGAGGAAAACTATATATAAAGTCAGAGGGAAATATTTTGTATTTAAGTAAAAGCAAGCCTGTAAAAGTCAAGGGATTTGATAATAAAAATCCCTTGGCACTAGATTAATAAGCAAGTATCTACTGAAAAGGTGTATTGTGATAGGACGCATAATGAGATTCAGAGTGAAAAAAGATGCAGTCTATTCAAGTGATTCAGCTGTTCCAACGCTACATGGCATCAGGGACAGTAGATAAAAGGGAGTACAATCCTTGGTTCTTGGCCTGTCATTTTGCCAAAGTGATTGGGCCTCCGGATCTTTTAAAGGCTAGCTTTTGTGTACTCTAAATGCTTCAGCAGACATGGACATAGGGTGAATATTAATGTGACTTTAGTTGTAACCAAAATATGATCAAGTGATGCTATACAAACATGATTACTTTACAAGAAATCCTTAACAGCATCACTGATAATACAGTTCTGAAAATTTTACAAGTTTATTTTTTTAAGATTTTTATTTATTTATTTATTTATATGAGAGAGAGTGCATATGTGAGCAGGGTGAGGGGCAGAAGGGGAGGGAGAGGAAGAGAGAGAATCCCAAGCAGACTCCACACTGAGTGCAGAGCCTGATGTAGGGCTCGATCTCACAACCCTAAGATCATGACCTGAGCTGAAACCAAGAGTCGGATGCATAACCGACTGAGCCACGCAGGCACCCCTGAGGATTTTACAAGCTTAAAAATTCATGGCCAAAGTTAATGTTTCAATTTATTTTAAATTTCTTATGCAATAAACTGATATTTTCTAAATCCTTCACAAATCATATTCTATAAATATTGAGTCTTTTTATACCATGGAATTTCAATCTTGCATGTCAATGTACGATTAGAGGAAAAAAAGATCTACTCCAAAGACCTTTAGAAAAAACTATTAAATTTAACCAGTATTGTTCTGATAAAAAATGAGATTTTAAAGTAACAAAATTAATTATGGGTGGTGGTTAACAAGGTGTTATTTATATTTCAAATATATACTCTTTATATGGTCTCTACAAATATTCTGAATACTCTTTTTGATTAGTAAGCTTCCTTTCTGCTTGAGTGATTTCATGTTTTTCCTCACACAGGCTACTGATCTTTCCACTGTAAGCCATGATTTCTTTTACTTTATTTTTTCCAGCTCTTTTGGAAAGCCTTCCCTTTTTCATCTTTTTCTTTATCTCAGTCCTGCCTTTTTATACACAAAACCATTCAGCTATTTGAAGTACAAATCAGTCTCTATTACATAGTCTTCACTGGTGATTCAAATTTAATTTAATTCAACAGTATTTGTTGTGCATGTTAAATCATTTACTGTCTAATTATATCCAAATTAGCACTTCATTTTATACCATCTTGCAGTGTGCTATAATTCTTTTTTGTACATATATATCTTCTTTCCAAATAAGATAATAAAGATTTAGAAGTTGGGGATTTAATTAATAGCAAAACATACATGGTTTCTTATATGTGTTTTATATTTACAAATGTGTTTGTTATATTACAGGCAATTTGTTTTACACTAGAGGTGGTTCTCTAAGACTCCGTTCTGTGCATTGGGTAAATTTCAAACATACTAAAGATCATACTTTCTTAGAAAACTTATTTAGGTGGTGAGAGCAAAATGGTAGAATAGGACCTACAGTTATTGTCCTCCCACAAAAAACAATAATTAGATATCCAAGAACAAAATAGGCCTGGGAGGGCTCAAGAGTTTAATTAAGAACCTGCAGCAACACAGTGGAGCAAAAAGTGGAGAATAACCAGAAAGGATCGCTGTTGTTATCAGCATAGCTGAGATGTCTGGAGAGGGCTAGGAGCAAATAAAAGCAAGGGCTATCAGGAGCAGCCACGTAGTGGGCACCACTGTGGTCCTCAGTGGCCTGCTCTGTGGAGGAACCTGGCAGCCTTTGCCACTGAGGACCTCAACAGCCTCCACCACAGTTGTGGATTCCCCACAGCTCTCTTAGTGGAGGACTCTGTAGTGTTCATTGACATGGACTGCAGCAACCTGCTTCAGAGAAGACACTGGCAGCTTTTGCCACTGAGCTAACCAATAGAAATGTTGCTGCAGACCCCTGGAGAGGGAGCTGCTACTGCCGCTCTTCCCCCCAAGAAGCACTTTGCACTGCTCTGGGACCAGGGCTACCCACTTCCTCCCAACCCAATGCAACCTCTGTACCCTAGAATTATAGCCACTCCACATGCACCTGAAATCCGGACGCTGGCTCCATGGTCACCCCATGAGTGCCACTCTTCAGTCCCTGGAGCCATAGGCCCAGGGGTCTGGCCTGCTTCTCAAACCCCAGAGGTGGTGTTGCTCAACATGTGTCCATACCGGGGACCCCATTCTGCCACTGCTCTACAAGTGCCTGTGCCTCATACACCATTACCAACACTGCAGAAAAGACACCTGTGCATCAGACACTAGTGTCACTACCACTGTGAGCGTGCCCATAGGCTGGACCCAGTACCAAGAGGGATCCCCTTGGAAGTACAAAGACCAGGGCAGAAATAAATAAAATAAAGAGTAGAAAAACAATAGAAAGGACCAATAAAAGTAGAAGTTTTTTTTTTTTTTTAAGGATAAAATTGACAAACCTTCTACTAGACTTACTAAGAAAAAAGAAAACTCAAAAGTATAAAATGAGATATGAAAGAGGAGACATTATGCCTGATACCACAGAAATACAGAGTCAAAAGAGACTACTAAGAACAATTATACACCAACAAATTGGATAATCTAGAAGAAATGGATGAATTCCTAGAAACATACTATCTACCAGGGTTGAATCATGAAGATATAAAATTTGAACAGACTAATAATGAGTAAGGAGATTGAATCAGTAATCAAAATTCTCCCAACACAGAAATCCCAGGATCAGATGGCTTCCCAGGTGAATCTACCAAACACTTATAGAAGAATTAGCACCAATGCTTCTCAAACTCTTGCCAAAAATGGAAGAGGAGGGAACACTTCCAAACTCATTTTACAAGCATTACCTTGATATCAGAACCAGACAAGGACGCTGCAATGAAAGAAAATTGCAGGCCAGTATCTTGGTAAACATAGATACAAAAATCCTCAACAAAATACTAGCAAACTGAATGTAACAGCACACTGAAAGGGTCATACAACACCACAATCAAGTGGGACTTATCCCTGGGATGAAAGGATGGTTCAACATATGCAAATAAATTAATATGATACAACATATTAACAGAACAAAGGATAAAAATCATATGATCATTTCAATAAATGCAGAAAAGGCATTTAACAAAAGTAGATTTTTTTTTCATGTTAAAAACTCTCAATAAATCAGGTGTAGAAACAACCTACCTCAACATAATAAAGGCCATATAAGACAAGTCCACAGGTAACATCATACTCAATGATGAAAAACTGGAAGTTTTTTTTTCTAAGATCAGGAACAAGGAAAGATGTCCATTCTCTCCACTTCTACTCAACATAGTACTGAAAGTCCCAGCCAGAATAATTAGGCAAGAAAATAATGTAAAAGACATCCACATGGGAAAAGAATAAGTAAGATTATCTTTCTCAGATGATATGATTGTATACATAAAGGTCACACACACACACACACAAACTGTTAGAACTAATTTAAAAATTCAGCAAAGTTATGGGATACAAAATCAACATACAAAAATTATTTGTCTCTGTATACTATCAGTGGGCAATCTGAAAAGGACATTGAGAAAACAATCCTAATCTAAAATAATCAAAAAAGAATAAAACACTTAGGAATAAATTTAACCAAGGAGGTGAAAGATTTGTCTACTGAACATTATAAAACGTTACTGAAAGAAATTAAGGAAAACAAATGAATGGAAAGACATCCAAATTCATGGATTGGGAGAATTAACATTATTGAAATGTGCATTTGATTCAATCTGCAGAGTATAATGATCTACAGATTCAATGCAGTTTTTTGTCAAATTCCAATGACATTTTTTCACAGAAAAAGAAAAAACAATCCAAAATTCATAGGAACCACAAATGACCCCTAATAGCCAAAGTCATCTGGAAAGTTAAGAATAAAGCTGTATACCTCTACACTCCCTGATTTTAAAACATATTACAAAGCTATAGTCACCAAAACAGTATGGTAGTGGCATAAGGACAGATATATAAGCCAATGGAACAGAATAAAGAGCCCATGCATATATAGTCAACTGACCTTCAACAAGGGTGCCAAGAGTACACAATGGAAAAAGGACAGTCTTCACCAAATGGTGTTGGGAAAAGTGGATAGCCACATGCCACAGAATGAAATTAGGCTATTATACCATATGCAAAAATAAAGTCCAAATGGATTAAAGATTCAAGTATAAGACCTGAAATTATAAAACTCCTAGAAGAAAATACGCAGGAAAACTTGACAGTCTTCTTGGAAATGATTTCATGAATTTAACACCAAAAGCATAGGCAACAAAAGCAAAAATAAACAAATGCAACTACATCTAACTAAAAAGTTTCTGTACAACAAAGGAAACAATCAATGAAATGAAAAGGCAACCAATGGAATGGAAGAAAATATTTGCAAACCATATATCTGATAAGGGGTTAATACTTAAGTATAGAAGGAAATCATTCAACTCAATAACAAAAATAAATAATCCAATGAAAAAATGTTCAAAGTACATGATTCTACAGTTTTCCAAAGAAGACATACAAATGGGGCGCCTGGGTGGCTCAGTTATTAAGCGTCTGCCTTCGGCTCACGTCATGATCCCAGGGTCCTGGGATCGAGTCCCACATCGGGCTCCCTGCTCAGCAGGAAGCCTGCTTCTCCTTCTCCCACTCCCCCTGCTTGTGTTCCTGCTCTCACTATCTCTCTCTCTGTCAAATAAATAAATAGAATCTTTAAAAAAAAAAAAAAAGAAGACATACAAATGGCCAATAGGTATATGAAAAGATGATTAGCATTACAAATCACTAGGGAAATTCAAATCAAAACCACAATGAGATAGCTCCTCGTATTGCTATGATGACTATTACCAAAAAGTCAAAGGAGGGGCGCCTGAATAGCTCAGTTGGTTAAGCATCTATCTCTTGATTTTGGCTCAGGTCATGATCTCAGGGTCGTGAGATCAAGCCCGGTGTTGGGTTCTGCGCTGGTTCCTGTATTGGGTGTGGAGTCTGCTTAAGATTTTCTCTCTCCCTCTCTCCATCCCTCCCCCACCATCCTCTCTAAAAAACAATAAAAGTCAAAAGATAAGTGTTCCAAGGATGTGGAGTAAAGAGAACCATTGTACACTATTGGTGGGAATATAAACTAGTACATCCATTATAGAAAAAGAGTACAGAGATTCCTTAAAAAAATTAAAAATAGAACTACCATATGATCTATCAATCCTATTTCTGGGTATATATCCAAGGGACATTAATCAGTATCTTGAAGAGATATCTGCAGTCTCATGTTCATTGCAGCATTATTCACAGGATTCAAGTTATGGAAACAACCTCAGTGTCCATTGACAGATGACTAGATAAAGAAAATGTGAAATATATGTAGATATATCTGTATATACAATAGAATATTATTCAGCCTTAAAAAAGATAGTAGTCCTATCATTTGCTACAACATAGATGAACCTTGAGGAATTACAACAAGTGAAATAAGCCCATCACAGAAAGACAAATATTGTTTGATCTCATTTATACATGGAATCTAAAAAAAAGGTCAAACTCATAGTAACAGGGGTAGAATATTGGTTACCAGGAGTTGGAGGGTATATAAAAAGTGGAGATGTTGGTCAAGGGTATAAACTTTCAGTTCTAAGATTAATAAGTTCTCAAGACCTAATGTATAGCATCATGACTATAGTTAATATATTGTATACTTGAAATTTGCTAGAAGAGTAGATCTCATGTTCTCCCCCAACACACACACATACAGAAATAACTATGCAAGGTGATGGATATGTAGATTAGCTTGATGGTGGTAATCATTTCACAATATATACATTTATCAAAACACCACATTGCACACCTTGAATATATATAATATTTGTCAATCATACCTTAATGAAGCTGGAAAGAAAGAAAATTTACTTAGCATTCCTGTATGGCCTGCTACACAGAAAAGCGATTCTCTAACTGGAGGTCCATTGAACATCTACATATCAATGACTTTGTAATTTTTCAGAAAGAAAGATATGTTATGCCTACAGAAGACATGACTTATCTAAATTTCTATGAATATGCATTTTTAGCATGCCTGCCAGCTGCATCTTATACTCACTAAAGTTTAGAGAGTTATTATACAGAGAATTCAATGAATTGAATTTCTTAGAAACTCTTTAGGTTATTAAAGCAATTGAAGGTGAAGCATACAACAATTTTTCTATTTTTTGGTAGGTATAAAGTAATATACTAATAATTTATATTTGTAAAGTGCTTTACAGTTATATATCGTAGATTAAAATATTTATATACATATTTTAAAATTGAATCTTTTAACCCTAAAAACATAGTTTAACTTTTATACTGCATTCATGAAGTAGAACGTAGAAAGAATAACTCCCAGCTAATTAGGATAAATATTCGAATATATGACAGTTTATCCGATCATCTAAGGGCAAATAAAACAAATATTCAGCTAATGGCCCAAATGTGCCTTACAAGTAAATGCCAAATGAGTGTGAATTTATCTAAAATGCAGTATATGAATATTTGTCAAATGTGGACATTGTTCCTAGGTGCATAACAACTGTTTTAGTAAAACAAAATTTCAATGGATCAGATAATATCAAATGTTAAAGGTTAATCAAGAAGGAACAGTTTGAAGTCAGTTTTTAAGTGAGAACATTTTGGCATCACTTTATGAAGATAAGATCCAAAACATTTTTTTTAAATAAGGAAACTCAGTCTTCTCAGGAAGGATAAGTCAGAATGTGTGTGATGCATAGCTGATATATCTTCAAATTCCGAGGAAAGGTTTTTAAAAAGACAATATGTAATGATATTTTATTTGTGTTTGGAACTTCTATCCATTTATCTAGAGGTGCCAAGATTTGAAAATTTCAAACAGTTCTGCCTTAGTATGGAGTTAATAAGACCACTCCCAGGAAAAGTTTATTTGAGCTGCTTTCCCAATTCCCCTTCTTATCTCCCCACATCACACTTGGTAAAAGGTATATTCAATTTGTTTCCAAGTTATGCTGTATCTCAGAGAACATCCTTCTCCATGCTATTACATGCTTTAAAATGTTCCTCTACTTTTCCAAAGTCTTTTCTTTCCGTGTTCATGCTCCTAAAATACAGAGCACTTCCTTATATTTCATTATCTACTTGCCCTAAGGGTGAAACAGGCATTGGTGCTCTACTTCTATAGAGAGTTCTCATGGGAAAAGAAAAACATTGGCCCAGTAAATGAAAGCAGCCAGATAAAATTATTACAATCTATTGTATCACTCTCTGAGTCCACCCAGTTATTTCATGAAACAGGATATGCATATGTATACAGTGGAATTAACATTCAATATAAGAAGCACTTGTTCCTTTATTATGTATTCATCTAAACAAAGGAAGTTCATTTGTGTTTATTTTGCTCTGTGTACCTGAATATTTTTACAGAGATTGCTGGAAAAAAGATTTAATCTGATGTAAGATATATTAGATCAAAATGTAAGTAGAAATTTTGTTGAGGATAGTACAAGATGGCAGCATAGAAAGACCATGAACTCACTTCTTTCCATGGTCACAACAAATTTACAACTACACGTGAAATAATTCCCACTAAAGGGGAACTGAAAACTAACTGAACAGTTTCCTCCACAACAAGAGATAAAAGGGCTACTTTGAGATGGGTAGGAAAGGCAGAGACAAGGTCTTGTAAAAAAATCCCACCCCCAGTGTGGTGACACACAATAGAGAAGGATCTCATGATCCTGGATCCTCTCCCTGAGGAGCAAGGGGTTTGTGCCCCATTATCAGGCACTTCAACCCTTGGAACCTGCACCAGAGAGATGAGACCTGAAAAAATGTTTGGCTTTGGAAACCAACAGGACTTGTATCCACAGGACTTGGGGAGATGTGTATCTGAGATATTCCTTTGAGGCACTCATACACAGACTCACTTGTCCTAGGAACTAGCTCAAAGGCAGCAGTTTGAGAGGTGTTTAGATTATGTATAAAGGTGATTCAGTTGCTAATCTTAAAGCATCAGCCAAAGGGGATTTTACTTGGGGAAAGAGGTGCTGGAGAGGACCATTTTTTGCCCAGGCAGCCTTGTATGGACACAACCTCACTACAGCCACAGACATGCCCTGCCCCTATCACTCATTCCCAGGCCTTGCCAGAGCCCAAAGACCAGTGCAATCCACACAGGCATGCTTCTTGATTGTGTGGCTCTGGTGGCCAGAGGGGTTTGCCTTCCTGCACCCCACAGGACTGAAATTCTCAGAAAGACAGTTTTGGTCAGGATACCACACCCCAGAGGGAGGAAAAACACCCCAGTCTACCCATGAAAAATGCCCATTTAAGGTTCCTGGATAGATTTCAGTTTGCCATACATCTCAAGCTGCAGGGGCATCTCAAGGAATATAGGCAGGGAAACGCCACCTGTACATGTTCCCTTGGCCTTGCCACAACTCACTGGTACCTCCCAGAAAGGAGCTTATAAGCTCATCTGAAACCGTGATCCTTGCAGCTGTTGCCCAGATAACACCTCCAGATCTTCTGGTCTGGAAATCAGCAGGGTCTATGATTGCAGTCCCATAAGACTACATATTTGCATACTTTAAAAGCTGCTGCCTGAATTCCAGTCAGCCTGTGTCTAGGTGCTGACTGAGATCATTTCCTTTGGAACACAACAGGTCCTGGCACACCCTCAACAACTGAGATCTATCAAGAATAAATCAGGCTACTTAGACAATCACAAAGGTTAGAGAGCCAACCAAGAGCTAGGACAAAGTTGAATGATAAGTTTCACCTCCTACACAAGGCCACTCCTTCAAGAGTGGAAGAGGTAACTATTTTGCCTCATATATGGAAATAAACACAGAGAGTCAAGAAAAATGAGGAAATGGAGACATATGTTACAAATGAGAAAAACAAGGCAAAACCATAGAAAAAGCCTTGAATGAAACAGAGATAGTAATCTACTTGATAAGGAGTTCAAAGTAATGGTCATAAAGATTCTCACTGAACTCAGGAGAAGAAATGAATGGACACGGGGTACTTCAACAAAAAGATAGATAGTATAAGAAAGTGCCAAACAGAAGTCACAGAGCTGAAGAATACAATAACTGAACTGAAAAGTACATTAAAGAGGTGTAATAGCAGACTAGTAAAGTGGAAGAACAAGCCAGCAATCTGCAAGACAGGGCAGTGGAACTCACCTAATTAAAGCAAGAAAAAGAAAAAAGAATTTTAAAAAGTGAAGATAGTTTAAGAGACCTATTGGACAATATTAAGCAGGATAACATTTGCATTATAGAGATCCCAGAAGGAGAAGAGAGAAAGGGTAGAAAATTTACTTGAAGAAATAATGGCTAAAAACTTTCCTAACTTGGGGAAGGAAACAGACATCTAGATTCAGGAAGGACAGGGAGTTAAAATAAGGTGAACTCAGAGATCCACACCATGACACAGAGATCCACACCATGACACATTTTAATTAAAATGTCAAAAGTTAAAAATAGAGAATCTTAAAAGCAGCAAGAGAAAAAACACTTGTTATATACAAGGGAACCCCCATAAGAATATCAGCTGATTTTTCAGCAGAAACTCTGCAGGTCAGAGAGAGTGGCATGATACAGTCAAAGTGCTAAAAGGAAAGCTCTTCCAACCAAGAATACTGTACTCAGCAGAGTTATCATTCAGAATTGAAGAAGAGATAAAATGTTTTCCAGACAAGCAAAAGCTAAAGGAGTTCATCACCTAAATGGCTTTATAAGAAATATTAAAGGGTTTTCATTAAGCTGAAAAGAAAAGGCACCAATTAGTAGTAAGAAACCATAAGAAAGTGGGGCACCTGGGTGACTTAGTTGGTAAAGCATCCGACTCTTGTTTTTGGCTTGGGTCATGATCTTGGGGTCATGGAATTGAGCCCCGCATTGAGCTCCATTCTCTGTGGGGAGTCTGTTTGTCTCTCTCCCTCTGCTCCTCCTCCCACTTGTGCTCTCTCTCTCTCAAATAAATAAAAATCTTTTTTAAAAAAGAAGTCATAAGGAGCGCCTGGGTAGCTCAGTTGTTAAGCATCTGCCTTCAGCTCAGGTCATGATCCCAGGGTCCTGGGATCAAGCGCCACATCAGGCTCCCTGCTCAGCGGGAAGCCTGCTTCTCCCTCTCCTACTCTCCCTGCTTGTGTTCCCTCTCTTGCTGTGTCTCTCTCTGTCAAATAAATAAATAAAATCTTAAAAAGAAAACATAAGAAAATAAAAATCTTTCTTGTAAAGACAAATATATAGTAAGGGTAGTGGATTAACCACTTACAAATCTTGTGTGAAGGTTAAGAGACAAAAGTAAAAACTAGAGTAGATACACAAAAGATCATGAGAAAAGAATCTGAGCATAACTTTAAAGAAATTCACCAAACCACAAGGGAAGAGAGCAAGAGAAGAAAAAGGAACAGAAAGGAACTACAAAAACATCCAGAAAACAGTTATAACAGAATGGCAATAAGTACAAATCTATCAATAATTACTTTAATCGTAAATGGACTGAATTCTCCAATCAAAAGACATAGAGTAAGTGAAGGGATTAAAAAAAATAATAATAAGACTTCTCTAGGGGTGCCTGGCTGGCTTAGATGAGTGTGTGACTCTTGAACTCAGGGTTTTGGGTTCAGGCCCCATGTTGGGTATAGAGATTACTAAAAAAAATAAATAAACTTTAAAAAAAAAAGATTTAGCTATATGTTGCCTATAAAAGACTAACTTCAGCTCTAAGGATATACACACAGACTGAAAATGAAGGGATAGAAAAAGATTTTCCATGCAAATGAAAACAAAAAACTGGGGTAGGTATACTTATATCACAAAAAAGAAAAAAAAATAGACTTTAAAACAAAGACTGTAATAAAAGACAGAGAAGGCATTACATAATGATAAAGGGAAGATTCCGAGGATATAACCATTGTAAATATTTGCACACCCAAAATAGGAGCAGCTAAATATATAAAGCAAATATTAACAGACCTAAAGGGAGAAATCCAGAGCAATACAACAAGAGTAGTATTAATACTAATTAATAGTATCACTTAGTAATTATTTAACAGTAATGAATTAGTATTACTTTAATACCGCACTTACATCAATGGATAGATCATCCAGACAGAAAATCAGTAAGAAAACATCAGCATTAAATGACACATTAGACTGGATAGTCTTAATAGGTATACACAAAACAGTCCATCCAAAAGCAGCAGAATACACATTCTTCTCAAGTACACTTGAAACATTCTGCAGGATTGATCACATTAGGCCACAAAACAAGTCTCAATAAATTTAAGAACATATCAAGCATTTTTCTGACTACAATGGTATGAAACCACAAAGAAACAAGAAGAAAACTTGGATAATCACAAATATGTGGAGATTAAACAACATGCTACTGAACAACCAGTGAGCCAATGAAGAAATCAAAGGGAAAATTAAAAGAATATCTTTTTTTAACTTTAAAACATTATTTATTTATTTTAGAGAGAGAGAACAAGTGGGAAGAGGAGCCAGGGGAGAGGGAGAGAGAGAATTCCAAGCAGACTCCACACTGAGCAGAGCCCAGTACAGGGCTTGACCAACCTCATGACACTGAGATCATGACCTGAGTCAAAATCAAGAGTCAGAAGCTTAACTGACTAAGCCACCTAGGTGCCCCTAAAAAGAATATCTTTAGACAAATAAAAATACAACTACCCCAAAACTATGAAGTACAGCAAAAGCAATTCTGAGAAGGAAGTTCATAGTAATTCAAGCCTACCTCAAGAAACAAACAAACAAAAAAAAATCTCAAAAAAATTCAACTTTACACCTAAACAAACCAGAAAAGGAACGAATGAAGCCCAAAGTTAGTAGAAGGAAGTAAATAATAAAGATCAAAGAGTGAAATAAATGAAATAAAGACTAAAAAACAATAAAAATTTCATGAAACTAAAAGCTGGTTCTTTGAAAGGATAAAAAATTGACAAACCTTTGGCTAGACTCACCAAAAAAAAAACCAAATAAATAAAACCAAAAATGGAAGGGGGGAAGTTACAATTGATACCACAGAAATATGAAAGATCCTGAGACTGCTATGAACATATATGCCAACAAACTGAACAACATAGAAGAAATAAATTCTTAGATACATACAATGTTCCAAGACTGAATAATGGAAAAATAGAAAATCTGAGTAGACCGATTACTAGTAAGGAGATTGAGTCAGTAAACAAAAACCTCCCAACAAACAACGGTCTAGGACCAGATGGCTTCATTGGTGAATTCTACCAAACATTAAAAGATTTAATACTTATTCTTCTCAAACTCTTCCAAAAAATTGAAGAAGAGGGAATGCTTCCAAACTCATTTTACAAAGCCAGGATTTTATTCTGACACCAAAACCAGTCAAGGACACTACAAAAAAAGAAAATTATGGGTCAATATCCGTGATGAACATAGATGCAAAAATCCTCAACAAAATATTAGCAAACTGAATTCAACAATACATACATCATTTATTCCAGGGATGCAAACAATATTCATAAAGCAATATTCAATATTCATAAAGCAATCGATATGATACATCACATTGAGAAATGAAGGATAAAAATCATACCATCATCTCAACAGATGGCAGAAAAATCATTTGACAAAATTCAACATCCATTTACAATAAAAACTCTCAACAAAGTGAGGATAAATTAGGTAAGCCTACCTTAACACAATAAAGGCTATATATGAGAAACCCATAGTAAATATCATATGCAACAATGAAAAGCTGAAAGCTTTTTTTCTAAGATCCGGAGCAAGACATGGATGCCCACTCTCATCACTTTTATGGAACATAGTATTGATAGTCCTAGCCAGAGCAATTAGGCAAGAAGAAGGAATAAGAGGCACCAACATTGGAAAGGAAGAAGTAGAACTATCACTACTTGCAGTTGACAGGATACCATATGGAGAAAACCCTAAAAATTCCACCACTTATTGAAGCTAATACATGAATTCAGTAAAGTTGCAGGATACAAAACCAATGTACAGAAACTGTGTTTTATATTCTAATAAACTATCACCCAGAAAGAGAAATTAAGAAAAATCCTATTTACAATGGCATCAAAAAGAATAAAATAACTTGGAATTATTTAGCCAAAAAGGTAAAAGACTTGTACACTGAAAACTATAAGGCACTGATGAAATCAATTAAAGATGACACAAATTAAAGACATTCTGTGCTCATGCATTGGAAGAATTAATATTATTAAAATGTCCATACTACCCAAAGCAATCTACAGATTCAATGGAAACCCCATCAAAATTCCAATGGAATTTTTTACAAAACTAGAACAAATAATTCTAAAATTTATATGGAACCACAAAGACCCCAAATAGCCAAAATAATCTTGAGAAAGAACAAAGCTAGAGGTATCATGCTCCCTGATTTCAAACTATACATCAAAACTATAGTAATCAAATCAGTATACTATAGGCATAAAAACAGACACATAGATCAATGGAACAGAAAAGAAAGCCCAGAAATAAACTCAAGCATATATGTTCAATTTATTTACAACAAAGAAGCTAAGAATATACAATGGGGAAAAGAGAGTGTCTTCAATAAGTGGTATTGGGAAAACTGGACCACTATCTTACACTACACAAAAGTTGACTCAAAATGGATTAAAGACTTGAATGTAAGACCAGAAACAATAAAAATTCTACAAGAAAACATAGGTGGTAATCTCCTTGACATCGCTCTTGGTGGTATTATTTTAGATTTGACCCCAACAAAGGCAATGGTAATGAAAGCAAAAATAAACAAATGGGACTACATAAAACAAAAAGCTTTTGTACAGTAAAGGAGACTATAACAAAATAAAAAAGCAACATTCTAAATAGAATATATTTGCAAATCATATATTTGATATGGGGCTAATATCCAAAATATATTAAAAAAAACTCATACAACTCAAAAACAAGAAACTGATCTGATTTAAAAATGGGCAGAGGATCTGAACAGACATTTTTCCAAAGAAGGCATACAAATGGCCAATAGGCACATGAAAGATACTCAACAACACTAATTATCAGGGAAATGAAAATCAAGACCACAGTGATATATCATCTCACACCTGTCAGAATGACTATTATCAAAAAGGCAAGAAATAACAAGTTTTGAGAGGTTATGGAAAAAAGGAACACTCATGCCCTATTGATGGGATTGTAAATTGGTGTAGCCACTATGGAAAACAGTATAAGATTTCTCAAAAAATTAGAAATAGAACTACCATATGAGCCAGCTATTCCACTTTTGGATATTTATCCAAAGATGAAAACACTAATTCAAAAAGATATATGCACCCCTATGTTCATTGCAGCATTACTTACAATATTCAACATATAAAAACAACTTAAGTGTTCATTGATGGATGAATGGCTAAAGAAGATGTGGTATATATACACAGTGGAATAGTACTCAACCATAAAAAAGAAGGAAATCTTGTCATTTGCAGCAACATGGATGGCCCTTGAGGGTATTATGCTAAGTGAAATATGTCTGATAGAGGAAGACAAATATCTTATAATTCAGTTATATGTGGAGTCTAAAAATCAAAACACACAAAACAAAACTCATAGACACAGATTTAGAGAACAGATTGGTGGTTATCAGAGAGGAAGAGGATTGGGAGGTGGGCAAAAAGGGTGAAGGGGCCAATTGTATGGTAACAGATGGGAACTATACTCATGTGGCAATTGTTTTGTAGTGTATACAAATACCTAATTATTATGTTGTGCTTCTGAAACTAATATAATGTTATAACACCAGTTTTACCTCAATAAAAAATTAACTTGAAAAAATAAATTTTTCCTTCCCAAATTATGAATGTAAAATTTTAGGAGTTATATTGACTATGTTTTATTGCTCTTTGATATCTTAGTACTTTTAAGAAAGATTTCATAGTGAATAGTGGTGTTCATAGAATTGTTTTTTCCTGCCTATATTAAGAGCTTCAGTTCTTTTGTATTAGA
This sequence comes from Halichoerus grypus, assembly GCF_964656455.1. Taxonomy (NCBI): domain Eukaryota; kingdom Metazoa; phylum Chordata; class Mammalia; order Carnivora; family Phocidae; genus Halichoerus; species Halichoerus grypus. The sequence continues at coordinate 148,041,868 of NC_135715.1, forward strand.
TGGAAAGAATAAAGAGACCATTTCTCTTTCAGCTTATAATATTGTGCATGCAGATTTTCATGTCATTTAGAAGGAAATAATGAGTTAATTCATTTTGCTGTCACCTTTTTTCAGTTGAATTAGAAAAATTTATGCTAAAAGAATACTATATAGTAATAATAATGATGATTTTTATAAAATTTGGTTTATTTCCCAAACAGATTTTTGTTTCTTAAGCAGTTGTTTTCCCTATATTTTATATAAGTAAAATATTAACTGGCAACTTTGTGTTCTGATGCCTAAAATGTATAGACAGTCATTTTAGTTATTTTTTTTATTTATTTGTTGATTTTGATTTCAAGAAACCAGTCCCAATTAATTTAGGAGTTTATAAGTTTGTTGGAAAGATATATATACATGGAGAATCCAGAGAAGACTGGGTATACTAGAGTTGAGCTACACGTAGGTCTTTGAACTAGGGGCTTTTTTTTTTTTTTTTAATAATTAAGACACAGCTACACATTTCTATACTCTTATCTTTACCATTTGGCTTCTTCTTCTTTTTTTTAATTACTATTTTTTTTATTTTGTCTTGTTTTTTTATTATGTTATGTTAATCACCATACATTACATCATTAGTTTTTGATGTAGTGTTCCATGATTCATTGTTTGCATGTAACACCCAGTGCTCCATTCAATACGTGCCCTCTTTTTTTTTTCAATTTTTTTATTGTTATGTCAATGCCCATAATTACATCATTAGTTTTAGATGTAGTGTTCCATGATTCATTGTTTGTGCATAACATCCAGTGCTCCATGCAGAACATGCCCTCCTCAATACCCATCACCAGGCTAACCCATCCTCCCACCCCCCTCCCCTCTAGAACCCTCAGTTTGTTTTTCAGAGTCCATCATCTCTCATGGTTCATCTACCCCTCCGATTTCCCCCCCTTCATTCTTCCCCTCCTGCTATCTTCTTCTTTTTTTTTTTTTTTCCTTAACATGTATTGCATTATTTGTTTCAGAGGTACAGGTCTGTGATTCAACAGTCTTACACAATTCACAGCACTCACCATAGCACATACCCTCCCCAATGTCTATCACCCAGCCACCCCATCCCTCCCACCCCCCACCACTCCAGCAACCCTCAGTTTGTTTCCTGAGATTAAGAATTCCTCACATCAGTGAGGTCATATGATACATGCCTTTCTCTGATTGACTTATTTCATTCAGCATAATACCCTCCAGTTCCATCCACGTCATTGCAAATGGCAAGATTTCATTCCTTTTGATGGCTGCATAATACTCACACCAGTCAGAATGGCTAAAATTAACAATTCAGGAAACGACAGATGTTGGCGGGGATGCGGAGAAAGGGGAACTCTCCTACACTGTGGGTGGGAATGCAAGCTGGCGCAGCCTCTCTGGAAAACAGTATGGAGGCTCCTCAAAAAGTTGAAAATAGAGCTACCCTATGACCCAGCAATTGCACTACTGGATATTTACCCCGAAGATACAAATGTAGTGATCCGAAGGGGTACGTGCACCCCGATGTTTATAGCAGCAATGTCCACAATAGCCAAACTGTGGAAAGAGCCAAGATGTCCATCGACAGATAAATGGATAAAGAAGATGTGGTATATATACAATGGAATATTATGCAGCCACTATTTGACTTCTTTAACCTCTTCTTTGTATCTTTTCTCTACCTCATTAGTTTTGCTTACTTATAATTTTGATAACCTTATAACTTCAGTGTATCAAGCCCTCTACAACTTGCTCCTCACTCTGTATTCTCTTTCTTAAGACTATTCAGTATCTGCATTTATCAATGCCCTTAACACCCTCTTTTGACCTGGCAATCATGTTGGCCAATCCCACCTTTCATTCCAAACATAACAAATGACTGTTCAATTTGAGGATTGGCTGCTCTTGAATCATATATCCAGTTTTGGTCCAATTTGTGGCAGGGGCTAGGTCATGTGAGTCTAAATATGGGTTGATGGTTCATGAGGAGAGTTAAAGCATTTTCCTTTAGGAGAAACTCTAGGCTTGGAAAGAACAGTAATTGGTACATCTAAGATAAGATTCTATTTTATCTAACACAAAGGAACTGTGCTCCAGTATTATGTATCATTTTTTCATTTATATTTTCTTATTTGGCAGTTTAATTCATATGTGATATATATATACTATTAGGTTAGGGTAGAATGTATTGGACTTTGTATCTCTTCCTAGTCCAAGAATAAGAATGTTTTATGTGAGTGGGTTATCAAAGTCAATTATTAATGATACTGACTACTGATATGTTCCCTAAAAGCTATGTCTTTTGGCCTTCTATTCTACATTTTATAGGATGATCCCTTCATCCCATGTGTAATCTTCAGGAGCCTTGCCTCCTGGAGGACATGTATTTTTTTATGGGGTCACACTCCTTGGTATTCTGTATCCTAGAGTATATCAGCAATGACCCTCATAAGTATCTGTGTCCAATGGGGATAATGGTTCCTTCTAGTCCATGTTGTTGTTGGTATATTTGGAAGTGGCAATGCTGTTGACAGTAGCATTCCTATTTTCTCATCATAGTTTTCCATTTCAAGATATTCTTCATACTCAGTACCTCACAGAGTCTTTGTAATAAGTGGATGACAGTTCTTAACTGATCTTTGTTTCCCACAAAATGAGAGTAAGTTCTGTATGCAATATGCACTCTGACTTTAAGATTTAATGCCAATCCATTGATATAAACATCATTAATCTTATAAAAAGTTATATGGCTATTATTAGCAATTGTGTGTGGCATCCTAACCTTTGATTGTATAAATTAGACATATCACACAATAATACATGTGCTCCTAACCCTTCATTAAAAGTATAAATGTTTAATCATATAATTCAACAACATTATGAAATTCCAATCCGAAATTATAATTGTAATCTCAGTGTGTAATTAATTCAGTCACTGATTGCATAAATATTCTTTGAAGTCCTACCATGTTTGGGGCCCTTAAACTAGCTGTTGGAGATATAGATATAAAAATGAGTGTCCTAGTGTTTACAGGGGGATTCGTAATATGTTTAGTGCTGGGCAAGACATTGGTATAAGTCCTATGAAGAGAGTATACATATTTGCTGTGGAAGTTCACATACAGTCACATATCTCACATATCTCTGGGGAGAGGAGAGTTACTGAGTCTTTCCATATGAAATCATTTTTAATCATGATACTGGGGTATAATTTATATACAGTAAAGTGGATGCATTAACTCTACAGGTTGAGGACTTCTGACAAACATATATAGCTCTATAACCTCCACCCCAATGAAGATACAGAACTTTTCGATATTCTGTGAAATTCTCTTGACACTTTGCAGTCTTTCATTGCACACCCTTCCCATCAGCCTTCCTAGAATGGGTCATTTTTGAAGTGAATTTTAATAGACCTGCAAGTAGTTAATTAACCACGTAAGAAGAAGAAGAAAAAGCACCTGACTGAAATTAGGGCTTCTATCCTAGGGTGTAGGAAGATGAGGCTAGAGAAGTTAATAGATTATACTCTGAGAGCCATTTTAAGGTTTCCAGTTTTATCCTTATGGTAATGGGAAGTTTTTGAATGGGTTTAAACTAAGGTGGGCTATAATAATAGCAGCAAACAACCTTAAGTGCTTACCAAGGAGTAAGCACTTACATGCATGACAATTGAATCTTGAAAGGAAGATACTTTTCCTATGAAAGATATAACAAGAAGGAACCTCAAAAGTATGAATTGCAGGTTCATTAGTAGTAAGGACTCTGGTGAGGATGTTACACAAAAGCCCATGTCATTTCATCTTCAACATCAAGTGTTTTTTTAAAGCATTAACTGTAAGCTGACAGATAAAATCAGTTAGGCTACAAATGAGAAATAATGAGGCTAGTACAATGAAGGAGAGGAAGTGTCCAGTTTGAGAGATAATTAGGAGATAGAATCTACTCGGCTTAATAATAAATCATTGAGGGGCGCCTGCATGGCTCAGTCAGTTAAGCATCTGCCTTAGGCTTGGGGTCCTGGGATTGAGCCCTGAGGCAGGCTCCTTGCTCAGCGGAGCCTGCTTCTCCCCTCTCCCTGTGTCCGTCTCGTGCTCTCTCCCTCTCTCTCAAATAAATAAATAAAATCTTAAAAAAAATAATAATAGTAATAATAAATCATTGAAGGAAGGATTTAGTAAAGAGAGTACCGAGGGTCATTCCCAATATAGGTAATTAGATGATGTAGTTACCTAAACTGGTGATAATAGAAAGAAGCAGGCATGGAGATGGCAAGGTCAGTGTTGGCCATGCTGAATTTAAGTACCTATTGGCTTCCAAGTCGTAAAGTCTGGCAGGAAGTTGGAAATATGGTTCTAAACTTCTGAGAAGATTTCTGCAGTGCTGAGAAAGATATAAAATTGTTAGTACGTAAGTCTTTGTTAAAGCCAGAGAGAAAGTAAGTAAGTAGGAGAGAGGACTAAGGATAGGAAAGGGAAACAAGTCTTTAAGGAGTGCTGGGAAAAACAAAAGATATATCTAGCAACAAAACAGGAAGATATAACAAAGACCAGTTGTGGGGAATCAAGGGCTGGTGGGTTCCATGTGCTGGTGTTCAATGGCATCCCAAATAACATGGAGAAGTGAAAGGAGAGAAGAGATTAAATGCATTCATTGCATTTTGAATCCAGGTGGTCACTGGCAATTTGAGTGAAAGTAATTTCTTTGATAGGGGAAGAAGTCAGATTGAAATGAGTAGGAAAAAGGAAATACAATATAGAAAACTTAAGAAGCTTAACGATAAGGGAAGGAAACAGATGGAAAAATTATAGGAAATCATAAAACCATGGGAGCTTTAAAAAATTTTTTTTAATGGAAAATAGGTGATGGACTTTATGTGAAGGAAATAGAGACAGTCCACAAGAACAACAACAAAAAAGTAGGAAAAATTGTGAAAAACAAGAGAATCTGAAAAGTTTTCTGGACTGTTAAGAAAGATATAGAATTAAAAAAAAAAAAAAAAAAAAAAAAAAAAAGAAAGATATAGAATTGTTAGTGTATAGGTCTTTGTTAAAGCCAGAGAAAAAGTAAGTAATTAGCAGAGGAGAGGTAAGTTCATTAAGTATATAGAGCAAGATGCCTGAGGACATAGGAGGAGATAATATTTGAGCAGATGAAGGGGTACAGCAATGAGGGCCACTCAGCCATGGGACAGACTGACTATGAATATATGTTGGAGAGCAGGCATTTGCCTCTGAGGCAATTTCCCTAGCCCTGTGTTTGTGGAATGTCAGAGTTTGACTATCCTCCCTTGGTGGCAGTGAGGTGGGGAGTTATAAGGAAAACTGTATGCTCTGGGGTTCACTTAAGGTGAGGGTTGTGGGCAGCACTTTCTAATGAGGTGCAGATTTAGAGGCAATATTTATGATGAAATTAGCATTGTAGATACTACAGTGAAAAATTTTGAGAGAGAGGAGACTTGTTCATAACAGATACTTCTGTTTTAACTTTTACTGTATGAAGCATCATTTCCAAGTTCAGAAACCTAGGTGGCCTCTAATTGTCATTAATCACCTCGCAAGAGCTGTGCCTGCTTCCTCCTATTAAGTGTATGTTTTTTCTTGTGCTATTCAGTTGTTTGGAGTATTTTCTATGGTTCTTTTTATTGCTTTCTCATTGAATTTTCTTATCTTTTCTCACATTTGTTTCCTTGTGATAGAGCAGGGCTCAGTCCTGGTTCCTTAGTAGCTAACTCATTATACTTCTTTCATCTGAAAGCATTCTCTCTCTCTCTCTTAGTGTGGGGAAGGGTATGTGTTGGTGGCGAGGGGAGAAAGAGTGTTTCTAGAGAGAGGGTGTAGTGGAAATTGTGAGTAGGGGTTATATCAGTAGACCTTTCTTTCCTGCAGTTTCAGTGATGACATTTCTGATAACATTGGCAAGAATTTAATAGACCTGTTTTTTCCTGATTTTAAATATATACTTCGGTAAATTAATGGTTCAAGTTACACTATAAGTTCAAGAAGTTAAGGCGGGGGTGGACACAATTCCCTAGTAAAGCTTGAGATAACATGAGAGTTTAATTTCAGTGTGAGACCGAAATATTCTTTGTGCAAAATAGGCAGGACTTATTTTGTGACTTATAAAATGAAATACATAATAAGCCTGCCGATAGATTTCATAATAGTATAAACATTATAAAATAAAAAGTAGAGTACAGAAATACTGTGTGAAAAAGGTCAGTGTCAGAAATTATGAAGAAAGTTAACTGGTTCAGTTTTTACTATTATAGAAGATTCAGCTATTTTATTTTGAATACGCAGGCTTGTCAGAGCAGTGTGGATGTTTTGTTTTTGAAAGCCGGCAAAGATTTTAGCACAGCATATCTCAGAGGACATAGTACAAGCTTTTTTTTGTACAAAAAAAAGACATTTCTTTAATCTGTATATATTCTTTGAAATTATTTGGAATTCTAAGAGTGACTATATTCCAAAGTCAAAAAATGTTCCTATAGAAAGCAATCAAAAGCAAAAAAAAAAAAAAAAAAAAAAAAATCCCTAGCCTTCTCATCACTTCTATTGTAATCCCTCACAAGATTCTAGTTTCTCTGAAGAATGGTACTCTGATTTACTTATTTATCCTAAACATTCAGCACGTTACCCATGAGGTAATAAATTCTCAACAAATGTTTGTTGAATAAATGAATGAACAAAGAGTTCTAATTTAATTTGGCCAGTTTCTAGACAGAATTTTTAGAGATGAAGGAGATTTGATTTTGAGTTTTAGAAAGAACTAAACTAAAACAATCTCAATTTCCAAGTGTCATTTGAAAATGCTAATTACAGAATTAGTTCATAATCAAGAAACTGCCTGTTTTACTGAACGATGGTTACTTATTTAGGAAAGAGGTTATTCTTTTAGAGTGAAAATCTAAAAGATTGCTGAGCTGTTATAACTAAGCTGTTATAACTTTTCTTCCTTATGAATAATGCTATAACAAATACTGCATGTATGTATATATATGTATATGTATATGTGTATATATAGATAGATATAGTACATATCTCTTCATATTTCTAAAGATACATTCCTAGAAAGAGAATTCCTTGGAAGAAGAGTGTCATGGATTAGTGTTTTTGATGCACATGTGGCTTGCAAGGTCACTCTCTTTGCTTCTTCAACCATCAGGTAAGGGCAGAAAGAACCTAGAAAAAGTTTATTACTATCTTTAGTTTCCCAGCTAGGAAATGGCACCCATCAGTTCTGCTCTGAGCATCTACTAAATTTTATGGTAAAACTTGTTCATATTTTTGTTTGTTTGTTTTTAATGATGAAGAATCTGTAGTGTGATGTGTTCAAGATATGAGTAAGAAATAGTAAGAAAAAGCTTTTTAAATATATAAGCAAATTCTAGCTTAAAAATTTAACTATTATGATTGGCCTCCTATTATGATTTTTCTTATTTAAGTTGCTAAATTTTCTAACCTAAAGTTTGTAGAAGACCTCATGAAAGAATCCTATTTTATTATACCCTCAAATTTGTATAAGGAACATTTCTCTGTCAGGAACATTTTTAGTACAAGTAATATCAGAATTAAGATAGTTAAAATAGGTGAAAATAGCCAGCTAAAAGGAAAAGATGGTTAAGGACAGCATGTCCTGTCAACTATTATTGTATAAAAAATGGCACCGTATCTCAGAAGTACCCTGTTTTCCTTTTATGTGTTGCTGTTTCTGTTTGTGGTTGTCTTCTTTAGAGCCTACAAGAATACTCAGATGAATTAGAATAAAGTCAGTAAGTTAAACAGTTTTATGGAATTCATCTACCTGTTTTTTTTCTAGGTTTCATCTGTTGTTACTTGCACAAATTATCTGAAGTTTTAGCAGTTCAACAAGAAAGAATAGGCTTTACCACATTCAATTAAAAATAGAATCATTTCTAAATTAGTTTTCAGATTATTTTTACTGATTTTAATGATTCACATATTGTCCCTACCAATATACTTGGATAAACTGCATCCCATATAAACAAAGCTCAAAATAGGGTTTTTTTTTCTTATCATAATTAGGCATTTACATATAGAAATGTTTGGTAATCAAATTGACCTACTAAGTATAATTTTAAGTGGTAATTTTTTTCTGAAAATGTCTCATGAATTTTTAAATCATACTTCCCACAGAACTCCTTAATACATATATTTTATTGACCAAACAGTATCATGTAATAAGTAATATTGTTCGGGTAATCAAATCCCCTTGAATGCTTTAAACAGTATAGTTATTTCTATTCCTATGGATTTTGTGATTATTAATTTCTAAGACTATCAGACAGTTTAAAAGCATAATAATCATTTGTATTCAATTGTTCCCATTGTATAAGGTTTTAATAACTATTTCATATATATATAATATAGATGATACATATTAAGCTTAGCAATTTTTTTTTAGGGGTGGGTAGAGACAGAGGGAGAGAAAGAATCTTAAGCAGGCTCTACGCCCAGCATGTAGCCCAATGCAGGGCTGGATCTCATGACCCTAAGATCATGACCTCAGCTGAAATCAAGAGTCAGATGCTCAGCTGACTGGGCCACCTAAAAGCCCCTAAGTTTGGTAATTGTTGAATTTATTTTGTTACCTTAAAAAAATTTTTTTTCAAAGAATAACAGAGGGTCAAAGGAAGCTAACCTAAAAAAAATAAAAAAATAAATAAAATAAAAAAAAAAGGAAGCTAACCTGTTCCCGTTTCTTTTGCAAATAATGCAACAAAACAGGAATGCAGGAGTATAGTTAGGCAGTGAATAGGATTTTGCATCTATACCATTCTCACTCATATTGCATCTCCAGAAAGCATACCACCTATGCTGCTATATTAGAGTGTCTTGCTGTATTTTGTAAAAGTTTTATGAAATAGAGTACTGTGTTTCTTCTGTCTTTCCAAGAAAAATTACCAAACACAGTAAACAGTACCTGATAACAACCCTCCATGAAAATGAGAAAGTTTTCATGATCAAAATAATCTCCTATATTTGTACCTCCAAATTAAGTTTGGAATGGCAATGGAAATAGGAATAATATACAAAGTTTAGAAACTTTGCAAAAGAATTTGATATTTAAAATGTTTAAATTCAGCATTGTTGATCACATTATTATATGAACATCAGGAAGAATAGAGCTCTGAAAGAAATGTTCTCTTTAGTGGATTCTGAAATTACTTTAGTGTTCAAATGTTCTTTTAAATTGTTTTTAAAGAATGGAAACCATTAGGAAAAAAAAAAAAAAGAATGGAAACCATTAGAGTGTATCTCACATGAAGAAGTTAGAAATTGTATTACAATATTTTGTTTCAGGGGTGCCTGGGTGGCTCAGTCAGTTAAGCGTCCAATTCTTGGTTTGGCTCAGGTCATGATCTCAAGGGTTGTGAAATCAAACCCTGTGTGGGGCTCCAAACTCAGGGCAGAGTCTGCTTGAGATTCTCTCCGCACCCCCCCCCCCGACCCCTGCTTGTGTGCACTTGCTCACACACACACTCTCTCTCTCTCTCTCAAATAAATAAAGATTTATTTGAGGAGGGAGAGAAGGGGGAAAGAATTCTAAGCTGACTCAACACTGAGCGAGGAGCCTGAGGAAGGGCTCTATCTCACGACTCCGAGAGCATGACCTGAATGAAAACCAAGAGTCGGATGCTCAACCCACTGAGCCACCCAGGCTTCCTAAAATAAATAAAATCTTTTTAAAAATATATTTTGTTTCAGATAGATAGAGATATAGCCTGTATCATAATGTAAAATATATTCCTACAGTAGAAAGTAGTTTAGTAGCTAAAAAGTTGGAAAAAATGCACTTGAAAGAATTTGTTTCATTTTCCCACATAACAGTCCATTCAAATGGAAAATAGCTCAAGTACATCATTAATATCTTTTGTTGCTGTGAGGAGCAAGACACTGGATTTCAGATTTGCAAAGAAAAGGTGGTGACTAGTTGTGGAAACCCATCTGTTTGAATCCTAGTTTAATCCCTAAACATGAAAAGTCATGCTGAGAGTAAGGAAAAAGATGGTATTATAGAAGGTAAATTGCTCATTTTTTTTAAAAAGGTAACATTCTGGGTCCTAAGGATATAAATGTTTATATAACTGTGAAAAGATGAAGTTTTATTATACAACAAAACATGACAAAATGAAGTCTTTTTCAGAAATTGTTATCAGAGTCATTGATAGGATAATGCACCAATTTACAGCTTCAGGTCATTAGGTGTGGCACAAAAGAAATCCACTTAGAGAAACACATTTTACAAAGACTTGGCACTCCAGAAGATTACAGAGTACATAACATTTTTATTATTCTAGAGAGAAGAATGTACTTTAAAAATTGGAAAATTTAGTATTTTGAGTCTAATATGAGTGATAAAAGATTAACTAAAAATGAACTGCAGTTTTCTTGTGAAAGGGTTTAGCAAACTCTTCCCCTTATCTTAGTTTTAGTGCTAGTGTTTTCCCTTTATTAGACAGAGAAGAACACCTTACAGAAGGTTTCTGCCTTGTTGAAATTGTTACCTTGCAGGAGTCTTAATTTTTTCCCTTAGAAAAAACATGATTATCGCCTAAACTTGAAGCAATTAGAAAAATGTATACTGCAAGTGTTCTTTCTTAGAGAAAAGTATAATGTAAAAATCTATTGCAGGGGCGCCTGGGGGACTCAGTCAGTTAAGCATGTGCCTTTGGCTCGGGTCATGATCCCGGGGTCCTGGGACTGCCCCCGCATCGAGCTCTCTGCTCAGCAGGGAGTCTGCTTCTCTCTCTCTCTCTCCCTCTGCCCTCCCCCTACTTGTGCTCTTTCTCTTTCTCTCTCACGTTGTCTCTCAAATAAATAAATAAAATCTTTTTTAAAAAAAAATCTATTCCAGAATGGGGTATATCTTGTGATTTTTAGGCTTTAAAGGGAATAGCTTTAAATCTAGGAAATACTGTCTTTCATAGATAAAGTATTGCTGACCTTATATATACAATGCAAGTGGTAATGGTAATGTTGTTCTTCATGTTTTTAGCTATGAAACAGTACTTCAAAGTACTTTAGAAGAATAAATGTTTCCATCATCAGCTCCTAGTTAAGTGGAGGGTTTTGGCTAATGAATGCAAATAATATCAATTGCTGTTCTTGAGAAATGCAGGGAAAAGGACAGAAAAAAAAATTCATTTTCTCAATGAGTCATTGGTAGTACTTGAAATTGTACCATACTGGTGACATTTTCTAATATTTTATGAGTAATTTCTTTGTTTTCTTCACATGCCTATAATAAAAGAAATATTTTTTATTCATCCAAAATAAAAATAATAAATTCCCCCTAAAAATTATTACTAGGTACAATGAATTTCTTTCCTTACAAGATAAAACTATGACAATTATGTATGAAATTTACCAAAAAATAAAGGGTAGTTATAAAGTTAACATGTGTTAATTAGGTAGCATTTTAATTTATGACTTAAAATCAAGTAAATTTGACAATAACTAAAATTCAAAATGATGTGAGGCAGGACATTATTATATAAGATTTTTTTTTTTTTTTAAGATTGTATTGGTTTTATTCAACAATTCATGAGTCAGGCAGCATCCAATCTAGCAAATAAAAAGGAGCTCCGAGGAGCTGTACAAAGTGAAAGACTTTTATAAGCAGAAGGCAGTAGGAACAAGGAAGTTATACTGGCAAAATGGCAAGGTGGTTATTGCAAGGTTACTTTCCTTTAGGTGATAACAGGCAGATTATCTATTTTTTTTCTTTAATTTTATTTTGTTATGTTATATTAATTACCATACATTACATCATTAGTTTTTGATGTAGTGTTCCATGCTTCATTGTTTGCGTATAACACCCAGTGCTCCATTCAGTACGTGCCCTCTTTAATACCCATCACCAGGCCAACCCATCCCCCCACCCCCCTCCCCTCTAGAACCCTCAGTTTGTTTCTCAGAGTCCATGGTCTCTTATGGTTCATCTCCCCCTCCGATTTCCCACTCTTCATTCTTCCCTTCCTACTGTCTTCTTTTTTTTTTTTTTAACAAATAATGTATTATTTGTTTCAGAGGTACAGGTCTGTGATTCATCAGTCTTACACAATTCACAGCGCTCACCATAGCACATACCCTCCCCAATGTCCATTTTAATCAAACCAAGAGGCTAGTTGGACTTATCCCTCAAATCCTAGATGATTGCTCTGACTTCCGAAAGAGCAACCACATTTTTAAAATGTGCTCAGTTAAAAGAGGTATTCCTATGAAGTTTTATTATCACCATGGAAACTGGATCAGAGATTGAAATTAGAATAGAGGGTCAACTATTTTTTTACTATATGGTTACAAACATATACTGGGGTAGAACTAATACCAAGTTTGGAATCATAAAACCAGTTTCAAGTCCCCAGTCATGCCGTATTACGTACATGATCTTAACACAAGTCATTTTTAATTTTTGAGTTTTAGTTTCCTTATCTGTAAACATAATGGTGCCCACCTCACAGTAATGCAACTAAGTTTGAATTGTGAGAACCTATTGTAATTAAATACTACAGAAATGAATTCTTATTCCATAAGATTCTGAGTTATTGCAAGTGCATCTTTTGCTTGAAATAAATTAGCTTTTTATAAATCACAAACAAAATCATGTTGCTTATACATGATGTGTGGAGAAAATAAATGTTGCACAAAGCTGTTTCAAAGCATAGAAAATTTGAAAAACATGATTGTTGAGAATAATGCCATGTCATTTGTTTATAAGATGAGCTCAATTTGACTTTATTACCATCTTTAATCAATTTGTTCCTATTACAGCAAGGGATACTGGGATTTATTTAATCTGAAGGGTAATATGAAAACCCTGGCTCAGAATATCTTTTGCCTTTGTTAACCTTTCCTGTGGTAGGTATAGTGTCCAAGCAGAAATTATAATAATAACTATGAATTAATGCTTTGCTTCTCAAAACCTATTAGATCAGTAGAGATATTCCAAATCTTTTCCATTCCAACATTTCCTCTAATAAGGACAGAATAAATATCACAATATTTACAAAATAAATTTGATTTGTAAGTCTTGGTCTTATCAACACATCTATAAGTTAAAACTCTCTTATGCACTATTTAATTCCCTGTTAAAGGAACTGCCTGTTTTCTCCTTAAACATTCCCCTGTATCTTTTTTATTTTTCTCTTCATCTGACTTAAAGAAAAATTGCTTATCTTTTGATTTTTATTAATGTTTTAACTTCTCTAATCCCCCTTTCTTCCGAATTCATTAGACCAGTTATCTTTGTATCAGCATCTTCAACTTCTCACTCTCTAGCTATCTAATATTAAAAGCATTTTTGAGGGTTTTCATCCTATAAAAACATTGTTTGTTCTTTCTAAGCTTTTAAAAAATACCATTCTTTTATCTTTAACTAATTATATTTGTATTCTTCATTTTCTTTTTTTTTTTTTTTTTTAAAGATTTTATTTATTTATTTGAGACAGAGAGAATGAGAGAGAGAGAGCACATCAGAGGGGGGAGGGTCAGAGGGAGAAGCAGGCTCCCCGCCGAGCAGGGAGCCCGATGCGGGACTCGATCCCGGGTCTCCAGGACCATGACCTGAGCCGAAGGCAGTCGCTTAACCAACTGAGCCACCCAGGCGCCCTGTATTCTTCATTTTCATTGAACTAAAGCCTAAACTTAGTTTAATAAAACTTTTATTCTTAACTAAGTCACCTAATAGTACAGTCCCTTGTTTCCCTCTTAAATTTGGCTTTTACTACCACTTTTCTATTGACACCTATTCCCGAAGCTTTAACATGCTTTACCTTATTTTTCATCCTCTGAATTCTTAGCAGCATCCATCACTACTTGATAGAAGTATGTAGTTTGGTGGAATTTGAGAGTATTTGACATGCTGGAATCCTGCCTTGCCAGTCATCTCTCTTCTGATAACATTTTCTGAATGAGGGAGGCCCAATGAATAATAGTGAATGGGAAACAAATTATCACTTTATTTTTAGCTAAGCCAGTGTCAATAAACCCCATTTCTAAACACTTGCAGAAGTAAATCATTATATGTCCCAACCAGAAAGCCTATAATCACATCTTTTTTACCACTCTAACAAGAAAGATGGAAAAAATCCCAAATATCACACAGAGACATTAAATTCTCAAAATGAAACTTCTCTGGATAAAATTCCAAAGTAACTAAAGTCCATTGACCTCCTCTTTCTTATTGTCTTATTTTGTTCATCTCAGGATTTTCACTCAGATGTCTGGGTGGTCTGAATCTCTTTTACAAGCATTTACAGCATGCCCATGTTCACTGGAATGGGTGTAGCCATCTCAGCAGACCCAAATTTGATTTATTCAATCCCATTTCTTACGTGTTTCACTTTTTCAAAATTTCAAGAATAACCAGGTTCAATAAAAATAGCCCCACACTCAACAAATTTAAAAATCACCAGAGATAATACAGAAATGTATTATCTAAGCTTCATTTCCATTATATCAATAAAGAATAATACACCCAAACCCCGTGACGATTAAATTTGGATCCCTTCTTGCTTTAATCAGTCATAGGCCACAGCTAAGGCTCAGAACTATTTGGAAAGAACAGGATACATGTAAGACAAAAACAAAACAAAACAAAAATGAAAATCTTCTTGATTTCTGGCTTTTTGGGATACCAGTCAGTTCATGCCAGTTGTCAAAAAGTTATAATGTTTGGGTTTAAGTGACATTGGGAGAAAACTCCATTCAAAAAGCTGATTATCTTGTTATGGAACCACAGACTGTCTCAGTTTCATGCAACTTCCATAGGGATATCCCAAACCTAGGGATTCAAAGGAAAGTCTACTGAGAAGAAACATTGCCTCCTCCCGAGATCTTTCTCTTTGTCAGAGTTTAATCGCCTGTGTCTTGAGTAATTTTCATTATAACTATCCTTTTCCATCATCTACTTTTTTTTCTTTAGTTACAGGGCCTCATTTCCCAACAGAGAAAAATACCATTTTCTCAGTCATGTCTAAATATAGAAAACAACGACAACAAGCAAGAAACCATCTAAAACAAACCAATTTTGGAGCATCCAGTCTTCTGTCTGTTATCAGTTCACATCACTAGAAAGATGTTGGTCCAAACCTCACTCTCTAGACTTCTGCTGTGTATTACTTCCTCAGTCTTGTGGACAGCAGCCATTGTTGAGAATACATCTATGTACGGAGGATAGGAATATTTTAAGGTGAGTCTTCCTTTCCCTAGCAAGGTCTTAATAGCTATACAGAGAGTGCCAAAGTTCTGAAGAAATGGACCTTCCGTTATTATCAGACTTCCTAGGTGGCTAGGTTCCATCAGTTCTCTTTTACCACAAATATTAGCTGCGATTACCCCTGATGGTACTAGTTATAACTCATGGCTACTAAACACCATTGAGCCTTAAATATACATAGGTAGAGGTAATACCCAGATAGTAGTCTCTGAATATGACATTAGTGAGACTATCTAGAAATAGTGATTTTGATAGAATGGAGATTTTGATGGGATTCAAGCTAAGGATCTAAAAATTACTCTGTGTACTCTGTGAATAGCATCTTTTGTCACCTTTCATTTATACTCTTCTCTTTGTCATGCGGGCTAGAAGACTGAAAACTAATTTAACACTCCCAACCTTCCTGTTATGTTACACTAGTAGGTGGCACTGATGAAAGATTGGAAGGAGGCAAGAAGAGGCATTTCCTTTCATTTGTTTATAAGATGGAAAGCTCTTATGTTCTTCCAGGAGAAACAAAGAAAAATAGCAGCTCTCCAGCAATTCAGCCTCAGACTAGATAAGAACTTCTTGATTTTTTCAGAAAGCCCTTTTCTCCTTTTTGCTTTTCCAGTACAATTTATGCTACTTGGTCTTTCAGCACTATCAAAAGCTTTATAACAAATTTCATGGCCTAAATAATGACCATCAACTGGATTTCCAAAATTATTTTTCCTCTGACTGAACACTGACTTGGTTTCTTGGTTTCAGGAGTGGGATCAGGAAACATATCCACAAAAATAAGCATCTAGGATTTGTGATTTGATCTAATTGGATTGAAATGCAGTGATGACCTCAGTGCTAGTGGAAAATTGGAGGCTGGTAGTCAAAATGATGCAGTGGAAAAATAGTCATTCAAGTCACTTTCTGCAGTTGTTTTGTATGAAGTGCCTATTGAAGACAAAATTTTGGGAAACCAAGGGTCTGTTGCACTTGCTCATAATTGAGTAAATGATGACTAAAGGCTGGGTTAGCCCAGCTGTCGTTGACTTAACTGGAGAGATTATAGAAATAAAATGTCAAGCTGAATATTCTAATCAGCTCAAGTCATTGTCAGACAACCAGAGTACTTCTAGTATTGCCCTAAAATTAATTATTTTCTTTAATAGCTGCAAGGCTTCTACAGATAAAAATAAGACCCAAAAGTTGATTCTGTGGATGAAAAATTACAAAGTGAGTTGAATTCATAGTATTGCCAGTTTTTATTTTAAAGTGTAACCCAGGGTGAGATAGCTTAAACACAGTATAATGGCACTAATTTCTGCAATGGGAATTTTTCTTTTTTTTTTTAAATTTTATTTTATTATGTTATGTTAATCACCATATATTACATCATTAGTTTTTGATATAGTGTTCCATGCTTCATTGTTTGCATATAACACCCAATGTTCCATTCAGTATGTGCCCTCTTTAATACCTATCACCAGGCTAACCCATCCTCCCACCCCCCTCCCCTCTAGAACCCTCAGTTTGTTTCTCAGAGTCCATAGTCTCTCATGGTTCGTCCCCCCCTCCGATCCCCCCCCCTTCACTTTTCCCTTCCTACTATCTTCTTCTTCTTCTTTTTTTTTTTTTTTAACATATAATATATTATTTGTTTCAGAGGTACAGGTCTGTGATTCATCTGTCTTGCACAATTCACAGCGCTCACCATAGCACATACCCTCCCCAATGTCTATCACCCAGCCACCCCATCCCTCCCACCCCCCACCACTCCAGCAACCCTGTTTATTTCCTGAGATTAAGAATTCCTCATATCAGTGAGATCATATGATACATGTCTTTCTCTGATTAACTTATTTCCCTTAGCATAATACGCAATAGGAATTTTTGTATGGATATTAGACCAAAGAAAGTAAAACTTAACATTTAAGTCAAATTTACCAGAGATTTTTGGATCAATGTGTTATCTTGAGCACCAACTAGGAGTGGGTCTAATACTTCACTCAGTTGATTGACTGAAACTTTAACTCATATTCAATGAAGTTTAGATCCCAGACTATTCCTTCTATATACCTCTTTAAAATTACATAAAAGAGAGTACCCAAAGGCTTATGGCTATAAGAATATTGAAGTGAATTTATCATGTGTGACTTTTCCTCCCATTTACCACGTGGCCCAGAGGACATTCCCTTTAGCAATGTATTTAAGATAAAAACTTCTGCACAGCAAAAGAAACAGTCAACAAAACCAAAAGACAGCTGACAGAATGGGAGAAGATATTTGCAAATGACATATCAGATAAAGGGCTAGTATCCAAGATCTATAAAGAACTTATCAAACTCAACACCCAAAGAACAAATGATCCAATCAAGAAATGGGCAGAAGACATGAACAGACATTTTTCCAAAGAAGACATCCAAATGGCCAACAGACACATGAAAAAGTGCTCAACATCGCTCGGCATCAGGGAAATCCAAATCAAAACCCCAATGAGATACCACCTCACACCAGTCAGAATGGCTAAAATTAACAAGTCAGGGAACGACAGATGTTGGCAGGGATGCAGAGAAAGGGGAACCCTCCTACACTGTTGGTGGTGCAGCCACTCTGGAAAACAGTATGGAGGTTCCTCAAAAAGTTGAAAATAGAGCTACCCTACGATCCAGCAATTGCACTACTGGGTATTTACCCCAAAGATACAAATGTAGGGATCCGAAGGGGTATGTGCACCCCGATGTTTGTAGCAGCAATGTCCACAATAGCCAAACTGTGGAAAGAGCCAAGATGTCCATCAACAGATGAATGGATAAAGAAGATGCGGTATATGTATACAATGGAATATTATGCAGCCATCAGAAGGAATGAAATCTTACCATTTGCAACGACATGGATGGAACTGGAGGGTATTATGCTGAGCAAAATAAGTCAATCAGAGAAAGACATGTGTCATATGACCTCACTGATATGAGGAATTCTTAATCTCAGGAAACAAACTGAGGGTTGCTGGAGTGGTGGGGGGTGGGAGGGATGGGGTGGCTGGGTGATAGACATTGGGGACTCTGAGAAACAAACTGAGGGTTCTAGAGGGGAGGGGGGTGGGGAATGGGTTAGCCCGGTGATGGGTATTAAAGAGGGCACGTACTGCATGGAGCACTGGGTGTTATACACAAACAATGAAGCATGGAACACTACATCAAAAACTAATGATGTAATGTATGGTGATTAACATAACATAATAAAAAATAAAAAATAAAAAAATCTTTGCATTGCTTGCTCTCTGAAATTTGAGGATGATGATGCAAGATTGAGTAAAAAAATGTATTTCCTGATTTCAGTGGAAATGCTGGCAATGGCAAAGATTAAGTCATGGTGCTTAATGGACAATAGTCAGGTAGGCATAATTGCTGTAAAGGACAGAAGGGCTTGGTTGGCAATCAGAATGTCAAAATGATTTTTTCTTTAGCACTAATTAACTGTTCAGGTTTTGTGACTGAAATAGATGAGCAGCCTCCTAAAATACTATTGATCTGTATTTTCAAAAGAACATAAAGCACAACGAACTCTAGACCTGATGTACATCATCAAAATAGGCATAGTACAGTTTCAAGAATTTAACCACTTTCTCTACATTTGCCAAACAAAGACCAAAACCTCCTGAATGAAGGAGAAGCCTATCACCTTGAAAAGGGATGTGAGAAATCACCACAACTATGTACTGTTAATTTTCCTTCATCCTCATTCCAAAGGAACCAACAACCATTTTTTGGAATTGTTATGTATTAGAAAAATGGAAATATTCAGATCTTTTTATGGGATTACTAAAACAATAGCTTTGAATTGGCTTTAATCACTGGAGATCTGAACCATCATTATAGTCCACTGATCAGAAAAGTTGGGAGTTACTGATGACAAGTAATAAATGTTGATTTGAACCAAGTCCTTCTCAAAGGATCCAGTGGGTCTGTGGATATAACTTGTGACTATTTTCCCTTTCTGTAATGGGTTGTTGGAACACATATTTAGCAACTGGCAAAACACCCACATGGCTTCCTGATCTGTGGAACAACAGCTATTATAAAAAGAAAGATCATGTAAAAAGCTTTGAAATGAACCTCCCTCCCTGAATAAACCAAAACAATACTCTGTGGTGGAATTGCAGAAATCAATGCCATCATTGAAAACTTGAAAGATTCATATATGATTACAATCACATTTCAAGTTTACTCAATTATTTAGCATGCAAAGTAATTGCCTGCAGAATACATACATGCAAAGGGTGGGCAGGTCTTGAAAAAATGACATTTAATTATCATAAAATTAATCAAACTGTAGATGCTGTTCTAAATATGAACTCTCTACAAGACAAATCAATGCTGTCTTGTTGGTACGAGATATTTTTCTTATTTCCATGATTCTATCTCCTGCACTTTTGAGCAGCACTAATAAAAGAAGCTAATTTTGCTAAGACATGCCTGTGGGTATTCTAGCTGAAGCAACTTCTTTTATTTCTCTCTCTTTTTTGAGCTTAATTATTATATTGACTTCTTCACATTTGTATAATACTTCAGAGTTTGCAAAGCATTCTCTCATATATTTACTTTATCTTTAAAGCATATTTTGAAGTAGGTATTTTCATCTTCCCATTAAGGGAACTAATAATCTCCCCATAGCTTTCTCATATATATTTATTTAATAACTTTCCCAAGGGTACCTAACTAAGAGGAGATTTCATTTCAGATTTTCTTAAGTGAATCCCAGACTCTGTGTGTGCTCATTGAGGAAAGATCAAAGGGTAGGTGAGAGGTGCTGTGATGCCTACACACTGCCTTCAGTAGAAATATATCTCTCTATGGAATTATAAATTATGAAGAACCAGAAAGACTTCAAGGATCCAACCCACTCATTTTACAGACAAAGAAACTGTTATAAACAGTTTGAAAAACATTAAAAATATACACCAAGGGGAAAAAAATTTCCTTTCCGAATCTACTACATAAAACTGTCAGAGAAAACACAAACTGTCATTTTTCAGTGATCCTATTGTATGACTTCTCTTACTTACAACTTCTCTTACTTACAACTATTGTATGTGTGTGTATATACATATTTTTTTTCACCGTATAATGTTATTACAATATTATTGGCTATATTCCCTGTGTTGTACTTTTCATTTCTGTGAGTTATTTATTTTATAACTGGAAGTTTGCACCTCTTAATCCCATTCACCTATTTCTTCATCTATACTATAGTATATTTTTAATATATCTGAAACTATTATTATTATTATTATTATTATTATGGCTGGATTTCCAGCCCTTTGCAAGTAAAAGAATACAAGTGGCACTGAAGAGATCAAAATAAAGCAAATCTAATTATTGTAGTTCAATATGTCAGGATGTCAAGGATGAGTTCAGTGATGAATTTCCCTCCTGAAATAGTTGCAAGAAGCTAAGGCAAACAAATAGGAATTAGATGCTGTATAGAGTCAAGACAGCTGGTATTTGTTAACCGTAATCATGGGTCGTATTAAAGTCAGTGGGAAGAAGCGATGGGTGGGGAAAGTTCTTTTCTTCTTTCCAGATGGCTTCTGTAGCTTAGCCTGTCAGAATTAAAGCCTGATGATAGAATATGAGCGTACACACTGAGGCCTAAGTTACCAAAGATTTGAGTAGATAGTAAGATGTTCCTTAATAGCCTAGGCTCATTCTTTCTATCCATTATCTAAGGAGACAGTGCACCATTTTGGAAAGGGCACAGAAATTAGCATTAAAATACTTAGGTTCCAATCCTGTCTGGGTGGTCTTGGACAAATGCTACTTGTACTAACTTCTTTAGGTTAAGCATCTTAATTCATAACAGAAAGGAAAAAATAAAACTAATAGAAATATATTATATGCCAAGATAGATAGTGGTTGTGAAATCTACTACTACTAATCATTCCCTAAATTTTAATAATTGTAACATATACATATATACATAGTGCATGTCAAGGATGAGTCTTTTCTGATCCTCAAATCTGTAACGACAACTTCTGCTTCTAAAAATAATCGAATAGCTGGTTGAAGGGGCAGCCCACTATAAATAGTTAAAAAGATGGAGTAAATATGTGAAATAACTGTTTTCAGATTTCCAACAAAAATATTACAAAGCGATAATACCTAACGTAAGGGAAATAAATGAGATAAGTCCCAGAATAGTCAGCTTTTTGCCTAGAGGCCCTTTCTGGATGTCAGCACAGAGAGGGGGGAGTCCAGTAAGATCATAGCAGTCATGCTGAGCAGACAAAACAGAGATTGGTCATTTACAGGTACTGAAGTGCCTGGAATTGGTGGGATACCAGAGTAAAGGAAATTTTATAGAGAAACAACAGGAGACCTGAGGGTAGGAATTATTGTACCATTGATTGTATAATTTGCTCCAAGTATTTAAACCAATCATGTACTATAGGGAAAAAATATCTTTGAACAACTTTAGGCGTCATTGAAATATTTCAGAATATCCAGTCTTCTGATCTTTCTGGATTTAGAACATCTAAATATCATACTTCTCACTCCTAAACTGACCTTTCAGAAAATCCCAAACCATTGTTATAAAAAGAGAAACACAGGGGGAAAAATATACTAACACTCTGACTCCTAAAGATGGCTGTATCAATATGTTAACCAGAATTCAGACATTTCTTATGAAAATGCTCAGTCTCACTCTTCAAGTCTCTTAAAGATATACTTCTGTGAAACAGTACCTAATTTAGGAGAATAATGTTATGAAAATAACTGTTATTACAGATGTCTGTTACTAATCTTCTATATAGTCACAGACCGTTAACATAAGTTGCCAAAGCTTCCATGTAAGCGTTAAAAAATGGAATTTTTCAGCTTAACTGACGTTTACATTTTGATTTTTCTGTTTTTGTATTTGTTTAAAAAATATGAACTACTTCAGGCACACAGAAAAGTAAAAGAACAAAATAAAACAAATTATGTAATGCAGTGATTAAAAACATGGCCTCAGGAGACAAAATGCATGGGTTCAAACCCAGTTCAACCTTTATTTGCTGTGTAATTTTGGAAAGCTTACTTAACTTCCCTGCCTCGGTTTTTATCCCATAAAATGGAAAGAATATGGTGTTCTTCTTATAGGTTGTTATAATAGATGTAAAGGACTTAATGGGATTAGTTAGACTTCAATAAATAGAAGTGGTTTTAATAAAACATGTTCCACTTGGTTAAGTCTTTATATTTAGCCATATTTTCTTTAGATCTGTCTCATTTTTAAGAATTAAAATATAATCTGTAGTTCAAACTCCCTTGATTTTTTTCTTTGTTCTCTCCCCATAGGTGGAAATGAGGTTGGCTTTTATCATTCCCGTGCCTGTTATAATTTGTATGTATTATGAGACTATAATGAATACATATATTGCTTTATATACTAAACTTAAAATTCCACACTTAGTGCCTAGGTGTAATAAATGAGGATGCTAATTTTTCAACATGGGTGTTTAAATCACCTTTTGAAAAAGAATTGTGCATATGTGTCTTCTATTGAGCAAAAGTTCAGCCTTTTATGACTTGGTGTGTCAGATAAAAGATCAGATAAATTAAAAGCTTTATAATATTTCTCAGATGATATGTTATATATTTTATCTGTTAAAACATATCCCACAGTTATAAAGGGATCAAACTCTAAACACAAGGGTATCTTAAATCACATTGTAGTGACTTAAAATGTCAAAGCATTAGTTTGTAAATAACCTTGGACTGATATAGTCGATTATATCAATCTGAAAGATGGGCCTATATTTTTTTTTTTTTTTTTAAAGATGGGGTTGGTTTCAAAGGTTTGCATGAGGAACTGATGAGAAATTGGATATTGCTTTCTGGAAAAAAAAAACAATAAAATACTATAATACTCTTAAGTAACAGCTGAGAGAAGAAGAAGGTGAGGGAGAGGAGAATTAGCTTTAGTCAGACTATCCAGAGACATGTCTTAGCAAAATGAGCTTCTGTTACTAGTGCTATTCAAGAATGCAGGAGGTAGATATCGTGGAAATAAGAAAAACAGTGCCTGAATGGGGCATCTGTTTGACTTGATGGACTCCTAGGGCTTTCTTGTTCTCATATGAGAATGTGCTTCTGTGTTCATCCAGCAAAGGTAGTGCTGTAGCATTTCATCATAACAGAAACATCGCATTTTCAAATCAAGCTCTCACGGAATCCGTTATAAATGGTCTCTTCATGAGACACATATGGTTTTAGGTTTCTGCTTCTTATGTAATTCACCTTGAATTTCATTGACTCTGCTTAGCCACAAACACATAATATATGGGATCTTACATGCCAGAAAATAGTTGCCTAATGAGGTCTTATCAAAACAGTGAAAAGTTCCAGCCAACAAAGACATTTATTTTCTCAACCCTATCATATTAAATGATTGTTTAAAATTATTTTAAAATTAGTAGTTTTGCCTCCTTCCATCTCTTTTTACTTTTTCTCTCTCACTTTGTTATTTTCTGAAAACTGTTTTTGGACAAAGACCTGTGCTAAGAAATTCAAGTGGTAAACAAAATAAGTCATATGAGCCATGTATTCAAGTGTACTTTAAGGATAGAGGCCTCAGACAAGCACAAAAGAAAACCAAAGAAACCCAAAAACTATATACACAGCTTAAAGACGTTAAGAATCTTATTAGAGAATAAACACATGGGTATGAGAACACTGAGAAGAGAAAGAGCATTTGCAGGGATAACTAAAGGATTAAGAAAGAAGTAAAATTAGTTCAGAAAAAAAATGATGGAAATTCAATGAATAGAGATAGAAAAGATGTAGGAACATGCATAGTGATGTTAGTCGGGGGGCTAATGAAAGCCATGTTCACTGTCAGATGTGAGGAAGAGTAGTAAGAGAGCAAAATGAAACTAGATCTTAGGGAAACCTGAACATCCAGTCTCAGTTTCAGAAGGCAATGGGGAATATATGAAGAACTTGACTGTCATGATATTAGCTAAGAAAAATTATACTAATTTTAGAAAAATCCTCTGATTTTAAAATGTTTGAAATTTTCTTTGTGTCTTTGACATTTAGAAAATGGCATGGGAAGGGGTGGATATGGAATGTTTCTAAGAGGTCTGAGTCTTCTGTTCATTATTTTGTTATTAATTTCTAGTTTTATTGCATGTGGTCAAATATGCGATTCTGGTATCTCACTTGTTTTACATTCTCCATTGCTTCATTTAAGACTCCATGTATCTGCAACATAAGTCTCAATTATTCTGCCTTTTGCACTCCTATTCTAATTGCCACTGCCATATCATCCTCTCCTTCAGCCAGTCAGTCAAGCAGTAGTTGGAGATACAATTCCAAGATGCTCTTTTGATCACATCACCTCTCTACTAACATTTAATGCCTGCCTATTGCTTAGTTGCATACAGGTTTGCAAAAATTCAAAATACCTTCATAATCTGATTCGTGCCTTTCTTTCCAGTCTTGTTTCCCATATCTTTCAGAATATTTTTTTATCTCATGGTAATGAAGAAATAATTTCTTTCAATGGCATGCCTTTATGTCTTTGAATTTGCTGTTGTCTCTGTCCAAAATTGTTTTATCTTCTTTGTCTTTATATCTTCTCTTCTTCCTTGAAAATGCACTGTAAGTATCCAGGAAGGATTTTTTTTCTGACTTCTGTCAGCACAATTACTTAACTCTCCTCTCTAATTTTTTTCACATAATTCTCTCATCATTTTGCTTTTTGTTGATTGAGGGAATGAATAAATTATCCATTCTACAGAATAGTAGTGGATATATAATAAACTTAAATACCTGTCCAGTGGGTGACTGGACAAATATATCCATGGCATTTTAAGTTTTTTTTTTTTTTTGTGCAACCACCAGGTAAGAAGCTTCTATGTGTTTATAATAACTAGTATATGTCTATTTATGCTTTTATCTTGAATCCTCATTTAATTATAGATCACTTCTGAAATTTGGCACAGTGGAAATGATCATGGAAATAGGTTAATTTTTACTGCTACCATTAATTTAAAGGTAGACAACTACAGTGCTTTGTCCTATAATTATATATATTCAGCCTGATAAATATAAGAGAAATAGCAATTATTACTATAGGCAGAAATATAAAAGGTGGCAATAGTTGAACCTGAAGAGTTAATTCTAGAGAGAATCTAAAAACAGATTCGTTTCTGCCAAATCAAAACCATGATGACTGTGGGTCAGAAGAGGGCAGCAAAGTGCAGCCCCGTCAGAAATCTGGACTTGACAAAATGGCCTGAGAGGAGATGAAAAGTATACCTGAAAGAACCATCGAGGGTGGGTGCAGCCAGCATTCAGCAGTGGAGAAATGTACACCCAAGAAACTAATCTGCTGTCTTTGTAGCAGGGACAGTAGACAATAAAACTGATAAAATAAGAAGTATGAAAACAATATTGTTTTTACCCTCCTTATCACATTTTAATCTTTGAAACAATTCTCCCCAGTATAAATAACTACACACCACCTGAGGGAAAGAACACCCAAAGAGAGAACTCCCAGGCAACAGTAGAGCCACGACTTCTATCAGAAAACCCAGCCAAGATGAACATGAGCAAGTCAGACTGACAAGAGGCAGAGCCAGTAAGATTTCAACCAGGAAAGCAAAGGCCAAGAGCAGAGTCTAAGAATCAGAAGCAAAATGAAAGCAGCAGAAGGCCAGAATTAGGAGACAGAATCAGCCTCCACAAAAGATGCACAGTAGCTTTAAAAGGGTATTGGGAATGGATTCTGAAGTCCTGGATAGTATTCCTCCTGATTAAAGATGCTTTGTTATGCCCAGAATCGGTGTGAGACCTTACATGACTACCAGATTTGTCTTGTTGGAACTCAAATCTTTTGACGTCTCTTTATTGCCAAGGGGTGGAGCATGGCATTTAAAGTTGAGTCTGATGTATTTATAACCTAGCCATTTTAGTCCCACTGCCTTTTTCCTATTTGATGAACCTATGACAGTTTTACGTGAGCTTGAACTCATGTGAAGGGTGAGGGTAGTATACCTCAAGGGTAGGGACAGGATAGCGTAATAGGCTCTTGAGCAATTTTTATTAAATGAATGTACTATTAGTACTTACCCCAACATAGATGAAATATTTTTTAGTACTCTAATAGTACTCTATTATTTTGCACTTGAATGGTAGTAACTGAGGTGATCATTACAGCCAAAATTAACACAATTCTTTTGCTGTTGCAATTGCAGAAGGATTCTCTGAATTGGGGCCTTATCCTTAGAGGAAGTAGGTGCCGAAAAACCTCGTCTACCCCGTAAGTCTGTCAGAAAACTGCCAACACAGAGAATCTCAAACATTTCTGCCACATAGTCACATTTGCACAAGGGCACAATCAGAAGGCCACTCTAAAAAAATACACATTATGTGCTCATAATTTTCCCTACCTATCCCCAATCTCTCTCCCTTTCTCTTATTTTGAAGCCTGATAGGCAGAAGAGAAAATTTCTCCAACCAAATGAAATTCTCATTGTTTCCTTTTTCCTCATAAACACATTTTTCCCTTGGCCTTACCCAACTTACCTTCTTGATTATTTGAGTCACATTCCACGCTTTCTAATTATTATTATATTTGTTTACATTTTTCTATCTTAAATTTAATCAATGTGTATTATGCCCAGTAAAACAGCATTTCTAAATCTTATTGGTATAAAGATCAAAAATCAACATTGGTTGATTAGGAGAATTAATTACTGAAAATAAGCTCTACCTGACCCTTTGTTCACTGATATAACAGGCATAATTATATACCAATATCTTGGTTGAAAGATTTGTCTGAGAAATATTATTTTAACTACCCCAGTAGCAAAAACAAATCTTCTAAGGTCGCTGTCTAATTTCATCTCTATATTCTAAAAGCATATCACAGTATAGTATAGGATCACCAGTTTCTCTAGGGAAATTTTGTTTCTTTTTGGCTATTGTAACATAAAGTTCTGAGATTTCTAAAAAGTAATATTGTAGTATATAACAAAATTTGTTTCTAATATTTTTATTTTAACCAGGTCTGCAATGCTTTTAGTAATTATCTGGATAATGGCCATGCAATTAAGATTTTCAAATGACAAAACCAAAATTTGTATGTTGTTTCCAAAAAGGAATTTCAGTTTTAATAACAATACATTTATAAATGTATGTTTAAGCATGAAATGTTCAATCATAATAGCCCTACAATTTAGTTGGTGAATTAAAGATACACATACTCTAAAAATAATTCTTACAATTTCCACTTCCAATCTAAACATTAGAAAAAATATTTCCAACTGGAATGAAAATCTTTTATGCTTGATGCCTAGGCTTTCTAATAGAGCATTACACAGTAAATTCATATTTTCTGTTAATTTCAGAACTGTATTTTTAATATTGCAAAATAATTTTCAATGAAAGTTAAATATTGATCTGAAGAAAAATGATATTCTTCTGAAGTTTCTTTTCATTCACAACTTTCATAGTAAATTTTAATTTTTTCTGTTACTAGGAAAGAAATGGGTAAATATTACAGATGTCATGTTGTATTAGAAACAGATACCCATTCACAACAATGTGTATTAATTTTAAAGTTTTGATTGGCAAGACTTCTTTGTGTTTTTTTAAAAAGCAAAATTCATTTCGACTATGCATCCAGTCAACAACACCTCCATTTAGAGAAAACACAAATGAGTGACCATGGAAGAGTGCTTTTCTGTGTATACTAACCCTGCATGGCAAAAGTTCAAAAGCAGCAGGACTCTCCCATCTGTTTGCAAGCTGCCCTGGACCATTGGATTCACAGGAATTCCATTTTCCTTTGGTAAAGAGCACATTTCTCTAAGAACTGAAGGGAAATTTCGGTGGTACTCAGGAGGAGAAGTAGGTACACAGTAGTAAACCTAATAATCCATTATTTGGCAATAATAAGAACTCTACTTTGAAAACAAAATACAACCACTGATAACTAGTGTAATGTTATTTAGTGAAGAATGCAGGAAAAGCAAGTAAAAATGAATAATTTGGAATCATTTGAAAGCACAGTATTCATGGCATAAAATGGATTACAAAGTATATAGAGGATTCAATTATTGACAGTTTTTTGGAGCGATGTGTGCAGGTGTGTGTTCATGCACACGCACACACACACATACACACATTTCCTTTCACAGTGGAAATATTGCCCCTGTATTTAGTACCCAGTTTTATCCCATTGTTTTTGAAGACCAGGATGTGATTCATCCTAAAAATAGCTTTCTCCCTTATAAAGTGTCTGAATAAAAATAGTTTGTTGTTGTAGTATTCAGGAAAGTCTAAAGACCTTGTGTATGTGTGTGTGTGTGTGTGTGTGTGTTTTAAACTTAGCAGCCTCATAACATTGCTAAAGAATCACCAGGGAGCAGAGTACTATATGTAGAAGAATTATTTAATAGCTTGAGATATTAAGGACTTGGAAATATACTGGTTTTTAACTATAATGATATCTGATTTAAATATTAGTATTTTCTATTAATAATTGAACATAGTTGCCTCATTTTATGTAATACCTTTTAATAATAACCTGGTCAGATTTTAAATAAACTTTAAAATTTTCATATTGTTTTCTCTTTTCATGTATGTTACATTTTGTATGCTTTAGGTGAACCAATATCCCACTGGGGAATGTTTCCACATTTAACGTTTCCCATTATTATTATGTTGTACAATTTTGTAATGATTATTTACTTCCAACAATTTTCAAATATAAAAGAAAAAAGATTTTATGAGAAAAGGCAAAGAAATAAAATGAGAAATTGCTCGTGTTTGTGAGTACTTGTTTTTGGGTTGTTTTACATTTTTGTTTTGTTTTAAATGAAATTGTACTTAATTTTACATTACTGCAGCAGAGGTTTTTTTTGAGCTTTCTTTTCTGAATTCAGTAATACTGTTAACCAAAAGTCTGAATGATGTTAGATACAATATCCATGTAGTAGGTGTTTTTAAAAATCTTCTCAGCTCACTCCAGTAATCAGAATTTATCTGAAAAAAGCTCTACTCAGTAAAGCAAGTAACTTCGATGTCATTAAGATCTGAGGGTATAGACAATGAAGCATGTCTTATTTTCAATATTTAAAAGAGTATATCATTGTAGTAGTTTTTTGTGCTGAAGTCCAAAGTGACCATTCTTTTAGTCTACTTCAGAATTCATTCAAGTGATTTAAGATGAATACATATTAGTATTAATGCAATGAGTTGTATTTGTGAGTAACAATACAGTTCCAGAGCAAACGGAATATTAATTGAAACAGTAAACACTTTGAGATTAAACTTCTTGAATGATTTTTACAATCACACCAGTTCCTACTTCTCCATGTTTTTTTTTTCTCTTTCACAGAGAAGTTTTCTTTCATTAATTCCTTACTAGAGTAATTCAATGTTCAAAAACAGGAAGCAATCATTAGGAGTGGGCCAGACTCTGTTATATATTAAAAGAACTGAGTTTTTCTTGTCATTCTATCTTTGCAAATGGTGATGAATATTCATCAAGCTAGGGAAAGATTTGCCAGCTGTGAATCTTTGCAAAGTACCCCAGTGCTCTAAACCAAAAAGAAAACAAAAATTATAAAGCCTCTATTTCTGTGTATCATAAAAGATGAGGAAAATAAGCTAGCAAAAGGACTCTCAGGAGGAAATATATTCTGTCTTACACAGTTTAGAGGAATATATGCACTTTTTTTTTAAGTAAAACTGTGATTTTCAGATTTTTTTCCAACGTTATCTTTAAAAGACAAAAAGGAAAAGATATCTCCTAATTATACTAGTCCATTTCCCTTCTGCTGTCCTTTCAGGGATCTAGATTGTTTTTTTAAAGAAACTGTGAGACTTTTTGAAGTAGCCAACACTTTATATTATATTTAGTCAATATGAATGGGGATGGGGCACTTCTGCTTTAAAAGAACCATATCTTCCTTATAAAAATCTTTTTTAAATTCTTGGATAGTAAAATATTTGAGATAATTCTGTGTTTTCTTGTGTTGTAATGGTGACCACACTTAAACTGAAAAGAAATATGCTCTGTTGTGTTAGAAAAATGTCACCTGTATTTACTGAATCATAGTATATTTTCAGTTTTTATATTTCTTTAAATAAGAATGCTTTTACATTTTAATGTAAAAAAACAATGTAAAAATGTAAAATTGCTAGTTTTACTTTCAGTTTTCTCCATACTTCAGAGTGAGAGTTAATAATTACTTAAAATTGATGTTAATTTGTATTAAATGAGCATGTTATTCACTTTAAGTCATAATTAGGAATAGTAAAAATATTATTTTGTTCACAAAATATTTATTTATTTTTTATTAAAAGACTTTCCTCTTGGTTGGGGAGCAAAAAGAAGAGTTTCCCACAAGTCAAAATTAGTTTACTGATTGTTTGGAACCATTTGGTTATGAGAAGAGGAATAGATTCAAAGTGAAAGAAATAACCCATTTAAATCACCACCCTGGACCATTGTCTTTGGCAATGTGCACTTAAATACTTACATAAAGTAGGCAGTGTCTGTCTTCCTAAACCATTGCTGTCCAACTAATTATTTGTGATGAACTGCTCCATCTTTATTGGAATATAATTGGCATATAACATTGCGTAAGTTTAAGATGTACATGAGTGGATTCAATGCATTTGTATATGATTCCCACTGTATGATTCCCACTGTAGCATTAACTAACACTCACTTTACATAATTATCATTTATTTTTTGTGGTGGGAACAATTAAGATCTAGTGTCTTACCAACTTTGAAGTTTATAATACAGTATTGTTGTCTATAATCACTGTGCTGTACCTTAGATCTCCAGGACTTATTTTATCTAGTGGCTGCATGTTTGTATCCTCGAACATCTCCTCAATTCCCCATCCCAGAGCTCCTGGTAAATACCATTTTATTCTCTGTTTTAATGAGTTTGGCTTTGATAAACTGCTCAATCCTAATGAGGATCTCTGACCCCCAGTAACTTTTGTGGGAATTTTAAGTGCCAATATCCTCCCTTCAAGAAAATGAAAAATAGATACATTTCAGAAAAGAGTGGAAAACTCCTGCTTGTAAAATTGTGCTGGGTGTTCTAAAATGATACCATTAAATGATTCTTTGGCTATAAAAGCATCGTAGTACAATTAGTTCAAAGGGGTTTTAAGTCATACTTACAAATTGTTTACTTCTATAGGATAGTTGGAAGATACTACTGATAAATTGTTTTAGTTCCCTATAATATATTTGTATCTATGCATAAACATGTGGAGGAAATATTTTTAATGTAGGATAAGTATGTAGAAAATGTAGTATTTTGTAATGTAGATTTCATATTTAACTGAATTTCCAAATCTAAATCACTCTTTTTGGAATAATCTCCCTAACTGCCCCTGTTTGTTTGGCTGCCTTAGAGATCCCTTCTAAATGTGACTTCCCCAGGGAGACCTCACTGATCCTTCCACCTTTTCTTCTAGGCTAGGTGAGATATGACTTATGTTCATCCTTTTATAACACACTACACAATTTTAGTTATGCTTTTGAGTTATATTCTACCTCTCCACAAACATATTGCCAGCTTCATGATGGTACACATATATAATTTATATTCATCTTATCCATACTGTCTCCTCAGCACCTAGCAAGTTGACTGACATGAAGTACTCAATAAATGTTTGTTGAGTCAATAAATAAGTTAATTAATTAAGTTTTTAACCTGACCATTGGAATAATCCAATCTGTCATATTAATTTTTAGTTTCACGTTTATACACCTGTTACTTGATTGGCACATCGTTGTAAGTTGCCTCCAATAGCTGGTGAAACTGAAAATAATAGGTAGATAATTGTGGCAATGTCAGCAAACTAGAATAACATCACAAACCTAAAACAAATAAATATATTGTATCATCACCACCAATCATTAGTATTTTCATTATTTAATTCATTTGTTCGAGCAATATTTATTGAGCATCTATCTCTAGGCACTGGGGAGATAGCAGTCAGCAAGACAGAAAAAAATCCCTGAGCTTATGGAGCCTACATTGTAATGGAAGCAAACAAACCATTGAAATGTAAGCAAATAAGTGAAAAGATGAAAATAATTGAATAAAATAAACCAAACAGACTACTAATAGGATGAAAAGTAACTAAATGGAGAAGAGAGATGAGAAGATATATTATAGAGAGTGTTTGGGAAGACTGTTCTGAGAAAGTGACATTTATCCTAATTCATGAGAAGCCAGTCAATAAATTGGTTTTATCAGAAAAAGCCTACCTTTTCTTCTAAGATCTTTAATAAAATGATTAACTGCATGAAACACACCTGAAGGACATACTTTAATTATTCATTCATTTAGTCCACAACTTTTGGTTTTTCAAATAGAACCTTGAGAGTAATACATTATAGATTTAAAAGTATAAATTAACTTACAAATTAAATTAGGCAAATAATTTCATTTTTTTCGGGAATCTTAGCAGAGAATATGAGAGATCTTCTTGGCATTTCTTTCAAAATTTGATAATGACACAATGTAAGATCGATCTATAAAACCATAGTAGATTTTAGGAGATAGAGATTCAAACTCCCTCTCACATAAAGCATAGATACCATTATTAGGCTTCTTGACTGATTTTGTTTTAGTATTTCCTTGTCAACCATATTATTAACCATAGGAAAATCTTTTTCCTTAAATACACACAGTTGGGAATAAGGATGCTATCGTGGGATTTGCTTTGTGTGGTGGTCATGTGCAAAGGATAGGTGAAAGGATAATTTGATTCAGTTTAGTAATTGCTGAAAGTGAGAACTTCAATATGGAGTATATAGAATTAATGGCATCAAAGGGACTTCTCAGAATGTCTAACTCACAGAACTGAATGGGGTAATGAGTACAGTATTGCTTTATCTGATATTTGGACCTTATGTGTAATTTTCAATAAAAATCCAATGTTAGCATGTTCCAATTCTGTCAGTCTATATTTAGCAGAAACAGTTTTTATAAGAATTGTATCACTTTTTAATGTTCTTATTTATACCTAAGTAAAATTGTGGTTCAAAATTTTTATATCATTATCGCAACACAAGGAAGAAGCATCAGTTGATGAAAAGGTATAGAGTTAAGCATAAAACCACATCTCTTTACCTTCAGAATTAGAAAAAAGATTCTGGAATGATTTTATATGGTTATTTATTTCATTGATATCTGTATTTTTAAGAACTAAATTCTTCAGACTGTATCAGGGAACAAAAGGGCATCTTCCTCTTTTCTTCTTCCATTTTGTCTGAAAATTTAGTTACATTCACCCCTTGAATGTTTACAATTAGACATTCTCACAGTCTTTCTTGGCATTTCAATGCTAGATGTGAAAATATCAACAGGAGTTATCTATGTTCTTAATTTAACTGCTCTTTGTTTCGATATTTGTGAAATCTCTTTTCTGCCATGTATTTAAAAATTCATAAAATATAAACAGTAGAACGTATGTTAGTTGTTTCTATTACGTTATGTATTTCGTTTTGTTTTGTTGGTAGGGACTGGATTGCAGTCAGAAATATGGCTTCTTACCCTGTTTTTATTTTCTGTTTTTTTAAATGGTAAACATTTTTTTCTACTCCAGACCTCTGCAGGGGCATTAAGTGTCCTTTGTTAACTTGTACAAAGTCAGTACAGTGTATCAACTATTAGCACATGCTTCAGGGGCAGGGGACCTCCATTCAAATCCTGGATCTCTTTATCTCTGAAAACTTCTAGAAACTACTTAACTACCCTGCACCTTCTCTCACTCATTGATGAAATGAATATCATAATGTACTCACTTCATAATGCCATTGTGAGGACTGACTACATTAATGTATGTAAAGTGCTTAGAATAGTCCTGGTATATAGGAGCAGTACATGGAATGTTAGCTGCTATTATTATTCCCACTTCCCTCCATCTGTAGGAAGGGAAGTTTGTAGACCATGTATCCTACTTCTGTTGTTGAGCCCCTGGGCAATGTAAGAACAAGTGAGGGAATGAAATTGTAAAATCAGAGAAATTGTGGAGATAATGTTGTAGGGTGCTTAGAAGAGCACCTGATAGTTACACTCAATAAATGTATTCACTTAACTTTATCTTTCCTTTAGTTCATAGGATTTATAGATTACTTTTTTAAATTGAGGTACACTTGATATTATAGTTGTTTCAGGTGTATAACATAATGATTCAATATTTGTATATATTGCAAAATGATCACCACAATAAGTCTAGCTAATATCTGTCATCATACATAGTTAAAAATTTTTATAACTATAACAATATATAGATTAATTTTGATTCATTTACTTTTTAATTTAAAAAGCACAGTGCTGAATGGCAAATGAGTGGTCAGGAAATTTGATCTTTTGTCACTTTTTCAGAAAGGTCCCTCAGCTTTTATTGATCCAGGATTTTTTAATATATTAAATGTTTCTAGCCAGTCATATCTGGGATGAATGCTAGTTCTGTTGTTTCCTAATTATGTGATCTTGGGCAAGTTACAAAAGCTCTGTGAATCTCACTTTCTTCATCTGCAAAATGGAGCCATAATGACTGTGTGAAAATTTATTGTGAAGGTTAACGTAACAGATTTTGGAAAACTTAGCATCCTGTAAAGCAGATAGGGTAGCATTAAATAAATGGCATTAGCTGTTTTCTAATCTTTCCTAAATCTGAATTATAATTTACTGTTTGGTTGACTTCAGCTATTGTTCTTGCTTTTACATGGCCATTCCTCTTATCTATCAAGTCAAATGAGGTAACATGCACATGAAAACAATGGTGACACAAAATGCACTATAAACATGTTATAATTTTAAAATTTGCATTAATAACTTCTCTACTATGGCTATTATCATGTTTGACCTTAGACCATCTGTTTTCCTTTAAATGTTCTCTCACTATTCCTTCTCTTGAATGACTTCAACCATCATCTTTCCAGGCCCTTGGGCACAATTTTCAGTCTTCCCCATCTCCTCCTCCTCTCACTCTTCATAATCAAAATCTTGCAAAATATTCTTCTGTATTCCTCTGAGAAAAAAATTTAATTTGTCCTCTTTTATCTACCCTAGTAGGATAATCCCTAGTGAAAGTTTTAGTCACATCATGTCATTTTCTTTCAAATCAGTGCTCCTTTGTTTTTGATAAAAATCCTCCACCTAACCTGCAGATTCTTTTATTCTTCTTGAACTTCCAAGTTCATTGCTGAGGACCTCAAGGTCCTCAGATTCTTTCTGATCTATATGACTTCTCTCTTTCTCTCTACTTCAGCACAAACTCACCTTTTTTCTTCAATTTCTGTTAATAAATTGAATAATTTTAAGAATCATTGAGATTATTGACCATTTTGAACAGTAACAAATGATATAAATATGATTTTAATTTGTATTATTGAACTAATAATATTGTTTGGAAAATTGAGCAATATAAAGATCAACAATTTTTATTTGTTCAAATCTAGTAAATTCTTTAAAAAGTCTTAATCTATATGAGACATAATCACAATACCATCATTTAAATATGTCTTAGAAATTGTCATCTACTATAAATATACATAGATGTATTTATAAAGATGTAATAACCATAGTTTTTAAGCAAAAAATTATTTTAATACACATAAAAAGTCACATATACAAAAGGAGAGATTTTTCTGGCTACATATGTGTTTGTTTAGCTCACTGGGCAAACAGTGGCTGGGAAAGTACAATTCAGTCTGTGAGTCCTTTAAAATTGGCAGTGATTCCAGTTTGATGAAACAAGAAGGGGGAATGGGGGAAAGGAAAGTTCTCAAAAAAGTTAATCCAGTGGCATTTGTCATCTTTGCTAACCTTAATTTTCACTATAACAGATGCATAAACTTATGACATTCTGAGTTGGATTGAATTCAGCTATTTTAGAAGAAAGAAATTATGATTATTGTCCTCAAGCCAAGATAACAACACACCGATTATGACTAGCCAAGAAGCCTGGAATTCACAAACCGCCTTATATTTATTTATTTCTTCATGTTGGCTGTTTATCAGGAAGTGACTTCAGTAAAGAGCTGTAATTCATTTATTAAGTAAACTCTCAAAACTCGGAAAAGGATGGTACATATGCTGTATTCAAAAATTACTCTTTCAAAATCTATATATGGAGACATTCATTGCATTTAATTTGATTTACATTTTTTTAATCATTTGGAGAAATAAGGTCATGGTGAAATGGGTGTATTTGCTTTTTAATCTCTTTGCTTTTGTTTCCGAAACATCTTATTGATCTAGTACAATACTTAAGAACAAAGGAGATATATATGTGTGTGTGTGTTTATATATGTATTTTTTTTATCTTATTTATTTTAGAGAATGAATGAGAGCAGGGGGAAAGGCAGTAGGAGAGGGAGAAGTAGGCTCCCTGCTGAGCCAGGAGCTCAATCCCAGGACCCTGAGATCATGACACTTAACCGGCTGAACCACCCAGGTACCCCTATATATGTATTTTTAAAAATAATTTTTCTTCAATAGTAAATCAAATGATAATATAGAATACAAACCACAGTGTCAGGCATCCTTAAGAACAGAATTCAATGTAAAGTTTATATGAATAAACCAAAGGCAAGTCTTGACTGAGATGATTTTGAGAGTTGTAGATCTAAAATTACCTTCCCCCAAAATTGTTTGTAGCAAAAACTAAAACATCTAAACAATAGGGAAAATTTCTGTTTCCTTTATCCCTTTATCTGCATTCCAAATACTAAGCAAAATAGCAACTTTTTTTGAGAGGTAATTAAGTCTTTAACATATCCTGTTTTATTTTAGAATTCTTTCAACTTTTTTTTTTTTAATTTGGGGCCTCAAAAGTACTCTTAATTATTGCTTTGGAATTATTTCATTTCTAATCTCATTTTCTCTCTCTTTCTCTCCCTCCTGTTTTTTGGGCTTTTAAACTTTTGGGTAATTATAGGTCCCCTGGAGGATCTGATGAATGTTATTGACTCTTTCTCCATTAAAATATACTGCAAATCATTTTATGTACTAAAGCTCATTCATGATGGCACATTAAGAACACTTGTTTTGCTATCTCACTCTTCTTTCAAATCTATGTATCTAAATGCATATTAGTAGACAAAATAATATCAACTTTATGGTTAAAGGGCATGATGATCGTGTTCATTGGAACTGAATTGAAATCTATGCTTTTGTTGAAGGTCTTCTGTAGTTCAGTTCTGGGCTGTGTTTTACATGTATATTCATTCTGTCATGAAACACTTATAATTTTGGGGTAAAGACTAAGATAAAGAAAGTCCTTTTCCTTTTCCACATTTCTAATACAGTTTATTGAATTTGTGACATTGGCACTTTCTTCAAGTTAGACAATCTGGTGATGTACTGCCTAAATAATATTTCCCCAATCTCTCCCATATACCCTTTAAAACTTTCACATCCATTTATTTATTAGCTATTTTAGCTACTAAATTCTCTAACTTCTTTTTTTTTCATTATACATAGCATACTGATTTCTCTTTTCATCTACAATTTATTATAGGAATTTTTCATGATGTGTTTTTCGTAGCACAACGCTTTACAAACCTCTTGGACATTAGAGACCTAAAAATGGAAAACTGTCAGTGCTGTGAGGCAGGTGTGCTGTCTGCTTATTCACTACTGACTACATCTCTTGCACACTACAGGAATTGAATAAATATTTGTTGAATGAATGAGTGAATTTAAAAAACCATAATTACAAATTAGGCAGAATATTACAATTGCCATTGAATAGAAGTTGATTACACTAGTTCCTAGTAAACTTCAGTGTCCCTGAATATACCCTTTACCCTTTCAAGGAAGTCAAACAGATGATTGAAATGCCCACAATATCTTGCACAAAATTTCATCACTAAAGCCATAGATTTTATTCTCTCAGAGAGGCCCATGCATTCTTCCTTGGGGGATATTTATTCTTTATAACACAATTATAACATACTTATAATCTTCAAGCTGAATCATATTTATTTTTTATTTTTTATTCATTTTAGAGGTAGAATTTCGTGATGCATCAGTTGCATATAATATCCAGTGCTCATTACGTAAAGTGCCCTCTTTAATGCCCGTCACCCAGTTATCCCTTCCCTCCACCGACCTCCCCTCCAGAAATCCCGTTTGTTTCCTAGAGTCCAGTGTCTCTTATGGTTTGCTTCCCTCTCAATTTTCATCTTACTTTATTCTTCCTTCCCAAATCATATTTTTAAAATTTATTTATTTATTTGAGAGGGAGAGAACATGCTCTGGGGGGCAGGGGCAGAGGGGGAGAGAGACTCTCAAGCAGCCTCCCCACTGAGTGTGAAGCCCAATATGGGGCTCCATCTCACGACCCTGATCATGACCTAAGCTGAAATCAAGAGTTGGTCACTTAACCGACTGAGCCACCCAGGGGCTCCAAGCCAAATCATATTTCAAAAAATTATATATGGATTGATTGTAATTTGTAGACTTAGAAAAAGCAAGAGAAACCATAACCATGAAGGCCTGAAGCACTAAGACTAAGGAGCAGATCTAGAATAAGAGATGGAATTCATATTGACAAAGTTAGACATGTCTGTAAGGTGGCATGCAGATTATATTAGTGACCATCATTTTTAAAAATGTAAGGTGATTTGGGGCATCTGGGAGGCTCAGTTCGTTAAGTGTCCAACTCTTGATTTCAGCTCAGGTCATGATCTCAGGGTTGTGAAATCGAGCCCCACGTCAGGTTCTGTGCTGGGCATGGAGCCTGCTTAAGATTTTCTCTCTCCATCTCTCTTTGCCCCTCCCCCTGCTCACACTCTCTGGCTCAAAAAAAAAAAAAAAAAAGTGTTTAAATAAATTATTTATTTTAAATAGTTAAAATTACATTAGGTTTTAGCAAAATTTTGAACTAGTGTAAATCATTACTACACTGACTGCTATATAACATTAAGCTAAAAGGAGATATGAAATAAATTTAAAAGGATATTTGAATGAAATTTTGGCATGTAAATATGAATGTATAAATTTAACTTATTGTAAATTTATTATATTAGGGATGGAGGCTCAGATGAATAAAACAGTGTAGTGAAGAAGACAATACCAAAATCAGTTACTACAATAGTTGTAACCACTGATATAATCACTATGTGAACTTGAGTCCTTTGGGAGAAGAAAACAGAACAACTACTTGCCTGAGGGATTGAGGAAAAGCCACGGATGGGATACATTTGAACTGGCACTGAATGATGAGTGGAAGTTTGCCGAGAGGAGGAGGTGGGGTAGGGTATTCAGGGCATAATGTTCTGAAAGCATGCTGTGTGTTCAGAGAATGAGGAGAAGGTCAACATGCTTGGCTCCAAACCGTGGAGAAGGGAGGAAAAGATGGGTAGAGAAATAAGTTGCATCTGGGTTACAAGAAACCTAATGTTCTGTGTGAAAGATTTTGAGCTTTATACCACAGGTAATGGTAAGGCAAGGTCTCAGGAGGAAAAATGAAATGGTTTAATTTGTTCCAGATAAAGAATATTAACTGTTGGGAGCAGCATGTGGATAATTGCCCAGAGCAAGGAGAGATCCACAGAAGGAAGCCAGATAGGAGAAAGAAAGAATGCTCCAACTGAAAGATTTTAAGAAACTGAACTAAGGCAATGGAAGAGGAAAACAGAATGATATCCCCGAGTCATTGGTGAAAACAAATTAACAGGTACTGGAGATTGATTGAACATAGATAGCCAGTAAAAGGGAGTGTGTTCGAGGACTCTTAAAATTTGAGCTTAAGCAAAGGCAGAATGTGACAATGGCCATTAAATAATGGGAAAGATGAGGATTAACAAGATAAGTCAGTAGTTCTACTTTAGACATATTGATATAAGATGATTGTGGGATATTAGCTTGATATTTCCAAAGCCAATTTCCCTCCCCCCTTTCCTTCCCTTCTTTCTTTTTCAACTTCCCCCCTTCTCTTTCTGTTTCTTTAATATAAACATGATATAGTTTAAGCCATAACATTGATTGGGATCACCCGGAGAGAGTGAGTATGATTGGAGAGGTAATCAAGGGCACCCAATAAATTACTTGCATTTGAGAGATGGTTAGAAGAAGACAGTCAGTAAAGGTGATAGGGAAAAAAATGATCATAAAAGTAGGTAGGGAAACAAAAAAAAGTCAATGTCTTAGAAGATAAAGAGGAGAATGTAGCAAATTCTGCAGAGGCTGAGGAGTAACAGGATATTGGTGTCTTTGATAGGAGCCGTTAAGTGTGAAAGATTTTAATTATTCGTTTATTCAATAAGCATTTTTCAGAGGTCTTCTATGTGTTTGGGCTTGGTACAAAATATCAACAATATATATCACAATGTACATTGCAGGGAAATAAGGAGATTTTTACACTGCCAATAATTTTGCCAAAAAAGTATTCCATTTAGAGTAGACCATCATGGTTACACTTAGGCTTTACATTGCAATCTTCTCCCTAACAATAGTAATCCTATCAAAGAGGCATTTCATTATATGGCATCTATCACCAACCGGTGGGTAACCTCTTTTTCATGAATCAAAGACATGAACCAAATGGGGATTTCTATCAAAATGGTTACTAAATATTGTTTACCTGAAATGACAGTTCAATAGAAAATTCTCCCAGTCATCCCCACCACACATCCATTATTAACAGCCACACATCATTATCTAAAATTATTGGATAAAATGGAAATTGTATAAGTGAATTTTTTTATTTCTCAATTAGAAACACAAACATTCCCTGCATTTTTAACTATTAATCTTATTTTTTGAGAGAGAGAGAGAGAGAGTGCGCGCATGCACACGTGCACACACATGAGCAATGAGCAGGAGGGGAGAGGCAGAGGGAGAGGGAGAGGGAGAGAGAATGTTAAGCAGGCTCCTCGCCCAGTGCAGAGCCTAGCCTGGGGCTTGAGCTCACAACCCTGAGATTATGACCTGACCCGAAACCAACAGTCAGAGGCTTAACCAACTGAACCACCCAGACGCCCCTAACTATTAATCTTTAAAAATGAATGACACATCCAATTGTAAACAGTATAAAACTCTGGACCCAGATATAATCCTTCACTTTTCCACTTACAGACAAATGGCTCTTAGACAAATGCATTAATTGCTTTTCAGTTCCATAGTAGACAAACCAGGAATTACAATACCTGCCTTGCAGAGTTATGAATTAAGAGGGAATGAACAAATATGAAATAAATAATTAAAAAAGAGTTTGGCAAATGGAATTTTGATAAATAGCAATTATTAATTTAATAAGGTATCTAGCGAAATATGTAATACATAGTAGCTGTTTAAAAACATAATCCTGAAACTATGTTAATCAAAATGTCTTCCATTTCTTAGTATCCTACTAGACATTATAAATATCTTAACTAATTTAATTCATACAAAAGTAGTCCTGAAAGTTGTCATTTTTGCCTTCTTGCTGAGGAGCAAAAGAAACAAAGACATAGCAATTTAAGCAACTTGGCTAAGGTAGAAAATGACAGAACTTGCATTGGCACATTGGCCTTTATAACTCAGAATCCTATGAAATTAAACATTATATGACCCAGCCTGATTCTCCTTTAAAACTTATCCTCACTATTTCCTCCATCTTCTGATTTTATTATTTTTCTTTATGTTTTTCATTTCCCAAAAATTGTTACTAGGCATTCAGAAAAGCAGTTGATTTTCTGAAACTCCTTAAGTATGTGCTTGCTCCCAAGATCAGTCACTTGGGAGCCTCAGCTTACAATTTGACATAGGGCTACTAGTAATATAAAATCCCTCTAGGGGTATCAATAATTTTTATTAGATTTATTAAAATTGTATATCTCTATCAGTTGAAAATATTTTCACCAAGACCAAAATTTTCTCCCTTCCTGATAGACACATTGAGTTCTCTGTTTAATGTAAGGCAATGACTCTAAAAAGCTGATGTCATGAACAAGAAAATGGGAAATAGGGAATTACAATTACAGCAGCAGTTAGTAGTGTAAGTTTCAGTGCTATGCCATTTTTTTTTTACTTTTGTCATGATAGAGAACAATATCAAATTAATCAAGTGATTGGCTGTTATCATTTACTACTTAATAAGTGTTCTTTCTTTCTTGTACTTGAAAAGATTAGAGATGATAATGCTTCTACTAACACTTTCTCAGCTGCTTCTTCTCTGAACTAGAATAAATCTTGGAATGTCTTAAGAGATCTTGGGTACTTATGAAAGCTTTTGCTTATTTTGATAAAAAAAGAAACTAAGATATCTTTTTCTTTTA
Organism: Halichoerus grypus; assembly: GCF_964656455.1. NCBI lineage: Eukaryota > Metazoa > Chordata > Mammalia > Carnivora > Phocidae > Halichoerus > Halichoerus grypus. Next base: position 148,084,410 of record NC_135715.1, read on the forward strand.
TGGGTTAGCATCTGTATTTCTTTTTTTTTTTTCATTTTTTATTGTTATGTTAATCACCATACATTACATCATTAGTTTTTGATGCAGTGTTCCTTGATTCATTGTTTGTGTATAACACCCAGTGCTCCATGCAGAACGTGCCTTCCCCAATACCCATCACCAGGCTAACCCATCCTCCCACCCCCTCCCCTCTAGAACCCTCAGTTTGTTTTTCAGAGTCCATCGTCTCTCATGGTTTGCCCACCCCTCTGATTTCCCCCCCTTCATTCTTCCCCTCCTGCTATCTTCTTCTTTTTTTTTTTTTCTTAACATATATTGCATTATTTGTTTCAGAGGTACAGATGTGTGATTCAACAGTCTTGCACAATTCACAGCGCTCACAATAGCACATACCCTCCCCAGTGTCTATCACTCAGCCACCCCATCCCTCCCACGCCCCACCACTCCAGCAACCCTCAGTTTGTTTCCTGAGATTAAGAATTCCTCATATCAATGAGGTCATATGATACATGTCTTTCTCTGATTGACTTATTTCGCTCAGCATAACACCCTCCAGTTCCATCCACATCGTTGCAAATGGCAAGATCTCATTCCTTTTGATGGCTGCATAATATTCCATTGTATATATATACACCACATCTTCTTTATCCATTCATCTGTTGATGGACATCTTGGCTCTTTCCACAGTTTGGCTATTGTGGACATTGCTGCTATAAACATCGGGGTGCACATACCCCTTCGGATCACTACATTTGTATCTTTGGGGTAAATGCCCAGTAGTGCAATTGCTGGGTCGTATGGTAGCTCTATTTTCAACTTTTTGAGGAACCTCCATACTGTTTTCCAGAGTGGTTGTACCAGCTTGCATTCCCACCAGCAGTGTAGGAGGGTTCCCCTTTCTCCGCATCCCCGCCAACATCTGTCGTTTCCTGACTTGTTAACTTTAGCCATTCTGACTGGTGTGAGGTTCTATCTCATTGAGGTTTTGATTTGGATTTCCCTGATGCCAAGCGATGTTGAGCACTTTTTCATGTGCTGTTGGCCATTTGGATGTCTTCTTTGGAAAAATGTCTGTTCATGTCTTCTGCCCATTTCTTGATTGGATTATTTGTTCTTTGCATGTTGAGTTTGATAAGTTCTTTATAGATTTTGGATACTAGCCCTTTATCTGATATGTCATTGGCAAATATCTTCTCCCATTCTGTCGGTTGTCTTTTGGTTTTGTTGACTGTTTCTTTTGCTGTGCAAAAGCTTTTTATCTTGATGAAGTCCAAATAGTTCATTTTTGCCCTTGCTTTCCCTTGCCTTTGGTGATGTTTCTAGGAAGAAGTTGCTGCGGCTGAGGTCGAAGAGGTTGCTGCCTGTGTTCTCCTTTAGGATTTTGATGGACTCCTGTCTCACATTGAGGTCTTTCAACCATTTTGAGTGTATTTTTGTGTGTGGTGTAAGGAAATGGTCCAGTTTCATTCTTCTGCATGTGGCTGTCCAATTTTCCCAACACCATTTGTTGAAGAGACCGTCCTTTTTCCATTGGACATTCTTTCCTGCTTTGTCAAAGATTAGTTGACCATAGAGTTGAGGGTCCATTTCTAGGCTCTCTATTCTGTTCCACTGACCTATGTGTCTGTTTTTGTACCAGTACTGTACTGTCTTGATGATGACAGCTTTGTAATAGAGCTGGAAGTCTGGAATTGTGATGCCGCCAGCTTTGCTTTTCTTTTTCAACATTCCTCTGGCTATTCGGGGTCTTTTCTGGTTCCATACAAATTTTAGGATTATTTGTTCCATTTCTTTGAAAAAAGTGGATGGTATTTTGATGGGGATTGCATTGAATGTGTAGATTGCTCTAGGTAGCATTGACATCTTCACAATATTTGTTCTTCTAATCCATGAGCATGGACTGTTTTTCCATTTCTTTGTGTCTTCCTCAATTTCTTTCATGAGTATTTTATAGTTTTCTGAGTACAGATCCTTTGCCTCTTTGGTTAGGTTTATTCCTAGGTATCTTATGGTTTTGGGTGCAATTGTCAATGGGATCAACTCCTTAATTTCTCTTTCTTCTGTCTTGTTGTTGGTGTATAGGAATGCCACTGATATCTGTGCATTGATTTTATATCCTGCCACTTTACTGAATTCCTGTATGAGTTCTAGCAGTTTTGGGGTAGAGTCTTTTGGGTTTTCCACGTAAAGTATCATATCATCTGCAAAGAGTGAGAGTTTGACTTCTTTGCTGATTCAGATGCCTTTTATTTCTTTTTGTTGTCTGATTGCTGTGGCTAGGACTTCTAATACTATGTTGAATAGCAGTGGTGATAGTGGACATCCCTTCCGCGTTCCTGACCTTAGGGGGAAAGCTCTCAGTTTTTCCCCATTGAGAATGATATTTGCTATGGGTTTTTCATAGATGGCTTTTATGATCTTGAGGTATGTACCCTTTATCCCTATACTCTGAAGAGTTTCGATCAAGAAAGGATGCTGTAGTTTGTCAAATGCTTTTTCTGCATCTATTGAGAGGATCATATGATTCCTGTTCTTTCTTTTGTTAATGTATTGTATCACGTTGATTGATTTGCGGATGTTGAACCAACCTTGCAGCCCAGGGATAAATCCCACTTGGTCATAGTGAATAATCCTTTTAATGTACTGTTGGATCCTATTGGCTAGTATTTTGGTGAGAATTTTTGCATCCATGTTCATCAAGGATATTGGCCTGTACTTCTCCTTTTTGATGGGGTCTTTGTCTGGTTTTGGGATCAAGGTAATGCTGGCCTCATAAAATGAGTTTGGAAGTTTTCCTTCCATTTCTATTTTTTGGAACAGTTTCAGAAGAATAAGTATTAATTCTTCTTTAAATGTTTGGTAGAATTCCCCAGGGAAGCCATCTGGCCCTGGGCTTCTGTTTGTTGGGAGATTTTTGATGACTGCTTCAATTTCCTTAGTGGGTATAGGTCTGTTCAGGTTTTCTATTTCTTCCTGGTTCAGTTTTGGTAGTTGATACATCTCTAGGATTGCATCCATTTCTTCCAGGTTATCTAATTTGCTGGCATAGAGTTGCTCATAATATGTTCTATAATTGTTTGTATTTCTTTGGTGTTGGTTGTGATCTCTCCTCTTTCATTCATGATTTTGTTGATTTGGGTCATTTCTCTTTTCTTTTTGATAAGTCTGGCCAGGGGTTTATCAATCTTGTTAATTCTTTCAAAGAACCAGCTCCTAGTTTCGTTGATCTGTTCTACTGTTCTTTTGGTTTCTATTTCATTGATTTCTGCTCTGATCTTTATTAGTTCTTTTCTCCTGCTGCGTTTAGGCTTTATTTGCTGTTCTTTCTCCAACTCCTTTAGGTGTAGGGTTAGGTTGTGTACTTGAGACCTTTCTTGTTTCTTGAGAAAGGCTTGTATTGCTATATACTTTCCTCTTAGGACTGCCTTTGCTGCATCCCAAAGATTTTGAATAGTTGTGTTTTCATTTTCATTTGTTTCCATGAATTTTTTTAATGCTTCTTTAATTTCTTGGTTGACCCATTCATTCTTTAGTAGGATGCTCTTTAGCCTCCATGTATTTGAGTTCTTTCCAACTTTCCTCTTGTGATTGAGTTCTAGTTTCAAAGCATTGTGGTCTGAAAATATGCAGGGAATAATCCCAATCTTTTGGTATTGGTTGAGACCTTATTTGTGACCTAGGATGTGATTATTCTGGAGAATGTTCCATGGGCACTGGAGAAGAATGTGTATTCCATTGCTTTGGGATGGAATGTTCTGAATATGTCTGTGAAGTCCATTTGGTCCAGTGTGTCATTCAAAGTCTTTATTTCCTTGTTGATCTTTTGCTTAGATGATCTGTCCATTTCAGTGAGGGCGGTGTTAAAGTCCCCCACTATTATTGTATTGTTGTCGATGTGTTTCTTTGCTTTTGTTATTAATTGGCTTATATAATTGGCTGCTCCCATGTTAGGGGCATAGATATTTACAATTGTTAGATCTTCTTGTTGGATAGACCCTTTAAGTATGATATAGTGTCCTTCCTCATCTCTTATTATAGTCTTTGGTTTAAAATCTAATTTGTCTGATACAAGGATTGCCACCCCAGCTTTCTTTTGGAGTTCATTAGCATGGTAAATGGTTTTCCACCCCCTCACTTTCAAACTGGGGGTGTCTTTGGGTCTAAAATGAGTCTCTTGCAGATAGCATATCGATGGGTCTTGTTTTTTAATCCAGTCTGATAGCCTGTGACTTTTGATTGGGGCATTTAGCCCATTTACATTCAGGGTAACTATTGAAAGATAGGAATTTAGCACCATTGTATTGCCTGTAAGGTGACTGTTACTGTATATTGTCTGTGTTCCTTTCTGGTCTATGTTGCTTTTAGGCTCTCTCTTTGCTTAGAGGACCCCTTTCAATATTTCTTGTAGGGCTGGTTTCGTGTTTGCAAATTCCTTTAGTTTTTGTTTGTACTGGAAGCTTTTTATCTCTCCTTCTATTTTCAATGACAGCCTAGCTGGATCTAGTATTCTTGGCTGCATATTTTTCTCATTTAGTGCTCTGAATATATCATGACAGTCCTTTCTGGCCTGCCAGGTCTCTGTGGATAGGTCTGTTGCCAATCTAATGTTTCTACCATTGTAGGTTAAATATCTCTTCTCCCGAGCTGCTTTCAGGATTTTCTCTTTGTCTCTGAGACTCGTAAGTTTTACTATTAGATGTCAGGCTGTTGACCTATTTTTATTGATTTTGAGAGGGGTTCTCTGTGCCTCCTGGATTTTGATGCCTGTTTCCTTCCCCAAATTAGGGAAGTTCTCTGCTATAATTTGCTCCAATATACCTTCTGCCCCTCTCTCTCTTTCTTCTTCTTCTGGGATCCCAATTATTCTAATATTGTTTTGTCTTATGGTATCACTTATCTCTCAAATTCTGCCCTCATGATCCAGTAGTGGTTTATCTCTCTTTTTCTCAGCTTCTTTATTTTCCATCATTTGGTCTTCTATATCACTGATTCTCTCTTCTGCCTCATTTATCCTAGCAGTTAGTGCCCCCATAGCATCTGTATTTCACTCATTCTCCTTGCTGCCTCTTTTGTCAGTAAAAAAAAAAAAAATAATAATAATATTTAACAGTGAAATGATCCAGGCCTTATCCTTTAGAAATCTAAGTGCGTTTTTACTTGGGATTCTCAAATTCTAAATGCCTGCAGCCAAATTTGGGTGACTTATTTAAATTTACTAAGCCTGTTTGGCTGCTTATTTTCCCACATATTTAGCAATGTAGCTCCACTGTAAGGCCTAGCAGCTGCCCACCATATTATTTGAGTGTACACATTTCCTTTTACCTAAGAAACATTAATGCTGGTCCACCATACTTTTTGTCATTTGGGCTCCCTCTGTGCTCAAAATTACCTCTTCAAAATTACCTAAGCTTAAATGGAATGGTTGTATAAGCAAGGAACTTGTATATACTGACTGGGTTCAGGAGAATGGGATGATGTTAGAATTCTGAGCTGGACATCAATTTCTAGAACATAGTGAGTAGAGAATACCACGTAGGTTGATTCACAGTTACATTACCTTTTTTCCTTTCAACTGTTGTCTGTGCATCTCTTTCTTCCTTCTGCTAGGAAGGGTTGCTAAATGTATAATCTAATCCATTAACACAAATATAACTCAGGAGCTAATGTTAATTAAAAATGCACAGTCACAAGGAGGAGAGGCTGTGAAACAAGAGAGTTTATCACCACACAATCTTTTTAATGCTTTTGACTGAGAAGAAATACACATGCTCAAGAGAAAATGAAAGGTTCCAGAGGCAACTATTCTAATTTGGAGCAAGACTAACTGAATTATAAATGCAAAATCAACCTTCAGAATTTAAATCAATTGTAGATGGAAAGATCCCTTCACTATTCATCAGTTCATATTAACATCTACACAATTGATTTGAAAATGTCCTATCTTGGACAGGTTTCTGAAAAGTGACCTGAGGAGGAATAAGAGAAATAGAATGAGTTTTTTACTGTTACAATGAATCATTCATCACATGCATGGTGCACTATGAAACTTAGAGACACTAAGTTTTAAGGAATGTACATTTGAGAATATCAAAACTAGACACATTTACTCTGGTTTGGTTTCTTGAATACATCATCCTGACTACTTGCAGATTTCTTTCCTAAAGGTAAAAATGTGTTCATCTTTGCTAATGATGTTGATTTTTCTATTGATTTATATCATTATTGTTATGAGTGGGGACCAACTGTTTAAGGTATAAATCTTCATACAGTGGATTTGCTATGCTCTGATAGCAAAAAGTCATTTGAGCATTTCTTTTTAATGTGTATGAATTTCAAGTTCTTCTGAACTATTATTTGCCAACATCTATCTGATTTTTTAAAACAATTCTAGGCTTTGATTTTAAGAGCTGCCCATTCTTTCTTCCAAGCAATGCTGTTGCAGTCATTTACAAAGCGTGGTCCCTGAACCAGTTGCATCAACTTCACTTGGGAACCTATTCTAAATGCAAGTTCTCAGGTCCCCCCCAGAATGGCTGAATCAGAAACTCTGGGGCTGGGCCTCAGTCATTAGCATTTTAACAAGCTCTACGGGGAATTCTGATGCATGCTTAGCTTTGAGAACCACTGCTCTTCTAAACTACAGCTTGTCACTACCTTGTGTATAATTCACCCCTTTGGCAGTAATGGTGAAGCTTATGGATCTTTTTGTCAGAATGATATTTTTAAATATCCAAAACAAAATACATAGATTACTAAGGAAATAGGTTATATTGAAATTCCATTATCCAAATATTAAAAACAAATTTGTGACACAATAATACATGCACTTCTTTACTAACACATTTAACTAACAAGATTCATGAGTGAGTCTAATAACTATCATAGTTTTAAAATATTGGTGATCAGGGGCGCTTGAGTGGCTCAGCCGTTAAGCGTCTGCCTTCGGCTCAGGTCATGATCCCAGGGTCCTGGGATCGAGCCCCACATCGGGCTCCCTGCTCGGTGGGAAGCCTGCTTCTCCCTCTCCCACTCCCCCTGCTTGTGTTCCCTCTCTCGCTGTGTCTCTCTCTGTCAAATAAATAAATAAAATCTTTAAAAAAAAATAAAATAAAATAAAATAAAAAAATAAAAAATAAAATATTGGTGATCAAAAAAGTTATTTCCAGATATCTGCAACAATCATGATATGGTATAACTATATCTATGATTTATATTGGTGACAAAGTCATAGATATTGCTGATACTATTGCAGTTTATTCCTATATTCATAATTGAAGGAGATACTGCATTTCAGCCAGCAGTTAATGAAAATACAAATATAAGTTTTCTATGCATCTAAATTCATGGGTTCCCTTGGATTCTATCCACAATCCCCTAGGAGAAAAGAAGTCTTGCACGATGGGTGATTTGCAGCCTGCCTAAAAAAAATGCTCATCTCGTCAAATGATAAATATGATACATTTTAAAACAACATAGGAGACAGGATGTGAATCAAATGTGTTCTGAAAGCCATAGAATAAATTGTTCTCCCCCTCGTGGTCTAACACCTGTGACAGTGAAAGCATAGCTGATCTAATAGTTTACTGGAAATTACCAACAGTGTTACATATTTTCCTGCTTAATCATACAAAACCTTTGTATTCATTATAATTTTAATTTTTTCCCACATGTTCTTTGCAGATCTTTACCTGTCACTGTATGTATTAATTGACACCTCCTGCGATTCCTTAGAACCTCTTAGAAACAGTGAATTTTCAACTCTTGGTGTTGTCATTGCTAGCCCCATTTGAGGAAATGGATAATCAAAGAGCACATAAACAAGTCAAGGTCATGGACACAATTCGGGGCCCTGACTTCCACTGAGTTCCACGTTTCTGGTTCTGGATTCTGGCCTGGCTGCAGAGGGGCAGGGAGCCAATGGGACCTGGCCTGGCCACCATTTGAGATAGCCGAGTGGTGGTATCAGTTGAATAAAAAGAACAAAAAGGGATTCTTTCTATTCCAGCCGTTGATGACAGACTACTCAAACAGGAAATAATCAGAGCATAAAAGGATAAATCTACTTTCATCATGAGACAGAGGAGACAATAGGCTGTCAGGAAAGGAACATGCCCCTATTTTGCAGATGGGACATCGTACAATAGGACTTCTTGCCAATTCTTTATTTCAGAAGCCATTATTTTAAAGTCTTGTCTTTGCATTTCAGCTCATTTTATTTGACAGATTCTTCCCCCCACACCCTGATTATTAAAGGACATTTAAAAGGTCTTCTGAAGGGCTTTCTTATAATGTATTTTCTTCTGTGTTGTTTCTTGTTGATTTGAATAGTTTGATACTATTTCTAGTATCAAATACTGACACTGATTTCTAGTCTTAACTTTATAATTTGGAAACAGAGTGACATTAACACAAATTTTTGAAGGCTCAGTTTTATTAATTATCTGAGGATTACATTTGCCCTACTGATTCAAATACAGTTTTTAATAGATGAATGAAAAAGAATGAATATTTATTGAGTGCCTGCCATGTGCCAAGCCCTCACAGTATAGAAGAAATGATGTCATACAGGGAAGGGGGTAACACATCCAGTTGGGCAGGTGGAGGAAAGGAAAAGAAAGAGAAAAGAAACATCTGCAGATGTTATAGCTATTCAGGAAGCCAGAGGCTGGCAGGGAGAAGGCACAGAACAGAGGACAGTATAGGAAGAACCCATGAGCATCTGAGTGAGGTAGAAGTGTCTGCAAAAAATCAGTAGTAGCAGGAACCAACCAAAGTATTTTGGTTATGTAGAGTGCTGAGTTTTCTTCTTCAGCTTTTGCTATGGGTATAGAAATGTCTGTAGGCAGCTGCAGATGGAAAATTTAAGAAAGATGGACGACAGGACAAATCTGTCTAATGTGGAACAAAACGAACTGCATTTTTAAAGGAGAAAGAGGGGGGACACCAGTGTTTTCTGTTAGTTGCTATTTATCATACATAAGGTCTACATTTGGAGAGTTGAATAAAAGCAGCGAGGAGAAAAAGTGACAGAGCTTCTGTGCAGGAGGGAGTGAGAGGATCCTTTCAGTAAGGGGCTTCTCTCCAGAGAAAGAACAACTGGCCCACAGCTCTGACGCTTAATTCAGGGTTTGGGAATGCAGTCGATATTTATTATGTTAATGCCAGGAAAAAAATAATTAAAGTGATCTGTAGAACAACAGTGAAGCTGCTTTCAAAAATGTGTCAGTGGAAGAAGCTTATGACTTCCAAAGGAATCCTATTGCAATTCCACTTAGCAAGTCAAAGATAAAGATTGTTAGTTCCTTTCAGGAGTGGCCCATGCTTGACAGGACCATGAGGCATAATATTTGATTGATAGAGTTATTAAAATAGCACTAGTAAAACTAACTGTTTTCATGGTTATTGCCAAGAATTATTGAATTGTGACTGATTGAAAATAGCAGATAAGTGTGAGGTTTAGTACACATAATAAAAGCGTGAACTAGATCTCTGGGAAAAACGAAAATGGTCTTAACCATTTAATAAGTATGTTTCAGTGGGGGTCAGGGAAGGTTTAGAGTAGAAGTGAATTAGGGAACATATAATTCATTATCCAAACCAAGAAATGTTTATCTAAGAAAATTGCTCAGGCTCTTCCCTAATATCTGTGGAGCCTGAGGCAAGAGTACAAATTGAAGCCCATATACTTGACATATCTCAAGTATTTAAAGGAAGCCAGAAAAATATTAAGTAGCTTTCTCTTCTATTTTGACAAACAAATATTGAAAACACTCAAGATTAGTTTCAAATTTAGATTTCTCAGAAATCTTAGAGCTTTGTGCAGGGACATGTTGGTATTGGGTGAACTGGTCCCTGGCCTCAGAAAACCCTTTCTGTCCATCCTCAGCTTCTCCTTGCACTGGTGGGGCCTCCCATACAGATCTAAGTGCACCCTTCAGCCTGCATATCTGAATCTATCCACTTCTCCGTATAAACAACGATCCCACAGCTACTCCTTGAGACTAGGGGTGGACACAGAAGAGGCAAGGTCCATCATCAGAAAGGGAAATACAGCCAAAAGACTTGTATAGTTCCTGGGTATGAGCATAAGCCATTATATGCAAAATCTTCTTATGTTTATGCTTGTGTGCTTATACTTGTAACTTGAAACAGACAATTGGCCAATTGGCATCCCCACTCCTTTCCCAGGCAAAAATTAATGAGGAGCATCCTCCTCCTTTTTTCTACAGACTTCTATACTTACCAGGTGATCATTTCAACACATTTACTCTTTTAAAGCCAAGACAGCAGCCATACCAGTCATGTGACTTGTTAATAAGCTCATTTCTTATACCTGGTATTCCAGGGATGGCATGTTTTTCAAGAAGAGAAAGTGAGAAAAGGAAAGAATGAATGATTCCCTGGGTGATAATGTCATTTCACTCCCTATTTGGATTACCATCTTTGGCTCTGTCTCCAGCAAAATATTCTAAAAAGTGGTCTACACACTTCTCCCCCATTCTGTCTGTCCTTTTTTCATGTGCTACTACCACTGTTTTAACTGTTAGGTTGCAAAATATGTCAAGGCTTATCTCCTCTCCTTGTTTAGAGCTTTCATGACTATGAAATTTAGAATCATCATGTCTGGTTTCAAAATAATTATCTACCATTATGTTTATTTGGATCATAGGTACTATACAATTTATTTAGGGGCAAATTGACATCTTTATGGTGATCTTCCTATTCAAGAACATCAGGTGTCTTTCCATGATCTGATTGATGTCTTCTGTTGCGATTGTTCATAGTGTTGAAATGTATTTCACTCATTTCTTATTTAATTTATTCCTATATATTTTACCTTTTCTTGATGTTGCTATAAATTTGCTCTTTTTTACCCCACTGCAGCCCCTACCTGGTTGTTAAAGGTATATATGGGACATATTGATCTGTATACATTTACTCTGTGGATTGCGAGATTTCTGAATTCTCCTACTGCTTAGGTTAGCATTTCAGGTGTGTCCATATCTATCATCTGTATATATAAGAACATATGTACCAATATTTATTGTACTTACTGCATATGCATCATATTGTTCTCTCATTGTATCGGCAAAATATATGTTAGAGTCATTAAAGTGTCCTTTCTAGTGCTTTCTAGTATGTTCTTCAGGGTTATCTCTACCTTTCATTATTTTGAGCTATTTTATAGATATATTAGTTGCAGAAAACTGATCATGATGTACATTATTCTTGATCATAGAAATACACATTAGTTATTCAATAGGATGCAACTGATTATTGCCCTATGAGTAGACCATTTATTTATAAATTCATTTCAGCATTTCTTATATTCTTCTATATGTGTGATATTTTACATTCTTCCATGAATTGTTGTAACATCTTGTCCCCCTGTTAATGAATGAACTAAACAAATTCTTTGACATGTTTTCATTTTATATTTGTGAGTCATGATTATGTTCTTTTTTAAAAAATTATCTTTAAATAGTTCCTTTCCTTCTTTTTCTTTCTGCTATTCAAAACAAAACTACACAATGGAATATAATGGAAAGAGGAGAGAAATCCCTGTACATTTTCCTATTTCTGGGCATCCTTTCCCTTCTTTCAGCCTAGGAAGGAATTTTGGTATATTGCTGTTTATTTGGAGTTTTCTAGCTTGAAAAACAAATTCATAATCTTTTTTCAAATTCATAATTTTAAAAAAAATTGGTTTTGGGGATGTTTTACTGGTTTATTGAAGATTTTAAAGAGAGTAGTAGAGATAGAGTTATTGATTTTCAGTATTCCACTGACCACTGTAAACAATTATGTTTATAAATTATTCAGCACTTCAGTACATGAGTGAAAATCAACTTTAACTCACATCTTTAATATTTTCATACAACCAAAAAATAGAGATATACATTAAGTAGACATAACATGACTTATTTTAATTGATCAGAATATCTTGTTTATGACTTACAGGTAAAAGAAATGGTGGTTTCTCTTAGCCAATTAAAACCAAAAGAAAATTAAAATAAATTCACATTTAAAAAAATTATAAGCAATTAATTACAGCACTACACCTACCACTAATTCTATGTACACTGGATTACATTTGAGCAAACACCAAATTCCAGAATTGGTGTTTTACAAATAAATGCACTGGAAAATAACTTTAGAAAACTCAAAAAGGACAGATTAGAATTTTTTTTAATTAAAATGTAACTTTCACAAGTACTCACAGAAAAATAGCAGATCTCCATTTTGAAAGTTAGAAATTCCCCCAATTAGTTTTCAGTAGATACCAAAAAAGTTTCCTTTTAAAAACTATTGATTTTATCTTTTCTTCATAAGTAAGACATAAAGGAGACCTTAATTAACACTTCAGCTTTAGAGAAGTCTAATATTTAAAAACATTACTCATAAAAAAATATGGGTACAAAACTAACACTAAGTAATTATTGGATTCTTTCACCTGAAGATTGTGCAATAGATGATTCTTGGCCAGAAGGGAAATCTGATCTGAACTTAATATGATAAAAGCACAATAAAAAATAATGGAAAATTACAGTATAATTTTAATAGAATGCTCATGGAGAGTTTGACATTTTCTACTGTCATTTATGGTTGAGACTTGACAGTTTGTCTGGAGGAATGAAGAAATATGTGAATAGTGTCAAACAAAGGATTTGAATCTGTGTCTTTGAATAATAAGTAGCTAAAAAGTGAGTTTATTTAAAGGAATTTTTGTAAAATTTAAACAGTAGCAAATCCAGAACAGCCTGCATTCCTTCTTAAGATAGCTTGCTATAAAATCCATAAATTTGAAACTAACAGTAAAACCTTTGCATGTATACAGATAAACTATAAATCTATTGACCAGACTATTTAATATGTTAATTCTTACTAATTTAGATAATTTTCCTGGACAATTTCAAATGACTTCTGAACTCCCAATCTACTGACAGCTTAAGAAAGAAGCTATGATTACTAAGTCATTAGTTTAATCCATTTTAAACAAATTAACACACTAGGAAAACACGTACACATAGTGATTTCTCCTCCTCAAATTGACTTTTACTAATTGAAGGCATTTTCGTTTTTCAGAAATTTGAGTGGAAAATAACATTAGGGAAACTGAATCCCATTTAAGTGTCACTTTAATTCATTAGTAAGGCTTTCTTCCATCTTAATTGAATTACTCCCTAAACATTCTGACAATTCTTCTTCACTGATATATTCAAGTCTTTCACTGATTTTTAGTATTGCATTATCATAGTAGCTCTATTAAAGCATTTTATATGAGATATATATGTATATATATATAGTATTCTTCTAGTTTTTTTTTTAATAGTCTGGAACATTTCCAAAGCCATATATATTTATACAGTAAGAGTCAGAAAAGTAATATTTTTACTGGTGTAAAAACCATAAGAATGGCAGACTGACATTTATTACTGTAGGAATCCTTTAAAATTTCTGGATTAGAATGAAAGTTCATCGTCAAAATAAAAGGAGAAATATGTCAAACATACGTATTACTAAGTTATGAAAGAATCACCTAAGCTAATGTAATAAAACAGTGGCCTTGAGTTTTTTTTAATAAATATTTTATATCATTTCATAGATATTTCTGTTCTCTTGGTTCTCAAACAAACTTCTGATGCTGGCATCTGGTTGTCTTTAAAATATTTACCAAATATAGAATTCCAGACTCTATTTTATTATAAAATCAGCCCAGACACAGTATCAGATATTAACAAGCATACATTGTTACATTATGTATTTGTTTTTTAAAAAAACCTATCTAGATTATATGCATTTGATTTGAGACTATAAAATAGATAAGAGTATTTACAAGCTTATTTTCACAACAATTTTTTTTACAAACTTCCAAGAAAATAAGAAATCCTTCACTGATTTCCTTCATGTAAAATAATTGTGAATTTGTCTACACAGTAGAAACGGAAGGGCCAAAGTTTCTATTTACAGATACAGGGAAACTGATTCCCTCCCACTTGTGTAGTAAGATAGGAAAGTAGCTGACAAGGTGTGATATCAACCAAGATGTCTCCCTAATGATAGCAAAGTAGGATTGCATGTCCTACATACTGTTCATCAAATTTCAAAAACAGATATAATATTGGATATGACTATGATGTATCAGCCAAAGAGTAGACAATAGCAGTTCTGCTCAGTCACTTTTCTTGGAAAATAATTACTTCTTTATCCAGTCCATTTGAAAGGGTAAATACAAAAAGGGCTAGAAGATTTACTGGGTTAAAAAAAAAAAAAATCAACTGCACCAATGAATATGGGATAAAAATTTTAAAAACAAACAAATGAAAAGCTAATTTTCCCTCTGAGTCTGGAGGTCTTACCTAGCTCTCTTTAGTCAGTAAGAGTAGAATTGTGCCCAGTGTGTATATGAACTTTTACAGTCTTACTCATTTGTGAATTCATGCAGTGGTGTCCTAGAGCTGGTACATGCCAGCCTGTAAGAGTTGATTGTACTGACACTTTCCCAATTTCACATTCAGCAATGTCAAATTGGTAGCCTAAAATCAGCCATGGTGGGAATACACCGCAGAAACTGGAAAACATTACAAATCAGTGTTTTTTTTTTCTCCCAAAGAGCTAGTTATTAAACATTTAACAACACACTACTGAATTGATGTGAAGGTTTTCTTTGTGGCATTCAAGAAATTCATTGAATATTGAAGTCTTCTGGTTGTAAAGCCATAGATCAAAGTCCTTTAGTTAGGAGTGGCACAAAATAGTTAAGCAGTACTCCCTCAATTATCAATCATATAACTTTTCTGGTTTTAAGACAACATTTTCAATATCATGGATGCTTTTTCCATTTAAGTGTTCACTAGGACAGTCATGACTATAACCTGTACCATCGCTGATTGTTGACACTGTGTAAGATGCGCTTCGAAGGGCATCTGTATGGGAAAAGCTGTTTCCAAATTGGATTTTATATTGATTCCAATTTCTTTTTAGAATTGCTTGAACCTGTCAATCAAAAAGAAACAGAAAGGACAAGAACAATTCATTATCTGAAATAAAGATATTGTATTTAAAAGTACAATAAAATAATTTATGTAAAACTTAAAAAAAAGCATTGATGTTAATTAGTGAATAATACTGCTTTATTTTCTTAAAAGAATTAAATTGGGAACATTAAGAAATTTATATTTAGGAAATTCATTGCATTACTCTTTACTCTTAGATCCCATTAATATTTTATGCCTTATCTTTGAAGCTTTAATAATGCATATGAATGTATTATTGTCAAATAAGTAGTTAACCCAGACCCCCATTTGCAAGCTTGCATGTGTAACATTTAGTTTTATATCAGTATCTTAATAATAGAATGAGAAGACAATTAGTGAGAGTACAAAAGGAGAGAGAAAAGAGGTAAAAGAAAAAGAAGTTAGGGATACAAGGACTATAAATATTCATCATCATCATTAACAGCAGCAACTACTTTTTACTGAGTGATTATCATGTGCCAGGTATTGTGCTACATTCTGGAAAAAAGTTAGGGTTTTTGTCCTCCTGAACCTTACTACCCAGAGGGAAGAAAGTGTTGAACAGGTAATTACAAATGGGATAAGCCTGTGAAAAAGTTTAGGGATGTCACCACTCCACTTCTTTGTGTTTGGATCCCCCTCTGACTGGGTGAATTTGATATTTAATGACTTCCTTCTTCTCTAGGGCTAGAGATCAGGACCGGTAGGCCATATATAGTGACTTTGGTTTTAACTGAACATGAGACACTAAGGGGATTTTATTCATATTGATTCAGTAAGTGGAAATGAGAATATTCAAATACATCTCCCACTTGGTAACCTGGATATTTCCAGGTGTCTGATGATTGGGCAGACCAGTGTGGGGCTATCTCCTACTTTACGAGTGTATTAGCCACATGCCTGTGACATAAGTTAGGTCTGTCCAAGACATGTCTAGCTTTGAATTGTCTTCCCCAAGCTCTCAACTGCTCTTTGACATTTTGATTGCTTCCTCAGGGGCAATCTGAGCATCACTAAAAGCAATTTTCCAATAATCCATGTACTAGAAATATACTCATGCAATAATTGTCTACCTTGCTACTAATTATATAGAATTCCTCAACTCTTCATTCACTGTATTCATGTGTAAAAATTAATATTAAATATTAAATATAAATATTAAAATAGGGCTGGTTTATTTAAGTCTACATTCTTTTGTCTAATAGATCTAGAAAACTTCTCCAAATTATGAACAATCTATTACTAATAGGTATTCCCAGGAGCTCTTTTAATGAGAGGACTCTGTGGGATACTTCAAAGTCCTTTTAGAGTCTCCTGTACTCTGTCACTTAAAATGAACACAAAGTTTTACTGTCTCACTTTATATTTTAACATGTAGAAAAATGGAAGACACAAATACAAAGTCAATGGGTTTCTTTAGTTAGAATTCAAAATGAGTTATTAGAATTTCAAGTATTAATTATGTAATTAGAAATGCAATAAATGTGTTTTAAATGTATTTTTATGAAATTCAGAACTTCAGGACTTTCAAGTTTATATATATATATACACACACATATATATAAACTGTATCTGAAGGGAATAATTTATATTCTTTTAAATTTTCTTTGAAATAAAAGCATTTATAGGACAATAAATACATTTATCTTGCAAAAAAGTATATACTACTGCTTCCCTCTTGATTTAGTAATGTCTTTCTTAATTCTCCAAATAGCATGTTTAAATTAAAGTAATTTAAAATAATGTCTGCATATGTAATATCTTCATGAGCATAAGCAAATAACAAATGGAATGGCTTTAGAGTGTGCTTTTTAAATAAATATTCAAAGATTTACAACAAAAATGACTTTTGGCCAATTATCTAGATATTTCTGATGGGAATTGTTTTTGATCCTGATTTTCTGCTAAATTCATTTCTCTTCACTTTGTTACTAAATGATGGACTGACTGAATACATTTACTATATAGTTTCTGTTTGAAAGAAAATAGAATGTAACTTTATACAAAAGATTCTACATAAATGTTGGGAAGCAGATGACAAGAAGTATCTTAGCTGTGAATGTAATAATTATGTTCTTGAAAATGAAAGCTTAAATTCAATTCCAACAGTCAAAATGACTTTTGAAATATCTGACTGCTCTTGAAATATCTGCTTTGATTACAATCATCACCCTATTTCTTCCTTACAACCAAATCATCAGAAAAACCATGGAAGTTCAATTTCCTGAACTATGGGGACTTACTGAAGTTAAAAATGAACCTAATTAAAGATCCATTGGCCTTGTAGGCATCTGTTTGTTTATATTATTCTCTATAAGGATTTGTTTTTCATCTGCTTCCTCTAATACATATCATACTGTTCAACAGAACATTAAAGTGGCCACTCTTAATACACCTTTAATGAGAAAACTGTAATGGGGAAAGATAACAAGGAAAATTGCAATTGGAAGGGAAGATAGCCTGATGTTATTAAAGATATGAAAATGTAAATGTTATACAAATAGTAAGGCCAACTGTTTTTACAATGTAACATTACAACTTTATATGCCCATTAGCACTTGATAAGGAATCAATTCTATATTCCTTAACCTAAATTAGTTAAAAAATAGTTAATAGAGCTTCATATAAAAATGCTACCTAGTTCTCATTATAAAATATAGGTTTGGTTATTCTCAATAAATCTTTTTGTTCGCTTTATAAAAGTATCTCTCTCAAGTGTTGTTAGATTTACCCCTGAGGCTAGGGAGGGCACTTCTAATAACTAAATCTCTAGTTTATGCTAACAGTCCATATTTGGCTGAGTGGGCTAGAGATGAGATGAATGTGTCCTGAGCACTTGTCATGCCACAATTATTTAACTAGTGAGAAATGCAAATAGGAATATTTTGGCTTAAAAAATAAACAAAATGTGAGAGTAAAAAAAAAAAAAAAGTAGAGACTATGCTAAAGGGAAGCTACTTGACCTCCTGTGGAAAGCAAGAAGGGAACGTAAGCCTGAGAAAATGATTTTAAGAACTACATGACATAGTTGGAACCACACAAAATGAATCTGGCAGTTGTGCCTTCATGTTATGAGAGTGGGAAAAACTAAGAGGCAAAGAGACAAAAAAGGAGGGATTATAGTATTTCTTAAGATGAGAAATGAGTCATCCACAAATAGGGATTGTATCTTGAGAGATGAAGAAAAGGGGACACATATTGGAGATGTTGTAAAGAACCAAAGGATTTGGCAACAACTAGGCTCAAAAGATTTTGTATTATTGTAATTTTTTACTGCCCAAATTTTCTCAATTTTAGGACATGGCAGAAGATCAAGGTCTGGGTCTCTTTTGGTTACACAGAGAGTGCAATCGGAGTATTAGGCATTAGTTTAGATATTCCCTGGGCAACCCTTCCAAATAAAAAGTCCAATTTGAGATTGACTCCAGTATGACTAATGCTCCCATTTGTGCATGTATTTTTGAAAATGAACGAGTTGACAGATCTAGTAAGGAATCTGTAATGTACTGGTAATCTACTAAGGGTGGGGCATGGTGCTAAAAGCTTTAGATTCCTAGCTTACACTAATCTTTGTGAGACTTGTGTAAGGAACTTGCTTTTATTTCCTTTTAATAAAAGTAGACACTGAGACTCTAGGAGGCTCAGAATATTGCCCGAAGTATTACATCCAGGAACAAAGTGGCATCTTTGGGGTAAAAACACATTGCTGTATCTGTGCTTTTATTCTACATTGCTTCCTATCACAAAATATTTTACTAGTGATTATGATTAATACATTTAGAAATTACCTTTTATTAAAATGAAATCTGTTTCTGCAAGTGGAGAGGTATATTGTTCATATTGTATGCCTGTTCTTTGGCATGTTGTCCATTTCTCTCTCATCTATTTTAATTGTAAAATCCTATATAGGCAGCAAATAGGATTGTCTAATTCAGCTCATGCAATCATAAATTTATAGAAGTACATAATAAATGCTATTTGGATTTTATTATCAAAACAAATGATTTATCTATTCTTCCTCATTGCATTTTACATCTGTACTTCTCATTGACTTCAGAAAAAGTCACTGTCGTCCACTGTATAACAGAAAAATCATGGAAGCACCACTTAAAGATACGAAATATAGCCTACTATGTTTGACAGTTCTACACTCCATTATAAATAATAAATAAATGAAATAAAAATTTTAAAAAATCAATTTAATAAAATCAAACCTGAAATTTCATCATGTGCTAAGAGAAAGAAGGAAACGATTATTAAGCAAAGGAGAGCAATATTTTATAGTTTTTCATGACATGTACATGATTTCCAATGTTGACTTATTTTTTAGGAATAGTTCTCATAATGTTACACCTACTGGTCCGTATGTTTCCCACCTGAAGCTTTGTGATAAGCTTCACAGTTACCAAGTATTTGAGTCTCACTCAGTTGCTGTCTGGATTTCTAAACTTTGTTGAATTTTACAAAATCCTCCAAAAGGTTAAAATTTGTCAAATAGATTAAAAACAGATAAAGAGCTAAATCCGTATAGCTCAAACCACTGAGCTATAACACTATTCATATGCATAAGAACCTTGGTACCAGTTTCTAAAACACCTGAAGCTTTCTTATTCGGAAAGCCTTGGATAAAAATCTTGAAATATCCAAGAGCACATTGCCATGTTACAAATTACAGCATTCTGTTCTCCTCAGTTTTCTAACTTACTGCATGCCCTCCCTGTATAACTGAGAGTTTAATTCTTTAAAATCTTTTTGTAACCACCATAAAACTGTTTTTCAAACCACATTGTGAGCCAGGCAAAACAAAAAACAGAGAAAGGGGGAAAATGAAAATGAGTCAATTCTATTTCCTATTAGAGTGTATGTTTTATGAGGTTAAGGATTCCTAGCATTGTACCTATGACAAAGGCCAGACTTACTAGGATTAGTGCAAAAGGTAGGTCAAAGGCTACATGACTAAAAGTCACTGATGGACTATTTTAAAGTGAGGCTGGATTTGCCCTACTCTTGAACTCCAGTATGACCCAAGCTTTTGGGAAGAAGAGTTGCATCCATGAAAAGAGATTCGTTTTTTTCCTGATCAAAATGGAATTTGAAGTAGTTGTTCCTAGGGAATGTATAATTGTCTTTATTTTTAAGAAAAAGATATATTGCAAATATGAAATGATAAAAGGAATAAAAATAATCACCATACCTCTCCATTAAAGAAACAGAAAATTGTAGAAACCAAAAGACCCTGTAAAAGAAAAACAGAATTTTCTGATTCCAAATGGAAAAGATACATTATTTGTAACCAACTTGCGACATACATAGTCAAAACTAAACCAAAGCTATATGCAATTTAATACCAAACTTCACAAGGTGCCTTCCTGATTCAAGAACACCATACCTGATAGTGCATAAGGATGTGCATAATGTAGTCATATATCTCCTCTGCAATCCTTCCTTCAGGTCGCCACGGAATCAGCACAAATTCAATGCCAAGTAATGGCACCAGGATAAGTGTAGCTCTCACAGCTTTCATGTAGAGATTGGATTCTGCTTGGTGAGTAACTTTTAACTTGGTAATGAGAACACGTACAATATTTAATAGAAAAAAAAGATTCACCTAAAAAAATAAAATGGCATATTGAAAACTGTTTAATATTTAATATTAAGAAGCATTACTGAATATTAAGAAGCATTACAAATCTTTGATTTTATAAGTCATAGATAATTTTTAATGTACAAGAATATGTTCTACTGCAGAGAATATATGCCTAATATATTAATTTGTATTTCTAGAGTTGTGATTTATTAATTTAACAAGCGCATCAATGTTAGTGGACTTAGTTTTAGAAAAATAGAATTATGGTGGAATTATTGTGGAACACATTCAGTTAAGGAATATCTGAATGTTTTTCTCAGCTCATTTTCTTATGCAGTTTTTTTGAATTTTGCGATGGTCCAAAAACAAAGTCTTTTGAACATTTTCAGCTCAAACAAAGGAAAGAATTGTTTATAACAAATGCTAATTTTTTTAAGTGTCTCCTCTTTATCACTGTCCATACTAGTACTTTCCAAATACATATTATACCATAATAACCATTTTCATCTTTTTGGTTTCTCTTTCCTGTGTTTCCTTTTCTAACAGTAATCCTCACAACTCCTGAGATAGTACTGTAAGCTTCTTTATCATTCTAAGGAAGCTGATCACACACTAAAACCAGCTGATGTTCAACCTAGATCACCCTAGAGTTAAAACAATTTTGGCATCCCACAGGGCCGTCTGTTAATTACTTTCTGTAATTACATATTTACTGTGTGTTAAAAACTTTTCCCAAGAGAAATCATTCTTTTTGAAAGGGAGCTATAAAACTTCAAAAATTTAGTGTGGATAAGTAAGTCACTCAGGAAACAGAGTTCTGCTTTAATATATCTCTCTCGCTCTCTCTCTCACTTTGAATACCACTTTCTTATCTTCATCCAAGTCGATATCTTTTGTGCTTGTCTATTTTTTCTGTGCCCATATTTTGCGCCTTCCATAAGATTATGGATATTAACTCCAGAAGAGCCCCTTAGGGCTCTTATGTCATTACACTATATTCTCTTTACTTTTTCTTCACCCTGACTTCTAGCATCTGTGCTTTAATAATCTAAAGCTTTTAAACTACATCCTGATAAGTAATTTATATCTGCTTACCTTAATAAATTGGAATAATAATGATAGCCCCTCATTTAATATAGAAAACAATGAACAAATAACATACATATGCTGATTTAAGACATGTGTTATGAAAATAACTGGGCATAAAAATAGGCCACTACTATTCTTAGAGAATCTAATGGGACATATGCTCCGAAGTTCACCACAATACCGATGGAAACACATCTATGAAAAGTAACATGGTTACAGACACAGGAATGTCTCTGCTAAAGACAAAAGCAGAATAAGCCATTTCAACAGGTGTAAGAATGAAACATGACAAATCAACACATCAGCTGTTTTTCCACCCATCCTATTATGTTCCCTTCCTAAGCACTCATGGCTATTGTAAAGTTTTGGCTAAATGGAAATTACTACCAGCCCATGAAAGAAAATATAATAATGCCCTTTTATCTGCTTATAAATTTAGAATATAAAATATTTTATAATCCTTACATGCAAAAATCGTAAATTATAAAATCAGTAGAAATGTTGCAATTTAGATGCTCATTATATGAAAATCTCTAAATGCAAAGTGCTTTTCCAAAATGGCAAATCTGATTTAAAATGTGAAACTAGAAACTAGAAAGTCATCCTACTTTATTTTCTGCAAATACTTCCATTTATTTTGAATAGGAATTGAATAAGAATTTTAAATTTCAGATGACCTATATCTGAATCTCATCTATCTTTGAGCAAAACTAGTTAAGGGGAAGAAAAGAAATCTGTTTTTATTCCAATACTCATAAAGATCATGTAACTGGTAGGCACAACAGGACATTTTCATATCATGATCCCACACTCGGGTCATGAAAGGAAGCAGTGTACCTCAGCACAGTGAGGGCAGGAGGATTCCTAGAAGCCATTCCCAGACTAGAACAGCCCGCAATCACTTAACTATACACTGAACTGACTTAAAAATCTCTCACTAAACACAAATTAAATGTATCCTCTCTCAACTTCCCTTTGGCAAGATCTCAAAAGTGCTGTAGCCACTCAAATACCATCCTGCTCAAGAGGAAATGTGACAGGGGAAGTCTGAGTGGAAATAAACTGATTGAGGTTGAAATATTTTATTTATAAAAGTTGTACTTAAGCATGTGACCATATAAACAATTGCTAAGGCCCCTCCCAAGACCTTGGAATCGGCCAGAACCAGTGAGGAGCCCTAGAACTCAAACAAAGACAGAACAATTTATCGTGTTAGAAAAATAGGCTCCTGCTCTTTTTTCAGCCAAGAAAATGGAAAATGTTTTAGGCAAATAATGTGGATTTTCACTTTCTTTCTTTTAGAGTAGCTTTATGGGTTATATTTCTATGTGATATTCTACCCTTAACTGCACCATCTACTCTTCCCTCCCAAAATTGACGTGGAGGGGCTTTTCAAGGATTGTGTTAGTTGCAATTACATTTTTTATTTGCTAGGTGCTTTTACTTAATTTCCTGAACCTCTCTGATTTAAGCATTTGAATTATCCCTCTGAAGAATCAGTCAGATCTCTTGTAATAAAATTTTGCCTTATATTTGTTCTGTAAGCTCCTAGGTGGCCCAAAAAACATATCTTATTTCTTTGAACACTCCTCAGAACAAAATCATGGTATCATGTAGAAATTACAAGAAAGTTTTTAGAGCGTTTTTTGGGAGAGCTTATTGTATTCTAGGCACTGTGCTGACAAGATGCATCTCATTTAATCCTTGCAATACCTTATGAGGTATCTATTATTATTCCCTAATCACAGAAGAGACAACAAAAGTACTGAGAGGTTAAATACAACAAAACAAAACACCCCCCCGGAAAAACAGAACTTGCCCTGATACACACAGCCAGATGTGGTAGAACTAGATTTCAATGTTGGCTCTAAGATTACAAAGCTAGGACATCTCAAGGTGTAACTTAAGTCCGGTGTATCACGCATGACCCTAGTACGTGCAGGGCAGAAAGGAAGGAAATGCTTCTGCCTATGAAATTCTCACTAGAGTCTACATTAAGCTATATTAAACTTTCCATAATCGCTGTAATAACTTCCATGGGTTAATTTTTGAGCTTATGTGGTCAGGCACAAATCAGAAGTTTGACACTTGCTACATGCTTTATACATGCCAGGTTAAGTCCTTTATAGGTGTTAACTCATTGGACTCCTTGTTTAAAAGATTAAAAATCACTATTATTATATTCTTTATCTTACCAATGAGGCACTTGAAATGTAGAGTGATTAGTTTAATTGCCTAAGGTCATACAGCAAGTAAAAGGTGGAAGAAGTGTTCAAGCCCAGGCCTTCAGCCTCCAGAAGTTTCTCTTAATTGTGACATGCTTTTGAGAATGGCTCAAACAATATTCTAACATGATCGTATGCTAAACTGCAATTAGCAAATATAGTAAAATAATAGAAGAATCCTTGTCTAAAAAAAGAATTTGAAAACAAGGATTAGGAAGCTCTGAATTTTGACCGAGAAACGTAGCCCCCTTTATCTTTTTCTGTATAATTGAATATCACCTGTAATTATAATCTCAGACATTAATCGCATTCTAGTGTCTAATGCTCTATGAAAACAACCCTGTTAATGTGGATGAATTTATTTCCCCATTGAAACAATGTAATAAAAGCACTGAATGTGACTTCTGTTTCCCTGTAACCACACTTAAAAATGTCCAATTGGTGTATTTGTGTTAAGTGATGATCCTTATGACAGTAAAACAACAGTTTAACCAATACTCTCTTTTTCCAAATTAAAGTCTTTTCTTTATTGGAATATTACTCTTATTACCAACATAGGTGTGTAGTTTTCCCCATTTGCCGTTCCCTCTCACTAGATCTATCCTCTGCTCTTCTCTGTTCTGCTCTGCGTCCCAGGAAACTCTGAGGCACCTTGAAGGACTGCATCCTTGCCCAGGCTTCTTGCTCTCTGCCGTTTGCTGCATTTGGCCAAAAGGAAGAACCAAGTAATCAGGGCATAGGAAGAGAGAAGTTTGAGTATTTCTTCCTCATTCTTCTTCCCTGCCAGGCTGTGGTTTGGGCAGTGGCTGTGTTCCTCTACTCAGGGCCATGCCTCCCAGCACTGGCCCAAATCCTGAAACACTGTTCTGTCCCCTCTTTAGGTCTAAAGCCATTAACAGTTTCCCGCTGCAGGTTCCTGGTGCCTGGCCATTCCTTATGAATTAGCTCCTTTTCTCTTCCTGCAAATACCTCAAATTAACACCTTTATTAAACTCTCTTCAGTTAAACACTGTGAACATGTCATTTATGTACACCAGGATCCTGAAAGATACCATAGGCCGGATGATTCAGGAAATAAAGTTGAAATATGAACAATGATGAAACAAGGAAAATTTTCATTACGTACCAGTAAAGCAGCACAAATTGGACCATGGATAATGTAGAGGAGATGGGTATCAGAACTGATCCAGCAGCTTGGGGAAAAAAACAGCAAAATTATGTTGGATATTTTCATTTATGTAGTTCCAATAGAAATCAGAAAGAGAGATGATCTTACTTGTCATTGTAATATAAGCTTCTTGCCACAGCATGTATACAAGCAGGGATCAGTGGAAATCCTGCAAATATCAAACAAAAAGAAAATTAACAGGCAACTTTCTCTGTAGATGGAATTCCTAAAATGTGGTCATAAAATATGAAACTCAGAGGTACCCTGGGAGCAAAAATAACTGGTCACTATATGTTTAATGAGTAAATATTTTCTGTATAGTCAAGCAATAAATATGGTAAATATTAGGTATTTATATGTCCAGGTTTGTGTGTCTGTGTGAAGTCATTTTGAATCAGTGGACTTCAGAGCCTAAGTCCATAAATGTGCTGCCTAAGCCCCAAGGCTTAGAAGAATTCATATATATTTTCTATGATATGGAATCAGCCAATATTTATTTAGTAGGATGTGGGAAGAAGTTGAGACTGATCAAGTGAAGAAAAAGAGAGGAAGAGAGAGATGGTTTATATATTAGATATTTTGCATGTTTTTAGCATTCTAAATGAGATCTTTCCAACGTGAAATGAAGACATGTTTTATAAAGGTAACCTATACTAAATATACTGAATATACTAAAGAGTGTGTGTGTATGTGTGTGTGTGTGTGTACATACCTTTATATATCTGTATCTATTGTCTGACTAGATAGATAGGTAGATTGATATATGATAGATAAGTATAATTTCGGTTATGTTTCTAGAAACTAGTCCAATTGAACTCATTTTCAGAATTTTATATTTTGAATTATTCTAGTTGTTTTTAAAAATACACTAGAGGCACAAATCAAGAAACAGACTCTTAGTTACAGAGAACAAACTGATGATGACTAGAGGGGGAGGTGGATGGGGGATGGGTGAAATAGGTGATGGGGACTAAGGAGTGCAGTGCTGTGATGAGCACAGGGTGGTGTACGGAAGTGCTGAATTACTATATTGTACACCTGAAACTAATATAATACTGTATGTTAACTAACTGGAATTAAAATTAAAACTGAAAAAAACAGAAAAAAAGAAAAGGAAATATGCTAGAAGTGTATCATTATTTGCACTGTGAATAATACCATGTCAGGAGATTGTGTGGAAAAAAATAGATCTTTTGTGTGCCTTTATTCAATTACTGGCCCCTCTATTCTTAAGATAAAATGATATTTTTTTAAAAACAAACTTTTTTTGAGTGGAATTTCAAAGCTGGCTAAGCCCAATGCCCTCATTTTGCACAAAGGAAAAGGAGATTCGAACAATATGAAGACTAGTTCCCTAATTCATGATTCTAATTCTGTCGTGTTAACCACTGCATACTTAGCCAAGATACACACTGAAATATTAAATAGAAAAAAACCCAACCACATTGTATTATTGACCTGTGACTACTGAAAACCATGAGTCAGTGGTTCTTGTTTAAATATTTCAATTTACAGCAATAAGCAAAGGTTGATCACCTGCTGTTGTTTGAGAATGATTAATAGTAAGTATATTTTTATTACAAAGGAGCTCTGCATCCTCTAAGAGCTTTCCTAAAAGGTGAGTCAGCAGACACGTGTAATGGCACTTACCCCAGCCAAGAAAATAATACCATATCAAATGTTGCTTTTCCGCAAACACAGCCACCACAATGAGTGTGTGTAGGTAAATGCCTTCACAAAGCATCCAAAAGTAGTTACAGCCCATCAGGTAAAGATGAATGAACTGAGACACTTTACAACTAACCTGTGAGAAAAAAAAAGAAAGTCATCAATATTTAGTTGTTTATGAATTCAATAGTCTAGTTTAGGTTAGTTATATAGAGACCTGGAATTTTCTCTCCTCTACACAAAATCTTATATACTGATGATTCAGATTTGTAAAATGCCAGTCTTCATCCTGATCTAATGGTGCCTATAAAGTTTTTAAGCACTGACTCTAAAGATTTATAATGGTATACCTTCCAGGAAATGTGTAAATTCCAAATTTATTACAGTTAGTGGATGTGTTTTTTCCAGATACATTTTTTCATGAAAAGTGGCCAAAATTGAAAGTCTTGCATATTACTGCTACCAATGCAATTACTTAGTAAATAATAATCTAATGGGCCCATATTTTATATGGGGTTGAGGATTTCATGTAAGTAAAAAGAAGAAAAAGTTATGGTTTCCTTCCTCTTTTTCTGAGATCCCCACTTTCTCTTCTCTATTCTTAAAGAGATCAGAAAAGGAAGGTTCAAATACAGGGTAAAGTAAACATGAAGGAGTAAGAGATATATTTTGCTCCCTTAGAAAGGAGAATAAATTTAAAACTCTCCCAGAAATATATGGCCATTTACTCTCCACAGCTCCCAATTTCTAGTCTGGTCAATAAATATTTAGTGGCAATTATCATTATTTTTGAAATAAATTTTTTTTCACTAAAAAGAAAATTGGAAGGGAGATACACTAGAAAATAGATATTGGGGTTCTCATAGAACAGTAATGATGACATGTGCATATTAGTTAGCTTAAAATATTTTCAATATGTTAT
The DNA here is from genome assembly GCF_964656455.1 of Halichoerus grypus. Taxonomy (NCBI): domain Eukaryota; kingdom Metazoa; phylum Chordata; class Mammalia; order Carnivora; family Phocidae; genus Halichoerus; species Halichoerus grypus. The sequence goes on from NC_135715.1 coordinate 148,112,086, forward strand.
TTTATTTAATCTTTAATTCTGTGTGACATAATTTATCACTAGTCACATATTTTACAGATAGAAAACTGAGTACTGGAGAAGTTAAGTAATTTGCTAATATTCATACAACATCAATCTAAGCTATACCCTGAACACAAGTCTTGTAATTCCAATTTTGTTTTCATGATTATACACAATGCCTTCTGCCCGTAGGACATTTATAAAACCTATTCTTCCATTAAATACATTGGCAGAATGCATAACATTAAACTTTAAAATAAAGTATCTTGATGTCAAACATCACGTTATATTAACAAAGTCTTCTCAAGGGTAAAGTGAGTTAGTTAACTATATTTATATAGAAATAACAGACTTCAGCTTCAAATTTTTATCTGGTATAGTTTTTAGACGTGCATATCCAATTGGACTTCTTACTCCTGATTTCACTTAAAAAACTCATCTATAAGCCACTATGATAAAAAGAACTTAAAACATGCTTCAGGAAAGCATTTTTATGAAGGGCATTGCTGATATAAACAAACAATAAATTTTCCAAGAATATATTAAAAATATATTACAGCCTGCAATTTGTACATTAAACACAATATCCTTATATCTAAATGTAAGCTTTAGAATCTCTTGCTCTGTAGCTTCATGATGAAACTTCTCATCTCTTTGCTCTAGAGAAAGTCACTCTAAAGTGGTAGGCCATTGGCCAGTTTTTTTATGTTGCTAAATCTATCCCAGTGTGTTTCCTCACCTAGTGACATTAGAGTGGAACATACACAAGATTAAGCAATCCGGATACACATGTGCAAACAATGCAGGGAATTTTAGGATTTTGGAAATTACCCTAAAACACACACGTAAAACACATAGGAGAGTGTTGTTTATTGGCCCACTGAGTGAAAATTCCTTCCCTTCCGTGATTTCTACTGAAATCTAGTTACTAATCTATCTAGTTACTACTAGATAACTTAATCTTTAAAAAACCACTTTATGTACACCATATATATATATATATATACCCCTCCACAAATCCATATCCAAAACTGTAGTATGGATACTATAAACATTATGAAAGCAGATAATTTTAAATACTTGAAAATATGCTTTTATTTATGCAGATACTTTAAATATAGCTCACATATGCATATAATTTGCATAAAATATATACACTTATATAAGTAAATTTTAGTTTGTGTTTTAAAATATGGCTTTTATATTATGACAGTCTCTGCGCTTATTTTTATGTAGCTTTTGATACTCATCCTAAAAATTGTGCTTCCAGAAACAGACCCCAAAATACAGAGAACAAACTATGTATGGTTACCAGGGATGGAGGGTAGAGGAGCGAGAGATGGGCAAATTGGGTAAAGGGGAGTGGGAGATACAGACTTCCAGTTATGGAATGAATAAGTCATGGGAATGAAAGGTACAGCATAAGAAAATATAGTCAATGGTATTATAATAGGGATGTATGGTGATGGATAGTAGCTACACTCGTGGTAAGCATAGCATATAGAGTTGTCGAATCACTATGTTGTACATCTGAAACTAATGTAACATTTTGTGTCACCTACACTTCAGTAAAAAAAACTTAAAAGAGAAACAAATTGTGCTTCCAAAGGGATTATAAGGAAACAACTTATAAATATTTGCTGAGATACTGAGGACCTGGTAGAGTCCTTTAAAAAAAAAAAAGTCTCATGTTAAGAAACTTTAACATTACATAGGGGATGTACAATTCATTTTCCCCGGTTTAATTAACTATTTAAAGTCACCTGATCCCAAATATATAATTTAATTAAAATTTTTCTGTTTTCATGCCTTGTGTTTCTAACTACATCTGTAGTTAGTTGCTTTGATTGATTTTTTAAATTTGATTGAGTAAATGTCACATGGTCATAAACCCTTAAGTCCCACCAGCAGGAGGACTCTAGCCATAAAATGAGGTGAAGATATGTATAACATATATAAATAATTGAAGCAAAGACATGTATTCCTCCTTTATAACTTGGGAAAGATTGAGATGTATTTACCTTTATAGATTGGAATATAGATACATATACTCTCTAGATGCCAGACCTTAAAATATATATATGAGTATTTATACACATTTACATATATCAGGACCCCCCACCCCCTACCTCCCACCACCACCTTTCACTCACATTTCTTTCCCTCTAACCTCTTGAACCTAAGGGCACAACCTCATTTTACTTACAGGATTTGTGGCCACTAAAGCCTGGTTGTTGGCCACTGCAGTGAGATGAATGATTGTTACAATAGAGTTACAAACAAAAGAGAAAAATAGATTTTTGTGCAAGGTAATCCTTTGGCAACTTAGGCTCCTAAAAGGCAAGAGAAACCAAATATTTTATTTTTATTAATAATCATTCAAATAAGATACATTCACAATTCATAATAGCTGCTTCAAATCTGGAAGAATTATTTTTTCTCCCCAAGATTGACTCATGATAAAATCTTAATTAGGGAAAACCTATAATTCCTTAAAAGAGAGCAAGTGAGTTGCTTCAGGACAGGTAGACATTCGTAGGAATAGAAATTTGCCCATACAAGGCTTCTAAATAAATTTCTTCTGTGAATGTCTCAACATGAGTAATATTTTAATTTATTTTGAAAATGTAGAAACTGAGATTCAGTGAAGTTAATTGATCAAAAAATCCTACAGCTAATTAATTTTGAAAACTTTAGATTTGTCTGTCAGAATCTTACACAGATAATGCTCTTTTCATTATACCACAAAGGTTGTTCTGTTTATATAGCCTGTTTATGATTGTCTATGGTTGTTCTATTTATAGAGCCTCTGTGTGGTAGTGATTATGCAGACCAACCATGAGAAAGATAACATTGTATTCAGAATAGATAAATTTATAAAAATATAGACTTAGCAACCAATGATGTTTGTTTGTTCAGCTTTACTGAATTTTCTTTCTAATTGGCCCAGCCATATGTAAGGTATAAAAATATTACCACTTGTGACTGGAGGTCCTCCTATATAAAACAAAATTAAAGAACTGGCTCATATAGAAATAATTATATATTTTTTATATAAATATATATTATATATAATATATATTCATATAGAAATAAATTTTAGGAAAAGTCATTATTAATGACAAGTAACGCCATTCCTCGGATTGAATCCACATCTACTCTACCAGATTGTCTGCATATGACTCTATGCTCAAAGACCAACTCAAGTTCTACCTCTTTCATGAAGCATTTATTTGAACACTTATGGGCAAAGTTTTAAACTAATAGAAAGGAATCCATTTCAAACTGAATACTTAATATCAAAACAAAACACGTATGTAGGGAGACAGGAATGATTTCATTACAGAGACTTAAAAGTTCATTTTGTATTTTTACAAAATTATGCAATTAATATGGGTAACCTAGATAACCCACCCTATTTAACACAAACTAATGACTTCTACTTTGGGAACTTCAAGGAGATTTTAACTTAATTTTATCACTGTATCACCTTATCCTAAATAAACCATGTGCCCAAGATATTATAGTTAGGCTGGGATGCCAAGGTTTTCTATATTTAAAAATGCAAAGTTTAAGCTATATTGTCTCTGAAATTTCTTCCAGCTATAGATCTGTGATTTTATATATAGCTTTAGTATTTTAAAGGGTCTAGAAGTGAATTCAGTCCAAACCAGTATTTACTGATTTTTCAATACATGCCTTCCACAGAAGTGGGTGCTATGAGGGAAACGATGAAAGACTTCATGACTGAGATGGCTCTGGGGCAATCAACTGAGCATAAGACAGTCGTATACGACAAGTATGTGAAGTGCAGCTGGAGTCCTTCAAAATAGGAACAGCTCTGAGAGCTGCTCATATTTTCGTATTAGAGAGTCTTTGATTTGACTTTGCAGTGTATGAGAGGTGTGAGAGGCAGGGATCAAACAAAGTTAATGAATGTGAGAAGAGGTTCAGTAAAGAATATTCTTTTCAGATCATTTGTATCATGAATGGTTTGTTTTTTTATAATTGGTCACTCTTCACATTATGAACATATAAAATTCGTCTATGTGGTCTTAGTTTTAAATGCCTTCCTTGAGCTTACTCTGTGTCTGTGGAGTGCCAACTATTGTCTAGGGGAAAACTGCCAACCCATGCAAATATGTACTTTTTTCATAACAGTATTTGAATAACTCAGCTACCACCATGGGAAAAATAAAATAAAAAATGTTTTCCTTAGCTGGGATATTTTGCCCTTTTCTGCTGAACACACTTATATTTAGGTTCATTGGTTAAGACATAATATATAAACAATAATATTTCATAGTTTTAAAATTATGACCAAAACACTGGGAGAGTTTGCTCAAACAGCAAATAAGAAATGTTTGTAAAGAGTAAATTGGAATGAAGGAAAACAAACACTGAATAAGGCTTTTAAAAATAGCAATTCATGATAGAAGAGCCTAAAGATGAGCTAAGGAATGCAAAATGAGTAGCATTTATATTATGACTATTGGTGTTTGTAATATTCACATGTGCAAAGATTAAAAATAAGTAAAATGAAATGCTAACTGTAGTTAGTTGAAAACAATTTTAATTTTCTTTGTGTGCACTTAAACTTCCTTTTCTCCTCTATGATAGTGTATATTTCTGTTCCTCTCAGAATTCCCACTTTTTCTGGTGACTGCTCACACCTCAATCTGGTTTGAAAGTTAAGGACCTAAAAATGAGCTTCTGGCATCTATGCTCTTCTAAAGATGTAGTTATTGTGAGTCCACCAGCAAAAAAGAAATTGCTTCTTACTCTCTTACTCTGTGATAAATGGATATATTGCATTTTCCCCTTTGAGAACCAAAATAATGCCATATTATGGGCAAACTTTTGAAATAATAAAATGAAATCCTATTACAAATAAAATATTTAATATAAAAACCAAACAAATACTTAAGAGGATACATGAAATCATTTCAAAACAGAGACATAAAGCTTATTTTGAGTGTTTTACAAAATATGGTCAACATAGATAATCCACCCTATATAATTCAAACCAAAGACTTCTGCTTTGGAAACCCTGATATCCAGTTTAGCTGTTCGTATTGTTCTGTTGAACTGAACCATTGCAAAATAAATTCACTTTGTGTTGTGTAAATATGTCCAACTATCTATAATATTAGCCTATGGGGGGAGTTTCTTCCATTTCTTCCTCCACATTCTGTGCAACTTAAATGCAGACAGATGCTATCTGACATACGTTTTCTATCAATGTCTAGTGGTAAAGATGCTTAAATTTTTCTAGTGAAGCATAATGTTTTCTCTAAACATATTAACACATGTAAGTTCATCAGTATGAATAAAATCAATTGGTAAATGGAAACCAAAATATGTACTTGGTAAACACATTGGTTTGTTTAAATAAAACCCTAAAAATATCCAGGTATTTTTTCAAATGTTAACCTGAAACCAGTTTCACCTACTCTAAGTTTTAAAATGTGCTTATTTTACTCAAAATACTAAAACAATTGTTTTATACTCTTAGAGAATGTTTTACAAAAAACTCTCTGCTTTCTTTATAAGTTATAATATCCCTTTCTATCTGAGCATAACCACAGAATAGAAAATGTGGTTTGTGGGTTTAGATTGTTTCCATTTCATATTTTTACATATAATTATTTTAGGATACTTTTTCAGTATGCAATTTGACAAGCAGAGTAGTAGAGGCAGTTAATGTAAGCATGTCAACAAACCATTATTCTTCATGTATAAGGTACCTATGTCTTTCAGTTATCTTTTGGAACAATTAGGAGTAGGTAGCATCCAGTCTATACACATACTTGAAAGTGGGTTTTGAAACCTGGCCTGAGAGTGAATCTGGACTCTGTTACCTCCTGACACTATGACTTTGGGCAAGTTATTTAAGAACTCTGATCCTTAGTTTCTGCATCTGTAAAATAGGAATAACAATAGTACTTCATAGGATTGGCTGTAAGGTGAAGTGAGATTAATCAGGTCTAGTGCTTAACATAATATCTCACCCATGTTAAGTTAGCTCTTATTTTTTTAACCTAGTTATCATATGGCTGATTTTAATCAAGTTCTCTAAGGATTTTCTCCCACAAATAATAAGATAGCATCAAGGTTCACCTTAGTAATCTAAAACTGCCCATATTTTAAGTAGTACAATGAAACACTGAATTGCCATCTTTTTGCTACAAAGCAAAAGAATTTAGCATTAGAAAGACAATTTTCTCTGATGGAGAGCAATAGATCAAGCCACCTGAATTATCTCCCAAGGACTTTCATCCTTCCCAGAGTTGTCTCCAAATTACCACTTTCATTATCATACAGGCCCCAAATATTAAAGATTTATTTATTTATTTGAGAGAGACCAGGTAAGCACATGGGGGGGGGGGGAGAGACAGAGAGAGACAATCTCAAGCAGACTCCCCACTGAGCATGGAGCCCAACACAGCGCTCAGACTCACCACCCTGAGATCATGCCCCGAGTCAAAATCAAGAGTAAGATGCTTAACCGACTGCCACCCAGGTGCCCCATACCGGCCCCAAGTATTATGCTGCTCCATAGTCAAAGTTCTGCCACAGTATGAACAAAATACTTGCCTTTGTTACCCATTTGGTTTTGACTGGAGATAGAAATTTCCAAACTACTTTCACTCAATACTAATCCTGAACAAAACTAGTAACAAAAAGAGGAAATACAAGCAATATAAGAACTGCACAGGCTACAAAGTACTGCTTTCTTATGCTAGTGTATTTAATTTAATTTCTTAATGCTTAGCTCTTTTCCCAAGAAAACACTAACCATGTATCTGGGAGGAAAGCTCATGCCAGTTGGAACACTGCCAAAAAAAGTAGGCCGAAAGCAATAAATATATTAAAAGGAAAAGCAGTATGGCTATCTTTTGTCTACTGAAGGGAGCACTGAGTTGATGGATTCACCTGGTTAGGTATGACACAAGGCGGATATAACCTCTATCAACAGCTCTCTTTGAAGGCTGATGGTGATCCATTTGGTCAGATTAGAAAGAGTACAAGAGTGTTTCAAGCAAGGTGATCAATGAATGTCCTTCTGAAGGGAAATGGTTGCTTTTACTCCATCATGCTCCCTTCTCCCTTGTCCCTGCCTTTCACGGCTCCTCATTTAAGGTAACATATGAATATGGGCTGCATAAGGAATAGATGGGCACATTTTGTGTGGCCAAATGGCTTTCTGTCATGTGTGAGCTGCCCCATGCAAGAGCTCTTCCTGGTCTACTAATGGGCAGGAAACCAAGAGAAGAAATAGTCAGGTTTTCTGAATGCCTGTGATTCTTACACTCCCCAAAATTTTAGAGGTAAAATTCATAATAGTAGCTGCCACCATATATTGAGCTTTTAGAATATCGCAGACACAGAGATAAGTACTTCACATTCATTATGTCTTATAATAACCCCTTGAAGTGTCATTATCCTTTAATAAAATGGAATTTAAGTTGCTCGAGATTACAAACCTATTAAGTGATCTGTTGAATTTGCATGTTGCATTTTAAGAAAATGTAAGGCTTTTGTCTCTTAATATTTATTTAATCACATAACTATTTACTGATGCATAAGTAATATATTGTGCACTATTTCTAGATTTTGAGGAAACACTTCTGAATAATATAGATGTCATTCACGTAACAATAGAGGGTAAATACATAAATTACATCACATAATTCCTGATAGTGTTATATGCTTTTTAGAGATGAAAATAGGATTAAGAAATAGATAAAGACTGTGGCCAGAGTGAGGGGAGACTCAAGATAGAACTGAAACAGGAGCAGATAGGGGAGAAAAGCATTTCAAGCAGATTAAGAAGTTACCCTGAGTCAGAGTTCCCCCCCCCCAAAAAAAAATTAAGCTTAGAGTTTTTACAGGGCACGAAGAACAATGTGAATAAATGCATAAGGCAAGACTCCACATTGGTTTTTTTTTTCCTATTCTAAGATGAAGAAAATTAAAGAGCATAATTTACTAAAAGACTTTTTGATTCTGAAGCTCATACTCATTTGTGTTACATTTTAATGTTCTATTAGCTAACGTTAGCAGCATACTATCCAGTCATGTCTGGTTTTTGTTTTTCCTAACTACTAAAAAGATGCTACACTTTGGAGAGTTTACTTGGCTTTCTCCTATTATATAGTCATATCTGTGGGTACAGTCTAACCCAATAAACTGTGCCCATAATAGTAGAAAACCAAATTGCAAAATATATTATGACTTTGAGGAGGGAAATGTTATATTATTTATGTTCTCTATTTCAAATCATGAAATTTTAATCCATTCAAATGACTATCGTTTTAACCTCAAGCAATGGATCATTTGTTTTCTTAAAATGATTTGTCATTCTATTCCCATGAAAATTTAGTTATGCTTAAATAGCACTTATGTTTCAACCTGCTCAAGCAAAATAGATTACACTTATAAAGAAGTTGCATATTTATCAAAAATATTAACAGAAATATGTGATCTTTAACATTCCGTTATAGCTTTAAATAATAAATTTTCTGTTTAAAATAAGTCCAAAATCTTTAATTCAGTTATTTACTTTATAATTCCATACCTGGGACTCTTCTCCATAAACCAGTAATAGCAATTATATTATAGTGGAACTGGTTTTTGTTAGAGTAAATCCATTAATTCTTGTACTACTCTGTTCTTATCCAAAGCTTTCCAACCAAGACTTTTCAGTTCTCACCGTGTTTAGTTTATGGGGGATGGATTTTTCAGCACATTGATCAAAATTCATTAATTTGGAAATAGACTGAGTATGATCTAATAAAATATTACATGAAAAACTATGGTTAATTAACCAATATTCAATGTTAAGCTGAAGGAACCCTGGGATGCATAAAGCAGAATAAAATATGTCTTAAAACCATACTGCATAACAAACTTACAATGAGTGAAATGTACCAAAGAGTTGAGAAAACCAGGATGATCCTGGTAGACACTGAGAGCTATGCTATTCAGGGACCACTTGATGACTATTTCTGAACTCAGCCATTGTCAAACCTCTGATGGGGCATATTTACCAGGTGTTAAACAACTTATATAAGTGAAAGTTCTAATGTGCCAAAACAAAAACATCAGGATATGGTTTGTAGAGTAAGGCTTTTTGTTCTCCATATTCCTATGTAGGATTTCTTTAAATAGTTAGCTTTGTTTAAAATTGATTTGAAGATTGAATCATGAACAGTTTTCAGGAGAAAATTCATAGCTTAAAGAAGAAAAACTATACTTTGTTCTAGTTCAAGAGATATATGAAGAAACTGGAATTGAGATAAGTGTTCATAATATTGATTGAATATATTCATATATGATCTAAGAAAAAAGGTGAGATTTGGATCACTTGTCCTGAAAAGTAGAAATACACGCATTAAAGGATTATTTTATTAAGAAAGTTTATCCTATCAACTGGATAGATTTTTTGCTGGATTTTATTTAGGACTTTATCTCAACTACCTAGAAATTACATCATTGTCTATATAGTTGCAAATGTGCAACTTGGCTTTGAAATTACTTGGAATCAGTGTCTGAAAGATCAGCAAAATTAAGTTGTCAAAAAATAAAAAGAACCATTTTTTTCCCCATACAAGTCAGATGTTATATGTGCTCTTTTATGTGCAAGAAGATAGAGCCCTTTATCTGGGTTGAAAGTAAAAACAAGATTTGCTATGCTCTCAAACTTTAAACAGTAATTAAAATATAATTTATAACTAATTCTGGTAAAGTTTATTTATTTTTTTTATCTAAAGGGTTGTGCTTTGTTTTTCTAAGGATCATTATGAGTAAGAGTCACTGCCTCTTAGGGCTTGGCAAATCCCAAAGCTCTCTCTGTTCCCCTCCCTTTTGGTTCCCTTTCTTTTTATCTCCCACTCTGATTCTTTCCTTTAATTGGCTCTAATATAAAACTGAAGTATATCTGGTAAATAGTGTTTTGAGTTCTCTGTTTCTAATTTAAAGCATGGATGAGTAGGAGACTTTTTCTTTTCTCTCTCTAAATAAAAATAACAAACAGCACCCTAAATCAACTTTTTTGTTTGGTTCTTGGCTTTTATTAGGATGGGTCAGTAACCCTGAATTAACAGAAAACAAAAAATGTTACCTCTACCGAAGACTAAGCAAGAGAGACTACAGTATGGGGAACTGGGGTAAGAAGCAGGAAAAAGATATTGGTAGCTTTTCAGTACACAATGATTTCATGTAAAACATCAACTCCTATAGGATGTTTCCAGGTTGGTGGGAAGAAAGCTAAAATTTCTAGTGCTCTTGATTATTTGAACGTGCTTTATTAACCATTCAATTCACTATTTTCTGAGGTGGTCTTGGTCTACCCTCAATCTACCTACAGAGTAACCTATATTGTTTTACACAGATTCTCCTACTAATTAGAATTTTAAGGAGTCTTACTCTAATGCCTTTCTTTGTTAATGGAGACAACAAAGAACAGACAAACTCAAGGGACTTGTCCAAGGTCATAGATAAGTCATGGGAAAGTCAGTCTTAGAAATAAGCTTCCAAATCACTTCATGTCTTCCATTCCTCAAAAATATATTAAGTGCCTACTATGAGCAAGGCCTTATAAGCCCTGGAATGTGTTTAAAAAAAAAGAGAGATGATTTGTGCTCTCACGGAACTAACTTTGTGATGTTCTTTCCATTACTTGCTGTTCAGTGGGTGGTTGTTTTTAGGAGATGGTGGTTTTACTGTTTTGGTAGATAGTTTTGAGGAGTATATAGTAGAAGTGTCTTAAAATCAAAGGCTACAAATTCTTTAATATGGTTTCAAGTACTGAGTAAGCTAGATGGTATCTTGTGGGCATAAAAAGTTTCATTTTTTTTTTTTTTAAAGATTTTATTTATTTATTTGACAGAGAGAGAGACAGCAAGAGCAGGAACACAAGCAGGGGGAGTGGGAGAGGGAGAAGCAGGCTTCCCGCCGAGCAGGGAGCCCAATGTGGGACTCGATCCCAGGACCCTGGGATCATGACCTGAGCCGAAGGCAGACGCTTAACGACTGAGCCACCCAGGCGCCCAAAAGTTTCATTATTTTTGACTAATTTACTTAAGCATAATTTTTTTCTGATATAATTATACTACTAATTTGTTTATAAAATTTTTCATTCACTGTTTACTTATTTTTCTACCTGAACATTAAAACAATTTCTTTATAAATTTGATACATACAATACTAAAAATTATGTTCTTTAATTTTGTTTTAAAAAATATTTTTTAAGATTTTATTTATTTATTTGACAGAGAGAGACACAGCGAGAGAGGGAACACAAGCAGGGGGAGGGGCAGAGGGAGAAGCAGGCTTCCTGCTGAGCAGGGAGCCCGATGCGGGGCTCGATGCGGGGCTCGATGCGGGGCTCGATCCCAGGACCCTGGGATCATGACCTGAGCCAAAGGCAGATGCTTAACGACTGAGCCACCCAGGTGCCCCTCTTTAATTTTGTTTTTAAAGTGCCTACTGATATAGTGTGCCTATCAGAGCTAAATGTTTATGTAAAAATATTTTAATGGACTAATAAGAAAAAGTGATAACTATGCCAATAATAGACAACATTTCCAAATTAGACATTCCACTTAACACTGAATATATACTATGTTAGTCCTTATGCCAAATCTATGATATAGATATCGATAGACTAAGATGTGAAATTGAGGTTTACAGAAACGAAAGAAGTTGCCTCAGAGCAGGCGAATGACAGAGGTGGTACCTGAGACCAAAGGTGCCTGTCTAGAAAACATACTCTTAAGCACTCTCTGTGAGTCAGGATGTCTAGACATATAAAAAAGGATTTCGAATGCTATACCTGGGTCTTAACTTGAAGAGGGTTTTTCATGTTTTACGTAAAGCCTGAGAATGTATAATTTAAAAAAATTAATTTGTAGTTTTACTTCTTTCTGTTCAAGTGCTCCATTTTTTTTTTTTTTTCAAAAGATTTCATTGAGAGAGAGAACAAGCGTATGGGAGAGGCAGAGCGAGACAGAGAAGCAGGATCCCTGCTGAGCAGGGAGCCCGATGCGGGGCTCTATCCCAGGACCCTGGGATCATGACCTGAGCCGAAGGCAGATGCTTAACGACTGAGCCACCCAGGTGCCCCTCAAGTGCTCCATTTTTAAATGACAATTAAAGTCAAATAAAATTACTAAACCAAGCAGAAAGAACACAGATTGAGAGGAAGTGTGGATAACTTGGTTAATTACTTAGAACATAAAGAGAATTAGGTGTTGGACTAGGTAATCTCTTCATTGGTTGTGGCTTACGATTTTTACCTATTGAAATTTTACACATTATTTAACCCCTATTTCAGTGAGATTATCGCTTTAGGAATCTTCTGATTCTGAGTCAGAATGAGTCTTTCCTTCCTCTGTCTTCCTGTAGCTCTTTGTACCGCCACAGCTTTTTTTTTTTTTTTTTCCTCCACTTTGTATTACTCTTAGATAGGGGTAACGTTAGATGACGAGATAGTGGGCGCGGTCTCTGTGCCTACATGCTGGATACAGTCCAATGACACAAGTAGAACCTCTTTCTTACCCTTTATTGAGAGATTGCTATACGCCAGATACTATGTAAGTCTTCTTTGCCCAGTATTTTAAACAACATTATGACTCGTTATAAGGAAACTGAGGCTTATTGAAAAGCAGAATCAAGCTAAATCCACACTATTAGTAAGTGGTGATGGCAAAATTTGAATATATCCCACAGTTTTAATTACTGTATGACACTATCCACTAACGTTTCTCATGGTAAACCACCATTAAAGATTTTTTTAAGTTCACTAGAGACTGAACAGTTAATTGTACTTTCTGCATAAAGTTTAAGCAATGTAATTAATTGAAAACCTTAATTTTTCTTTAACGTAGAGGCCAAATTCCATATATCGGCAAGACACTCATTTGCTTTAACAAGGTTTTGCCCATGTAGCATGCTAGATATCATTTATAAAAGCACGGAAATTTTAGCAAATAATAGATACACGGATTTATTGCATATAGTAATCTCAATTAAAAAACTAGCTTTCTTTCTGAAAAAGATAAGGCCTATTTATATTGAAATATGAGGACAATATTTGGGGCAACAAGAAATTTCTAGCTTCTCTTTTAAAATGAGGTATGTGGGGGGCCTGGGTGGCTCAGTCAGTTGAGCACCTGACTGGGTGTTGACTCATGTCATGATTTGGGGTTGTGGAATGGAGCCCAGTGGAGGGCTTTGCACTCAGCATAGAGTCTGCTTGAGATTCTTTCCCCAACCCACTCCCTCCCCTTCCACTCCTCTCCCCACTCACACTGTCTCTCTCTAAAATAAATAAATAAAAATATTTTTAGAAAATTAAAAATAATAAAATAAAATAAAATGAGGTATGAGTCTATAGATTCTATCTTTAAAGCTAAAGTACTTTGCATATATATACATAATTCCAATTTAAAAAAATGGTTTTTCATTGAGGAAATAGATTCTAAAGTTTTAAATTTTAAGACTTCAAGCAAAAATTAAAATTACTTGTATTGATTGAATAGTGTTTGCATTTTTAAATAAAACATACCTAAATACAGATATAAAAATACTGAACCAGATATTCTTGAAATACCTAATCAATAATAAAGTTTTTCTGTGTAGATTGCTCTTAGCTTGCAAAATACTTCCACAAATGCTAACTTCCCTGATACTGAAATTATGTATTTTGATGTAAAAAATATTAATTCTTTCATTCTAATCCTCTTTACTAAATTACTGCGCATTCATAGACTTGGATTTGGAAATAGCATTACAGAACATTAGGACTAGCTATGAACTAACCCAGTATGGGAATCCCCCCTTTTAAAATTCCTGATAAATTGACATCTAATTTCTTTCTTGAGTGACAGGAAGGTCAGTTGGTCAATTGCTGGTTCATTCTGTTTTGTTTAGCTGTCAGAATTGTTTATATTTTTTTAATAGAGCCAATTTTTTTATGTTATTATATAAATTCTATTCCCAATTACAGTCATTTGGATTTGAAGTCATCTATTATGCCCCTATATTTTGTCTTTTTCTGGCTTAACATTTTTGGTACCTTGACTCTGTGATCAGTGGACATTATTTTCTTCAATTGCTTCACTGTTGTGATAAGCCAAATCTTTTAACATCCCCTTTTCCTCTTACAAAGTCAGTCCATAGTGCCAGAGTAAAGGACTGGTCTGATTAGAGATTTGGAACTTAATACTTTGCATTTACTGGTATATTCTGGCTTGTAGCATTGTTTTCACTAGGCAGTCCCACTGCTGCCTCATTAGTTCACAGCAAGCATTTGCTCAGTTAAGTCACAGATTCTTTCACGAAGAAGCTTTGTTAATTTTACATCTGACTTTATAGAATTAGTGCGGGACTTTATTTACATCCTTGCTAAATTCAAACTTGTTTGGAACCCTAGGACTTTGTATACGACGGGACTATTATTCTCTTTTTGACTTCTGATTTTGGCATGCAATGTAATTGCTATGCTGCTTAACTTCATGTCATTCAGATATTTAATGTGCTTGTAAATTTTGACTTGTTACGTGGAAAATAAAGAGATTATTTAATCTAAAGGGTCTCAGTTGTATTAGTCTTAAATCTACAGTGATAGGTGGTCGGCCTCCTAAAATGGTAATTAAAAATTTACTCCATGTCCACTGTAACTAGTTGCGTTTTAGTAATGTTACAATAAGGAATTCGGGAAGATTTCACTGAGGAACTGATGCTACAGTTTAGATCTGAAAGTTGAATACATTTAAGTAGGCTGGGGTGGGAGGATAAGCAAGATATTCAATTATAGGATACATTAATGATTTTGATTTTATATAAATTACAGTAGAAAGTTTAAGATTTTTAAAGCAAAGGATGACAAAATCATATCTGTATTTGATCTAAAGCTTTGAAAATATTCTGGCTGCATTGTTTAGAATTGAATGAAGGTGGTGAAGGGGATTTATTGAGGCTAGATAACACTAGGGTGATGGTGGTGGCAGTAGAAATGAAAAAAAATTGCATAGATTGGAGGGCTGTTGCAAGGCTAAATCCGCAGAGTCTGAGGAAGAAGGACAAGGAAGAAAATTGAGAAGATGCCACAGATTGCTCCTAATTCAACTAGATGGCTGGTAGTAGTATTCTCAAAGATGGGTCACTCTGGAAGAAAAACTGCTTTGCTTAGGAGGAGGTACATGCTATGGATTTGTTTCAGACATGTTGACTTTGAGACATTTTTAAGATGATGTACTTCATGGCTGCATAATATTCCATTGTATATAAATAACACATCTTCTTTATCCATTCATCTGTTGATGGACATCTTGGCTCTCTCCATAATTTGGCTATTGTGGACATCGTGCAGCCATCAAAAGGAATGAAATCTTGCCGTTTGCAATGACGTGGATGGAACTGGAGGGTGTTATGCTGAGCGAAATAAGTCAGTCAGAGAAAGACATGTATCATATGACCTCACTGATATGAGGAATTCTTAATATCAGGAAACAAACTGAGGGTAGCTGGAGTGGTGGGGTGTGGGAGGGATGGGGCGGCTGTGTGATAGACATTGGGGAGGGTATGTGCTATGGTGAGCGCTGTGAATTGTGCAAGACTGTTGAATCACAGATATGTACCTCTGAAACAAATAATGCAATATATGTTAAGAAAAAAAAAAGAAGAAGAAGAAGATAGCAGGAGGGGAAGAATGAAGGGGGGAAATCGGAGGGGGAGACGAACCATGAGAGACTGTGGACTCTGAGAAACAAACTGAGGATTCTAGAGGGGAGGGGGATGGGGAGATGGGTTAGCCTGGTGATGGGTACTAAAGAGGGCACGTACTGTGTAGAGCACTGGGTGTTATACGCAAACAATGAAGCATGGAACGCTACATCAAAAACTAATGATGTAATGTATGGTGATTAACATAACATAATAATAAAAAAAAAGATAATGTATTTCAAGAGCCATAAAAAGACATATACCCTTTGACCAAGAAATCCCAAGTCTCTGGGAATGTAGCCTAAAAAAATAGTGTGAAATATGGGAAAAGTTATGTCTGAAAATGTCCATTGCAGTGTTTTTTATTAATAGGAAAAATTGGAAGTAATATTAGTGCTCAAAAATAGAGGAATAATTTAATAAACCTTTGTCGACTTACTAAATGAAATATTATTTAGCAAATTAAATGACTAAATAATAAACTAAAGAGTTTTAAAAACTCTTTAGGTACATGGAAAGAATTATATAATACTAAATTATAAAAATAGTTAACACACTTTGTATATAACAAAACAGTAAAAACAAATGAATATGAAATAAACTGCAAAAATGTAAGAAATTGCTCAATAGGATATTAAAGTTACAGGTGCTCAATAGAATCTTAAAATTACAAGTGTATATATTTCTTTCCTTTATTTAAGTAACATGCTTAAATTGTTTTTGAATTTTTAAAAAAGTATTGCAAATTTAAGGGCAAGTCTTGTTTCTCAAGATTATAGTTTGTTTTTAATTAAGTCTTTTTCCTGAGGTTAGAAATAGTTAAAACTTGTAACTTTTCCCCAAGATTTGTGAAATAGTATTAAACAACTCTTATTATTTCTATTTTATGCCTTTAGGATAGAGGCTGATCTTTATAGTCAGTCATAGTTGTAAGAATTTTCATGTTAAGAAAAAGAAACTTAGCTAATATTAGTTACATTTAAATTAATTCTCTCTGTGTTTTTGTATGGTATGTACAGTGCGGTAGATATGTAATTTTCTTAAACTAAAAATCTGAGTTCTAGGAGTACTGCATAAATTTAATGGCAATTAATTGCATTATTTAGTTCTAAGAGCCAAGAGAGTTCTATTTTCAAATTTAGACAATTTGTATTTTTAAATTGTAAAGATTCTGTCTTCATGAATAAGAAATGAACTATATCCTTGTGAAACTGTTTAGTCATTTTATTATACTAAATCAGACTTGAAATTTTAATTTCATTTTGTGTTTTTAAAGTCACTAAACATTAACTAATTTTCATTACCCTATTTTACCAATAAGTTTGTTAGCATCAGCAACATTGCTTCACTTTGTCAATTAGCATAAATTATATATCACTATGGACCAGCAGACTTTATTTAAAAATTTTCACTTTGGGTGCCTGAGTTGCTCAGTCGGTTAAGCATCTGCCTTCAGCTCAGGTCATGATCCCAGAGTCCTGTGGGCTCCCTGCTCAGCTGGGAGTCTGCTTCTCCCTCTCCCTCTCCCTCTGCCCCTCCCCCTGCTCATGCTTTCTTTCTCTCTCTCTCTCTCTCTCACTCTCTCTCTCAAAAAAATAATTGAAATCTTTAAAAAAATTAAGAAATAAATAAATAAAAATTATTACTTTGGAAAATGGTTTATTTTCTATTTTTTAGAACAGATATTTTTAATCTATTATACGATCATAATAAAGTTTTTCCTACTCCAGAGACAGTATTTATTCAAAAATCTTGTGTAAGGAGAGAATATATTTAAGAGTAAAGTCATGAAGTTTTATTAAGTTATATATAAGCAACTGATATGACATAACTAATTATAAAGGCATTGACTGAGAACTGGCAACTTGTTTTGAGCAAGAAACTTTTGATAACTTGTTGCAAAATATAGTATAGTAAATTTAATTCCTTAAGAAATGTTTTCCATATTTTAGGATAAAAATTCTTTTCAACTGACTTTGATACATTTTTACATAATTTACTAAAGAAAACATGTCAAATATAAAAATGTATACAAATGCTTAATTAGCTTTATTCAGAGGGGAGTTTTTTAAAGTCACTTTCTAATGGTGCCTAGATAATGTTATAAATCAAAAGTGCCATTAAAAAGTACTTATGTGGATTCCTCAAAGTAACTCATCTTGAAGTTGTTTAAAAAGGCACAGGTTTCCAAAAACAGCAATTCTGATGCAATCTCTCGATCCTGTGATTTTGAAGCCATGAGAGACAATGGTT
The DNA here is from genome assembly GCF_964656455.1 of Halichoerus grypus. Lineage (NCBI taxonomy): Eukaryota > Metazoa > Chordata > Mammalia > Carnivora > Phocidae > Halichoerus > Halichoerus grypus. The sequence continues at coordinate 148,130,071 of NC_135715.1, forward strand.
GGTTGGTTCATATATTATTCAATATACTCTGAATATTTGATGGACTGTGGGCCAAAGCTGGTGCTCTAGTTACATATGTATCTATCATCCAGCTGCCTGATAATTTCTGGGTTTGGATTATTGTGATGTACTACTACTCTAGCTGATTCTGAAGCTGCTAATGTTCCAAGACAATTGTTGAAGAAGAAAGAGGAAGAGGAGGAAGAGGAGGAAGATAATGACAATCGTAATGAAGATACAATGAAATACAGCTACTCACTCTTCACACTGCATTCTGTAATTATTGGTGGTGATCAAAATTATGAAAACCATGTTAATGAGTAAAATATTGTATGCACGTTTTGGAATTTCCTTCCCATTAATTTAAAACATCACTTGTTGATTGGTTAAATCAAGAAATTGGAGTTGACTCTCCCTCCCAAAAAAAGGAAGTAAATTTCTAGTAAAATTCAAAATATAAGTTAACTATATTAATGATGACCTCCCAAACAAGAAAAGTAATCTAACCATAATATATTTAGATTATTAGATTTAATAATATATATTAAATTCCATTGCCATTATTCACACAAAATACCAGTTTCTGTAATGTACCATGTATACTGACACAAAAATTGACCTAAAAGTTGAAAATTCAATTAAGAAGGCCTATAATATTTGACAGTTTCTAAAACAAATACAGATGGATTTACATAATGATTTTGGCTCTCTTCTCACTACATGACTTCGTTTTTATATGTCTACTAATTTTGTAAAGTTGGGTTTCAGATTTTCACAAATCTCTGCTCTATATATTTTACAAAGTCAAGATAAGTTCAATATATTTCAAATTATTTTAAACATTCAATTTATTTTAAATGTTATGTCATCTATATTTCATATATTTTATCAGCACATGACATAAACATGCACATGGCACTGCATTCACCAATGACAACTTGTAAATTAAAAAATATTTTACATGTACTTACTTGAAATAAAAGAATATGCCAAGCGAGATAAGCAGTGAAGCAATAGATAATCCATGTCCAATTATAGTCAGGTAGAACAAATTCAGTGCAGTCTACAATTTGTGTGGATAAAAAAACAAGTAAGCTCATATCAGTAATATAATCCTCCATGTGTATAAGCTCAAATCAATAGAATAAATTGTATTTTTAAAAATATGTGCTCTGATAGCCTTACCATTTAGCTTGCATTAGATATTTGAATACATCTGGAATGAAGAGTGTATGCAAATTTATCAAGTGACATCAAAATTTATAAATTATATGCCCTTTTTATTTAAGAAATTAGAAGTCAGGGCGCCTGGGTGGCTCAGTTGGTTAAGCAACTGCCTTCAGCTCAGGTCATGATCCTGGAGTCTAGGGATCCAGTCCCGCATCAGGCTCCCTGCTAAGCAGGGAGCCTGCTTCTCCCTCTGACCCTCCCCCCTCTCAGGTGCTCTCTCACGCTCTCTCATTCTCTCTCTCAAATAAATAAATAAAATCTTTAAAAAAAAAAGAAATTAGAAGTCATATGATAGGAAGGAATAATTTTATTGATCTAGGTTGTGTAATATATGAAATTAGCATTTTATATTTTGAAAGATATTGACAATTTTCACTCTGTCACTTTGTGCACATTAAATCAAATGCTATGTAATTATTTTTGTGTGTTTTCTTTAGGTAAGGCTTTCTTTCCTACTGGGTTTTTCTTTTTCCTTTGACAATTTGAAACTCGAAGACAAATCTCAATATAGTAATTATAGGAGCCTCTGATCTGCTTTGATTTTTTTATTTTTCTGTATTCCATCTATTTGTAACTTACCATTTTATTGTGTATTTTTATAATTCTCTTTAAACCCTTCTCTGAATAAGCAAAGAATACATGATTTATAATTATAATGATAGCTGACAGTTATCAAGTGCTTATTCTATGCCTGTAGTTTTCTAAAGTTTTTTCTTGTATTAAGTCAATCCTTATGAAAACCTTGAGGGTGGGTTTATTGTTATCTTCATTTTATACACAAGGGAACTGAGGCAGAGAGGGGTTATAGCTTGCCTGAGGGCATCTAGCTGGTAAAGAGCAGGAAGTGGAAGTCAGATTTCAGGACTCAGTTTCAATCACTGACAAACTTCCTCTGTGCTCCCCCATGTGCAAATATATGCAGGCACTTTCTATAAAAGCTTAATTGTTGTGACAAACTGTGACTAACCTTGACTTTAACGTATGGTGCTAAAAGTGGGAATGTGAGCGAGAATAACCTAGCAACCAGTCGGAAGGACAGCCTTCTGTTGAGGGACAGAGAGAGCTGTTTAAACCCTGCTGGGCTTCCCTTGTTTACTTGAGCACAATTCCTGAACTTAGTTCTCAAAATTCCAGTACCAATGAAATGTTCCCTTTTCTTATACTTTTAAAGTATGTTTTCTTTGGGAAGTCTGAAACTCCAATACTGACACATTGACTTGTAAATACAGTATTATCTAACAGGATTGCTTCCTCAACGTCATGACAGAATGAATGATTATTTCCACAAAGATTTTTCTCCGTTGTTTTTCTCAAAGTATATTATGAAAAGACTTTACAATAGAATAGAACACAAAGCAAATTTTCTCCAATACTGTATCAGCAACTGACTTTTTAAACAGTATCAATTACATTTCCGTTTATATGTATTCCATACCTTCACTTTCTCCTGTGTGTTAACATTACACTGGGTATAATTTGTCCATGTTCGGTTGCTTTCTGGATGTCTAAACCAGTTTCCATCTTGGTCACAGATCTTTGTAACTTTTTCTTTAAAATTAAAAAGGAAAAGGAAAGAAGAAAATGGTAATTTAGTTAACTTAGGATTTATTTAATATCAAGCAGATCTGTATATACATTTCTGCTTTTACCTGATGGGTCAAAGTCCTGAAAGTAATCAGGGCAGTGCTGTATTGACTCGGTTCCGGCGGCAACATCATTCCAGCATAACCACCCATCCCAGGTTCTGTTGCAGTAAATGCCTGAAGGGGAGAGTAAAGATCAGTGATTACTAGTCCCTCTAGTTATACCTGAAGATGTAAAGTCTTACTGGTGGGTTCATACTGACGTGAAATACAGACCACCGACTGAAAATGAAGACATCTTATAAAAGCTATAGCTATTACTTAAATTTTTCACCAAGTAATTATTGGAATAACTGCAAAATTCAATTTAGAAATATCTATAAGAGTATATTTAAAAGTTTAACTTTAATTTCAATTCTCAAAGGTAGCCATTCATTCAATAAATTAAATGGTCTTTGCTGGTTGTCCTTAACCATAAAGGTAGTAGTTACTTAGTGTCCCTACGCTTAAAATTTAAAAAAAATATGGGAATATAGAAAATGTGTTATCTTAGAAATTGTGTTCTTAGGGCAAGGTGTTAGTATTTTCTGGAAAAAAAATGGACACTCCAACATTTCCCATTTCACTACATTGACCCTAACAGATATTTAAACCCCTCTACCAAATTCTAGCTCTCACTTGCCTTCCTTTACTTTTCAAACGAAGTAGAGTGTTTAACATTCTCACAGTTTCCTTTTACCAACCTGAAGAGAAAGTACCTCTTACATGAAAAAATGTTTTTATAAAGGCATAGAGAAATAAAATGACCAGTGTTCCAATGTTGTAACAGTCTATAATCAAAGAAAATAATTTTCCACCTTGTCAGGCAAGCACTCATAGATAGAAGCCCGACTGTTGAATGAGATGTTTATTATTTATAACAGATTTGTGCCACAATCTCAGAATCAATCTAACCTTCACGGGAGTAGGAAAATTCTGGCCTGAAAGTATAAATAATTCTCATTAAAAAAAGAACTCAGGTCATCTCAGTTTTTTCCTCCTGTGATTTTTCAAACACTTATTTAAATAGTCTGCATTCATATATTACTAAATAAAATGTATTTTGTGGCCTATCAGAGAATTCCCTGATAGAAAGCATCTCAAACAAGTCCTTATCACTGGTCCAAAAGATTCTATCTAATTAATGACAACACTGGCAGTATGATAGATTAGAAGGTCAGAAACTTTCAAACTGTGTTGTATGGCATTTGAGCGAGACAGGAATAGGTATTCCATTAAAAGAGTTTTTATGGTCAAAAGATTTGCGGGGCGCCTGGGTGGCTCAGTCGGTTAAGCATCTGCCTTCGGCTCAGGTCATTATCCCAGGGTCCTGGGATCGAGCTCCGCATCGGGCTCCCTGCTCGGCGGGAAGCCTGCTTCTCCCTCTCCCACTCCCCCTGCTTGTGTTCCCTCTCTCGCTATGTCTCTCTGTCAAATAAATAAATAAAATCTTAAAAAAAAAAAAAAATGGGGGAAGCACAAAGTTAAAATAACGACAGTTCTTTATTGCAAGACTTTCTAGAGTATTTAAAATTACAAAGTCTGTTATGAAGCTTCAACAGGAAGATTGATTATGCAGTGATTCTAAAATTATTTTATCACAAAATTATCTCATAAAGATATTCCTGTTGTTTGACAATTAGATTTGAAGCCTATTTTTACATATATCTACATGATCTGGAAGGGGTTAATTCAATCATTTTAAGCTCATAACACTTAGATTTTAATGGAATAAAGTGAGAAGCCAGATGGATTAACACAGAATTTGTATACAATTCATGTACTTGATAATTTAGCCCCTATTGACATAATATCAGATAGTTTGTCATTGTCTGTATATTTCAAAGATATTTTTAACTGAATAAATTCCTCATAATAAAAATGTTTGGATAGATATATCTAAATACTTCTCAAAAGATAAGCAAATTATATTGTTCAGTAGATTCTTCATTAAGAAGAATTGTTCATTAAGATTCTAAAAGTTGCCCAGCATGGGAAGATCACTTTTTTCCTCACAAGCAAGTTCATTTTGTCCGTTATAAATATTAATAATACCCTACTTTTAACATTTTGTTTATATAAGAAGCATTATATATTATACCATCCAATATTTTTCCAAAAAATTTAGGATCTTTGTTTCCATTGATAATTCAGAAATATCAAAAGTCTTTACATTTTGCTATGTTTTGTTGTGAGTTTTGCATTTTCTATTTTGAAGATATACCCTGTCTTTAGTGTTGCCAGATAAAATACAGGGCCTGGTTTTGGTTTTGATTTTTGATTTTGTTTTTTTTTAATCTGGCAACTCTAATTGTGCTACTCATCTGTGTATCTTCAGAATTAAGGCAGACATCTGGCATTTAGCAGTCCCTCAGTAATGTTACGAAAATATCTGAAGAATATCTTAATAGAAACAGAAGCACTTAGACTTCATTAGCATTGCTACTAAATGTATTATGCAAAGCACATTATACAAAAAAAATTATAATTTTATTGTGCAAACTCCTATCAAGCAGCTTGTGAAAAAAAGAAATACAAATTACATGAACTGAAGATCAACAGCCACCAATTTAATTCAAGACACACATTTGATATTTTAAATATCTTTGTACCATAAAAAATGTTACTAAAAATATTCCTGTTACACATACTTTTATTAGAATTTTTTAAAAGAAGCAAGATAAGTTATGTCATAAAATGCTCAAATATAATTAAGAATGCACACATGTCAGGAAAGCTAACAACTAACCCATTTTTAGTAATGGGCCTAAGGAACCCATAAATGATGTAGTGGAGTCGTTTTCTTTTAAAAATATATCAAATGCATTTAAAATTAAAAAGTCATGTTTACCTTCTGTTTGTTGAATAGGATCTTGCATAATTTTTTGGTAACATTCATATTGAGCCGTCATAATTTTATTTCTAGTATAGACACCCAACTGACTTAAGCCTTCAGTGTTCTCTTCTGATTCTGCTATGTCAAGAATCTAAGGGATTAAAAAAAAAAAACAACTTCAGAATTGTGAGAATGTCTGTCAGAGGCAGTCTGTCCCAGTGGGAAACAGTCACTGCAATGATATGCTACATGGTCATCTGGCTCGGGTGGGGGGGGAATCCCTGATCTGAAGTGTTTGCCAATTTTCATAGTTTAAATATCCCCACCATGTTTAATTTCAACTGCCCCCAAACAGCTGCCAGTGGTAGCTCTGGGAAGCGTAGTCTATAGACAGTTCTCAGAAGCCTGTGGGAGCTGGCTCTAGGACATGCGTTCTGGAATACAAACAGGCAAGATATTTAATCCTCTGCTTTCTTATTGTAAAATGGGGTAAAATAGTATCGAGATAACAGAGGGGAAGTATCTGACGCATGGCAAATATTCAAAATTGTCGTCATTTTTATCATCATATTTTGATAATCACAATATTGAGAATATTCATTTATGGTGTGGGTAAATGGAATTTTCATTGAACACACATCAATAAATGTTTTTGGACAAGCTATATATTTATGATCTTCCAGTTTAGTAGCACTATTTTAACTTTACTTCAGTTTTAATATCTACATGACTTTCTGTTCCTGTTTTGTAACATGAAGCCTGTATAACCTCTCTTCAACCTTATTTCTTCTTCACTTTTCCATTATTTCTATTATTTTCCATAAGCAGTAATTTTCTACTTTTATTTTGTCCCCTTATTCTTTTTTTAAAATTTAAATTCAATTAGCCAACATATAAGTACATCTTTAGTTTTTGATGTAGTGTTCATTGATTCATTAGTTGCATACAACACCCAGTGCTCATCATATCACATGCCCTCCTTAATGACCATCACCCAGTTGCCCTATCTCCCCGACCCACCTCCCCTCCAGCAACCCTCAGTTTTTTCCCCCAAAGTCAAAAGTCTCTCATGGTTTGTCTCCCTCTCTGATTTCTTCCCATTCAGTTTTCCCTCCATTCCCCTATGATCCTCTGTGTTATTTCTTATATTCCACATATGAGTGAAACCATATGATAATTGTCTTTCTCTGATTGACTTATTTCACTTAGCATAATACCCTCGCGTTCCACCCACATTGATGTAAATGGTGGGTATTCATCCTTTCTGATGACTGAGTAATATTCCATTGTATATATGAACCATATCTTCTTTATCCATTCTTCTGTTGAAGGACATCTCAGCTCCTTCTACAGTTTGGCTATTGTGGACATTGCTGCTATGAACATTGGGGTGCAGGTGCCCCTTCTTTTCACTACATCTGTATCTTTGGGGTGAATGCCCAGTAGTGCAATTGCTTGGTCGTAGGGTAGCTATATTTTTAACTTCTTTAGGAACCTCCATACAGTTTTCCAGAGTGGCTTTACCAGTTCGCATTCCCACCAACAGTGTAAGAGGGTTCCCCTTTCTCCACATCCTCGCCAACATTTGTTATTTCCTGTCTTGTTCATTTTAGCCATTCTAACTGTTATAAGGTGGTATCTCATTGTGGTTTTGATTTGTATTTCCCTTGTCCCCTTATTCTTGATTCTCTGTTCTCTAGCCCAAATTTGTATTTAATAAAGTCTAAATAGTAATATTCCCTCAGTGTGTGGCACCACTCAATTTCACTATAGCCTGCCCACCATTTAACATTTACCCTCTCTCTCATTCTTTGATTAGTTTTAATTTCCTAATAAAGATTTATGAAGCAGTTGTGCTGCAATAAATGTAAATTTACAGCATCAACAAAATTAGGATTTTTCTCCTGTTCTCAGGAAGTTTATAGAATTGCATAAAACCAATATCATTTTTATTCTTAAAAACTCAGATTTGCACACTGAATGAATTCAAGAAAAATGGTCACAATCCTTAAATTACAATAATCAGATTGGTAATCTGATACAGAATTACCTGCAGGCAACCAAAGTTGGCAGCTGCAGCTCATTGGCACACTCAGTGGAGGAAGCGAGCTGTAGAAACAGGAGTCCTGCTTCTTGAATTCTAGTCTATTTACCTAAGATAACATCTAAGAAGTTCAGGATTTGGACTGCTCCTAGACTGGAGAATGTTTTCAAATACAAATGCTGACGGGAATGTAGTCTTGCTTTTTTTCCATTTAGGTTTTCTATATTTTTCTTGAGTTTCTTTGTTTGAATCTTTTTATGGGGTTTGCTTGAAAACACCACAGGAAAATTATTTGCTGGCACAGAATTAGATGAGATTACATCTCTGTTTCTAATACATATAATGAGATCAGAGTACCGTCACTCTTGTCATGTGGGACAGAGAAAAATGTGAACAAGATATATCTGTAAATAAAGATAACATGATATGTATAAGGAATATGACCCCTCCAGTACAGCAATAGGCTTGTACTCATCCTTAGTCTACCCTCCACCTCCAGCCTCACATTCCCCGCAGATGGATGCAGGAGCATGCATGAGTGCACACACTCACAGACACACCTGCCCCAAGCTTAGTATCAATGCCTGTCAGAAAACAGACACTTAATACTTACTTGAATGAAGTAAGGAAATTAATTCAAAACAGTGCTTGGTTTCAATTAATACAAACCAATCAGTTGGCAGAATGAGTGAAAAACCAACAGGTTGGAATCTGCTTTTTAAATAGATCTAACTCAGAATCAACAGGTCTGGCTGAAAATATTTTATCTACTAGGTATGACTACAATATAGAGCCATTTCATTTTTCTTTCAAACTCTGATAATTACCTTTCTGTGGTGTCTTTTACATTTTATCATTGACCTTCCTCACTTTGCCATCCCACCCCCACTGCCACTGCTTCACCATCCTATAGTGCCTCCCATTGAATAAAACCTGAAAGTGCACACTGAAAGGTAATAAAATATTGCTTTGTTGATTAAAAATGTACTTAATTTATGCATCAAATAACTATATGTCATTCTGTTGTTATTAACCCTTATTAATTATAGGTTTATTGGAAGTTAAAACAAATAATCATAAATAGGGAGTTTTATTAGAGGAATTTATGCTTACCATAAAAAAAGGCAAGATTAGCAGTAAATACAGGATACACTTTTTCTCCATCATTGAACCCAAAATGAAATATGCTATACAATATAAATCAAACTGCAGAGAAAATGAAATAAATATAAGTAATCAATATTTATGAAATATAGATGGTACTCAATGGTAAATTTTTTAAAACTATACAATAATTTTGCTTTAAGGATTTGATTAATAGTTTTACATATTGCAAATGTTAAGAACATTGGATGCTTGGGTGGCTCAGTCAGTTAAGCATCTGCCTTTGGCTCAGGTCTCACGTCATGATCCCAGGGTCCTGGGATCCAGCCTCTCAGCGGGTGTCTGCTTCTCCCTCTCCTTTTGCCCCTCCCCCTGCTTGTGCTCTCTCTCTCTCTCTCAAATAAATAAATAAAATCTTAAAAAAAAATCTTAAGAGCATTATGGCTTAAAGTACTAAAGAGCCTAAATACATGTTAGTCTTACAAACAGGAAAGCTTCTTACATATATATTTTTAAGTAATAAGAAAACATCTTGTTTTCTTTGCCTTTACCAAAATTGGAATAAAATGATTAAAGTATCAAAATAAAGAGCTTCACAAGAACATACAAGCACAAATTTTGATAGTGTATTTTCCTATAAAGCTCACCTTTATTTCCTATAAACATGAATCTCATTTTTAATTTTCTGACTCTTCAATAATTTAAGGGGGAAAATTGTTCTCAGGCCAATTTCTTGAGAATCAACAACCATATGTCATAAAAATGGCCTTATAATTTAATAGAAATTCATCATTTAATCAGGAAATAAGAGATTCCCTAAGTCATCTGTTATTAAAATAAGGTTACAGGAAATGGACAATACCACATAAAGTATTTCTGTTAAATATTTCTGAAGGTAGATACAATTCTGAGCTAATGAAAATGGCCTCTAAAACAATGCCCCTAACTTCTTAATTCTTAGAGACAAACATTGCTGGACTGGCTTACTCACTATAAGGCCCATGAGCAACCTACTCTGACAGTATTTTTATGAGATATAAATTATCATGGTATAGTCATAATGTATTTATTTAACTGAATGTGTAAGAAGTATTTTTCAAGGCAAGGGAGATTTTAAAAATCCGATCAATAGATATTTGCCAGAAAACTATGAACTTAGATTTAACTTTGTTAAGAAAGTTGTCATGATTTTTATTATAGTGCCAATATTAGGGCCAAAGAATTATAAAAGCCATTTCCACATATTATACTTATTATTTTTATTATCACATGCAACGAGAGCACACCAATTTCTAGAACATAGAATCTATATCATTGCTTGCCCTCACCAATGACTCACCCAGACACAGCTTTTCTTTTTAACTGTAGCAATCTTCCAAATACTGTTTTCTCTTCTATCAGCTATACTGAGTTTTTATTATTAGTTGATCTAAAAAAATATATAACCAAAAAATCAGGAGGCATTGTATTAATTTTAGATATTAAAAAACATGTAACAGAATGAAAACAATGAATCAGAATTTTTGCAGTTTAGTAATTAATGCATTGATATTTTAGTTTTTATTACATTTTACCATGAGAAAATCTAATTTTCCAATACTTACATACACAATTGTCTCCAGACTCAATCACATTTTCCCTCGGATCATATTGGATGTTGTCTCGAAGAATTTCTTAAATCCAAGGGTCATGACCTGAAATATTGATTGAGGTAATAATTTAATGTTATCTCAATGAGCCAACAAAATTTCCATGGTAAATTGAAATTTTCAAAGAAAATACCACTATTAAAATATTTTTATTAAGCTATTCCAATCTTTAAAAATCTCTTTTGCTTACAATATACTTGAATTTTTTCACAAATATTTGTTGTTTTCCATTATTTGGAGAAACTTAAATTAATTTCCATTCATCCAAGTAGTAGTTAAGATATTGAAATTTTAAACTACAGTTTAATTTTCCTTTGAATGACTTTCTTTAATAACGTCTTGGAGTGTGTTAATAGTCTTAGTTACATATATCCATTCTCAAAGCCAGAAACCATATCTGATTGATCCATGTATCTTTGGTGACTGGCAGTTAACTTACCTTGGCTGTATAAATGAATGAGTAAATGAATGAAAAAAATAAACCAATAAACTACTTTAGGATTTTAAACTTACAATCAAGAAAAAATAATCATAACTATTAAATAACTGCCTTTTCTTCTATTTGAAGGCTTTGATAGTGTTGGAATCTATACTATACTGACAATGAAAATTGGAAAAGAAAAGTTCTTATACCAGCAATTTTACTTTCTTAAAAAAATAATGTCCTGAAAAATATTTATTTTTCAAGTTCTGTGTTGTTTGGGTATTGAATAAACAATAGTTTACTGACTTTGGAAGTCTTTATAAAGGTTAAGCCAAACTTAAAGCATTGGTAGTTCACATTTCTCTGTATAAATACACAAATAAGAATGTAAAGAAATATTATTCTATTTGGAAATCAGATAGATTTTTTTTTATGAAACAATGCTTTGATGATTTACACATGAGTCAGGATTAAACTAACTATAATATGTACCTGGGCTCAAAAACTGAAGGGAAAAGTCCTTCAAAAACATGTTTGGAGTTTTGCCAAACCCAGTATATTTGAAAAACATCTCACCCAACACTAGCAGTTATTTGTGTTGCTTATCT